>NC_134406.1:69907121-70555177 GCF_038048845.1 Mixophyes fleayi
TATGTCCATCATGGCAGCTGCAGTTAGATTCTGGTTAAACAGTGTACATCTGATGCTGATTTTATGGGAAACTGCCTCACCTAGATTAAGGAAAAAAAAATGTGAAAAATAAATTTAGTTAGTGATGGGCCCTATAATTGCATCAAAACTTAAATAAACTAGTATACACATATATGGTATCAATATACTCCGGAGAACTAGCTCATTAACTCTTGGAATAACGTTCTAGTACTGCATAAAGCATATAAACGAGGTGAAGAGTTAAATTAGAGTTGTACTTTAACTTAAAATATATTTAATTAAACATGCTAATGTAAAATTCACATTGGTACACAAAGTACTTAAATGTTATTTTTCCCAGTGGTCATGAAATGGTCGACAACAGGTTTTTTTAAAAAAATTTTTTACTTGAATTATTTCAAACAGTTTTTGTGAACAATATTTCCTAGTTATAGTTATCTTATATTGTAATGTAGTCTTGAAATTCTTGTGACGGTTATCTGCCTGTTATATGCTGTATTTGTTATTTGTGAAATGCTCATTAAAATCTCATCCTAATGGTTAGATATACAGTATATGAATATACAGCTGATTACACATTTATGGGTATGCCATTTTTAACAATATGTGATAATGGTAATATAGTAAGTAAGCTAAAATTTCCGAGAATACTGGTAAGCAGAATCGGGGCAAGGGGGGTCGGGTGCCGCAAGTCGGGGGGTCGGGTGCCGCGAGTCGGGGGAGGGGCCACACGGGGCTAGTGTGGTAGCTGGTCTCCTCCCTCCCTCCTCTGTGTGGCCTGCTGTGTGTCACATGGGACATGCACTACATCACAGGTGCCATCCAATGTGTGAAGGGGATGAAGACTCCACAGCTCCTAGATGGAAAAAGGTAAGTTGGGGGAGGGGTGGGGTAGTTTATTAAGTGTGTGTGTGTATATTATGTGTGTGTGTGTGTGTGTGCACTGCGTCCGTGTATTATGTGTGTGTGTGTGTGTGTCCACTACGTCCGTGTATTATGTGTATATGTGTGTCCACTGCGTCCGTGTATTATGTGTGTGTGTGTGTGGCCACTGCATCTGTGTATTATGTGTGTGTGTGTGTGTGTGGCCACTGCGTCTGTGTATTATGTGTGTGTGAGGGACCACTGCGTCCGTGTATTATGTGTGTGTGAAGGGGGGGGGGGCCCAAACCGATATCTTGCCTAGGGCCCCATGAGGTGTAAATCCGGCTCTGTGCCTCCTGTCCCAATGCTAGATACGCAAATCATTGAGAGGTATGAAAATGTTGTAAAGACTGATTTACACAGCTTCGTTATTGAATTAAGCTAGGAAATAATTATTAATGAAGAAACAGATAAGACATGCTAACTATAGTGAAACCACATTGTAAAATAATTCCCAGAAAATAGTTGTTGCTTTGCTGGTGTTTCTGAGCAATTACATAATACTGTCTAGAGATAGAGTTTTCTGCACTCCGACCCCAATCATGACATTTTTGCTGAAGTTGGTTACAGTATACCATATTTTTTAAATTTTTTAGATAATAACTTCTAAAGAGAATATGGCTAGATAATGATAATTGGATACAATATGCAAAATAAATCATCATTGAAAAGTGAACAATTTCAGATAAATGAATGGAATGAAAACATAAAGAGGTCACAGGCACAACAAAGGATATCCTACAAGACAGGAAGAACACAAGGATGGGGAAGGGAAGAACCTGTCACCTAAACCATTACTGGAGCACTGAGTTCCTGGTCTTTACATGTTCTTGGGCCTATAGCAGCAGCCTTTCACTGTGGGATAGCCTTCAGATATTCAGGTGTCTCCATGATTTGGAATAGTACAAGGATCATCTAAACTACAGTAGGGCAAACTGAGGTTAACATGAGCTAAAACACAAGGTATCGACAAAAATGAGAATTTGAAAGACACGGGCTGAACACTGCAACAGTGAGTATAGGATACATAAGACACAGACTAATACAAATACACAATGTACAAGTTCACAGGCTCAGGGATTGAGACTAAGTAATTGTTGTAGCAGATTCAGATCAAAGTGTACAAAACATGACTGGACACAGGAACAGGCTATAAGATGCTACAGCCATCTACAGTGTACTAATGAGCCATATATACTCCTGGAGGTCCCTGGCAAACTCATTACAGCGGAGTTTGTTAGGGCAGGAGCTGAAAAGACAGAAAGTCATACACACAATGGAGAGATGATACACTCAAGAGAATGTCTGTAAGAGTCCAGTGACATTTTCCTTGTTCCTGCTAGACAGATGGCATGTTATCTGTGCCCTTCTTCCATGAACTTTCCATTCCCTGTGATATTGGGTATTTTTGCATTTTTTTGTAACAATAAAATCTTTATTGAGTGTTTTGGTTTTGCAAGGTACGAACACAAATAAAATCAAACACGTGAACAGGAAAGGAGGGGGCACAGACAACAAGTACGATATGTATGGCTTATATGTGGCTCCAGTTGCAATAAGGATATGACCCACAACGTAGTGGTTATGGTGCCGGAGCTGTGGTGGATAATTATGTAAAAGGATCACCTCCGGAGAGGGGATCAAAGTCACCTTTATGATCTTGTTTATAATGTTAAAGATTTTCAATCAAAGGGTTTGAATCTGTGGGCAGCTCCGACATAAGGTTTTAAGACATAATTGTGTGTCTTACAAAACTGGGTTCATCATAGTTGGAATAAATTGTCATTGTCTTCCACAGCTGGAGATATATTCTCCCTATATCCTCCCACTGATAATCATATTAAGAGTAGAATTCAAGTTCCCATATACTCATATAGCACTAGTTAACCCCAAAATCTGCGTATATTGAACCATCTTCATATAGTTAATACCTTCAACAGTTTCTCTCTTGTATATAGCATGAATATTACTAGCTCTCAGTTCAAGCCTAGAATATTGTGGCCGAGCTGAATCTGAACAAAAGTTCTATATTGATTTTTAAGTGTACAGATGCCCATCCATGACCAGATTTGGTCACTCTGCCTTAGTGTGAGTGACTGGCTCCTTGACTGCTTTGGTAATATATGGTGACCAAATTGAATGAAGTGTTGGATACCATAGGACAAATTTAATGTACTCAGCCAATGATTGCAGCCTGGAAGGTCAATGTCAGTCTGAAGTTTCAGGCAGTCTTCATTAACATCTGATTGATCCTGATCAGACTTTGATTGGAACTGATGCTCACCTTGAAACAACCAAATTGTCCATCCAGACTTTATTTTTATAAACTTTGTACAGCTGCTCTCTGATAACTGCCTTCAATTTAACAAGCTGTGCAGTGTTGAAGCTATACTGCTTATCAGTCATAACAGGCTTTTAAAATACATTTTCTCATGGCATCAAGTTGCTTCACATTATCTCCTTGCACATGTACTTATTATGTTAGAAAAGATAATTCACCTAAATACCTGAATAGATTGGCATGCTGATTCTCCCTGCTGCTCTGGGCACCATGGTAATAAATCTGATTAGTCAGGTTTATTGACATATTATTAACCAACTGGAACTCATGCAACAACGCCTGCCAACAGCACTTTGTCATTTCTTCTGCAGAAATACATATTTCATCATTTAAGTACAGTATTTGTGTTTTCATTATTTTATTTTGCTGTACAGTGCTGACTAACATATAACGTATTATGTATCCCAAAAAAATCTAATTTAATTATTTTTGTTGTTGAATATTACTTAAGGACTTTCACCCAAAACTTAAGATCTATTATTGATAGAGATGCTCGGGCTCGGTTTTCTGAAAGCCGAGCCAACCCGAACTTATGGGATCCGAGTAGGCTGGCGAGCCGTCTCGGTACTTTCGAGCGTCCTCGGATCTGAATCGAGGCAAAATGTCATTGTTGCGTTGTCGGATCTCGCCGGGTTTTGGATTCCATAAGTACCTCCCTCCCGAGGAGATCCAGCGCCATTGCTCACACGGAAACAGGAGTAGCAGTGTTCCCGTCACTCTCCATTCTCCAATGACATTGCTCAGTGCCATTGGTCACACAGAAACAGGGGTAGCAGTGTTCTTGTCACTCTCCATTCTCCAGTGACATTGCTCAGTGCCATTGGTTACACAGAAACAGGGGTAGCAGTGTTCTTGTCACTCTCCATTCTCCAGTGACATTGCTCAGTGCCATTGGTTACAAAGAAACAGGGGTAGCAGTGTTCTTGTCACTCTCCAGTCTGCAGTGACATTGCTCAGTGCCATTGCTCACACAGAAACATGGGTAGCAGTGTTCTTGTCACTCTCCACTCTCTATTCTCCATTGCCACTGCTCAGTGCCATTACGCATACAGAAACAGGAGGGGTAGCAGTGTTCTTGTCACTTGAGAAAAATTGACTGGAAATTAATGTTATTGAGGTTAATAATAATGTAGGAACAAAAAAAGAGCCAAATTATGTGATTTTAGGAAAAAATAGGGATTTTAGAAAAAAATAGGGCTCCAAAACCAAAACCAAAAACCCAAGGGCGGTTTTGCCAAAACCAAAACCCGAAGGTAATCCAGATTCAAAACCAAAACCAAAACACGGGGGTCAGTGAACATCTCTAATCATTGAGTGCAGTTTAGTATGTTACCATGAAACCCCGTGTTTTACTTACTTATGATGCGCCACAAGTCAATTCTTGAAACTCATGGTCCCACGTTGGTCTGCTGTACATTCGCTCTGTCCACCTTATTAATGCAGGGAGAGCTGTTGTTGGGTGAAGTTTTTCTTTAATGTGATTTATCGTTTCATCCCATTAGCAAAAAAACAATCATTGTTGGCTGGGTCATAGTCACTGATCAGGCCAGCTGTGTCTTTCATGTGATCAACACACCATTTGCATGTCTAATTACATTTGTAAGTATTGAGGATTAGCATAATAATTTAAAGTAAATGCAAAATAGTAGCAGATTAGTATCAATGTGGGTAACACTCATGATAAGTGAGTATTGAAGAGTTTCTCTATCCTGGCATCTAGGGAGAAGCTGTTTCCATCACCTAATATTGAATCTGATCTTGTCAATATCATATTTCAATATTGAAACATGTTAGTTTATTAATATTGAAACTGATTGAGCTTAATATATCTAAGTATATTTATACTCCTAACGGGCCTGATTCATTAAGGAATGTAAATGCTCATATGTGCCAACTTTTGCATAAAATCGCTCTGCACATGCCCAGAACAGGACTATACAAAAGTGAACACAGCAATATCCAATTAATCTTCGATCGCAAAGGACCTTACGGCAGCCTACGATTTCAGGGACAGAACGGGTAGGGGACTGGGCGTATGCACATAGTCAATTTACAGTAAGGCCGTACCAAAGTCTTGCACACACAGCAGCCTCCGATTCAAGCTTTGGGCATCTCAAAGATACGTGTCTTTCTGTGGTATCACTTGCACTAGTTACAGGTCTGCTGTAAGTGCCGACTGATGCCGGCTGTAAGTATGCTAGAACATGTGTTTGCAATCAGGGTAACAATACATTTTATTTACAGTAGATATTAATAACATCATGATAAATGTTTTGGAGTGTAAAGAAAATGCATTTATTTATTTTTTTAAAATTTTGTCATTAATTACTATATTGTTATGTGATTAATCATTGAATACATTAATTTTTTTCCATCCGTTTTTTGGGACTTTCTATCCCACATATTGAACATAACCTGCAATGTATTGTCTGTTAGATCAGAGCATATTTAGACCCATATTCAGCTAGACATGTTTTTTCGGGTCCGCTCCTAGTTGAATATGGATGTGTGTATGCAGCGCCGGTGCTAGGGTTCACGGCGCCCTAGGCAAAATTTCGCCGCCCCCGCCCCCCCCCGCGAACACACTAAAAAAAAAAGTAGATTGTACTTACCTTTTCTCTAGCTGATCCGCGCCTTCTTCACGCAGAGGCGGAGTGATGCATTCTGGGAGGGGAGGGGGGCGCCGGGAAAGAACTTTATTCACACTGTCTGTCTGACAGACAGTGTGATACTTCACAGATGCCCCACGGACACTGAAAAACAGCGGCCCTCTCCTGAGCCGCTGACTAGATTAGAAAATCTAGTCAGCGGCGCCCTGCAGGTCCCGGCGCCCTAGGCAACTGCCTAAGGTTGCTTAATGGGAGCGCCGGGCCTGTGCGTATGCCCGATTTACGCACACTTTTAAAAAACAAATGCAATTTACTTTCGCTTTGCGTGCTTACCGATACAGACCCAGTATGTATTGTTCCTGTTTTATATTTGTAGTCCAAGTATTTAATGTCAGATTGGTAGATGAAAAAACTAACCAAGTATTTAGTAATAAAATATTGTGGCCATACATATACATATTATACTGTACATTAAAAACAGAGATGTGAGTACTATATATAAATTTCAGACTAATGGTTTAAACACATCGTAAGCTGGCAACTATAACATTTGGGAAAGAATTCTGTAGGAAATATGTTACCCTCTCAGATGTTCTTGTAGACATATAAATAATGATTGAAGAAAAACACAGCAATGCCATAACTGGAATTGGATACAGCGCTATTGTATTGTCAATGCATGGGAACTGGAAGGTTGCTTGCTTAAGGCAATTTCTTTGCAGGCAGCTGCTGGGTCTAATTGCTGATATCAATTATCTCCAATCTGGCTGCGTACCTGTAATATGATTACAGCAAAATAAAGGGCACACTTTAAAAGCATGACTGAATACAGTTACATGCACACCTCAGCATGGCGATGATCCTGACACAGAGGGTATGGGAAATCATACCTTTACTTTGTACATGCATTTTAACTCTGATCGAGTCTTTTCAAGAAAACTTGCTAAGTAATGCAAACAAAAGACATTATCTATTTGTCTAATTGAAATAGGTTTAGCAACTGGATGTGTCAGGGCAGCCATTTAAAAACTGGACAAATGGAATATAAGCATACCTCTCAGTGAGAGGTATGCTTATATTTCATTTGTCCAGGCATTCTCAACATCTGTCCCTGTGCAGATCACAAAAGGGGGTTTAACTCTGTCACTTTGGGGTGTGCCACATACGCCCGGAGAACATGCCTAGAACGTCCAAAGGGTGCTCTCAGCCCCCTTCCCACCATGGTAAGAGTGACATACCTCAAAACATGGACTGCAGTCGGTATAAAGATCATGACTGGCATGTGTATTAATTATTTAGTGTTCTTGTCTAGTTAATTAGAAGAGATAGGGAACTAAAACATATATCAGTCTTTATCTCTGACATAGCATTTATTCTTAATAAATTGGTTTTCTGGACATATACAAACATTGTAAATATGGCAGCAAAGCTCACCCACAATTGCTGTCATTACTTGACCTGTGTTTATTATGATTCATGAATACTCCTATTTATCCACCTATCATCATCATCACTATTTATTTATATAGCGCCACTAATTCTGCAGCACTGTACAGAGAACTCACTCACATCAGTCCCTGCCCCATTGGGGCTGACAGTCTAAATTCCCTAACACACACACACACACACGCAGACACACAGACACACAGACTAGGGTCAATTTGTTATCAGCCAATTAACCTACCAGTATGGGTTTTTTTTGGAGTGTGGGAGGAAACTGGAGCACCCGGAGGAAACCCACGCAAACACGTGGAGAACATACAAACTCCTCACAGATAAGGCCATGATTGGGAATCGAACTCATGACCCCAGTGCTGTAAGGCAGAAGTGCTAACCACTTAGCCACTGTGCTGCTGCTATGTGAAAAAACTAATTCTGTCATGAGGATCATTTAGGCATCGACCTATATTAGCAGTCAGATTTATTTTGCACCTTCCTGTAGCACTTAATACTGGAAAGTGCATTTCTAGGCACATTTTCATCAATGTAGAAAAACAATTTAAAGCACAAAAGTGACACATGTAATGAAGACAGTCCCAATGTCTCCTCTCTATCATGAGTAATTAATGACATAATTGATGCTAAACTGAGCAGTATTTTTTGAAAATGAATTTAATGAAGGATGTGGTTCTAAAAGGGAAGTTGTTTAAATACTTTTTCCCAAAACCAAAGTGTTGGTGTTAGGAGACACTGAGATTCTCAGCTTGGCAGCGACTTATACAGCATGGTCTCACTGCTATCTTCTTGCCTTGTTGCAATCTGTTGCAAAGCAGACAGGAAGCAGTTCACTTTGACGCCTTGCTTTCACATGAACGCACTTCATTGGAGCTGGTCGGGGGAGCATCTTTCTCCCAGTCCTTATTGCCAGTGATAGCGTTTTCTCCACACTGCTGTGTATTCTGTATGTGTATGTTGTATCTCTTGGCTCCTGACCTTGGATTGTTTCTAGAATACTCTTGTCCGATGCCTGTGTTGACCTTTGGCTAAATTTACAGGATTTAGCTCTGACCACTGTCCTGTCCTGATCTCCAGAGTTTACTGGTTCACCTCTAATCTTCGCCTGTACTGACAGTTCATTTGTCATCTTGGACAATTTGGACCTGATTCATGTTGCGTGAAATAGCTTTATGCATGATCAGAACAGACCTTACACCAATGAATGCAATTGCATGCAATTTATGTCTATCCAAAAATGGCACCTACAACTGCCTACGACTGAGAGGCAAAACAGGGGAAAGAAGGGGCCACCTATTGTAGACTGTGTACAGTAAGAGCGTTGCAAAGGTGTTCCGAATCAAATCCTAGGTTTCTCGTAAGTGCTCTTGGTTTCAGCAATAGAATTTGCACTAGCCACAGGCCAGGTGTAAGTGCCAACTGATAGTGATGAGTGACATGGCATAGTCTTTGTTTTTCAAAACTACATGTATGAGTCACTAGCTATCACAGAAAATATATATGAAAGTAAGATACTGTATTTAATGTTAAAAAAACACATTAAATTAAACTTTTTTTTATAATCCATATTTTTTATTAATGATTATACTGTTAAGAGTTGTTCATTTATTTGATAATCCAAATTTTTTTTGTGTGCTGATGCAACCTGATATTGCGCATATGCTTGTGTGTATATTGCCGTCTTGTTGCACTCAATTTGCATTTAGAAATGAATCAGGCCCTCTTTCTCAGGTTCTGCTGCATTTGCTAAACCACTGTTGCAGTCTACTCCTGGGAATCCTGCTATCAGCCATACTAGTCTCCTGTATACCTTCACAGAGCATTTCATTTTCAACTATGGCATGTTAAGTCCTAGGGGCATCCAAATTTCAGTGATCATATAGTGCTGGAGATGCAGATGCTATTGGTGAAGACCCTACCTAGCTGGTTCTAGGAACTCATTTAGTTTCTGGCATCTAGCCTAACAGTTGGAATGCACCTATGTGTATACCAGGTGGACATGGCATTCAATAAAAGCTATATGTGCATGCATGACCTTTTCTTGTTTGTTTTTCCACACACACACACACACACACACGGTTGTCGATATGGGCCGTTTTATATATATATATATATATATATATATATATATATGTATATATATATATATATGTATATATATATATATATATCTATATCCCTACCACCCCAACTGCATCGAAACGGCCATCATTGGCTCCAACTCCCACTGAGTTTTTTGTTTGAGGTACATATATGTGTACTGGCATTCGTGTTGAAATACGGGCCCTAAGTGACTTCTGCTATTACTATTTACAAGTTCCTGAAAAAGGATAATATATATACTGTATAATGGCATGATTTCATATTGACTGAGTTTCAATAGGTCTACATTTACATAATGTACTGAATGTAATTGCTTAATGTAACTAATTTATGTTAGAACAAAAAAATATACTGCATATAGCTTTTACTTTTCCAATAAATACTTTTAATGTGTCGGAAGTTATAAATCAAACTTACTTACCTCTCATATTATTTTGAGATCTATCCACAATCAACACCTTTCACTGTTTATGATTGAAAGGCTCTGTACTGTAAATTAACTTGAAATTCTGATTTCAGGCCCAATTCCTTAAGCACACCTTTGTGTTCACTCATTTAGAAACTTAAATGTAATAAGTGGGTAATGTATAGTGACTTTAGTTCTACCACATAAGGCTTTTGTGAATGTAGCTGATATGATAAAAGTTGGCAATACTTGCATACTTGTCAAATCTCCTAGGTTGACCAGTAGACTCCCGAAATTTGGGTAGGTCTCCCGAACTCCCGGAAGCGCAGGGCATGCTCCCGCATCTGTCCACTTGCTAGTAAAGTAGGCAGGATTTGGAGCCTCCATGATCCGATTCTCAGGGAATTGCGTTATATTGACCTGCCTCCATGGTAAAAAGATGCGTTTGTGTCATTGCATCACTGGGGGAGGAGCGAAAAATGATATGATTTGCTGAACCCAGCCCCCTCTGGTCTCCCAGAAGTCAACGTTCAAATATTAGCAAGTATGCAATACTGTGTTATATTATAAGGAAATACAGTGATAATACCATGAAAATGTCGTATTAATTTTTTTTTACCAAGTTTACTATGTTTACAGGTTAATTAAGTTAAAAATAGATTTTTGTTCCATATATTTTAACATATGTAGTTTCATGTTTGATCTAAGTACTTGGAGTATGGGATAGGCTTACACAATTATATTAGCATATAGTGAGCAAGTTTGGCCCCTTGAGTAAAAAGCAAGATAGTATAGTTAGTTCCCATGTCATGTATGGACATTTTTATTAAAGTATGTCTGTTTTCGTCAATAAAAAGTAAGTAAAAAAACAAAAAACTTATCAATGTTATATCTCCTTCAGAGGTTATTTTTGCCTGGCAGTAGCAAAAGTTATCTCTTCCTGTTTGATTTGTTATTGTTTGAACTGAGCATGAATTGCAAAAAGTCCTCACATGCTCAGTTCCTTGTTTCTCGGGTACGTAGGGGAAAATATAAGGGTGGGGAGGATGAAAGGGGCTAGGAAGCGTAGATAATGTAATAACGTAAGGCAAAAGGGGCAAAGATAGGAATCAGAGCAGAATATTTGAGAAAAACTATAAAAACACTAAATAATATAAAAAACTGTAAAGCTATAAAACAAATATATAATAATTTTATATAGTATAAAAATGTTAAAGTTTTACAGTATGCCAACTCTGAAATTGTTCAGTGTCAGCAAAATTATATATACAGTTACTAGTTACTATTCTGTTGTGTGCCTTCTTTGCTCTTCACTACGTTAAAAAAGAAAGGAACCAGCAGAGAGGGAGCCAGGAAGAAGCTCCCTATTCACTGATTCTTCTTCTCTATTAGAGATGCTCAGGCTCGGTTCCTCGGAAACCGAACACACCCGAACCTATGGGATCCGAGCCGCCTCGGCTCTGTACTGTCGCGCGCCATCGGAATCGAAAACGAGGCAAAACTTCATTGTGACATCGTCGGATCTCGCAAGTTTTTAATTCCTTTTTAAGATTCATCATAGCGAGGGGTGGGAGGGAGGTTGGACACCTATTTTTCTTTTCTGCCTCTGCTGTGTGCCAATGTGTCCTAGATGTGCTAGGAACTGCTGTGTGTTCGTGTCATTGCTCTGTCGCTTAGCATTCAGCCAGATCGCTGCAGTCTTTGTCCGAAAGTGTATGAAAATAATATTGAGACCTGTGAGGTGGTTTAAATTGACTGCAAATCACTTAAAATTAGTGTTATTGAGGTTAATAATAATAATGTAGGAACAAAAAAAAGAACAAAATGATGTGATTTTAGCATATTTTAGGATATTTTCTAAAAAATCCAAAACCAATACCAAAGCCAAAACACATGAGGGTGCTTTTGCCAAAACCAAAACCAAAACACGAAGCTAATCCAGATCCAAAACCAAAACCAGTTCACGGGGGTAAGTGAGCATCTCTAGTCTCTATCATAGATAATGCCATCCAGAGATAGCATTAAATATGAAAGAGAAAATCCTTTTAGCAGTGAAAAATGTTTTTAAATTGAACATTTTAGAAGTCCCCATAGTGTTTTATGGGGATGGCAATACACAGTGAAAATTGGCAAAAGCCATTGATAGATAGATAGAAAAGCTCTAGGGCCTCATTTACAAAGTGCACTTGATGCATATTGCAAAATGCCTTGGTTTTCTACCAGTGCACCTGGATGGTCAGCCCAGAAAACATCACTCTCATTTGGAACATCCACTCTGATCTGGAAGTGTGCAGTGAGGCACAAAAATCTGAAGTGACACACTGCAAAAGTGTAAATATCATATCAAAAGTTCAAATTACAACTTTCATTAAGGTAAACTTTAACATTTTTCTCCCAAGATATTGCTTGGCTTAGCGTGAAGGGCATCAGCTGTGTTTTTATGCACAGCATGGAACACCCTTAAAATTCACAACTTGTAACTGTCATTTTTTGAAAATATACTATGGGGTCTATTTATCAAAGGAAGAAAGCCCTAAATCTTGTGGAAACTGGAGTTTTATGGTTTCTCCATACTCATGGAAGCACATGGGCCATTAATGTCAGCTCATGCATGCACAGAGAGAAACAGCTTTGTCCTGTCCAGCTATCCCCCAGATACCTTTTTTTTTTTTTTTACTCTTTTTATTGAAGGTTAGAAAAAAAGAAAATCACAAGAAAAATCACAGTAGAAGTACAAAGCAAGGAGACATTCAACATGTTGATATATCCATGCATGTGAAGGGGAAAAAATGTCAGTATCAATTCGACCTTCGAGATAAATGACAGAGAAATATAAAAAAAATTAAATCACAGAGAAGACATTCTATGTGCAAACAGACATAATAAGTACACTTCTTGTGTAAAGAAAATAAGAATACTTCAGAATGAAAAAGAAAACTAAACAATGATAAACTGAACAATAATAATAAAACAGAAAATACAATCTAAATGATTGTGTTTCTCAATGTCCCATGCCCAAAACAAATAAGGTATTGCACTGCAAAGGGGCGAGGAGCAGGTAGGACTAGAAGGGAAAGCAAGACTGGAAATACAAGTAGAGGGAATCAAAATGTGAAGCAGTCCACCAAACAAGGGAAGATATACATTTATATATTAGTTAAGTTGTCAGTGTAGATACCACTTGGTGCATTCAAACAACTTCATAGGGGCATATTCAATTGTCAGCGAGATTGTTTTGTCTCCGCAGCGCTAAAAAAAAAAAAAAGTCCTGCGCGGGTTTTTGCCGGCAATAGCGACTGCTTGGAGTTAGAGCAGCGGGAAAACTCGTGCAATTCAATTACAAAAGAGATAATGCTGCCCCCGACCCTTAAAAATTGTGTTTGCGAGACTTTAGGGGAGTGAAGGGGAGTTTTAACGCTGTCATGTAGAAGACAAAAAAAAAAGGTTTTGCATACATTTACATACGTTAGATTGCATTACACATTGATAATATCTACATTACAGTAATTTATTTAGCATATTTTTAACTTGAACTATTTTTTACCATACAATTATCTATAACATGTCAAAACACATTACTACATGATATTTGTACCAAAAACATACATAAATATAATTAATTAGTGATTTTTTTTATTTTTTTTTACTTCATTATTTTTTCACAAGAAAATCAACTTACACAAGTTAGGCATTAGTGATAAACATAAGTTTAACCTTTTTTCCACATTTTTACATGATTTCAACTACTTTTCAGAGGTTTTTTATTTTTAACACACCCCAAGGAGGTGCTAGATAAAACAGCATATTTGTCTGTTTTACCCGCCGCGTTAAAAACAATTGAATAGCTTTTAACGCGGCTGCCTCTCGCACACCCTATACATTCAATAGACCGTCTACTGGAGCGCGAGAGGACCGTTTCTTGAAAAATAACGTAGCGTTAACAATGGAATTGAATTGCAGGTAAAGTTAACCAGCTCGAAAATGATGAAAAACTGCGGGAAAATGACTTAACATGCTCTAAATAAAATGCTCGCTGACAATTAAATATGCCCCATAATATTAGTTTGTAAGGTGACATCTAGCGAGTTGAGCTATAAACCCCATTTTCTGTGGAATTATTCCACGCTTTTTCTATATTCGGCATGGTGGTTCTCTTATACATATAAAGAATATCTAACAGGTCCGATTATAATGTACTGAGGAGAAGCGGAGACTGGGATGTCCACTGCCGCAATATTAATCGCTTGACGACAGTGACAATAGCTATTAAGACAGGTTATAGTGGAGTAGATGACAAAATCTCTTTCCAAGGATCAAAATTGGCAAACAGAAGTGCCTGCAGATCTTTTGTTATACGGGTGTCAAAACTGGCGTTAATGAAGTTAGCAAACTTACTCCAAAATATATTGATTTTGCTACAATTCCATAGATTACGTAAAAGGTCCGCCTGATGCGCTTTGCATTTAGCACACAGCCCCCTCCACCCCATCTATTCCGTATCTGTTATTTTATGATTTATTTCAGTAGAGTGACCTTTCTTCACCAAAATAGCCACGCCTGTAGATTTGCAATGATAAGAAGCATAGGCTAGTATCGATTGTTTCAACATAGTTTTTCAATTTCTTTATCTGCCAGATATGTCTCCTATAGGAGGGTAGCATCCTCATTCATTTTGTTCATATAGGTGATTATTTTCCTCCTTTTGTTTGGAGAAGTTATACCACCTGTGTTCCAGGAGCAAAATTTAAAAGTACTCATTTAAAAAAGTACAAGGAGTATGATAACTAAAAGCAAATGGGGCAACACAGTAGGTTAGTAATGCTAAAACCCAAACCCTCCCCCCCCCAACCCCCTGCAGCAGCACAAAGTCCAATAGCCTAAACAAACAAATGAAAGAGAAAACAAGAGACATGAAGAGAGCAATATAAATGCACAAAATAAGAAATTGTTTAGAAAACGTAAACCCAGAACATAGGTAGAGATTGCCCGCGCAATCCTGAGCCGTTAGTTTCTTCAAGAGAAAAAATATTGTAAAACAGTATTAGCAACAAAGCTTATGGAAATACATAATTAACTTCACCCCCCCCACCCCAGTTCTCTGGAGGGTATATAAATATGCACCCACATACAGTAAACTACTGAGAAAAGAGAAATGACTGGTGCTTATACATGATAATCAAACAATGAACAAGGTAATCAACTTGTCTAGTAATATGCATCAAAACAGAATAAGCAAATAAAGACACGAAGATATCAAATTAACACCAAAGGCATAGTATGAACCTAGAATGTCAGAAACACAACTATAACATGAGGATTAAAACAAAAATATAACATTCACAAATATTAACCCAAAGAAATAAGATAAAAGAGCTCTATGTGTCACATAGTCCAAGTGTAAAAGCAGTGTCCGAAATCATGTGAAAAGTCAGTTATAGAAGCACTGCAATGGGTAAGAGGTCAAGGTTGGTCAACAGCGTCCACTTCCATGGAAGCTTTTGCAAGATATGCCTGGGCATCCTCAGCCGTCATGAAATCCTTTTGTTCTTTTCCTTTGAAAATCCACACAGGATAGAATAAGGCACTGTTTGTCTCCACTCTCACATAAACTGGGGAGAATTCTTTGCACGCCTTGGTAATCTCTGCAGAATAGTATTAAAATAGGTCTTCTCACTCTATCGTACCCATTTTTGTATAAGCAGACCATAAGGCAGTTTTGTGTGCATAATTATCGTTATTACTCTGTGGGCTCTTTCAATAACAAGGTGGATGAACTCTCAGAAATTTGTAAAATCCGGGGTAGGTTTGTGGACAAGAATAAAAGTAGGTCTGGGCCCCTGATTGATTCAGGAAGACCCACTGCCTCTGCGTAAGAGATAGGCGAGGGTTGCGGAATAGGATCTTTGGAGGAGAACTGTGAAGTAATAGGACTGTCGTCCAAAACATTACAAGAATCAGATGATTCTTTTTCCTGAGTCTTCCCTGCAGCAGGAGTGAACTAATCACCATGTTTTGTGTCATTGCAGGTGTTGGGTTATTGACAAACTTGTCCATCTTGATTGATATATAGACAGGTGAAATATAATGTGATATCAAATTTATTCTATTAGTAACAGGGCAGACAGAGTGAGAAAGATCACATTTAGGTCATATTAATGGTCTGTACACCACAGTGTATGTGAATGAAAAGGTAATAAGTTGTCAGGGGTTCATGTATACTGATAATCAAAAAGCCTCTAAGGTGCAGAGCATATGATACTTTGATGGAAGTACAAGATTAGAGGTTTTAAACCACAGCAGGCAAAAATGGCAAAATTGGAATAGAATGCCACACAGATGAGACTTTAGTAATGTAGGGCAGTAAATAAATGATTTGGCTACAGTAAGTATTTTAACCCTGAGCATACAATAGTAGATCATGCAGGTGAGTCCAGAGACAGTATAAGATGAGGGTAACTCACTGTGTTGATAGGATGGTATCACTATTCCAACCTGCTGGGTCAGTCATCAAATGAAGACAAGAGGCAGGGAGCTCCAAGGGAGGAGTAGGCCAGTCAGCTTTATAGTGTCTCAGCAACAGATAAACCCCAACAATGATGTAGGGTTGGAGACCCTTGCAATGGTGGGGTAGCGCGATGTATGTGGCACAGGATGTCAAGTTCTGGAAAATCCGTTGGTCTGCAAGATGAAATGCAACCATGAGGCACCAAAACAGGGTCCCAAGAAGGGAGAGCAACCTCCGAGATCCCATGTGGAAGGTCTGAGTGCAGTGAAATGTTCAGCTAGCACAGCTGCGGAAAATGCAGCTGGGCACCAGCCAATACACAGCATTGGCGCCAGAACCGGAGAGGGTATTGGAGGATCTCTCGAACAAATGTCCCATTTACTCACAAAGCTCCTCTTTAATCCAAAATCTAGGAGTCACAAACCTGGACACCTGAAGAAGGGAGTTGCCCCCCCCCTCCCCCCAAAAAATATTGTGGTATTAGACTAAATTTACATCTGTGTTGTGGGTCCTGAATTCTGTATAAGCCCTTATGAGCAATCAAGAATTGTCAGCCAGTACGTGTAAGAACCGCACATCACAAACAATATAGTAGCATCACTTGAATTTCCAATGTCCAGAGCAATTATTTATATGAACCAAAGTGTTAAAAGTGCAGTTGATATATATACGTAGATTTCATCCTTCAGCGCTTGCTAAAAAAAGAAAAGGATTTTAACATTGCCTTGTCATAAAACACTTTGGTAAATAAGGACAGAGTTCCATTAAAATAGATAAAGTAAAGGCTGCTTACAACATAGAAAAATACAAACCCGATGTACATTATCCAGATAAAAAAAGCAGCTGTCTTAGTACTCTATGAGATAAGACAGATGAATGCTTGAATTACATGATATGAACAGGATGTTTGGGAATCTGATAGTGAAAAATTAATTGAAATGTCAGAGCCATACAGCTTGGTACTGAAGAAAAATGTACTATAGGTGAAAGAGTTTTAGTAGTACAAGTAAATTGAGGTGTAATTCATGTGGGAAAAGTATAAATGGGAAACATAGCAGATGTTTGCCCTTGTGAAATACATATAAGTAGAGCAGAATGAAAGCTTTTAGTCCTGACAACTAAGGTCAGAATCATACTACACTGCTGGTAGAATCACTATATAATTTAATCTACTTTTTAATTGATTGTCTGAGTGATGATTTCAGTTATATATGTTTAGATTAATGGTTTCATAGATAAGTAAAAGGTGGCAGTACATAAACTTGTCTTAAGTCAAGAGATTTCTTGCTAGTTGCAGGTGGTAGGAATATTTTTGGTCCATAAACTGAGTCCTGATAACTTCAGAGAAAATTGTGCTCTGACTGTAAAGTGGCAGGTATTGGGAGCACAGTACAGTTTTTCTATTACTGATTTGTCACTAGGGAAAACCTATAGGTGGAATCACTTGTGTGAAAGGGACTGGAAGATCCAAACTCATAATAAAAGCTAAACAGAGCTAGAAAATCTTCAAAAATGAGGGGTTTTGTTAAGTAGGCTGTACTGTATTAAATATTGATTGCATACAATAATATACTGAGACCAGGGATACTGCACAGGCTGTGACTTGTTTACTTTCAACAGCATGCAAAAACAGACAGTAGAGAACAGAAAATATATTTTTTTTTTTTACAACGTAACGGGTAAAACAGAGCATTGTAAAACTAGCACAACACATATTCAACACAAAGACTGCAGATTGAGGTCTGCAGATACAGCGTTCACATATTTAACAATTCTCTCCCTCTCTTGGATAGGAATTCAGACGGGTGTCTGACTTGTAGAGAGTAACGCCGCTCTGTAACTTTGGAGAGCATTTCATGCATAGACACAGGTGATGTGGAATTAGTTCCAGTAACTTCGTTGGAGACCCCAGCCAGGGTATCAGACTCAAACAATTAAACACATCAGACACATTTTCTTGGTCCTTTACAAGTGTAGCCTGAACCTGTGTGCCCACAAGAGCCTCGTCTGGGCCTTCAGCTGGTTTCAAGAAACATTCAGGCAGCTGGTTTATATTGCGGTTGCAGAGTACCCCGGAGCAACTGCTAAATGTAGGACAGTGGCCCACATTGTTCATTGACCTTTGTGACAGTCCACTTTTGATCACCTCGGTAATTCTGAGCTAACACAGTCTGCCCTATGCACGGAGTCCGGGTTTCTGTAACACTTTAATGGATGCTTTCTTTAAATTGTCGATACTGCACCAGGCAGCTGGTGTTAAGTTTTAGTAAATATAGCCTGAACCGAAAGTTTCAACCAAAGAATAAAATGACTGGAGTCTGATTGGTTCAGGCATGAGAGGCATTCTGATAGGGGATAGAAATTAAGCAAGCTTCTGTTGTAAGGTGCTTGGACATGGCTTAAAATGCTTGTTTTAGTATTTGTAAAAAAACGCTCAGGTAGACCATTTGTGGATAGGTGGTAGGGGGCGGATGTAATGTGTCTCACACTCTTTCTCTTCAAAAATATTTGAAATTCCTCCTCTGTGAACTGAGGTCTGTTGTCTCTGAACAGTTTTGCCAATAACCCATTCCTGGCAAACAGGCTCCGAAACACCTCTATAGTGTGAGAAGCGGTTGTGAAAGTTTCAGTAAATACTTCAGATGACTTGGAGGATATATTTATCACCACCAGAAATGTTAACCCCCATGAAAGGGCCCTGCGGAGTCAACATGCACATGTTGCCTTTTATATTTTGCATAGAGTATATTTCACCCCTACCAGATTGCACAAGTTGGGACGTTGCAGTAATTCCCAATACCCCAAATGTAATGCCCTCTCAGGCACCTTTTGGCATATGATTTGGTTGTGCACGCCTTCTGGAGCTCGTTGTGGCAATGCATTTCATCTACACTAGAGATTGCCCCTGCTTTGTGTCCACGAGTTTGTTTCTTTGGTCTCACATTAGAAGAGCACCTTAATAAGATAGGGCCTGATTCATTAAGAAACTTAGGCAACAAACTTCTTACTTACGTCTCCTGAACAAAACCATGTTAAAATGCAAGGGATGAAAAGTAGTGTTCTATTTTGCACATAAGTTAAATACTGTCTGTTTTTTTCATGTAGCACACAAATATCAACTTTATATTTCAGTGTACAAATAAGCTATCAAGTATTTGAGTGCTACATGAAAAAACAGCCATTATTTAACTTATGTGCAATATAAAAAAATAATTTTCATCCCTTGCATTTTAACATGGTTTTGTTTGGGAGACATAAGTAAGAAATTTCTTGCCTAAGTTCCTTAATGAATCAGGCCCATAGTGTTTAAATATATATTCAATCTAACCTCACTTGCCAAGTTGATCATTGTGAAGGGGTGATTGACACCTGAATTTCCCAGTGTTCCTAATTGGATTGCCTTGGTAAATAAATTTTGGAAACATGAAATATTCATGTATGAGAGTCGGGAAGCTCTACACAAGTATCCCTGGTGTTGTGCTGCTACGCAGTCAGTCTGATGGTTCACTGTGCTGATTGATATTATGATATAAAAGTGTCGAGTCTAAGTATATTGAATACTACATTTGACTTTGTGGTGATATTAGCCTGTTTGCATTTTCTATGTCCCAGTGCATAAGTAAGTTTTCACGACTTGTGTGTGTTTTAGTTAGGAGTGCCATGTTTAGATAGCTATATATTTAAGTGCGTGTATTGTCTTTGGTATGTGTTTATATTTAGCATTTAGATCAGTTACGATATTTTAGCTAACAGAGGGATATCAGTTAGATTGGCTTAATAGACCTTACCCTGATCCCTTCAATAATAGAATCCCTAGATACTATTGGAAGATCGAGTGGGCAGTTAAATTTAATTTGCCATTTATTTATAGGTAGATTAATATACTAAACAACTGATATATTAAGACAGTGGCAAATATAAAGAAAAGAGGCAATCAACATCTGATGATATATTAGATTATACTTATAATAATATCAAATAAATCTTTTACAACTAAGGGATGTTATGTTGATACTTGATGAAAATGGCTATATATCCAATATGATATGAATTCATGGATAACAAACACTGTGTCACTTCAAATTATACTGTGAAATTATACAAACATTTAAAAGATATTTGCTGGGATTCCTGGAATAGGGAAGTCATTTAATTATTTGGGATAGAAACATTCTAGCAGAGTGATACACATAATAAGTATATTTGAATCTACACACCAATTATTTGAAAACATTGTTTCAAATAAACAATATACATCATTTGTGCTGAGGCATATTTTTAAGACAGATATGGAGTAATAATAAAGATACAGACACCATAACAAGATGTGAAATATTTTGGTTATTGATCTACACAACAGAATAGCTAGTCGATTATATATAAATAATTAAAAATAAATTCAATGATAATAGTGTATGTCTGACTGCTAGATACAGCCCCACCTAAGGATGATAAGTGAATTTTAATAAGCAGATTTTTTTTTATTATTCACTTTTTATCTAATTTTTAACATATATTAGCTATTGGAAATACTTTTTTTAATGTCTAATTAATTAAATAATAAAGATGATACCATATTAAATTTTATTGATGTATGAATAATAATTGTAAGAGACCTTTTTGGACTGGAGTGCCTTTATGGTTTCCAATTCTAGTCTGTTAGTTACCACTGGCATTGCTTAATGACTCCAATCCATAATAGATATCCCTTCTTTTTTCTAACACTGCTTCAACACTCAGACTGCATAGGATACAGGCTGTGCCTTATTATACTTAGGAAAGGCTCCCTCTATAAGCACAAGTTTCCCTATTATACATTATAGTGTTACAATTTCTTCTTGGAAGACAGATGCTACCTCTTTAAGGACTGGGTCCAGGACCAGTGGAATAGATTGTGAGTAAGTCAAACTTTTTATTGAGACCCAATCCAGCTGGACTTCCCACAGCAATTATCATCTCCGCAGTGCCGGACCCCTTTTCTTAACAATGTACCAGTATACTCCATTGTTTATTATATTGAATTATTACGGGCAATGAACAACTGTCTCTCCCATGTACATTTTCAATAAAACTGTAGTTTTTACCACTTGACTCCTTTGTGTTGCTCATATTCACGCTGAGACATCAGGTGCTGCTAATCCTATGTCCAACTCCATTTCTACAATTTGGTCCTTTAACTGTGGCATCAGCCTTATTGCTAGCTCATCACTCTCATTTACAGTCATGGCCAAGAATTTTGAGAATGACACAAATATTATTTTTCACAAAGTCTGTTGCCTCAGGTTTTATGATGGCAATGTGCATATACTCCAGAATGTCATGAAGAGTGATCAGATGAACTGCAATTAATTCCAAAGTCCCTCTTTGCCATGACAATGAACTTTATCCCAAAAACAACATTTCCACTGCATTTCAGCCCTGCCACAAAAGGATCAGCTGACATCAGGTCTGTGATTCTCTTGTTAACAAAGGTGAGAATGTTGACGAGGAAAAGGCTGGAGATCACTCTGTTAAGCTGATTGAGTTAGATTAACAGACTGGAAGCTTTAAAAGGAGGTTGGTGCTTGAAATCTTTGTTTTTCCTCTGTTAACCATGGTTATCCGCAAGGAAACATGTGTAGTCATCATTGCTTTGCACAAAAAAGGGCTTTACAGGCAAGGATATTCACCTAAATCAACCATTTATCGGATCATCAAGAACTTCAAGAAGAGAGGTTCAATAGTTGTGAAAAAAGGCTTCAGGGCACCCAAGAACGTCCAGCAAGCTCCAGGACCGTCTTTTAAAGTTGATTCAGCTGCGGGATAGGGGCACCACCAGTGCAGAGCTTGCTCAGGAATGGCAACAGGCAGGTGTGAGTGCATCTGCACGCAACGAGAGGAGAAGACTTTTGAAGGATGGCATGGTGTCAAGAAGGCCAGCAAAAATGTCACTTCTCTCCAGGAAAAACATCAGGGACAGATTGATATTCTGCAAAAGGTACAGGGATTGGACTGCTGAGTACTGGGGTAAAGTCATTTGCTCTGATGAATCCCCTTGTTTGGGGTATGTGGGAAAACGCTTGTCCGGAGAAGGAAAGATGAGCACTACCATCAGGACTGTGTCATGCCAACAGTAATGGGTGGGGTTGCTTCTCACAATTTTGCCTAAGAGCATAGCCATGAATAAAGAATGGTACCAAAATATCCTTCAAGAGAAACTTCTTCCAACCATCCAAGAACATAAAGTAAAAGTGATAACTAAGTGGCTTGATGATCAAAACATTGAAATTTTGGATCCATGGCCAGGAAACTCCCCAGACCTTAATCCCATTGAGAACTTGTGGTCAATCCTCAAGAGGCGGGTGGATAAACAAATACCCACAAATTCTGACCGGTGGTAATCTAAAACCCAATGCTGGGAACTCCGACAAGAGTAACAGCGACATCTTCAGTATGAATGTTGAGGAGCGCAACCTGTTGTTCAGAACAACTGTTTAGTATACTGATTAGAGGAAATGCGATTAACGAAGAGAGCGGCAACACACAATGATGTGCTGTGCATGCCGACAGTAATCTTTCTACAGTTAAGGGGGCAGTTGGAGAATACCTTAAGGCTACATTATGTAAGCCTTACTTAATAACATTGAAGAGGCAGCGCTTTTTCCAACTGCCCCCTTAAGTGTAGAAAGATTACTGCCGGCGTGCACAGTACGTAATCTGTGCTGCCGCCCTCTTCAATAATCGTATTTCTTCGGCATCAGTATACTAAACAGTCGTTCTGAACAATAGGTCTTGCTCCTCAACATTTGTACTAAAGATGTTGTTGTAACGTTTGTCAGGGTTGTCAGCATCGGATATTAGTACCCAACCCAATTTGACAAACTCCAAGCATTGATTGGGCAAGAATTGGCAGCTATCAGTCAGTATGTGGCCAAGAAGTTGATTGACAGCATGCCAGGGTGAATTGCAAAGGTCTTCAAAATGAAGGGTTTACACTGCAAATATTGACTCTTTGCATAAACTTAATGTAATTGACAATAAAAGCCTTTAACACTTATGAAATGCTTGTAATTTTACTTCAGTATACCATAGCAACATCTGACAAAACATTGAAGCAGCAAACTTTGTGAAAACCAATACTTGTGTCATTCTCAAAACTTTTGGCCATGACTGTATATTGAAAAGTTTTTCCATGTATCAGTATAAGAATATTTTTTCTCTATAACATGTACGCCTTTTTCTTGTTACTTATGATTTGCTTGTCATTTCTATCTGCACATGCCTGGCAGACTCTTTGTAAACGTCCCTTTTTGTTCCTACAGCTCCTACAGAACTCATTCTTGAATCTGCATTTCCATGGAGCATGTGTGTCTCTACCACTGCAGTAATATGCTTCAGTTGGTGACATGTTTGCCAGCCTGGCTTGTCATTATGGCCACCATTTTGTTAATTTTCGACACTGCCTTGACTCCTGTTTGTAGCTCCATGGTGTCTCTGGATGCTGTCTCCATAGATACCTCTACCTGTGCTGCACATTTGAATGTAAGGTCTACTTCTGTTAACAACCTTTTTTGTACACTTTCATTTGAAATTCCATACACCATTCTATCTCTCAGAGCATCGTTCAACTCATTTCCAAACTGGTAGTGTTCTGACAATCTCTTACGTTTTGCCACATAAGCAGCAATGGATCTCCCTTCATTCTTTGTTTTTGAACTCTGAACCATTCAGCAATCAGTAGTGGTTTAAGATTCAAATAATCCTGCATAATTTGTATAATATTTGTCAAAGATTTATTTACTGGTTTCTCGGCAGTTAAGCTACATAATAATCTAAAAGCATTTTTCCACATGGCACTTAATTGGATCGGAACTTCTTTTTTCTCATCAACATCGTTTGCGGCAAAATATTGTTCCAGTCTCTCAGTATATTACATTCACTCACCATTTGCATTGGCAAAGGCATCTATTCTATGTATACTACCATGATGTTTAAAACTCACAGATTGATGTCTCTTGGAAAAGGTGAATCTAGACTCCGGTTCTTGCGGCTTCTCCCCTCACTGATTGTAGATACTGTATATGTTTGGGCTCAGTAAGATGCTTGTCACCAGTTGTAGTGTATTAAATAATGACTGCACACACTCAATAATACATTAATACCAGGGGTGCTGCATGGCTGAGGCTTTTCAATTTCAACAGAATACAAACAGAATGTAAAGTGAGACTACTGTTACAATAGGGAACATTCAACACAGCAGTGTAAAACTAGCACAACATGTATTCAACATGAGAAAGACTGCAGCCTTCAGATTCAACATTCACATATCTTGCATAGAACCCTTAATCTCAATAGTTTGACCTCCTGTTGTACAGAAATTGGCCAGAATTAGCCATGTAGGAAGCATTCCAGTTTGGATTATCATTGCTTTTACTGATGCAAATAAGCCGAAAACCATCTGTCACTGAGAGGTATCTCATACACCTAGCTGTAAATAAAAACACTGTCCAACCTATCCAGATAAATCTACATACATGCTGGTACCTAGGTAGGCGATCCTATGAGAACGTCTACAGAAAAAGTAAATGTATTATTATTAATTATAATGATAATAGTAATAATTATTGCTATTATTATTATTATTATTGTTATACAATAAAAATCATGTATGACAACATAGTTGGCTGTGTCTCTGCATACAAACCAGTGATTTTGGGTGCATAGTTAACCAAAGAGGAGAGTTACATGCCACCCAAAATTCTAAACACGAGGAATGGTTTGTTAGAGATATTGGTGTTCAGGGCAAGTTGCATAAAGGTTGAGAAGGGTGTCATTCCTGTTGTCGCCTCAAATTGCAATATGGGTTAGGGTTAGAGCCTGAAAGCATTGCTAAAACTTTGTGACATTTCAGTATATTACTTGGTCATGTGGGGTGGTTTGGCAATTAAAAAGTTTATTGAGGCATGAGAAGTCCACGTCTGCCCATTGTCCAATGGAATTTTTTTTTTTTTCTTAGAAGTCATTAAGGGTATTTCACACTAAATAATATATCCACATGGTTGAAACTTACATTGGTATATCTCAGCTACTGCCTTGGTTCCACAGCAGCATCTTGCACACCAAGGCTTCCAAATTGTTATATGTAAAACTATCTCTGTAAGTGCTGGGTGGAGTCAAAAAGTTTTGGATATTTGCCTATACTCGCTATTCTAGTCATTCATCGGGATTGTACATTCTAGAATAATAGGAATACATATCAAGATGAGTATTTCTGATGTAAAAAATTAGGACATATAGCTCAGTAATGATACATATAATTAGCTAGAAAACCAATGGCAAGTAAGATATGTAGATAGGTGTTATTGTACTGAATTTGAAACTGTTAAAGGCACTCTAATCTTGCATATGAAATCAGACTATGTCCCATGTTACTTAGGCTACATACCCCACATGTTTTATTATGAAACAGTTAATACACATGATTAAGATTGACATTAGGGGTTTGGTAGAATATAGGCAAATTTTGCACAAATTGCAAAAACAATGGAACTCTAAGCAGACTACATTAATAGGAGGTAGCGAAGGCCGTACATGAGGTGTATTCAGGGCCAGACTGGCCATCTGGCACTTCTGGCAAATGCCAGAAGGGCCGATAGCTGGATGGGCCGGGCCGACTCCTCCCGTCTTCCTGGGAGGAACCAGCCATCTCTGCTGCGCGCTCCTCAGCTCCCTCCCCCGTTATGCTGTGTAGTTACACTGGTGAGTTTCCTGTTTTTTTGGGTTTTTTTACTGAAGGGGGAGGGGGGGTGCCCGCGATTTTCGCGGGGGGAAGGGGGGTCGCGGGGGTGCCACGATTTTCGGGGGGGTCGTCATTTTTGCGCGTGGGGGGGTCAAGAGTGTGGAAGAGCCATGGGGTGCTGGGAAAAGGGGTGAGAGAGCCAGGGGGTGCTGGGAGAAGGGGTGAGAGAGCCAGGTGGTGCTGGGAGAGGGGGTGAGAGAGCCAGGGGGTGCTGGGAGAGGGGGTGAGAGCCAGGGTGGCAGGGGGTGCAGGAAGAGGAGTGAGAGAGCCGGGGGGTAGAGGGTGCAGGAAGACGTGTGAGAGAGCCGGGGGAGTAGGTGGTACAGGAAGATGTGTGAGAGCCAGCGGAGAAGGTGGTACAGGGGGTTAAGTGAGAGGGACAAAGGAGAAGATGGTGCAGGGGCATAGGTAAAAGAAAGTGTAAAGGGAGAGACATCTTAAGAATTCGAATGTCAGGGATGCAGCTATCATAAAACACAAGTAGTTAGGAAGAATAGAAATGCACAGAGGGGACAAGTGTTAAAAAAAATAAAAAAATCAAGCCTTCATACTCCATTCACTTATATTTTCTATACCCCCATTCCTAAATTTCTGCTTCGACCACTGCCCTCTGTTCCTGCTCCTGACTGCCTGTGTGAGCTGACAGCTGCTGATCCCTCCTCGCCCAGCGCCCAGTAGGAGAACAGAAAACAGGATGCCATAATCAGGTAAGTTCATATATTTTCTCGTGTGCAATGTGTTTTTAACCATTCTTTCTTGAACTGGGGACACTACAGCGTATCCAATAATGTTTAACACTATGTATTGCTCATTATTGCGCTGTAATGTTTTTTGCATATTTATCTGTACAGAGATTTTTAATTAAGAGGAAAAAACATTGCTTGTCATAAATCTTATCTGTAATTGTGTCAATATATCTATTTTTGTTTGCATTGTAAATGATGTATTAAGCTGTACCAATTTTTATTTGTGAATGAGTTTTTGTCTGGGCTTTACTAATGATTTGGGGGCACTACTATGGCATAATGTTATTTGGGGTCACTATTGTGGCATAATATGATTTGGAGGCACTGTTGTGACATAATATGATTTGTGGGCACTACTGTATGGTATATGTTTTGGGGGCACTACATTGCCATAATATGATTTGTGGGCACTTCTGCATGACCAAATATGAATTGAGGGTAATACTATGTGGCATAATATGACCTTGGGGCACTACGATGTGGCATAATATGAACTGGGCACACTACGGTGTGGCATCATATGAACTTCTGCCAAAGGCAAGTCTTTCATTGTTGAATATGATGGGAGCCCAAAGAAGTTGCCCAAAATTCCTCTTGTCAGCCCCTGCGTGTGAGTCAAGGGGGTAGACGTCTCCAGGTAAATAATCTAAATGTTTCCTATCTAATCAAACTGATGGATCACATCCAATTATTTCTCACCCACCTCCTCTATCCCCCTTAATTTATATACTGTGTTATTTAAAATGAATAGAAAAGACGCATATCCAATTACTGTAGTAAAACAAAAATATTTTTCTCTGACATTTTGCTGTAGATGGAAATACTTTTAATGCGGCCCTGTGGGTTCAACTGATCATTCAATAGTTATGTTTTTTTTAGATATATGTTAGTTTTATTTCATGTGGAATAATTCATGAAAATTCTGCCATTACTATTTATTTGAGGGAAAAGGGTACCTGTTACCTATATGTGTGTGTAAGTACTCTGTTCGTTGTTGTTATTTTGTGGGAGATTTGAAAAAAGCAAAACATTGTTTCCTACAGTGGCGTCTGTATAATTGGTGGTATTGCTGTAGTATGGGGTGGCGTGGTGGTGGCAATGTTGTAGTGTGTTTGGGGCTTGCTTAGTATTGCTAATAAGTATGATAGGGTATTGCTGTAATGTGGAGGGTGACGCTGGATGCTGTAATGTGGGGGGTGATGCCGGTTGCTGTAATGTGGGGGTGATTGATGTAGTATGAGTGTGTGTGGGGGGTTATTTATTGCTGTAATTTGGGTACTAATAATGTATTGTCATGGTATTTATTGATGTAATTGGGGTGCTAACAATGTAATGTTGAGGGTCATTAGGAGAAATAAATACCCCACACACACACACACACTCATATTACATCATGTTGTACTGCACCAGCAACGTGCACTGCGCCAGCATCAGTGTGCAACAATATAGTGCATGGAGCCCACAACACGTGGGCCTGTGTGCTTTAAATGCCAGGGCTGATTTTTAGTCCCAGTCCGGCCCTGGGTGTATTATTGCACATTCATTTCTAAATAGCCCTATTAAAGAAAATACAAATGGAAAATGTGACTAGTTTGCCTTTAACGCGTGGTGTCAGGTCTGCTTTAATCCATATAGTACATAGAATTAAGTTACATTATATAACAGAAGAGCAGGGATGTTTTGCATAACACATGAAAATCTATGACTGCTTATTTGCATTTGGGAATACCAGAAATCAGATCTGTTAATTAAAGTAGAAGTGTTCATAATATAATTATTATTTATTCAATATGTTATTAAGAAGATAAATTAAAATGGTTTAACTAAATAGTACAAAAAAAGGGAAAAATAAACTTTAGATTCATAATTATTATTAAATAGGCAGCAGACTGAGCAACTGAATTGCATGATATGAATATTAGGGAGCTGGGGGAGGTGGAATATGATAGTGTGAAATTAATTAAAATGTCAGAGCCATACTGCTTGGGATTGAAGATACATTTACTGTGGGTGGGAAAAGAACAGCAGAACAAATTTGTACAATATATTAAATAGTAAATATTAAATATTTGCAAAATGTTGGAAACAATTATTCCATGTTGTCAGTAAGAACTGTTGTATATAAAGCAAGGGCTAATATTTAAATGCTAATAAGGTAAAAAGAATAGATGGACAATGTATAAAAAATATTAATTTCCTCTTCATAGCTTTACTAGATTAATTGTAACTGCTATAAAATGTACACACATAAGCAGATTTTTTGGATATGAAGAATGGAGAGGAAAGCAAACCAATCAAGTTGGTTTATTGAGGTTGTCCACTTTTTAGGTGCTTTTTGCCTTTTCCAAAACTAAATTGCAGCATGCAGTAAGAGCAAATTTATTAAAAACATATATCATACACCGTTAGATGAGGTGAGCATGACAGTTGTTCTTTCACTTCGGCCAAGCACAGATAAAATATTCATCAAATTATCTGGTCTAGGGGGTTCAAATGATTGTACAATTCCATTGATCTATGACAGATTGAGGGAATGTTCAATACGCAAATGGTTTAGGTCAAGAGAATGAGCATGGTATGGTATGTGACAATAGCAACTAAGTTAAGTATGGTTCCACCCCAGAACCAATATGATTTTACACTTCTCTGGGCTAATTAAATGTAGTTTTCTGAAATTCATGGCTTTTGTACATCCCAAGCAAAATTAACAAACCCAACAAAAAAAGTAAATGTTATGATCACTATTAGCTACCTCCCATACCTGTTCTTGCAGATTTCACTACCTAATGCTGTTTGTCTGAATCCTGAAATTTTGGGGCACTGTGTAAAGATACAGGGTTTTCTGGCCCAATTCTACCCACTTCACTCTGGCTGGCCACCCACGGGTGCCTTCCTAGGCCAGGAAAGTCTACCCAGTACCTTCTAAGGTTTTTATTAGTCACTCAGGCAAATGCAGTTAGAAAAGTATAACAGTGCATTTATTGTAACAAAAACAGTCACTAGATTATTATGTACACACAGTAAATAAATACCAGGCAGGTTCACAACATCATCTGTCCCTTACCCCACTAGTTTAAGGAGATACAGTCACCTGGCTGTCCAGACTTCACGACCAATGGATCTGCCCATGTATTTCACTGGTAGAGCCACCAGCCACCCTGCAGCTTCCAGCCACCAATTCCCAGAATGAATGTCACCTCCCCCCTGGAGTGGCTCCTTATATCTAGGGTCAAATTTCTACAGTCTTATCCCCACCCTGGGCAATCTCCTGGGTTTCTCCTTGTTAAACATTGGTGAGTCCAGGACTAGGGGGTTGGAGAGGGGAGTGGAGATGATCTGTACTTCCACAGAAACTCCTCTGTTAGATTGTAGACGAAACATCTGGAGTAGTCTTGTGAGAACAGTGGATAATAATTACCCCTACCCCTTACCAGTATCTTGCAATCTGATCCCTACCCATAACCCACCTGGCTTCACTTTAACGACAATAAATGACAGCGTCCATGCCATATCAACAAGATACAATAAACAATATACATATTTACAATAAGTTACAATGTCAACTTATCCACATGTAATTACACAGTGCAGTTGTACTCTGTTGAGCTGGGGAACAAAAGCAAGGGCTATAAAAAGTACATGCTCTAATCCACATATTGTGAGAAATGAGGGACGGGCTGGTTAAGGTGTTATCAAACTTGTTTCGTCACACCCGGTTTGAAAAAAAATGATAGATGCATGAAATATGAAAAGCCTAGTAATGAGTGAACACTCTAGGCCTCCCTCCCCCTAATCAGCCTCAACATTAAATTACTAGCATTCACAATTAATATATAAACATATAACCCTCCAGTCAGCCCTAACATTAAATTCCGAGCATTTAGAATTAATAAATAGGCCTATTTCCCTCAACATGCCCAATCTTAGTAGTATTCTTAGTATTCTTAATAGCATTCACATTTAATAAATACACCTAATTCGACCTCAAATGCTCCAAAATGAAATTATTATTCACATTTAATAATGTTAATTTTAAATTAATAGCCCCTAACACTGCACCAAATAGTCCTATCACCTCTCCTTAAACTTATAGACACTAATAAGACCCCACTATTAAATTAAATGAACACCACCAATAAATGAATGCCTCCCACCCACTATTCAGAAATTAGCTCACACCCTCAATATTAAATGATTAGACCACACCACACATAACATTAAGGGAACCCGTTCCCCCACACTTACCTTCTCACATCTGGCGCTGTACTTTTCAGTGGCTCTCGTCTGTATGTCAAAGGATCAACATTGTAAAGGGCCATAATTTCAGGGAAAACAGATTTTTATTTCGGATATTAGTCTGGTAATAGGTCTTTAAAAACAATTTTTAGTTAGAAGAACTTCTTGAACTTGTTGAATATAGCTACTACCTGACAGTATCTGTTAACCTTCTCAAACACAGTTAAAGATTGGAATCAGAAGGCTCTAATGAAGCAATAGCAGCAAACACACACTGGTTCTCGCAGGCGCTTGTTACTTACAAGGCTGAGAAATAGAAAATGAAGAGACATTCTGGCTGCTCGAGTTTTCAAGTCATCTGAAGAGCAGCATTACTAAAACATACTGTGGAGTTTGTATCCTTGCCTGTACACATGGGCAGGACCATCAAGAGGAATTTCGGACCCCTGTAGAGCAACTTCTTTGGGCACCTTCCATTCATGCAGAAGGGGGAGATGGCAACCACCCCTGTATATTAGCATTAAAATACACTGCATACAACCAGCCATGTATGTTAGTAAAATACTATGCAGTGTAAAGACATTCAGTCCTAAGCATTTATATTCTATATACAGATCCACCAGTTTGCCTTTAATAAAATCGTTATTTTAAATACTGCTGGCAAATGGACTAAAATTGGTGATTTGACAGAACTGCAAATTGACACATTTACACCACTTCGTTATTAATATACTGTAAATTCACAGCTTCATGTATGTTATTAGTGTACTAAGAAGTTCTAATAGACCAGCATTTTATGTAGAAGGCAATCAGGTCCACTGGTACAATCAGTTTAAAACATTACATTTTATTAGTTTCTAAAAAAATTTGCTAGACTTCTTTTCTGGGTGAAATATTGGCTAAAGATAAATAAAATTATGAAAAAAGTAAACAAGTTGTAATCAGAATTTTACAAATATTAACCAAATGTTCATTAAGTAATCAATATAATATTCTTCTAGGGTCTTAATTACCTCCTTCAAATTATTTACAGGACTAAATCCTACTTCTATTTTTACAATAACTGGTATATTCTGCTTCACCAATTTGGCATAGTAACAATCACTAATATATTGGAATATCATCAAATAAATATGATATAGTGTAATGCCTTAATCTTATTAATATTTAATATGTGTATTTCACTCTTTCTTAGACTGCACTATTTTATTGTATCTGCCTAGAGTATATTTTTGGAAAAAAACAGGGTTTTCTAATTGATGGATATCTCTTTCAATGCAGCACAGGCTTATGAGCATCACTACTATTGCTTTGTTCATAGTACTGGGATTTAAGGCTTCTCTGCTAATTTTCTTAGTCTCAAAAGTACCCTAGTAGCAAATACTGTTATCTTATTAATGCACTGCAGCCTCTGGCGCTCCAACTGTGGTGGGACTGCAGATCCCAGCATTCCATGTGATACCCAGAAGTTGCTTGCGCCTGACATTGTAAATATTGACAGTGCATAGTAACTAGAGATGGGCGGGTCCGGTTCTCCGAGAACCGAGCCCACCCGAACTTTGGGTATCCGAGTACCGAGCTGAGCAGCTCGGTACTCTCCCGCCCATTCCGAATCCAAATCGAGGCCGAACGTCATTGTGACGTCGTCTGATCTCGGGGCTCGGTTCTCGCGATACTTCAACTTTATAAATACACGCCTCCACAGCAATCCATCGCCATTTGACAGAGGGAGAGAGCAGGGTGTAGTCATAGGCTAATTAGAGCAGGGACAGAGAATACAATATTGTTCTTGAAATTGCTCTAACCAAAATCGCTAGTGCAGAGAGGAGGATAGAGGTTTATTATTTTTTCTTCATATTTGGCACTCCCCAGCGCTTTTGGGGTGTCCCCCATAATTGTGCATAAATATTTCTGGCTGTCAAAAGTCATATCTGTCAGCAGTATCTACTAAATAATTTTTAGCACTCCTCAGTGCTTTTGGGGTGTCCTCCCTAATTGTGCATTAATATTTCTGGCTGTCAAAAGTCATATCTGTCAGCAGTATCTACTAAATAATTTTTAGCACCCCTTAGTGCTTTTGGGGTGTCCTCCCTAATTGTGCATTAATATTTCTGGCTGTCAAAAGTCATATCTGTCAGCAGTATCTACTAAATAATTTTTAGCACTCCTCAGTGCTTTTGGGGTGTCCTCCCTAATTGTGCATTAATATTTCTGGCTGTCAAAAGTCATATCTGTCAGCAGTATCTACCAAATAATTTTTAGCACTCCTCAGTGCTTTTGGGGTGTCCTCCCTAATTGTGCATTAATATTTCTGGCTGTCAAAAGTCATTTCTGTCAGCAGTATCTACTAAATAATTTTTAGCACACCTCAGTGCTTTTGGGGTGTCCTCCCTAATTGTGCATTAATATTTCTGGCTGTCAAAAGTCATATCTGTCAGCAGTATCTACTAAATAATTTTTAGCACTCCTCAGTGCTTTTGGGGTGTCCTCCCTAATTGTGCATTAATATTTCTGGCTGTCAAAAGTCATATCTGTCAGCAGTATCTACTAAATAATTTTTAGCACTCCTCAGTGCTTTTGGGGTGTCCTCCCTAATTGTGCATTAATATTTCTGGCTGTCAAAAGTCATATCTGTCAGCAGTATCTACTAAATAATTTTTAGCACTCCTCAGTGCTTTTGGGGTGTCCTCCCTAATTGTGCATTAATATTTCTGGCTGTCAAAAGTCATATCTGTCAGCAGTATCTACTAAATAATTTTTAGCACTCCTCAGTGCTTTTGGGGTGTCCTCCCTAATTGTGCATTAATATTTCTGGCTGTCAAAAGTCATATCTGTCAGCAGTATCTACTAAATAATTTTTAGCACTCCTCAGTGCTTTTGGGGTGTCCTCCCTAATTGTGCATTAATATTTCTGGCTGTCAAAAGTCATTTCTGTCAGCAGTATCTACTAAATAATTTTTAGCACACCTCAGTGCTTTTGGGGTGTCCTCCCTAATTGTGCATTAATATTTCTGGCTGTCAAAAGTCATATCTGTCAGCAGTATCTACTAAATAATTTTTAGCACTCCTCAGTGCTTTTGGGGTGTCCTCCCTAATTGTGCATTAATATTTCTGGCTGTCAAAAGTCATATCTGTCAGCAGTATCTACTAAATAATTTTTAGCACTCCTCAGTGCTTTTGGGGTGTCCTCCCTAATTGTGCATTAATATTTCTGGCTGTCAAAAGTCATATCTGTCAGCAGTATCTACTAAATAATTTTTAGCACTCCTCAGTGCTTTTGGGGTGTCCTCCCTAATTGTGCATTAATATTTCTGGCTGTCAAAAGTCATAACTGTCAGCAGTATCTACTAAATAATTTTTAGCACTCCCCAGTGATTTGCGCTCAGAATGGATTCAAAGCAGTCCACATATGATCTGAATGAGCAACCAGGTTCTGTCACCAGTCCTGATGTTAGTGTTCCCAGTACGTCATCTGGCCAAGGCGATGTCAAACAACATTCTACACACGCAGTGGCAAAGAGAGAATGAGGCCTTCACCTTTGGCTATTAGTGGCAGATCCCAAAAAGTTACCCAGCCTACAATTGGTGCACAACTACTGTTACGCGTCAAAGCCGAGCTGCAAGATAACAGTGAGGCATTACAGGAGAATATTTGCTCTGATTCACAAATGACAACAATCCCTGTGGAGAGTCCATCCAACAGTGGGATGTCTAATCGTGAGCATTCTGCTGATGTGTGCCTTAATAGCCCGAGTGTAGCCGGTGATACCCAAATTGAGGATGCCACTTTGGAATTAGAAGAGGATGAGGGGGAGATTTGTGTAGGCGACGAGGGCGCTAATGAGGATGTTGATGAGGATGAGGTTGTTTGTGTAAGTCCTGCACCAGTGGCAGCAGTTCTGGCACGTGACAAGAAAAAGGCCATTGTCATGCCTGGGCATAAAACAAAAAAATCCACTTCTTATGTGTGGAATTATTTCTACCCAAATCCAGACAACAATTGTATAGCCATTTGTAGTGTATGTGAAGCCACAGTCAGTCGAGGGAGGGACCTTAACCATCTTGGAACCTCGTCTATGTTACGCCATTTAACGAGAGTTCATGGCAAAGTATTGGGAAAAGCTGAAAGTTCTTCCCAAAAGAATACAAGCACTCCCTCATCAGCTAAGACCCTCCGCTCACCGACATACCGACGGCTACAAAATACACCCACCACACCATCCTCATCAATATCCTCAGTAGCGCTCGGAGTTAGCCCGGCATCCCACTTAAGGCTGGATGACTCCGGCACTATTATTGATTCCTCTGAAGAAAGCGTTAGTCCTGCTGCTGCTGTTGCTGCTGCTGGGGGTGAATCGTCATCCCAGAGGCAGGTTAATAAAATGAGCAGTCCTACATTTCAGCAATTAACTGTGAAACAATCATTTGCGAGGGGAACCAAATATGACAGCAGTCACCCAGTCGCCAAGCGAATCACAGACGCCATGGCTGCAATGTTAGTGTTAGATCTGCGTCCAATCTCCACAATAAACGCAGCTGGTTTTTCACAGTTAATTGAGGTTTTGTGTCCGCGTTACAGAATTCCATCGCGACACCATTTCTCCCGTAAAGCTATTCCACAACTATACCAAAAAGTGTGTAAAAATGTAGAGATTGCGCTGAAAAATGCCATTCTGCCCACTGTTCACTTAACCACAGATATGTGGACAAGTGGAAGTGGCCAAACCAAAGACTATATGACTGTGACAGCCCACTGGGTTGGTCATTCACCTTCACCAGCAGGAAAAGCAGCAGCATGTACACCACTACGTAACATTTGTCACAGGCAGGCCACTCTTTGTATCACCGGCTTCACTAACAGGCATACGGCTGACAATTTGTTACGCAAACTGAGAGATGTGATTGATGCATGGCTTATACCACTCGGACTCTCCCCAGGGTATGTCATTTCAGATAACGCCAACAATTTAGTGCGAGCATTACAGCTGGGTGATTTCCAACATATTCCCTGTTTTGCTCACACCATCAACTTGGTGGTGCAGAGCTTCCTACGAAATAACCGTGAGGTACAGGAGATGCTTTCGGTGGCCCGTAAAATTTCAGGCCATTTCAGGCATTCAGCCACAGCATGTAGGAGATTACAGCAGCTCCAAGAGCAGTTTAACTTGCCCTGCCACCAACTTAAGCAAGAGGTGGTAACTCGGTGGAATTCCACCCTGTACATGCTTCAGAGGATGGAGGAACAGCGCAAAGCCATCCAAGCATATTGCACAAGTCATGACATTGGGAAAGGAGGGGGGATGTATTTCACTCTTGCACAGTGGGGAATCCTTTCAGTGCTGTGCAAGGTGCTGAAACCATTTGAAGTTGTGACATGTGAGGTCAGTGCAGACTCTGCTAGTTTGAGCCAAGTCATTCCTTTAATTAGACTATTGGAAAAGCAGCTTGAGAAAATGAAGGAGGAGCTGAAAGCAAGCAATTCAGCAAAGTATGTTGGCCTTGTCGATCAAGTACTTAATTCGCTTCACAATGATCCTCGAGTTATTAAGATCTTGAACTCGGATCAGTACGTTTTGGCCACTGTGCTTGATCCAAGGTTTAAAACCTACATTGAGTCTTTACTTGTAAATGAGCGAGATGTGAACTTTTGCAAGGAGCTATTGCTCAGCAAGTTGGCCGCTGAACTGGGCCTCGGCTTGACGACGTGTCCTCCTTCACTTTCTCAAGCTGTTGCTCGTAAAAAATTAAATTTCCAAAAAAGAAGCAGGGAAGACACAGGGGGCAGACCAGAACAATTTAACATCTGGGCTGGTTTGAAGGATTTTTCAAAAAAATGTGTCACTTTGCCCATAACTCCATCCAATATGAGTATAAACATGCAAAGGATGGTGGAGGATTACTTTCAAGAGGTAGTTGATATGGAAATGTCAGACAGTCCCTTTCCTTACTGGGAAGAAAAGCAGGCCATTTGGAAACCCATGTACAAACTTGCTTTGCAATACCTAAGCTGCCCACCCTCCAGTGTGTACTCTGAACGAGTGTTCAGCACAGCAGGGAACTTAGTCAGTGATCGCCGTAGAAGGTTACTTCCCAAAAATGTGGAGAAAATGATGTTTATAAAAATGAACTACATCTTCCACGAGGAAGGCCTTCACCATCCAAGACATCCAAGCACTGACTGTTCTCTAATGGCGGATTCAAGCGGCGATGAATTGATAGTCTGTGATGATGACGTACACACTGATGAGGGTGAGGATTAAGCTGAAGATGATGCCGATAACATCTTTTTAAAACTTTCTATGTAAGTGTAGGGTGCAATCTACCCCCAAAGAGGAAAGGGACTTGTGGCATTTCCATATCACATACCATCTTGAAAGGCTGCTGTTAGGGCAATTTATCCTTAAGGGTAGGGTGTCATAGACAGAGTGACCCTAAACTGGCTTTGTCCATTTTTCATTATATTGTACAGTCTATAATGGCTGAATTTTTGGGTATTTTATACAAGTGGAGGGGGGCCTAGAGAGACAGAAACCAAACTGGCTTTTTCCATGTCAATTAATATTGTACAGTCTATAATGGCTGAATTTTTTGGTATTTTATACAAGTGGAGGGGGGCCTAGAGAGACAGAGTGACCCCAAACTGTCTTTCTCCATGTCAATTAATATTGTACAGTCTATAATGGCTGAATTTTTTAGTATTTTATACAAGTGGAGGGGGGCCTAGAGAGACAGAAACCAAACTGGCTTTCTCCATGTCAATTAATATTGTACAGTCTATAATGGCTGAATTTTTTGGTATTTTATACAAGTGGAGGGGGGCCTTGAGAGACAGAAACCAATCTGGCTTTTTCCATTTCTTTACATATTTAACTATAAGTGTAGGGTGTAATATACATTCAAAGACGATGGCTGCATTGCCAATATGCATAGATGGAGAGGAAGACAATCTGTTTTGTGTGTAGAATAGGCCTACCAACGAAGAATTAAACAGTTTTTTTGGATGATTTATTACCTCAACAATTAGATTACTTGTCTCTAAAACAGTTGGAGCACTAAATTGGGTTAATTTAGGCCCAAAAACATGGATTTTCCAAAAAAATAGCAAAACAAAACCAAACAAAACCAAAACCAAAACCAAAACACGCAATGGCGGTTTTGCAAAACCAAAACCAAAACCAAAACACGACGGTAATCCAGATCCAAAACCGAACCCAAAACCAAAACACGGGGGTCAGTGACCATCTCTAATAGTAACCTCAGTAGGAGGGATGCCAGAAGCAGCTGGGACGGTGCAGCCAGTCTACCTGGGCTGGGCTGGGCGCCCAGCCCAGAAAGGAGCCGCACCTGCTCTGGAACACTTCCTGGTTACCATGGCACCCACAAGTATTTTTCTAACCCTCACTGCTAAATGGACAGAATTTACCCACCCACAAAGCAAATGCTGAGGAGCAATTGGCTCTTCCACAGTATGACATTTTATGATGATGACATGTATGATGGAGGTTTTGTGGGATGCAAGGAATTTATGTGTGTTTAAAACGGATGATTTGAGTGTGAATGATTGTATACGAATGGTGTTAGGCAAGTTATACTTGTGTTATTTAGTTGACAGAAATGGGAATAATGATGAAGATTCGGAAGGGATCTGGAAGACCAAAAAATGGAAACACCTGGTCAAAATTAAGTGGAGTGTAGGAGGTTCTATTGTAAATATTAGGGGAGTGTAGGAGGATCTATTGTAAATAGTAGTGGAGAGTAGGAGGTTCTATTGTAAATATTAGTGGAGTGTAGGATTTTGTAGTGTAAATATTAGTGGAGTGTAGGATCTTGTAGTGTAAATATTAGTGGAGTGTAGGATCTCTTAGTGTAAATATTAGTGGAGTGTAGGATCTTGTAGTGTAAATATTAGTGGAGAGTAGGAAGTTCTTTTTAAATTGTAGTAGAGAGCAGGAGATTTTGTTGTTTGTAATGGTTATTTGAATTTAATGCATTGTTATTTGTGAGTTTTTTCATTGTATGTTACGAAAGTTATTAAATAAACATTTTTATACTTTAAAAAAAAAATAAAAAAAAATGACCCCACAACTCTCACTGCTGCCGCTGCCTGTATCTTTCATTTAGAGTGAACACAGTACGTCTGCCTTCATGCACATCACACACTACAGAGGGTGGGACCTGGTAATCACACCACCGTGGCCGCTTGCAGTAAGGTGCAGCCAGAGCCGGATTTAGACCTCATAGGGCCCTAGGCAAAATACTGGTTCAGGCCCCCTCCCCCCAGCCGCCCCCCCCCCCAGCCCACCGCCGCCCCCCCCCGCCAGTGAAACAATCCATAGCACTACATTTTTGCAGCCTACCATATACTCCTATAGTTAAGTAGATGTGAAAGCATGTGCCGCCGCGCAGCATGTGCATTGGGTCAAAACAACTTAAATATTGAAGTCAGGGCAGAAATACTTACTTAAGTTGTTTGCAAAAATAATACGCATAAATCCAAGTATGTGCTCTTGTCAATTTTGTCCCTCTATCATCACACTGTGCCCCTTCATTGTCACTTTTTCCCCTTCACAATATCACATGTGCCCTTTCACCATCACCTCTGTGCCCATCACCATCACCACCTCTGTGCCTCTTCACCATTACCACCTCTGTGCCCATCACCACCTCTGTGCCCTTCACCATCACCACCTCTGTACACCATCACCACCTCTGTGCCTTTTCACCATCACCACCTCTGTACACCATCCCCACCTCTGTGCCCTTCACCATCACCACCTCTGTACACCATCACCACCTCTGTGCCTTTTCATCATCACCACCTCTGTACACCATCACCACCTCTGTGCCCTTCACCATCACCACCTCTGTCCCTCCGTTGGTTTACTTACCTTTCTATTGCCTTTCTTCTCCGGCGCGCTGCTCCTCCTCGGTTAGTCCAAACAGATAAAAAAAAAAGAGAGACACGTGATCGCTCGTCGGGTCCCGGCAGTCTCTCCTCCTCTCTCTCTATCACTGAGACACTGAGAGGAGGAGAGGCTGCCGGAACCCGATGAGCGATCACGTGACTCTTTTTTTTCTTCTTACTGTGTATTGTGCCGGCGGCCAGAGGCCTTGCCTACCCTGCTCACCGTCGGCTCTGGCAGGGCCCCCTGGGTTCCGCTGGGCCCTAGGCAGTTGCCTAGGTTGCCTAGCGGGAAATCCGGCCCTGGGTGCAGCCTGTAAATAGGTGCATCACCCCATTTCTGGTCTAGAGTGAGGGGTTTTGGGGCAACTGGAACCCCTCTCCCTGCCTATGTGCGTGCCTGACTAGGAACCTTGGTTGCATGGTGGTTCTGGCCAGAAGTAAAAACAACAATGTTGCTGTTTTTATTGGTGTTGGGGTGAAGAGTATGGAGGTAAATAGGAGTGCTTGGCTGGCTTAAGGGCCAAGATATCAACATAGCTTAGCTACATCAAAGGCATAGTCATATCTTGGGACTCTTGGTCCAAAAGCAACTACTGCAATTTCTATTGTTACATCTATGCCCACTATTGCTTTATGCCTCTTTATTTTTATTTTTCATTAAAGCTGCGCGATATAGCCTTACAACATTGATTCAAAGTGGCCACTTCTGGAGCAAGACTGCTTTCAACATGTTCTTCTGGTTCTTTTCTCTCTTTATAGACTTTTGACAATTCTCATTTTCTGTTCCAGTGCTTTCCCAATCATCATGTGCCACTTTGCCTGACTAGCCACTTATGTCCTCATTTTCTTAAACAACAAATATTGGTTATGTACTTCATCCATGTCAATTAGGTAATTCAGCTCATTTACAAAATGAGCACGTCTGTTTCCAATTTGGCCAAAATTGTGGATCTGGTCATATAGCGATTGGGCAAAATGAGCGGAACATTGCTGTATATTGGAATAGTTTCTTACATTCAATGCAGCTATTATCATGTCAAACAAATCTGAATGACTTTTTTTGACTGGGTGACTAAGGTAAAATATAAAGGTTGAGCCATAGATGAATCATATTTAAATTTAAATAAATTATAAAACTTGGGATTCAATTCAAAGATGGCTGAATGGATAAGTTGTACTAAATGAAGTGCATTCTGAAGAGGGAAAGGTTAGACTGGAGTATACCAGGGATGATGTGACCATTACTCTACTAATGGTATTGAGGGCTAAGGGCTAGATTTACTAAACTGCGGGTTTGGAAAAGTGGAGATGTTGCCTATAGTAACCAATCAGATTCTAGCTGTCATTTATTTAGTGCATTCTACAAAATGACAGCTAGAATCTGATTGGTTGCTTGCTATAGGCAACACACTTTTTAATACCCGCAGTTTAGTAAATATACCCCTAAGTCTGTTTCTGCAGAGGACACAAAGTAATAATGTTAATGAGTAGGAAAGGAATATTGGGGGTAAATGTATTAAACTGCGATTTCTGCAAATCGTCGATATTCGTCGACTTTGAAAGCTACATTTAAAACGGCAGTGTCTTTAAGTGCGTACTGAAATCATTTTTCAAAAGGATAATTGTCAGTTAAGGAAAAGCTGTACAGCTGTACATTCAATGTACCCAGCCTGTGCTATTTTTCTAGTACTGCTCAAGTAACTAGAAAATAGAATACATGGAAAGTGCAAGATCTGGATTTTTAATTTGCTGCTGGACCCAGTGATTCCTATATATGCACAGAGGCTACAGCTTGTCTCTATTCTTGTCTCTTTTAGTGCTTCATCATAGTTGCCAACATTTTAAAATAGATTACAGGGACATTTTGCTGCCAAGACATTGAATCTAAGCAACTGTATTGGCAGAACTTGGAGCACTACAATCCTTATCATGTAATGTTTATCAATTTTGATTTTAAAATATTTTTTACATTTTAAGTAATGCATTTCAATAAATATGAATTTATAAAGCCCATAGACTAAGATAGATGGTTAGAATTATGGTTTACATGCAGAAAGTAAGAAAATGTGTAGTTGATCAACATTGGAAAATAGGAATATTTCCACAAAAAATAGCGACAGTTGGCAACTAAACTTCTTTGTTAGACATTAATAACATAGCAAACAGTTCTTAACCTGTGCTGAACCAAACTAAGGGAGCCCTAGAAACGATTTGGACCTCTCCTTCGGGACAATGAGGAGGTCCAAGTGTGGGGGTTGTAATGGCCCCGCCCCCCACTGCACAATGACACAATCACATTGCAGGTCGCATTAACAGTACCCGCCCATCAAGCCCTGATGATGAAAATTGTATCATCAAGGCCTCGCCCTCTATTCAAGAAGAAGGGGTGGCATAGGGGAGAGTAGCATGATACGATTCACATCACCAGGCCTCTCCACTTCACAAGAAAGAGAAGTGTAATCCAGGAAGGTGGCCTACTCTCCTGGAAATCCAAACGACTTCCCAAAATTCGGAAGTTATTATTATTACCATTTATTTATATAGCGCCACTAATTCCGCAGCGCTGTACAGGGAACTCATTCACATCAGTCCCTGCCCCATTGGGGGCTTACCGTCTAAATTCCCTAACACACACACAGACAGAGACAGAGAAAGACATAGACAGACACAGACAGACAGACTAGGGTCAAATTTGTTAGCAGCCAATTAACCTACCAGTATGTTTTTGGAGTGTGGGAGAAAACCAGAGCACCCGGAGGAAACCCACGCAAACACAGGGAGAACATACAAACTCCTCACAGATAAGGCCATGGTCGGGAATTGTGAGGCAGAAGTGCTAACCACTTAGCCACCGTGCTGCCTCTACGGCAGCTTAAAGTCGCTCACCAGGTGCCACATCCAGCCAGCCAGCGGGACATCAGCGCATATCATATTGAGATAAGAGATCACAAAGGGGGGATGCTTGTGCCGTGTCCAGCACCGTAGCAGGATAAGAATAACGCTATGTCCACGCCAATCCCAGCGGGACTCCAACAGCTCAAAGCCACTCACCAGGTGCCACATCCAGCCCGGTCAGCTGTACAACAGCAGCAGCTGACATCAGGGCCAGCGCGGAAAAAAGTATGCTGCTAACACTGACCTTCGAAGCCCTGGCTGTGTGAAGCTCACCCAGGAATGCCAATATTATCTGTAGGGCTTCCTCACCCTCTTATGATCTTCTGGCTATAAACTGCTCCCAGACATTCCAGGAGAGTAAGCAAGTATGATATACAGCTGCTTATTACTTTGAGTCTCTCACCACTATATCCTAATAGATTTGTCTGTTCTGTTTTAGCAACAGCCTTTTCTTTCTATAGAACATATATAGTATGTGTGCAGGGGTATGTAATTAACTTATGTCGGTGTTGAGCTTCACATTTAATGGTATTTGCTTTTCACCCACCTTTAGTACACAATATTCTCCATATTTATTATCCTATATGTTCAAATATGCAAAAATTCTTCATTTTCTTCTGCATCATTCTGTGTATCTCTCCTCCAAATGTGCTACATGTGCACTGCTTTGTAGTTTAAACTTACATTTTAATGTCTGTGTCCATAATTTCTGCACTATATACTGTTTGCAATGTGTGTTTTGTGCATTGACCCTCTATATTTGTTACACTTCCAAAGAGCTCTGCTGCCCCTAAATCCCCTCATCAATGCCCAATAGGTTTTGACTTGCCGTGCGCACCAGTGGCAGGTGTGTGGCACCAGCTCACCATGGTTTTACCTCCCAACTACTTGGGAGTTGAAACTGATCCACCAACACCACAGTTAGAAGATATGATGTGTCTGTGTGTTTCCTACTGCAGCATGCACTTCTTGTGCTGAGCTCTCAGCTCTTTCATGCTGGCTTTTGACTCTTCAGAGGTTCTGGCAAATTTTTAATGCTGCTTTTATATTGTTATCTTTTCCCTGTATCACTTATGATTAGCTCCCAATAATATGGGATCTCTAGTCATTTTGTCTGTCTGTCTGGTACAAGGGATACCAGCCCATGCTGTCTAGTGTTGGAGCTGATTTAGTATTAGGGCAGAGCACACTGACAATTTATTTTTGCTACATGGCACTGTACATGGGGACAGGTGAAGCAAAAGTGGAACTAAAAGATTGCACAGCAGGAACATCGCACCTCTACAAAAGAGTCTGTTTCACCAGAAAACTTTATTCACACTAAATTTGGACATGATTTCCCTCATCTTGAGTCCCGTTAGTCCATTGGCATTGACTTTAGTTCAGCCACCTGTAGATATGTGTCAGGGTGCTGGTTACTATCAGAGGAGAACAACTTGGCTGGGCTAGCTATTAGAGACACACAATGACTGGCCAAGCCACTTAGTCCTGACAGGATGGGTCTTGAGGGACAAAGCTGAGGTCGATAGTTTGGAGAATGTACAATCGTAAGGGACAAACTTGAAGTTGATAAACAGGCAAACAACACAGGGCTTTTGAAGCATTAGCAGAGAAATGAAATTTGTTGTGCAAATATTTGTAGGAGTGAGAGCTTTACAAAGGATGCGTACAGGTGTGGTCTCTTAGTTCTAATTGTTTTGAACTTTAGCAAAGTGCTAATTGCAGTAAGTGCAAAAGAATGTGCAGTTGTCAGTGTTGTTGGGCACCACATGCCACTTGTAGCTGGTATTGTGGTGGATCCTCACAATATGATATAATTACTAAACAGTTTTATTTGAAATAATTGTTTATTTGTATGTTAAAAGTGTTTATAACTTGCATGTTTTAGATCAACTCTTTTGGGAACGTATGTCCTTACTTGCAAACCCTTTTTATATATTATAATAGTTAAATAGATAATCCTTAATACTTTTTACCTGTCATTGATGCAAGTGAATCCCTGAGTTGATTTCTACATTTAAGTAGTTCATTTTCAATCCTATTTATGAGTTACTATCACTTAGGTTAAGATACTGAATTTATACAGCTAACTTTCCCTCTGGTTATATTGACCTCTTTGTTGCTACAGTTACTAACAATTATGTAAGTTAAAAACAATTATTTTACAAGAATTATTTTCTAACACAGATAATTATTAAGGTTATCCTTAAAGACTTACTTTGATACATAATGTATACACTTTCAAGTTTTATTCTGGTTTCAGGTTCACTGTGTTAGCTTGTAAAGATGTCATTGGGTCCTACTTCAACTCCTGTATTTCTCTGAATGCAATGTTCAACCATCAATTTTAGCAACTGTATAATTTATTTGAGTATGCCGAGTCAGTTTCGCTCCCCTCCAACGCTCACATGATTATTATTATAACTATAACTCATCAAGAACTGACACCGACACTTTTGTGAAAGCAAATTAACCTCAGTATCATTATATCAGCAAATATATATATATATCTATATATGTAACCATATTTATCTAATTTATATTACCCCTTTTATAACTTAATTTTGCCTAACTTAAATATTTTCCACTCTCACTACTAACCAATATGTGGAGTCTTCGAAGGTCTGTTTTTTACCATTAATATCAACTACCCTCGGCCACCATTTTTCTGCATGAGAGCTCAGCCGCACCAACATTATCCTTTAATGTATCTTTCCATAACCATTTCCTCTTGAAGCCTTGACCCAAGTGTTCTTTTTCCATACCACCAGGCTCCTTTACCAACAAAGGGGTAGCCCATATAAACCAAGACCCTCCTGGGCCGTGGCCGAGTTAGCTGATTTTGAAGTTCAAAATATGATTTGTTATTGTTTAATTCATTAGAAGTTTTTCTTCATGAGGAGAGGAGATGTGATGATAAATGAGTTCACTGCAAATGGATGTTGTACGTTAGCTGAGACTGTTACATATATGATCAAATAAGTTTCTCTGCTGAGGAATGATTGCCAAGTTATACCAGGGTGTTAATAAATGTCTGCCTAAGTGAAGAATGGTTCTCCTTAGGACAGGAAATTGTGTCACCTATGTTAGTCTGAATGTAGCTGTAACAGACTTTTCTGTTATAGTGTACACTACCATAATGCAAATATTTTGTGCAGTTATGCAGTTTTGTGTTAAAGCACCATTTTAGTCAATGCTTCAAAAACAATACTGAATGGTTCTATCTCAATTAACATAGAGGAGGGCTGTCCTGGTCAGATGAAGCCCTTCAAAATTTGTATGGCCCCTAGCCTCTCTGAGAGCTCCATGAAGTCTATTGAAAGACATCATTTTTTTAATTAGTGTTCATCCTGTGAACACTTCTTTATAACCAAAATGCTACCAACTTTGTGAAAATACTTTGACAGTACTTATATAGAGGTGCCTGGTGCATGTTTGGGATCTACTATCTGTGTCAACAGTATGAGGGAGGGTGTCTTCAATCAGTTGATAAACTTATAGTGGCGCATGGCATTCCGAGATCTACTTTTATAGATATCTACAAATTCGACATGCCCTTACTTTAAAATTTTAAATTTGCGATTCTGCCCCACAGCTGTTGAGTGATCCCTTCCGACACCTATTAATGTCCCTCTGACCTTGCCATCATATTTATTTAATTTATTTGTATCTACTAGATGCACTGAATATTGATGGCCTCCCTAAACTGCGAACTTACTGGGGGACAGATCTGGGATTACTGGATGACAAGGACTGGAGTAGAGCCCTTGAGATTGCTTATAAATTCAACGCATCAGCAAGATTATAATACATAATTCATGTAATGTAAATCAGGGGAGGGCTGGCAAATTTTAGCCCAGGGGGCAAGACTTGATTCAGCAGCCTATTAGGAACATTTTAAAGGAAAAAATGTAGGTGGCCAAGTGACCCAGCCCAAGGTAGCTCACTATATTTTTTTGAAAAACCTCTGGCATCACTAGTCATAATATATTTCAACAGTGTGACCATGCTCGAACATACCTCATCCATGTTTTTTGGTCTGTATTTGAACAATACTTACAGCTTCTCTACTTCATTCCACACTTGCTTTATCAAAGTTACCCCAGTGTCACAAACTATTATTATTAATATTGCACTAATTTGAAATATATGGATAATAGAAGTCATCTATGGTTATGGAACATCTCATTGACTTCTATTATGATTGTATTTCAAACAGGGTGTGCATTATTCCATATATAACTGATGCGTTCTGACTTCAAAACTTACCTATGAGTTATTTTGCACAGAAATGTACAGGCATATTATTGTCTAACATATATTATATATGAGATATATTTATTAAACTTCTTAACCTCCTGCCCTTTTTTCCTCCTTTGGCCTCTCACAGTGGACCTCATCCCCCACCCACTGTTTTGACCACTCCCTTGACCTCATGTATTCCCATCAATGTGCTCTCTCTGACTTCTCTAACTCTCCCTTCCCACTCCCTGACTACCATCTCCTCTCCTTCACTCTTTCCTCATGTCCTACACCTTCCCCCAAGCCCAAATCTACCCTTACTATATGCAATCAAGACACTCTTGACCCTACTATTTTCTCCTCTTTTCTCAAAACTCTTATCTCCTACCTATCCACCCTGGTCTGTCCCAACCAGTTGTCCTCCCTCTACAACAGCACCCTCACCACTGCCATTGATGCTGCCGGCCCGCCGCTTCTGTATACCTTTGCAGGTCTAAACCCCAACCTTGGTTCTCCAAATATACCCACTTCCTTCAAAAATGCACTTGTACAGCTGAACACCACTGATGAGAAATCTCGCTCCCTGGCAGACTTCCTTCACGTCAAATTCATCCTCTCTTCCTATAGTTCCATCCTCTCCCTCGCTAAACAATCCTTCTTAAGTCCCTCATCTCTTTCTCAGTCCTCCAATCCCTGCTGCCTCTTTGCCACTTTCATCTCTCCCTCCCACCATCCCTTCCTACTTCCTGTCTCATTACCTAGCACTTCTGCTCCAGCTACATTGCCCTCCTCCTCTTTTTCTTTTTCTTTCTGACCCTCGACTCCACTCCTGCATATCTCTGCACCTTTTTGGTGGCTCCAAACCTATTAGCTGCACCAACAATTTGGGGCACGAGTTCTAAGCTTGTGCAGTATATCGCCTGCCTCTCCTTCCTCTTCCTCTATCAACCTTTCTGTAGCTGGTTATGACTAGCTGTGCTGAGAGCTTTATGAGCTATAGTTTTACTTTTTTATTGTTTAGTACTGTTATACCTTGTACTGTCTTATTGTTTGCAATCTGAAAGACGCTGCAGAAATTTAGTGGTGCCATATAAATAAAGGCTAATAGTAATAACCACAAGAAAAGAAAATAAGTTTGGGGTACCAGCAATGGAGACATTTCACAAAATAGCAAAGATAGAAATAATAAAACTTATAACAAACAATATAAAAATGTCCAAATAGAGTTATAATAGCTGTTTTTTTAATTTAACACATTAATTGATTTAATTATTTTCAGTTCACACAATACTTAAAGGGGTTGTACATTCTTCAATGTTGATGCTATTTTTTTATCTGCATCAGTTTGAAAAGAGGAGGAGGCTCGTGCTGCAGTGGTGTGTGGTGTATGACCGGTTGTGAGTGGTGCACAACCAGTTATATGCTGGCTTCTAGATCAGTTAGCACAGCTTTCCTCTTTTCAGACCAGCAACAGAATGGATAAGAGGGGGCAGGAATTTGCCTGAAGTAGAATACATGCTGGGCTTGTTTATTTTAAATAAAAAGTGTTGAGCTTTACAAGAGTTAACTTATCATGGAGGGGTTTGGAAATCATTAGCCAATTAGTTTCAGGCCTCAGGGAGGAGCTACGCCAGGGAAGTATTCTAAAGGTGGTAAATGACACTTTGATTTTCCTTGCCTTCTGGAAAGTTCCTGGTAAGTATAGCCTGATTGACCTGGCTGGTAAGTATTTTGAATTGCAATTTTTTGTATAATCCTTAAATTTTTCTCACAATTTTTTCATATTTACTTTTCTCATTTGTCTTTATCTCACCTTACGGCTTTATTACTTTTCTCTGTTTCTTTATATTATTTGTACTTTATCTTTTCCATTGCTTTTCTGATATATATATATATATATATATATATATATATATGTGTGTGTATATATATATATATATATATATATATATATATATACAGTCAGGTCCATAAATATTGGGGCATCAACACAATTCTCATATTTTGGGCTCCATACACCACCACAATGGATTGAAATGAAACTAACCATAACCAGATGTGCTTCAACTACAGACTTTCAGCTTTAATTTGAGGGTATTTACATCCAAATCAGGTGAACGGTGTAGGAATTACAACGGTTTCTATATGTGCCTCCCACTTTTTAAGGGACCAAAAGTAATGGTACAATAGACTCCAAAGCTATTTCATGGACATGTGTGGGCTATTCCCTCGTTATTTCATCATCAATTAAGCAGGTAAAAGGTCTGGAGTGGATTCTAGGTGTGACATTTGCATTTGGAATCTATTGCTGTCGACTCTCAATATGAGATCCAAAGAGCTGTCACTAGCAGAGAAGCAAGCCATCATTAGGCTGACAAATCAAAACAAACCCATCAGAGAGATAGCAAAAACATTAGGTGTGGCCAAATCAACTGTTTGGAACATTCTTAAAAAGAAAACGCACCGGAGAGCTCAGGAACACCAAAAGACCCGGAAGACCACGGAAAACAACTGTGGTGGATAACAGAAGAACTTTTTCCCTGGTGAAGAAAACCCCCTTCACAACAGTTGGCCAAATCAAGAGCACTCTCCAGGAGGTAGGTGTATATGTTTTAAAGTCAACAATCAAGAGAAGACTTCACAAGAGTGAATATAGAGGGTTTACCGCAAGATGTAAACCATTTGTGAGCCACAAAAACAGGAAGACCAGATTAGAGTTTGGCAAACAACATCTAAAAAATCCATTACAGTTCTGGAACAACATCCTATGGACAGATGAGACAAAGATCAACTTGTACCAGAGTGATGGGATGAGAAGAGTCTGGAGTAGGAAAGGAACTGCTCATGATCCAAAACATACCACCTTATCAGTAAAGCACGGTGGTGGTAGTGTCATGGCGTGGGCATGTATGGCTGCCAATGGAACTGGTTCCCTTGTATTTATTGATGATGTGACTGCTGACAAAAGCAGGTGGATGAATTCTGAAGTGTTTCGGGCAATAATATCTGCTCATATTCAGTCAAATGCTTCAGAACTCACTGGATGGCGCTTCACAGTGCAGATGGACAATGACCCGAAGCATACTGAAAAAGCAACCAAAGACTTTTTTAAGGCTAACAAGTGGAATGTTATGCAATGGCCAAGTCAATCACCTGACCTGAATCCGATTGAGCTGCATTTCATTTGATGAAGACAAAACTGAAGGGAAAATGCCCCAAGAACAAGCAGGAACTGAAGACATTTGCAGTAGAGGCCTGGCATAGCATCACCAGAGATGAAACCCAACGTCTGGTGACGTCTATGCGTTCCATACTTCCGGCTGTAATTGACTGCAAAGAATTTTGCAACAAAGTATTAAAAAGTGAAAGTTTGATGTAGGATTGTTTAGTTTGTCCCATTACTTTTGGTCCCTTAAAAAGTGGGAGGCACATATAGAAACCGTTGTAATTTCTAAACTGTTCATCTGATTTGGATGTAAATTCCCTCAAATTAAAGATGAATGTCTGCAGTTAAAGCACATCTTGTTTGTTTCATTTCAAATCCATTGTGGTGGTGTATAGAGAACAAAATATGAGAATTGTGTAGATGTCCCAATATTTATGGACCTGACTGTATATATATATATATTTGCTTTTTGCTAGTAATTTATCATTTTATTGTCTTAACATTTCTTTTTTCTATCCTTTTTCTTTTGTCTTCTTATTTCTTTCCCTCCTTTTTTATCCTTTGCTGTTGCCAACTTTTTAATAATCCCTCTTTTGTTTCCCCCTTTTGTCTCTGTTAACTTTTCATTTCTTTTTTCTCTTAATTTCTAAATTTTTTTGTCAATTTATTTGCCTAGCATTATTGTTTGTCACTGCCCCCCCCCCGCCGACATTAACGTTACCCCCACTTCCCTCATTTGCTGGGATCAAGCGAGGGAAGACCGCCTCTCACACTGCGGCACAACGTGTGTCTGCGATGCTCGTCGCCATCTGCGGGCATGTGAGGAACATGGCCGGCACGCATGCACAGTTGGGATCAATAGACGCGGCGGCCATGTCAGCTGCAGGTGCTGCTCAGAATGCTCTCCTCCCGGTGGCATTTCTGGCCTGTATTTCATTGATGACAGTGGGGTAATGCACATGGTATAGACATGCACCTGTTCTTGCAGTGCCCGCCCAGTATGGGCAGAAGGTTATATCGCAATCTCAGTCCACATATAAATCCCCCCTATACTTCTTCTAATATGGCCAGTGCCCCCAGTGATCCCTTTATTAGTGGCAGTGGGGAAGACTCACAAATGACACCACCTCCCCCCCACAAATAACCCTGTGCTAGATATATCTTTATTAATAGCGTCATAGCCTAGTCAGGCAGAGGGGATTTCTGATTTGCTGTCACATAATGACAATTTCCCTGATGTTCCTTTAAATACTCTCACTCTGACCCCCCCCCCCCCCCCCCCCCGTTGCATAGTTCCATAGCCTCAATGTCCTATGTACCCTCCCCTTCTGTTTTTACTACACCCCTATCAGGTTTCAGGTGTTATGGTTGGTTCAGGTAGTCATGGATACTGTTTTACCTACCGCATTGACTGTTCCTTCCACTCTTGTGACTCACACGGCGCATACAGTTATGCCTAATTTTTACCAGCTACAAGCAGTCCCACGGCGCAGCAGTATAAACATATTTTTGCTTCCCCCTTCTTGGTGACTTTTGCAGATAATATGTGCAATGTATTTTCCTGACTTGCTGGTGAGGTGTCCTGTGACTTCTCTTATCCTGCGCTTGCGCAACACAATTTTCCTTTGCAGGGTTTAAGACCTGTCTGGTTTCCATTCCACACAGCTGCTTCCTCCTTTTCTTTTTTTTTTTAATTTCTTTATTGAAGAATGTCAAACATGTACACATCAGTAAATAAATTAGAACAAAGATATGTTTATACTTAATAATCATGAACCATGACACATAGTATGAGGAAAGTCGTCATCTGTGAGTTACTGAAGTGAACTATAAATATGATATCACACATAAGATACAAAAGCCTGGAGAGAGAGGGGCAACAGAAGCACTCCCCTAGTCCAGAAAGATAGATGGGTCTTGCATGAATATTCTAGTTTCGTACCAAAGGGTGTGTTGAAAACATTTTTGTATTTGTTCTCTCAGCGGGACTGACAAAGTGCCAACAAAGCTCTCCCAAGTGTCAAAAAATCTCCCTGTGTATTTTGTTTTTTGGAGGGAGGCTTCCAACCAGTCCATTTTCATGGCAAAGAATAATTCTTCTTTAAAGAGGTCCAGTGTGGGAGATGTGCTCTGGATGCTTCCTCCTTTTCTATTTATTACCCTGGCCAGCATTCAGGTTATCTCCTGGTTCTGTACCCCTTATGGCATATGGCCTTATTGCCCCAATTCTCTTTTTTTACTCAATCCTAAAGATAGTATGTGGAGGCGGTATGTTTAGGCACTCCTTAAGAACCAGGATTGGCTTCTGGTGATGTGTTTGGGCTATAATCATGTTGAAATCTGACGAGGTGACGCAGCCTGGAGCTTTGACATATGATTCATCTGGTGTGAGACAGAGGCCAGTCTCTGGGGGACATGGGTCATCCTTTCCAGCCGTTGACAGATGTTTTGCCTTCAACGAGGGTCACTGTGACAGGGTGCAAACTTGTCGATTTAAACATGTTTGTTTTTCATTTGGTGGGGGACATGCCAGGAGGGAGTGCGTTAAAAAATCAGCTCCTAGTGCCACCAAGTGACCCAGTACATGGGGCACTTGCTCGTTAAAGCTTTTACCCCAGCAGTTTTGCCAGTATTGGGTAGAAGGTTGGGTTGGTATCCCAATAGGAGAGCAGCACATTTTTTATGGATTGGCTTTCTTCATGGTTTTGAGCTGCCAGTGAGAGAGCAAGTTCAGCTGGGCACACCTAGGAATTTGAAATCTACCAGGGATAAAGTTTGGGCAGAATGTGTGGCCCCTTTTCTTACCCCCCTTTACAGGGTTTAATTGTATCACCTGTAGGAAAGTTTAGATTGCTAGAGCACTTGTTACACTCTCCTATGAGTGGTTTATCAATCATTTTAAGATGTTTTATTGCTGGTGCAACAGTGTGGGCCTAGCATGTTGCTTGCGTAGCTGGGTATAGAGTTTGCTTTTAGGCTTCTACCTTTTCATCCTTCTTCCTTTAAATACATGGGCTTGCGTTTGCCAAGTTGATCTTATGTTGACAAATGTATTCCTATGGTGTCTTGTTCCTTTTTTGAATGTTTTAGCTCTTTTTTTCATTGGGGTATTGTTACAGGTTCGGGAGCATCAGGGAGTTGCCCACTATTTAGATGAAATTTTGTTCACTGGTCCGACTGGTTGGAAAGAGCTATTGTTTTCTGCTCAGTTGCTATTTTGGGCTACGGGTGTTCTGGTTGTAGTTAAACAGAGGGTCCAGCAATGCGACTGTCTTACTTGGGTATTTAAATTAACACTCAAGCAGGCTGCTGTAGGTTACTCTAGGATAAAGTAGTAAAATTGAGGGGTATGTTGGATTTCATTTTAGGGATACATAAACTTAGGTTGAAACAGGTTCAGTCCCTTCTTGGTCTGCTTAATTTTGCATGTCATGTTATTCCAATGGACAAAGTTTTTGATCTATGGCAGGCGTGGTCAAACGTCAAAATTTTATTAGGCTTTCTGAGGAAATCAGGGAGGATTTAGTTATGTGGAGTCTTTTTCTGCAGCAATTCAATGTGGTTTATTTGTGGACCCCTCCTCCTGCCAATAATGAAGAAATCCAGCTATTTACTGATGCTGGTGGATTGGAAAACTATCTGGACAGTGATTGATGTACCTCTCTGTGGCTTCCTTCGTGGTGGCAAGAGGGTTTCACAAATAATCTTTTGCTTTTGGAATTGTTTCCAATTATTGTGGTGGTAGATTTGTGGGGTGAACATTTGCGGGATAGGAATATCATTTTCTGGTGTGACAATATGGGGGGTAGTGTACACCATTAATAACCAGAAGGCAACTTCTCCCCCTGCTTAAAGGTTACTTAGGCATTTGGGGGTATAATTACTAAACTGCAGATTTGAAAAAGTGAAGGTGTTGCCTATAGCAACCAATCAGATTTTAGCTGCCATTTTGCAGAATGTATTAAATCAATGATAACTAGAATATGATTGGTTACTATAGGCAACATCTCCAATTTTTCAATCCTGCAGTTTAGTAAATATACCCCATAATCTATAAATTGTTATGTTTTCAAAGCAAGACATGTTCCAGAGACTGCTAATGTTATTGCTGATTCTTTGTCGATATTTGATTGGGCTAGATTTCATCCCGGTTTTGTCACGATTTTCTATGGCAGATTATCAGGCTGGTATAGAAGAGCTACTGGGGCATGCAGTAGTCCCTTCCACCTTGGGAGGTTTTCTGTGTGTCAGATGAAGTTAGAGATAAGATGGATGAGCAGCATATTCTTGCTTTTGTGTGAAATGGTTTTACTTGCGGGTATTTCTTTTTTCTTCCAGTTGAAGGGTCAGTGTGATGTTACCAAATCTTTATTAGTGTGCAGGTCATTAAAGGGCTGGGCTTGACTTTCCACGGTTCAAGATAATAGGAGGAGACCTATCGACAAAGGAATATTTGGTTATTTGTTGGTTGTTATTTCTGACATAGCTAGTTTTTAGGTGTCTTTTCTGCTTTAGCTTTCTCTGTGGCTTTTAGGATCAGTGAATTGTTTGTGTCTTCCAAGTTGTCAGCCTGTTCAGGTTCCCTTTAAAAAAACATGGTTTTTATGGATGATGCTATTGTTTGCAAAATCCATCGGTCCAGGCAGACCTGCTCGGTAAAAGGCTTTCCAAAGAAATATGGATCCATAGTTTACCCTGTAAGGTTAGCTTTGTTGTATAGGAGTATGGAGCCAGCTCCTGGAAGTAATTGACTTAGTCATTGGGATGGTTTTCGTTTGACAAGTTTTAAATTTATTGGCGAGTTAAAATTTTCAATTAGCTAGTCTTGGTTTAAGTTTTACTGATTACGGGACTTACTCACGACTTCGGAGGGTAGAGTATTATGGCTTTAAGTAGGTGGGGGTCAGGTTTTTAAAAATACATCAGGCTGTTAGCAACGTAATAGGTTGTTTTCATGCTCTCAGAGAGGTTGACCCATGACATGAGCTGCTTGTCTTGTTCAAAGGAGGCATGGAGAGATTTTCCTTTATTTTTCCTCTAGTAAGGGGCCTGATTGGTTAGGTTTTTGGTTTTACCTCCATATGGGTCACCCTGTGTATGTGTGGCACGTGCAATTTTTGTTGTTTTGTTTATTTTCTGTATACGCTTTGGTGTTTGTCTGATGTCTTCTTCACCTCTATGTTTTTAGTTACATGGCGGGATATCAAGTCGGTTTGGCTTTCCATTCATTTATTCTTTGGGCCAGTAAAAGTGGTCCTGCTTGATACTTTAGCATTTTCCCTCAAGCAAGAGGTTGGATATTATTCCCAGAATAAAGTGGAGGGGGTTTGTTAACCCGTCCTGCATTGACAAAGCCTATTCTAAAGTGAATAGAGCAGTGAGGAAACTATTTGTAGGCCTAGGGGGTGCAGTAGTTAGTCACCTGGCCATTAAGGCCAAATTCACTAAAGTTTATTAGGCAAATGGGGTACATTTGTCTGATGTTGGTGTTACATATTTTGTTGAGAAAATGTATCACTTGCTGGGTGCTGAGATGTACTTTCGTGGCGGGCTTAGGTTCCTTGGGTGGGGGAACCTATATGTGGCAGAAAGCAGTCCAATCAGCGGCCATAATGACACATCCAAGTGTTATGTTGTTCACTCTCCCCTAATAGAGATGTTCAATTAGTTATACTACCCTCAGGGTAGTTGGGGACACCGCTTGGTAGGGTGGGCGTCATCTAATTAGCTAAACGGGGTAGAGTTGAGCTCCACCGCCTAGAAGTGTCCCAATATTTAGTTTTAGAAGTTTACAGTTTATGAATGGCTGAAGGCTGATTGGTTTTGCTATTTATTTGCCACCATTCTGATAAAAATGTAATTTTCAATAAAATTTTAGTGACCTTTCATATGCCAAACAAGTGTCTTGTGTCTTTATTTTATGGTGATAAGGTAACTCTTGGTAAGTGAAATAAGGTAAAGTGATCAACCGCTTGGTGGCTTAAGCTGGGTACACACTAAAGAAATTTCGACCAACTTTTTATGCCGAGCGATTTTACATGCGATCAATGTTCCGATGAACTGCATACACACCAGCCTTGTTTAGGATGATAAAGGGAAGAGTGGACGTCCCTTTAGCGACTTTTTACAGCCATGTTGTCGTGAGCAATGACTGTAATTTCGTAGTCACTGTTGTGGATCGGTGGGAAGTTTATACACACTACACAGCGGAAACGAGATTGGAACGAAAATATTAAACGGTACGACCAACCAAATGAGGCGATAATCGTCCATTTGGGCAGACTTTTGACCATCGTGTAACTGTACACACTGACCCGACTTTTGAACGAGCGGTCGTATGTCGGCTGTTTGAGCCGATTATTGGACGAAAACAGTGTAGTGTGTACCCAGCTTTAGTGTACATCTTTCTAAACTAAAACCAATAAATAAAATTGTTACATTTTAATAATAGCAGCTATATGTGTGAATATGAATACTTCAAAGACAAACTAATTATTATTACTATCTTTTATTTATAAGGATCCACAAAGCTTTTGTATCGCCATAAACAGGAGGTTACAACATACTACAAAATTGCATAAGTACATACAGATAAGAACAATGAGTACAGATAAGCAGAATAATAAATGTATACATGCACTTAACAGAACAAATTGCATGACATACAAAAACAATACTGTACAAGTCAAAACAAGGACAGTGAGTGGGCAGACATGAGACATAGAGTAGAGGATCCTGCCTGTTAGAGCTCACATTCTAAAGGGAGGAAATAATGAAAGACAAAGGGGCCATGGTGGTGTACAGAGTCCTGGAGGGTCCAGAAGGTGCAGAAGCCTGCTTGGCAATGTCCTGGATGGCGCAGATTCTAGGATGGTGCAGGAGCTTAGGTAGTGTAGAAATCTGGATGGTGATCAGGGATGTATGACAGTGGCAATGTAATCAGCAATGCAGTCAGTGGTAAAACAACAGCAAGGCAACATTGTGGCAAAGCAATGTTATGATAGAGCAGTACAAAGACAAAGGCAATGTAGTGCAATAATAATAGAGTTAAGAGTCAAGAGTGAAACAGGGAAATACGAGAAAACAAAAGTATAATTATCAAGTAACAATGTCCTGGACAATAAAATAAGATGTGGAGTGGCAGGCTGCAGCAGGTGATGCTTGTTAATGGCAGATATCAGAAGTTGTTCCTTGTATGTTTAACTGCGTCATTTAACTGTGAATTTCCAGTTTGTGAAAGAACCCAATTAGTGTTGGAAACCCCAATACATCCACCCATAGAGTGAATGCTGAGATATAGTTGGGAAGAACACAAACTAGCTACATCTGTGATAATTCGTCAACTGACAACAAACAAACAAACCCTATTGGTCTTAGCTGATGTACATACATGAGGATAAAAGAGAATAAAGATGGTTGTTGTGTATTTTTACTGTGCATATCCTAACAATTTGTGAGAGAAACTACTTAGTGTAGGAAACCATAACACGTACTCCCTTATAGTGAATACTGAGATATAGTTGTGAAAAATACAAACTAACTAAATCTGTAGGAACCTCGCACGATGCGTCTCCGTGGTATGTTTCAGGTAACAATCTTCGTTGTACAAGGTGTGAGCAAAAACTAATGTCTTCTGTACCATAATTGTGGTATTTCTACGCAGGCACACATCGTGCGAGGGTTCTAGATGACCTCACATCTAATTAAATTTCCCACGTAAACTGCTGATGTTTCAAATAAAAATGTGCTAATATTATTAAAGGAGTACTGTTATGAAACTGAAAATCTAATAATAGAATTATTACAGCAAAATAAAACATTTTCAAATGTGATTGTTATTTAATGTCATATCACATGTTCAGATATAAATCACTGGTTTCTATTTAATATCATATCACAAGTGGGGATATAAATCACTCCTATACTGAGCAAGCACTGCATACCTGGCTTTAAAATTTCCAATAAGGCATCTGCTGGTGTCAGATTTTATAACTGACATGAGTCAGAGAAAATGTGACTTACAGCTGTAATGAGCATATGAGTTTTTAGCAAAGTTAGACAAGTAACACATGGTCACTTTTAGCACACTTGTATCTCAGCCATCTGGAACTCAGTAGTCCTGGTTCATTAAGGAGAGCAAAGCAAAAAATGCAAGAGGTGCAAAATAATTTATTATTTTGCATGTAAAGAAAATACTGGCTGTATTTTCATGTAGCACACAAATACTTGATAGCTTTATTTTTACACTGACATTTAAAGTTGATCAAGAACATGTCCTAACCCAACTAGAAATCTGTCTCCACATTTTACATTTATCTCCCCCTCCAATACAAGATGGTTTTGCCAAGGTGCAATTTGAGTCCCTTTTTTTGCTTTGCTTTCTTTAACGAATCAGGCCCATAGTTCCTGGCAGACTAGCTCTGATGTGGTCTATCTACAGTCAGACATTAAATAATGATCAGGTTCAAAAATTTATTATTTTTCTGTAATAAATCAGATATTTTGCTGTAAAAAAATCAGATTTCATGATTGTTTCTCTTTAGTATTTACAGCATAATGTAAATTGTCAGAGGGTGTTTTAAAGAGATTGTCCACCTAAAATTAAAAACTAACTTCTATCTGGGAGTACAGAGGGGAACCAGTCTTTGAGTGGACTGCAACAGGCTGTGGAAGAAAGTCAGATAATTTTACATGTACAGTACGCTTTAAAATGATATTCTCAATATCAACAGCTTATCTCTCAGGGGGAAAACAGTGCCTTGCACCTCTTTGCAACTACTGAAAAAGGCATATTCAAATGTAAGTATAATTTGTAAATTTACTGAGAAATGTAGATCATTTTCTCAACTACTGTCTCAATAATGTAGTATCTTGCAGCTTTAGATCAATGATTCTGCTCCTTTCTCAGTGATTGACACAACTGCTACTCACTGAATTATGAATATTCTAATGATAGTTACTATAGTACTTCATATGACTGTAATTTATATCATATTTAACCAATCTGTGTTTTTCACTCCTTAATGGCCAGACCAGTTTTCACACTTACATTATGAATTCGTAACATGCAAATAACCTATTTGCTATTTAGTCTACCAAATTTGATTTTATATTGTTTGTTTGGGACAAGAAGGATTGCAGCTCGCTAGGTCAGTCTGGAGTCAATGTTCTGATTGACCCCAGACTGGCCTGATGAGTGCTAAGACTCCTCATAATGCTGTCAGCCAGTAACACTGGAGAGCTGAGTATTGTTCAGCTTCCCCGGCGACCTTTTGTTGATAAATTGTGTGGCAGAAGATTTTCTATCTATGATAAGCAGTGATAGAAAATCTTCAGAACTGCACGATAAATAGACCCATTTGTGTCTGTCTTCGCTTTGCCAACTCTCTGACATTTTTGTTTCTTCTGACTCAATCATGCCACTGTTCTAGGCCACACTCACAGTGAATGTTATCTGGCAGTCTCTGGAATGACAAAAAGTAATTAGAGGACAGAAGCAGGGAAACTCTGTATATACAGTTATTGTCAGGACTTGTTGATATATAGTTGCAGGATTATACCCCAGTGACTGGTAACCTCTAATACCCAGTAGCAGTTTCTGTAACACAGCAATATACTTCACTATCAGTAGCAGATATAATAGGAACTGCAAAAATGGTTTGACATTACAAGTGGATGTGTGACATTAATCCAGTAAAATAACTGAACTGTTCAGACAGAGAATTAAAAAATTAAAAAGTACTTTCAGAAACAATGCCCATAGAATTCTTGTAGAAGTAGCAGTGCAAGTTCTCCAAAGTAAAAATACTAGCAATGTCCACCACTAACACATAAAAATCTCTAAGGATTAATATGTGTGTGCATGTGTATATATATATATCTATATATATATGTATGTATATATATATATAATGATGGCACAGCATCTCTGAACATATGGGGCCTGATTCATTGAGGCACATAAATGCTGATACGTCTGATATGTTTAGCATTAAATTGTACTTCATTGGTGGAACGTGGGAGGGAGTGGACGTATACACATAGACAATGTGCAGTAAGGGCTTGCCAAGGTCAAGTGCACCCAGCAGCAGTCGTTCCAACTTTTAGCCACCTCCAAGGTACGTGTTTTTCAGTCATATAATTTACACCAGTTACAGGGCAGGTGTAAGAGCCAAGTCATAGTGATGACGGTCACATATACATGCTCGAATATGTGTTTGCAATCAAGAGCAACTGTAAAAATGTATTTTATTTACAGTAGACATTTATAATATTCTGATAAATGTATTTAATTGGTAAACAAAAACCCTTTTTAATGTCTGTTCACTAATGATTATATAATTAATAATGATAATTTAATATTTTATGTGCATGCTGCTGGGACTTTATATAGCACATATGTATTGTTTTTATCCTGCAGTGTATTGTATCTGTCTCAATATGGCAAGTTCCATATATGCAGAGTGTAACTACATCCATATTCAACAGGTAGTTGAATATGGATGTGCGTATTCCCGAATTACGTGCGTTTTTTAAAGAAAACACACATTATGTTTGTTTTTTTCGTGTCTTAATGAATCAGTCCCATAATCTCCAGCAAACATATAGCGCCTGAGCAACTGCAGTATGATTAAAGTGGCAGCCAGAAAAGTCTAATAGGAACTTGCTTTAATTTCCGACACAGTCTCAAGTAATATGTATATCACCAGATTCATGGAACCCCAGGGCAGCAGAGGCAATTCAGATCCATAAACTTGATGTCTATCCTCATTCAGAACACAGTGTTGGGAATACGATGGTGCAAATAAATAACCAGAAGGAGACAGGAACCACTATAGCAACGACCAATCAGGAGTCAGTAATAACAGTTCATTTTGGCAACAGAGTCGCCCAGAGTAAAGAATACCTTCCAACCGCCCCCCCAAATAACAATCAGATACATTCCTTGGAATCATGAATCACTCCATAATGGTCTCTAAATTAATAACTTACCTCTGATGAAACGGCCAGAGTGCCGAGAAACGCGTCAGGTGTTTATTTTCAATTGGTGTCCTTACAGCGGAGGAACTATTACACCCCAGGGTTGTAGAGCCTGCTTTATGATCGTAGAATCATCATTTTCTTTCATCACTGTCTGGAGAACGATCCATGTGAATGTTTGATCATCAGCCTGAGATTAACGATAAGTACTTTATGTCCAAGGACTATTGTTTCTCCTCTCACAGAGAGGGTGTTTTTTATGTCTAAGGAGGATTTGTGCACTAAGGTGTGCCTGTATGAACAGTCCGATCAATTATATGTGATTTTTCACCAAACGGACGGATTCCTAAAATCTATGTGACCTCAGGAACTGTTGCACTTTACAATTAGGTGCCTTAATGGATTGATTTTTCCGGATTAAGCTTGAATTTTTGCTTACTACGTGTGTATACTGAGCAGTGTTTATAGGCTTCAACCTCCTAATTAGGGATGTGCACCGGCCACTTTTGGTGTCTCGTGTTTTGTGTTTTGGATTCGGATTTGCTTGAGGTTTTGGGTTCGGATTTGTTTTGCAAAACACCTGACGAAAGGTTTTGGTTCGGATTTAAGGTTTTGGATTCGGATTTATTTTGAAAAAAACATAAAAAGTGTTAAAATCAAGTTTTTTGGTTTATTTTCACTCCTACTCTATTATTAACCTCAATAACATTCAATAACAATCATTTCCACTAATTCCCAGTCTATTCTGCAGAATCAGTGAACTTTGTAATATTGCAGTACCACTGGACTTATACTGCTGAATCAGTGAACTTTGTAATATAGCAGTACCACTGGACTTATACTGCTGAATCAGTGAACTTTGTAATATAGCAGTACCACTGGACTTATACTGCTGAATCAGTGAACTTTGTAATATTGCAGTACCAATGGACTTATACTGCAGGATTGTTTTTGGATATTTTTTTTTAATTTCTTTTTTTTATAATTATTTTTTTTATAACTTTTTTTGGACTGAGCACAGCACAGCACAGCACAGCACAGCACAGCACGAGATAAAGCAGGACAGAGGACCACCTAACACAACCTCCCTCTACCCTGATCAATGCCCGAGTGAAGATGGCGGCGGCTAGCGGGGAATTTATAGAATACGAGTATCGCGAGATCCGACAGCGGGATTATGACTCGGTTTCAGTTTTGCAATTGGCGGGAATACCCGGATCTGTCTCGGATCCGGCTCGGATCGGCAACGTTCCGGTGGGCTCGGATTTCAGATATCCGAGTGCGCTCATCTGTACTCCTAATATACCATCATTTTACCTGCTGAGAACCACCTCAGTCTATTCTTAATATGCTTTGATTATATAGAGTTATGCACTCATATTTTCAATATGCTATGAATTTCTAGAAGATGTGTTGGTGGTCATCCTAGTTTTGATATATTGAATATCTACTAACGCTCCACTGAATATGTATAGAATATTATTACAATTTGTGAATATTTTTAACTATATTTGATTTTATATATTAAATTACAAATCAATATACAATAACTATTGGTTTTTCAGTATTTGCGCTCTCATCTCCAGTTGTGTTTTTGCTCTAAATTAATTAGAATCATCTAAAAACGACACTAAATCCTTAGTGAATTTACGATCAACATTTCATGTGGTAAAGAATTTCGCCGCTTTACCACCCTCACAGTAAATTACCCCTTCCTATGCTCACTGTGAATTCTTCCTCCTATCATTTGCAACTAATGACTTTTTGCCCTCTGTCTAGTCCTTGGGAGAGAAAGTTAATTAGACAGATCTTTTGACTTGAGATCCATTCACACGTATTAATTAGGTCAATGAAAGGTCTAATGTGCCTTTTTTCCAAAGCAAACAAACTTAATTTTTCTAATTGTTCTTTGTCATTTAACCCTTCAATTCCCTTAGTATCTCCCTTAATAATAAGATTGACTGTCCTGCTGTTTTAACCTTTCTTAAATTTTCTACCCATGTGCATATTATTTCCCTTAGACTTATAAGGAAGAGTATGGAATGATTTTGCATTATCCAAATTTACCACATCAGTTTCATTACCAAGATTCAATGTTAAACTTACCTCTTCATAAAAACTAATCCTAGTTGTTCTCTATGAAACCATATTGGCACTGACTATAATTTCTAAACATAAATCTAAACACAAGAACAAGCAGGGCGCCTCTGAGTGTAATATCAAATATACAACGTGGAATTGAGCAATAGGTCAGCAGAATGAACAGTTGGTTCCAGGTAAATGTCATAGTCCCATTTTCTTACCTTGTGTCACAGTGGTCTATATATTGCTGGCTTTCTCATCCAGGTACAAACTTTAAGAACTGTGATTAATCTCCTGCACCACTCAGTACTTCTCACTCTCACTACCATCTGGATGAGGTTGTGACTGTGAAGTCATTAGTGTTGCACACGTTTTAATACCCTTCAGATGTGGGACACTTCATGATATCTGATCTGGAGGACTACAAGCACAGCAAAGACTACTCCACTATCTCCTAAAGACCCATCGTTGTCTACCTCACGGTACGCATGCTATTGCTCAATTCCACGTTGTATATTTGATATTACACTCAGAGGCGCCCTGCTTGTTCTTCTGTTACAGCATCCCTTTCCGTCCGGACTAACCACCTGGTTTCAGGCTACCGAGGCTGCCACTCTTACAAGAGTCAAGTGATTTTTTATGTACTGTGGATGTGGGACTGATATTATATATTATACATTATATATTTATATATATATATTTTTTCTATCTTATCAATTTAAAGTGGTCACGCTCTGGTGATCAGCGCCAGATATATCTTTATTTACTTGTAATAAGTCTAAACACATCTATCCCTTCATGGACCCTGCCATCCACATCTTACATTAAACTCCACAGGCAACTCATTCAGTTCAGGAGTCTCCTTCCTCAACACTCTCATTATCACTCTTTCCACTTCATATATAGATATATCCCCCACAGGCATTGGGCAGTTGCTTTCACCCAGGGCCTGATCAGCCAACAGGCTGACCAGGCTGCAGCCTGGGGCGCTGGGTCGTGGGGGGCGCAGCAGCGCTGGGGAAGAAAAAAACATTTATTTTTTTTTTGCCCGATTCAAACAACTCCCCCCTGCCCGCCAAGCCCCGCCCCCCCCCGAAATTCTTACCTTATAGGGTCCGCCCATGTGTATGGAGTCCACCTAAGACTCCATACACAGGCTCAGCTAGTGTAGGCAGAAGACGGCAGATGACAGCTAATCACAAGCTGTCAGCTGCCGTCAGTGCGGGTGATGTGCGCTGTTCAGTGGGTCATGTGAGATGTTAACATCTCACGAGACCACACTGATCAGACAGACCGCGCAAAACCACAAGCACCGCCGGACACCGGAGAAGACCAGAAGAGGAGTTCACAGGCAGCGGCAGGTAAGTAAAACTTTGAGTGAGCACTAAAAACAGGGAGCACTAAAAACTGGGAACACTAAAAACAGGGAGCACTAATAACTGGGAACACTAAAAACTGGGAACACTAAAAACTGGGAGCACTAAAAACTGGGAACACTAAAAATAGGGAGCACTAAAAACTGGGAACACTAAAAATAGGGAGCACTAAAAACTGGGAACACTAAAAACAGGGAGCACTAAAAACTGGGAGCACTAAAAACTGGGAACACTAAAAATAGGGAGCACTAAAAACTGGGAACACTAAAAACTGGGAGCACTAAAAACTGGGAACACTAAAAATAGGGAGCACTAAAAACTGGGAGCACTAATAACTGGGAACACTAAATACAGGGAGCACTAAAAACAGGGAGCACTAAAAACGGGGGGAGAGCATTTTCAGGCACAATATGGGGGGCGTTTTCAGGCACAATATGGGGAGGGGGAGTGTTTTCAGGCACAATAATGGGGGGGGGAGGAGAACCTGGCATTTTCAGGCACAATATGGGGGGGGGGAGAACTTGGCATTTTCAGGCACAATATGGGGGGGGAGAACCATGGCATTTTCAGGCACAATATGGGGGGGGGGGGAACCTGGCATTTTTGGGCACAATATGGGGGGGGGAGAACCTGGCATTTTCAGGCACAATATGGGGGGGGGGAAACCTGACATTTTCAGGCACAATATGGGGGGGAGAACCATGGTATTTTCAGGCACAATATGAGGGGCGGGGGAGAACCTGGCATTTTCGGGCACAATACGGGGGGGGGAGAACCTGGCATTTTCAGGCACAATATGGCGGGGGGGGGGGGGGGGAGAACCTGGCATTTTCAGGCACAATATGGGGGGGAGAACCTGGCATTTTCAGACACAGTATGTGGGGAGAACCTGGCGTTTTCAGGCAGAAATAATTAATTAATGGGGGGGGGGGCAGTGGCACAGATCATGACTGGGGGTGGAATAATAGGCTGAGTGGCTTTACTTATTATTCTCTATGGGGGGGCAGTGGCACATATCATGACGCAAGGGGGGGTAAGCTGCAGGGGGATAAATATTTTTCTCTATATGGGGGCCAGAGGTGAGATCATGACTTGGGGGGGGAATAAGCTGCAGGGGTCATAAAAATTATAAATTGGCTAAGGTTAATTAACTGACTGTCAGGGGTTGGTAGATGTTAGTATATTATTATAAATAATTTTTAAATCTTTTATTGTCTATATATGCCTGTAGTAAGAGGTTGTTTTATTTGGTCATAATGGAGTGTTATGTTTGAATCATTCAGGGTTTGTTAACATTTTGCATTTTTGCACATTTTTAATACAGGACCCCAATGTTCCAGAAGCCAACTGACAACAACGCTTCAAGAACAAGCAAGAGAGAACGTCAGGTAGTCTACACTGCAAGATCAGTTAAGAGAGAACAGCGCAATCTGTCTAACTTTGAATGTGGATTTTTACTTTAGTGACATTTTAATGTGTTTTCAAACTAATGTGGACCTGATTCATGAATGTAAGTAATAAAAAAAAATAAGTAAGTTTTCACCTGGACAAAACCATGCTACAATGCAAGGGGTACATATTAGTTTATTATTTTGCACATAAGTTAAATACTGTCTGTTTTTTCATGTAGCACACGAATACTTGTTAGCTTTATGTTTACACTGTAATTTAAAGTTGATCTAGAACAAGCCCTACCCCAACTACAAACCTGTCCCCACATTTTAATTTACATCCCCCTCCAATGCAACATGGTTTTGCCCATGTGCAAAGTTACAATTTTTGGGGGATTTCCTTGCCTTAATGAATCAGGGCCTGTGTGTTTTTATGTATTAATTAATATTTTACAATTTTGTGCATATATATACACACACACACACACACACACACGTATATACACGCACACACACAGTGGTGAAGTGGGCTGGCAGACTGTGGTATAAATATAGAAATATAGATACTGGATGGGGCAGGTGGCGCGTGCGGGGGGGGGGGGGGGGGGCGGCAACCGGTGTGTTAGCCTGGGGCGGCTTGAACCCTTAATCAGGCCCTGCTTTCACCCACACTTCAGTCACATCTAACACTTCACCTTCCACACCTGCATCACAGTTCATCATTTAATTGAGTTCTCCATAAATTTCTTAAGTCAAAACCATCATTTTCTCATAATTCACCTCACAGCCATTCCCATTCAAAGCCCCTTCCATTTCCTTTCTCGCACTACATACCTTCGTAAAGAAAATCTGGTGTACCTGTCATTCAGCACTAGGCTGTTCACATTCATCCTGTACCTAATCTTATACCGTTTTCTTACCTCTTAGAAGCCTTTTTCTTTTCACTCAAATTCCTCCAACTCTCCATTAACTTGAACAAACAATTCAACATTTAATTCATCCATTCATACTGTGCCTCCTACCTAGTAGCCATTCGGAAACCATTCTTCCTAAAGAAAGCATCCACTCTGTCTTTTAACCAATCTCCTGATCCACCCCGCTCCGCCTATCAAAAGATGCAAACTTTTCCCTAAAAATACTGTTCTCTTAACATTTTAAACTATCTGCTTGCCACAACAAATAATATAATTTGTACAAACATTGACATGAGAGATAACAAAATGACATTTGAACTTACTTACATAATGTATATTGGAGAAGGAATGCTTAATAATGATATTGGCAAAATATTTTAAAATTAAGAACCAGTGAAAACATTGCTATACTCCACCCAAAAGCAAATATTACCTGTTTTTCCTCTACTTTTGACAAACTTTATTCCATTTTTACATACTTTTGAATGCTAACATTTATTTTAGATATGGAATATAACTTAAAGAGCAGGGTATCATCATCATCATCATCATTTATTTATATAGCGCCACTAATTCCGCAGCGCTGTACAGAGAACTCATTCACATCAGTCCCTGCCCCATTGGAGCTTACAGTCTAAATTCCCTAATATATACACACACTCACACAAAGACAGACAGAGAGGGAGACAGACAGAGACTAGGGTCAATTTTTGATTGCAGCCAATTAACCTACCAGTATGTTTTTGGAGTGTGGGAGGAAACCGGAGCACCCGGAGGAAACCCACGCAAACACAGGGAGAACATACAAACTCCACACAGATAAGGCCATGGTCGGGAATCGAACTCATGACCCCAGTGCTGTGAGGCAGATGTGCTAACCACTAGGCCACTGTGTATGCAAGTATTTGACATTAATATACAGTGGCTTTAAAGATTAACCCCTTTGGTATTTTTCACAATTTTGTCTTTTATATCATGGAATTAAAATGGATTTATTCTGCAGTTCTTACCACTGATCAAGGTAAAATACTCTGTATTGAAAAAAATATATACTTCTAATGTTTTTGCATTAAAAATGATGTAATTAACAATTATGTCTCTCAAAGAAAATTAACTGGGGTGGGGAAAATATCTAAAGTTAACTAAAATATATTAAACACATTCATACAATTTGAAAAACTTGCAAATTGACTTTTAAAATCACTTATGCTGGATGTTAGCATCAGATAGTTCTGATGGTAGTGTGATATTACTATAATTAACACTTAAAGGTTTTCCGAGAGCTGAAACTTAAAATAGTAACACATTGTGAAATAAAATGCAATGCATTCTTGCATTTTTCCTTTAAATATAATTTAAGTTGTTTTGATTACCAACAGCTGTCAATTACATATATAATTTTATTACGGTCAGTTATTAAAACAAATGTGCTCCATAAGTGTTTGTCTCAACTACTGCATGTATAATGAGAAATGGTATCATGATGAAATGGATTATGTGAGATTGATTTAATTAAAAATGTCAACATGGTATTTCTCAGTAATTAAAAGAAAGCTTCTCTATAAAGCAACAACAAAAATGTCATGGGATGTTTTATTGAACCATATTCAAAACACAACACAAAGCAGTATTGTTTCATGGACAATCCAGGGCCGTGTTCACTATAAAAGTCATAAAACCAATTGCAAAATAAAGAATTAAACAGTTAAAGATGACATTGTAGAGTGCGTACAAATATTTCTCATTGACAGCCAAGATGTTGCAAATATATTTTAGTATACAGTTTGATAGCACAGATGCCCATTCAGTGGAGACAGCAGTTTGCTGAAATTGTGGATGATGCTTTTACAAGAACTCCGAACTTGACCTAGAAAAAATATTAAAAGGTTTACAGTACAACTATCACCTTACTGTTACTGAATATTATATAAAGAAGAGCATAACAATAACATGTAAGTGTACGTGTAACCTGATGCCATGCTGCTGAGCAGATGCATGTAAGGAGAGCTCCAGCGCCACTGTCAGTATCAGCTAAAAAATCCTCTATACCAGAAAAGGACTATGAAAGTTTGCTATAAACAATTAATAATTGTTAAACAACACTTGCTAACAAAAGTATCCAAATCCAAGAAGACCTGGCTGGCTCTTATCAGGCAAGACATAAAGGTTTTGAGAGCAGGCACCACAGAAGAGTCCTGCAAGAGTTGGAGCCAAAAGCTGGCAAATAATATACAATGTCTTAAACGAGACTCTACTCCATAACACTACAAACTAGATGACTTGGAAAACTGTCTTTGCAGAAATAATATCTGATTTATAGGCTTTCCTGAAAGAGTTAAGGAAAAGAAACCTAATAAGTTTTAGGAGGCCCTGCTTGGGGAAATCTTTGGCTCTTACACTTTTCTAAATATTTTGTTGTGGAACGAGTCAACAACATCCCAACAAGCTAACGCCACTTAGATTTCTTTGTTGCTACTTTATTGCCCATCTGCTCAAATGTGTACTTAATTCTCACAGTAGCAAAGAAAAAAGGTTAAATTCGGTATTACATTTGCAATTCGACATCTTATCAAGACTTTTCTGTCCTAATACAGCATCAGTGTTGATATGTCAATACTTTATAGATGGTAAAAAGAAACTGAGGCATTTGAATCTCACTGTGCCACATTGTTTCCTGGTAAATTGGTGATTAATGGCAAAAAATGTTTTCTTTGTCAGCTCTGAGGTTCCACACATATTGATGCATCAGTGACTGCACATGACTGTTATCTATAAAACTATTGAGGTTTTATTTCTCTTATTTGCAATGCTTTATTAGTTACGTATGAATAAATAAACTGATTTTTTTTGTTCAAATTAAACAAAAATACTCCCATGAATACCCCATGCAAAATATATTGCAAGTAAGACAATTCAGGTGTTATAATGGTTTACATAATAGTTTGCCCAGTAATAGTGATAGATATACAATAAAGGGAGCATATTAATTATTGTGTTTCCTAGTGATCACCATCCAATGAAAAGAGCAACTTCGTGTACAATACTGACTGCATCCTAGTGGCAACAATACAACACAAAAAGTATCTTTGTTACCGCTGTTTCATACAGAAAACATCCTAGTGACCACCATACAGTACAGAGAGCTTCCTTGTGACGGATGTATAACACAGAGAGCAGTTTAGTAAATAATATACAATACAATGAGCAGACTAGTGGCCTACATAGGATACCGAGAACATCCTAGTGTCCACTAGACAATACTGAGAGTATCTTAGTGATCATGATAAAACACAGAGAGCATCCTAGTGACTACCATTTAATACAGAGAACATCCAAGTGACCACAATAAAATGTAGAGAGCATCCTAGTGCCCGCTATACAATACAGAGAGTATCCTAGTGCCTGCCATACAAGGCAGAGAGCTTCCTAGTGACTGATTGTCACGACCGCCTAGCCTGTCTCAGATACAGCAATCTGAACAGCTGGCCGTGACTGAAGTCACCTTAGTCACTTCCCAACGAATACACCTTTTCTGCCACCACAAAGGATTTACTATATATACTATGACGTCCTTACGTTCACCAAAACCACTTATTAATGTTTCACACTTAAATCACATACACATGTAGCATGAGCCTTACTTGGTTTTGTAAATTCACAAAGATTCACGGATAATATGCAGGATTAAATTTTTTTAATCCAAAAAATGTTTCCAAGGCTTAATTACAAAAAAGTTAATAAATAAAATAAGAAATGAAACCAGAACCAGTCTAACTTACTAGTGTAGGACTGGGCGTAAGAGGAGTACACTTTGAGAGAGATGGCACAATAATGACCTAGGCACAGGTCTCCTTTTAGAAAATGCACACTTTTACTAGGTAAGGCAGCTGATTTACACCTTTCTCACATAGCTCTCATCCCCACCTTTAGAGGATAGCTGTCAGTTAGGACAACCTTTCACCAAGAATGACACAGGGCTTTCGAAGTGAATTATCTATCCCGGAAATATGTCTGGCATCTCAGAGAGCATGATTCTCACCTCTGCTCGTTCTGCCCGGCTGGTCAGTTCCACATCCTCTGTGTACACATACTCATCAGAGATGCTTATCTGTCCCGGGGCCTGGCTAATTTCAAAAGACTCTGTCAATTACACAGGTCACTTAGGTCATCCAGCAAAGCACACTTTGAAAGGTTACATACAATATACATATTGTCATACATGAATATTAAGGGAAAATAACAATAATACATGATCGTCATAACTCCCCCTAAACCTAAGGCACGGAGAACTGTGACCTGTCACTGTCTCCTGCCCATTCACCACTTCTGCTCCTTGGCGTGAGAGGCCTTCTGCGTTTCCATGTTCTTCGCCCTTCCGATGCCGAATGGTGAAGTTATATTGCTGAAAAATCAGACTCCATCTTAAAATATTTCCATTATCCCCAGAAACTCTATTCAGCCAGCTTAGAGGATTATGGTTTGTAATAATGGTGAAATCCCATCCATACAGGTAGGGCTGTAGCTTTTGAAGTGCCCATACGATGGCTAGGCACTCTCGTTCAATGGTAGCATAAGCCACCTCCCGGTGGAATAGTTTTCTACTTAGGAATATGATAGGATGCTCCTCCCCCTGCACTGTCACCTGGCTAAGGACAGCTCCTAGTCTATAGTTAGACCAGGGGCGGATCTAGACAACTGCTTTACCCGGGGCGATTTTAGGGGGGGTGATTTAGGCCCCACCCCCTTTCTGATTTCTAAGGCTGCCGGCGGCTGCACACTATGTGCAGGTCCGCTCGGCAGTGACAGTGTGCTGCCCCGCTGCCTCGTTTGTGTTTAAAACACTATCAGAGCAGCTGGGCAGCACACTGTCACTGCTGAACGGACCTGCACAGTGTGCAGCTGTCGGCAGCAAGCCCCTGCTAGGGAGGGCGATCGCCCCGATCGCCTTCCCCCCCCTGGATCCACCACTGAGTTAGACGCGTTGGTCTGTACTATAAACCTCCATTTGAAATCTGGGGCCTGTAACAGGGGACTAGGCCAGAGCAGATTTCAGACTTGTAAATGCATTTTCAGTTGTTGTCACTTCTGCCTCACAGCGCTGGGGTCATGAGTTCAATTCCTGAGCATGGCCTTATCTGTGTGGAGTTTGTTTGTTCTCCCCGTGTTTGCGTGGGTTTCCTCTGGGTGCTCCAGTTTCCTCCCACACTCCAAAAATATACTAGTAGGTTAATTGTCTGCTATCAAAATTGACCCTAGTCTATGTCTGTCTTTGTGTGTATGTTAGGGAATTTAGACTGTAAGCTCCAATGGGTCAGGGACTGATGTGAATGAGTTCTCTGTACAGCGCTGCAGAATCAGTGTCGCTATATAAATAAATGGTGATGATGATGATTTCAGCATCTGTGGGTTGTGCTGGATAAACAAGTCCAAGCCATGGAGGCTCCACCTTGCAACTTACAGGACTTAAAGGATCTGCTGGTAACGTCTTGGTGCCAGATACCCATGCCTCTACAGGTCAGAGCTGTTTTGGTGGCACGAGGGAGACCTACACAAGATTTGCTAGGTGGTTTCAATGCTGTGACTAATCGTGTATTTGACAAATCGTAGATTTGGGCGCATAATTTCAGTCACCTTGAGATTTTAGGTGTAGTAAGTGTGTATACTTTTGCACTATGAAACAATAAGTATAGAACACAAAAAAAATGTAGAGATATCATAGAGTCCAATGTGTCACAAGAGATAGCTAAGAGTCCAATGTGTCACAAATAGCAAAATATGAGAAAAGAGCACTGTAATAGATATACTGAAAATGTATTAAATCATATAAAAGAAATCAATCATGACGATCGACTTGACTGACTTGCTATAAATTCCATACATTCTAAATATAGAAGAATGATGTTACTAATCCTTTAAATATCATTTACGTTGTTTTGATTATCAACAGCAGTCTATGTTCACTCAATAATTGTATAATTTTACTTAGGTCAGTTAAAAGAAATCAATCATGATGCTTGACTTGACTAACTTGCTGTAAATGCCCATACATTCATATCATCAGTACCGATTAAATAGAACTCCATATGTAATCATTAGACAGTCACTGATAGAAAATTTCCAACGTGGGAATAATAGTGTTACACTCAACATTCTCAGATGAATGATGTACTAATCCAGATGAATATCAATTCCCATAAGAATTCAAAATAAAGAGGCTGAATATCATATAGATGTTAATATCATTTCACAATGCATAACACAATAATAACAAAAACGATAGTTATTCAGAAAGGACTGTAGTCAGTAGATAGAAAGTACTACTGTTGTTTATGCATATCATAAAAATATTTATTTTTATAGATATACATATGTAAAATTGATATTTTACAACATACTGTATATTCTGAATATATAATTAAAAAAATTAACAAATAAATAAATCACTAGAGAGTTTGTGGCAGAATTAAAAATCTAAGTTTTTAATCAGAAAGCATGTGAACATCATTAATACTCAGCTTGTGAACTGATACATCTATCTAATATTCAGTCTCTTTCTTTATTTGGAATTCTTATGGGAATTTATATACATGTGGATTGGTAGCAGCATTTTTCAATGTTTAGGTAGGTGGTAGACAATGTTTAGGTAGATGATACGTGTCAAAGTAACATGCACATGAATGCTAGGACCCAACATAACATTGCTCAGAGCATCACACTGCATCCGCCGGCTTGCTTCTACTCATAGGGCATCCTAGTGCCATTCCTTTTTCCAGGTAAATGACGCACACATGCACCCGGCCGTCCACATGATGTAAAAGAAAACACATCAGACCAGGCTAGCTTCTTCCATTGCTTCACTGCCTCACGTGCCCCTTGTAGGCATTTTCAGCGGCGAACAGGAGTCAGCAAGGGTACTCTGACCGGTCTGTGGCTGTGATAGCTAGCCATAACATTTTCAACAATTGTGCTACAGTAGCTCTTCTGTGGGATTGGACAAGACCAGCTAACCTTCACTCCCCACACACATCATTGAGCCTTGGGCGCCCTGTGATGCGAGTCTAGATAGCTGCAGTTGATATTCAGACCTGTCGCTGGTACACCAGTTATCCTTCCTTGGATCACTTTTTGTAGGTACTAACCACTGCATACTGGAAACACCCCACAAGACCTTCCGTTTGGAAACCCGGTCATCTAGCCATCACAATTTGGCCCTTGTCCAAGTCGATCAGATCCTTACGCTTGCCCACTTTTCCTGCTTCCAACACATCATCTTCAAGAACTGACTGTTCACTTGCTGCCTTTTATATCCCACATAATTCCAGGTGCCATTGTAATGAAATAATTGTGACTGATTGGTGTATAACTGCTCTGTGATTGTGAGATATGTACACTACATAGGCAAAAGTATGTGGACACCCAAACATTATATCCATATGTGCTTGTTAAACATCTTGTTTCAAAACCATGGCAATTAATATAGAGTTGGTCAGCCCTTTAAAGCTATTGCAGCTATTGCAGCTTCTGGGAAGACTTTTCACTGGATTTTGAAACATGGCTGCTTGGATTCCCATCTATTCAACAACAAGTCCGTTAGAGAGGATGGGCACTGATGTTGGTCGATAAGGCCTGGCATGGAGTCGGTGTTCCAATTCATCTCTAAGGTGGTCAGTGGGGTTAAAGTCCGGACTCTGTGCAGGCTTGTCAATTTCTCCTACAACTAACTTGGGAAATCATTGCCATGCTGAACCAGTGAAGAGCCTTTCCAAATTGTTCCTACAACGTTGGAAGCACACAATTATTTAGAATGTAATTGTATGATGTAGCATAAAGTTCCCTTCACTGGACCTAAGGGGCCCAGGCCATGAAAGGCCATTATTCCTCATTTCTTCTCCTCCACCAAACTTTACAGTTGGCAGTATACATTTGGGAAGGAAGCTTTCTCCTGGCATCCACCAACTCCAAATTTGTCCCTCAGACTGCCAGATGGTGAAGTGTGACTTGTCTCTCCAGAATTTATTTCCACTGCTCAAGAATCCTTTACACCACTCCAATCTACATTTGACATTACACATAATTACCTGAGGCCTGTGTTTGACTGGTCGGCCATGGATACACAATCCATTAAGCTCCTGACAAACAGTCTTTATGCTGACGTTGCTTTCAGAGGCAGCACAGAACTCAGTAGTGAGTGCTACAGCTGAGGACAGAAGATTTTTACTGCTATGCACTTCAACATCCGTTCTGGAGCTTTCATGACCTATTGCTTCATGGCTGGGATGTTGCTCCTAGACATTTTCACTTCACAATATTAACACTTACAGTTGTCAGTGACAGCTCTAGCAGAAAAGAAATGTGAAATTGTAAGTGGTATCAATCTACTAATAATAATGTGTTATTACATCTAAAAATGGGAAAAATGCACTGCTTGTCAGTATTAGCTTTCTGCTTTTGTTATCTGTTTCTGCTTCCTTGTGTATGAGAGCTCTCTGCTTTCAATTAGGCTGCGCTGCATTGCAGGTGTGTTAACTGCATTATCCTGATTGGTTGCCTGCACTATTTAAGGTTTGTCCTGACCTGCCTTTGCCAGTAATAACGTTTTCGTGGGTCCTGGGTCATGTGTTGTATTATCCTGTATCTGCTTTCTGGTTCTGATCCCTGGCTACATCTGACTATGATTCAGGTTCTGCCCTGGATACATCTGACTACGATTCTGGTTCTGATTCCTGGTTCTGTTTGACTTTTCATGTTCTTGTTACCTGCCTGGCTTCCAAATACTCAGTGCTCCATTTCTGGCTAAGGTAGTGGTGTGCTGAGATAGTCGCGAGAGTGGTACAATTACCATTTATACAACCTGTTCTGTTTGCTGATGTCTGGTTGTACATTTCTCTGGTGTTCAGCTATTCCACATCCGTTTCGGCCTGCTTCCTGTCCATCGGTTGGACAACTCCACTCAATACAATTGGAGTGGAAAGAATTTGCATTGACTTTCATATTGCTTCATGTGATATTGTGGCTGGCTGTTTTGAGGGACTCTGGGTCTCTCTCAGGATACTTTGGATACTCTGGACTTTATTATACACTGCTTATAAGTACATTGTCTGCTGTACCACATCTACCGATTTGGGTTAATCTCCTGCTCCGATATTGGAACTTTCTGTATCCTGCATTTTTGCTGTTGATAGCAGAGCCTGCTGATTCTATACCTGATAAATCTACACATTATTCTGAAACTGATAGTCTGCATCTGATATCCTGTATCTGATACTCTGCATATACTGTTTCTTGCTGATTGTGCAATTGTGTTATAAAATGTTGACTGTCATTTTAAGTCGCACACTTTGTAATTTGTGCTGCAATCATAACAGTCAGCTATTAAAAAAAAATCATGCCAATCCCTACAATATACAAAAGTATCACAAAATGTAGAAAGCGCCAAGCAGTAAACAGCTATTTAGATAAAGATTCTTTTGACAGTAGAATTATCTTTCTCAAATATATTAAACAAAACTATAAAATGCAATGAATATAGATATGGCACAATCCTTAAGTGATGAAAACTCCTACAAATATATAAATATAAATTTAAACTTATTTATTTAAAAAACACAATTAAAAATAACAAAGCACACAGCAACATTCAATCATGGTGTAAACACAAATGTTGTGTATACAGGTAAAAATAAAATATATTCAACAATAATGAGTTATCACAATGAGTTATTACACCAGCTACACTGCCCACCTCCTCCTTGGGCTCTCTGCTTATTGACTCCTCCATTGTCTTTGCACCTCTTTCAGTGGCTCTAAACCTGTTAGTTGTGCCTACACTAATGGGCACAGGATTGAGCCTGCACCAAATATACCCAGTAGCTGTGTTGAGAGTTGTATTTTTTGTTTACTGTATACTGTATTGTACTGTTATTCCATGTACTGTCTTGTTGTTTGCCCTCTGTTCGTTGCTGTAAACCTCATGTGGTGCAGAATAAATAAAGGTTAATAATAATAATTAAAACCTCAGGATAAATGCATTCAGTTCTCCACAGTTTTCACTATTGTGGCAAACCATAAATGCTGTATATCAAAGTAATATAGAGAGTCCATTGTCTCAGGTCCCACATCAAGGATACTACTCATATTCTAAATTGTATAAGTAAAATTGAATGGAAACTATCATACATTTTTTCTTACTTTGGATGCACAAGTTCCCTACACGAATATTGCTCGTCAAGCAGGGGTAAAATCCCTTATTGCAGATGGAGGGATCACTGAGAGACAGCACAATTTTAATCTAGATTATATTATTTTCATTTTAACACACAATTACTTTATATTCAATTCACTGTATTTTCTTCAGATCCTTGGGATGGCAATGGACATCAAAGTTTAGCCCTAGTTTTGTGAACATCTATATGGGCCATGCTGAACAGAAGTATATCTGGGATGGCCCTTTTGGGTCAAATGGAGTTTTATGGTCATTACATAGATTATTTATTAATTATTTGGGAAGGGGGTATAAACACTGTACACTCCTTAGTTTCATTGTTGAATATTTACAAGTTGTCTTTCACTTACACTCACAGAAACATGTCAGTGAATTTTTGGGATTTCACCCTCTTGGTTTAGGGTACACATATTTTTGCAGTTAATCACCAACAACCTATGGTTTCAAATAACTAATCATGGTTTTCTAGCAGTCATTACTAAACCATGGCTGTGAAACATCCCCAAAGAGCAAATTAATTGACTTAGATGGAATTGTACCTCAGATAGTATGTTTCAACAGCAAGTTTCTGAGGTGATAACTAGTTTTAAAGATAGAAAGTACCCTTCTCTTGGTGAAGAAACATTTAATTACGCTAATTCCCTAAGTGGAGAATCTTTGTTAATATCTAATATGAAGCACCAGGGTCAACAAAACAAAATTGAAGGAGATAAGTTTGTCTAAATACAATACCAAAGCTGAACAAAGTAAGAAAATTATAAACAAATATTGTTACTTATTCAAACAAGATCACATTTTGGATTCCTCTATTCCTGAAAGACCTAATGTAATCTTAAAAAAAACAAAAAAAATTGAACTACTTTATAATAAAGAACGATAGTTAAGCATTTTCAAAAAACCCCAGGGACATTTCAGGTGCAATAAAACCAGAAACATACAATGTGTACACATATGAATAACAAATCTATGTATGTTATTTCATTGATTTTAAAAGAGAGTTTGACAATGTATACCATTTGTAACTGAGATATGTCCTATGTGATATCTGCTCTCCAATGTTCCTGCCAGCTACAATATGTTGACAGGACCACTAGATCCCTTTGGGTTAGGTTTATGGTGCATTGGAGGAATATTCTTAATAAATTACCATCACACAGTGTATCAAAGCATTTCTTGGACATGCACAATGCAGATCCTACCAATCTTACGGTTACCGATACGGAATACACAAAACTAACTGTACATGGCAGTGACAGATTTAAAAAATTGTGTGAAAGGGAGGTATTCTGTACTTTATAGTTGCATACACTTCATCCTGAAGGGTTATATTATACATTAGAGTTTAATTTTAACTCTTAATTGGGAAACTGTAATGGAATAAACTGAAATATATACTGTATATCTACAACTTTATGGATTTTTGGGTCTAAAATCATTTTATTTCACTAAGATTATATTGAATTATAAAGTTCTATTTTTTAAGTTTACCTACGTATACACTAAGGTTTTTTAACACATCAGCTTTATGTAGTCAAGTGGATATAGTCAAAGCATAGTAATTTGAAGGTTACAAGTTAAAATCCCAAATAAGATAAAGGATTCTAATTATATATATATATATATATATATATATATATATATATATATATATATATATATATATATATATTGTTTATTTAATAGAAGAGCATTAGGATTTGTTTTGGTTTTGGAGTATATTAACACTGATTAACTAAGTAGTTCAATCACAATATTTAGAAAAAAGAGTATATATTATTTTTTCCATATGGTTATTTGTTCTAGTTCTAATTTAGGACTATTTTATTTTTCTTAGGGGCCCTGTGGCCTAGTGGATTAAAGCTGGGTACAGAGACCAGTAAATTATAAGATTAATTCCCCAGTGATAATATTTTTTAAATAAATATAACTATGTTTTTTTGTGTTACCCATTTTTTATTTATATTGTATTCATGACTAATCACAAGTGTTTAACACTAAACTAAATTATATTGAGATTAGTCATTTCATTAGGTGAATACTAATAGAAAGTCAAGTTGTTTTAAAAATATTTTAAACAAAAATATATTATATATTTTTTTGTCCTTATGATACCATACGCTTCACCTGAGGTCATATAGTATTGTATATACAGTATTTTATTTACTGCTCTAATTTTGTGTATTTAAAAAATGTTTATAAGACTCTGGCTATACTTAATGCTATGTTATGGCTTGAGTATTTTAGATAGTGCACCTAAAATTTCAACTGATGATATTATTATCAAAAGTTTCATTGTCAGAAGGGAGTGTTGATTGGTGGCTTTTGGGAACAAAGAGGATTTATATACCCTTAATAAACAACACTTTATTACATCTATGAGAAAGTAACCCTCGTGACGAAATGCGACAGGTGATATTATCCTTCTGTTTAAAAATATCGGTGAAGCAAAGTTCTGTGAGCAAGATAACCCCTAACTAAGAAAACCTTGCCAATGTCTGGTAAATGGAATGGCGTGATTTGCAAACATCTCAGGGAACGAGGGGTTCCTAAAAGCACCTGAATCTATCTTCATTTCTGAATCTTAAAGTTCCTGGATAGATAGATCAATACAGGGCAAGGTCCTGGATCCTAATCACTTCGTTAGTGAATTTGGTGGGGTTGGGGCTTAGTGACATCACCTGTTATAATATGCTAAATAGCGCAATTAACCCAGTCCCACTCCCACACACGCACCTGCCCAACGAATCTTTCGGAGACCAACACACAAAAAATTGGCAAGTATGAATTTAACTTGTGATACTTATTTCTATTGCAGGTGTGCGTAAGTGATTTTTGTTTGGCAATACACTGTGTGGGTATGTTGCTGTATAAGATAAAGATTACTTCTGTATCCCAATCACGGAATACTGTAGTTCCAAGCCACTATTTATTTTGCAAATACCACTTGATAGTGCATAATTTTCTGTTGTTAATTTATGCCTTTTTGCCTATTCCCATAGATAAAAGGAGTGTGCAATTTGTTTAAGCAAAGCTAAGATTGCTGGATTCATCAATAGTTCAGCATTTTAATCAAAATGTAACTGATAACTGTGTTATCCTGTCTCCCAAAGGTGGTTCCATCCTGATTCTGTATGCTCTGTCTATGCCCAGGTTCATAAATAGCAGCCCAACTGTCTGTGCACAAGTGCACAAGTGCACAGCCCCAGATCCAGTCATATACACTATAGAAACAAAGGAATGTTTTGCTGAACTTAGACAAGCTCTATGCATCTACACTGGGTATCCCAACATATGACATATCATTTTCTCTTAGGACATGCATCAGGGGCCCTTACACAGGGACATGGTGACAACTAAAGGCCTGTAGCATACTACAGAGCCCAGTATTTTTCTTAGCTGTAACAGCAGCTGTACTGCTATGTGAATAATCTTCAAATATTTTTATGTTTCACAAATAGTAGAAGCTTTGCTAACTTGTAAACAGACACAAAATAACCACGCTTACAAAGTGGAAAATTAGTTTATCGGTTTCTTGAAACATCATTTTGTACATATATACAGTCCTTTATTCTGCTGCACTCCTGATCATTCCAGGGGATGATGAGAGTTTTCACTCTCAGAGGGCGGAGGAGGGGAGTATACATCATGATTGTTTACAAACTGTTGAACAAAAAGTTTCTCCAAGACCAGATCTGTATGGAATTGCTTAGAATATTTTTTTCTGTGCAAGACTTAATGAATTTGAATATGTTGATTTAGTGGGGGAAAATATTGGTGTTCCCACTAGGGAACCATATTCAAATACATTGATTACTCGGCTGAATAATAATAGTGGTTCGCTGGTGATGAGTTATAATTAATATTAATTAATCATTTTTCCACCTTGTCTGTAACATAAGCTGATGCTTTAGCATTGGAAAAAGATTTTTCCAAATGGTAAAATTTCAAAATTGGAGTATCTCCCATAAGAGTGGTATAAATATAGACTACTAAAAGCATTTGAGGAAGCTTTCAGGCAGGAAGAGTTGCTGATCTCAATGACATAGGCCTTTATTAATTTGGCTTAAGTCATTAATGAGAGGAAAGCAAAAAAAAAAAAAAAAGGAGTAACTTTGCACCTTGGCAAAACGATGTTGCACTGAATGGGGAGGTAAAATTAAAATGTGGGGACAGATTTATAGTTGGAGTAGGGCATGATCAACTTTAAATTTCAGTGTACAAATAAAGTTATCAAATATTCATGTGCTACATATGACAAATAAGCCTGTAATTTCTTTATGTGCAAACTAATAAACTAATTTGCAGCCCTTGCATTGAAACATGTTTTTTTTGTTCAGGATCAAATTTAGTCCTTTTTCTGATTTGCTGTCCTTAATGACCCTTTGACTTTAAAACCTGCAAGGATCTTATTGACTGTGACTCTTACAGAACCATATCTTTGATTAATGTACAGAAATTATTGCAGAAATACAGGTGGTTAGGCTTAATCAAATAACTTCTGTAATACATATTGATCTATCAAGATTCATGTCTGGACACTCTACGCAATTAATCTTAGCAGCCCTTTATAAAGGTGCCACATGAGCATCGAAATGGCCTTTGGGTATTCAGTATTCAGTAATGTACAGGCAAATCATGATAATAATGATACTAGAGTCATATCTCCATTAGATGCTGATAAAGCTTTTGATTCCTTTGAATAGCAGTATATCTTAAAGATGGTTAGTTGTAGAACAAAATGAATCTGCTGAAACCATATACTATACACATTGCTATAAGCAACAATGAGAGTGGGAGATATGATATCATACCTCTTTCCACTAAGCAGCGATACAAGACATGGTTTCCCTTTCTCTCTGGCTATGTTAGTACTAGCTGTTGAACCTCTGCCACAATCTATAAAAGGAGGTGAAATAACTTAGATGCTTAAAGTGTGGTATTAGAAGAAAACATATCTTTATATGCAGATGATATGTCGCACTATTTGGCAGATGCTTATTTTCCTCTTAGGCGTTTACTACATGCTGTGGCTCACTTTGAGCAATTCTTAGGTCTGCTTAGAATTTGGACGAAGTCAATCTGATTTGAAATAGGTGAAGAATCCAAACAGAGGAACAAATAAAGAGCCACAAACTTATAATACCATAATATATATATGTCAATAAGAGCCACACAACACATTCTAAAACTTAATAGTGGATGCCATGTTCAATAAATTGCACATAAATTCTTATCCAGACAAGACTGGAAACCAGCACTCTGTATAAAAATAAACTTTATTATTACTTTTAAAGTCCAAATGATGCTGTTCCATTATATTATTCATAGCAGCAAGTCAAATAAAAGCAATTCAGCAGCAAGTCAAAAAAGACAGATAAGCAGCATAATTATTTCACAATATGCTCAACTTGTGCTGGTACTGATGGAACAGAGCTCATGATAGTGTACGAGTATGTCATAAAATACGCAACAGCTGTTTCGGTGGTCCTGTGTCACTTTTATCAAGAGCTGCTATGATTATATATATATATATATATATATATATATATATATATATATATATATATATGTCAATAAAGCCTAATTATCTAATTTATTTATAGTGGAACAAGGCCTAGGTTTATTATAAAATTTATGAAAATTCAGTGGTGGCCTTGCCTTAACCAATTTTTAATATTATTGTTATACTGCACAACTCCAACACAGACCCTTAGCTAATAGACCCAGCCACTATTTCAAATATGCAAAGGCTGGTTTTCATGATAAATTACAATTTTATTTATTGTTACATAATATTGAGGTGCAAAACAAGACCACACTGGTGAATATTGTCTATCAAGTTTGGAGGGTGTCTCATTCCATTGTACATGGCTTACATTATTATTTGCCAGCTACTCCCAATTGAGATCATGTGGACCTCTCAGGACTGCTATCAGTATGCAGCCAACAATTCTGGAAGTGCCATAACATTACATTCCTTATAGATGTGTTTATGGAGGAAAACCATAGATTCTTTTGAACATTTTCTGATGGAACATGAGATCAAAAGGAAGCTAATATTTAATGCATGCAATTAGAAAACACCCTTAGAGTAAAATTTATACCTATGGCACAAGAAATTCAGTTATACAAATAGAGAATTGCTTCAAATTTACAAGTCAGATTAAACAAATTTTCATATTTTTTCTACCCTGGTGTTAAATCAAATGCATGCACTTCCTCCAGGCTCATGGCTCCATCATCAACAATTTGTATAGCACCATTATTTCCGCAGCACTGTACAGAGAACTCACATCAGTCCCTGCCCCATTGGAGCTTACAGTTTAAATTCCCTAACATACACATATACCGAGAGAGGCTAGGATCAATTTCATAGCAGCCAATTAACCTACTAGTATGTTTTTGGAGTGTGGGAGGAAACTGGAGCACCCAGAGGAAATCTACGCAAACACGGGGAGAACATACAAACTCCACACAGATAAGGCCATGGTCTGGATTCAAACTCATGACCCTAGTTCTGTAAGTGCTAACCTGTAAGCCACCGTGCTGCCATCACCGTGCTCTATGTTATGCCTCTGGCAGCACCAGTGGATTGGTCATAGTGCCAACTAAAAGACCTTACTGTTGTCAGCTTATGTCATGACAGCTTGAAGTGAATCAGTATCTAGGAGTTGTGGTTTACACATTCTCCAAATCATTACTAAGAAATTAGAAAAAAAATTCTTTATTTTTATTCTGGATAAATTATTTTTATATTCAAGAATACAGTATAATGGATAATATACAATACAAAGGAAAGGAAAGAAGGAAAGGAAAGGAAAGAAGGACAAAAAGAAATGGGAAGAAAGAAAGAAAAAAGAAAGAACAAAAAAGAAAGAAAGAGAAAAAAGAAATCGGTCCCCAAGGAGCTTACAGTTTAAATGCATAGGAACAACAAACAGCAACAGAAGCATATATTATCATGAATTGCAAAGCAGTGGTCATATATTTGATTACGTAACATGGCCAGTGGTGTTGGCTTGTGTGTTTTCATTTTGGCTAGACTTGCACAGTCTTACAACATCTTTCTAACATCGTAGTGCAGTGAGTAGCAAATAGAGAAGTGATGTAAGTGCAGGCAGATAGACATGCTGCAAAAGAGAAATATGTACATAATGTGTACAACAAGAGACTTGTAAATAGTTCTGTATAAGAGTTGGAAAGAGAAAGCCATAGAATGAGAAGTAAAGGCAACAAGAAGTTGGTAAAGCAAAATTTAAGGAACTTACCTCTCACCTTTTTGTTTGTGATGTAACAGTCATTCTCTTGAACACAAATGCCCCTGTCACCATCAAAATTCAACATGTCCCTAAATTTGACTTCCTGTTAACAATTCCACCTTCAGTTTACATATGCGTTAATTTTAACTTTCGGCATGTGCAAGAATGACATACATGTATTAAAAATGTCAAATGAGAAAAGTGAAAATACTGTAAGATTGCCTTTATAGTAAAACTTCATAGTTAATGATAAAAGTTTTTCCTATTATAAAGAGCTAAATCAGCCTGGTGACTTCTAAATTGAACATATGCAAGAGAAAATCAACTTAATTTTATTATTTTTGATAAGTTCTGATTCTTTTTATGTAAAACTATAACATTATAACCATCATAACACAGTCATTTTATTTTGCAAACCATTGCAATAATATTTGATAACTTCAAATGTTATGGTTTGCTCAGTTTCATTAAATGCTTCACTGCAGATCAATTTGATTTTGTAGCTACAAATTGTATAGGGGAATATCTCCAAGGTGCTGAAGCTAATTGCACTTTCATCATATTTTTGTACCTTAGAGGTAGAAGCAATAAGAGGTTTTTTTTATTGGCATAGCAGATTCAGCTTGTTAAAGAAAGCATATATTCAAATAAGTACTGGCCTACATTTGTTCCTAAGTCTTTTCTTTAATATATTTTATATTTAATGTATTGTATTGAGAATACCAATGATATAAAATGTAGTTGCACTCATTTAGTTGCCTCAGATACAGAAGACAGATCAACTAGAAACATTTTGGACAAACAATAGAAAATATTAAAGTGTTCTAAATTGTTTTCGTTTGGTCATAGATACTAATACCATTAAGATCTCAAAAAGCTTATATGGATATTCTGTCATGGCCCTCTCGTAACTTCCTTGCAAATAAGGCATGAGGTTTGCTTGCAAGAGGTAAAAGTACTGTTTTTCTTATTAGCCCCCAATAGATTTTCCATTTCTGTGAAGCAATTTGAATAAAGACCCCTTCTAATACTGCTTTATGTGCATCCCATCCATGTTGTGGAAGGGATAACTCATCTGTGTCATTAATCGGAAAGTACTCTGTCAAGGCCATCTCAATCCTCTATGCATTCACAGGGATATTAGAAAAGGAATGTGTAAGTCTCCAACCACCTAGGTCTTGGAAAACAAGGTATGTATGAAGGGTGATCCAACCTAGCAGACTCTTTAATATCTGCATTAGATCTCATGTAAAGATTGTGCCTGTCTGTAGAAATATGGTCAATTCACAAATACCATTGGTAAGGATGTGAAAAAATGTATAATTTGAATCAAGATGTAGGGGATTACTCCAGGTATCAGCCAATGACAATCTCTTAAAATGCAAAAGCAATGGTTTAGTAGCAACTTAAATGATTTGATAGATAGAAAAGTGTAATGCACGGTATTAAAGTCCCTTCCTACAATAGTCCTAGCGTCTGATGTTTGTGTAAAACCTGTAAAAATTCAGGCCATGTATTGAAGCTAATATAAATTTTTGGCTATGTATCATGCCAACAACAATTACGTAGTTACCGTACAAATCTGTGTGCTTACAGTTTACAATAAATATTGCATGTTTATGTAAGAAAATTGCTTACGCCTTTAGATTTTAAATCCGAATACAAAAATAGGCCGGTCATAATGTTTTTAGACATATTTAGAAAACAATATTTTAGAGAATTGAGATCCTATTTAAATAAGAGAGAAACTTATGCTTAAAAATACGCTTAAACCATGAGTATTACAGTACGTTACTATTAATTTATTTATATAGAGCCTACATATTCCATAGGGCTTTAGTTTTTTATATTTAAACGATTACACCAGTCTCTGCCCTTGTGGAGCTTACAATCTATATTCTCTACCACATGGACACAAACTAGATTTAACTTAGCAAGAAGCCAATTAACCTACCCGTATGACTTTGGAGTGTGGGAGGAAAGTGGAACACCCAGAGGTAATCCACGCAAACACAGAAAGAATATAAAACTCCCAGTGATATGGCCATGGTTGGGATCGAAGCCCATGGCTGTGAGACAGCTGAGCTAACTACTGCTGCCACTTTGCTTTCCCACTGTGTCACCATATTGCCCAGTGTTTAAAATAATGTAAGTTAAAGAATATGTTACAGCTATGGTTGAAGTCACATCTAGTGCAGCTGCAGACTCTTGAGACTTGCATGGCCTAACTAGGCATTGCCAATAATATGCTACATGAGAGGCAGATAGTAGACAGAAAGTAAAAGTTCCATAAAATTAATGTTAATTTGTGTATAAGATCTACAAATAACTATGCGTATATATACACACAATACTGTGCAAATGTTTTAGGCAGGTGTGAAAAAAATGCTGCAAAGTAAGAATGCTTTCAAAAATAGAAGTGTTAATAGTTTAATTTATCAATTAACAAAATGCAAAGTGAGTGAATAGAAGAGAAATCTAAATCAAATCAATATCTGGTGTGACCACTCTTTGTCTTCAAAATAGTATCAATGCATTAATTCTTCTAGGTACACTTGCCCACAGTTTTTGAAGGAACTCGGCAGGGAGGTTGCTTCAAACATCCACCTTGTTGTTTCAAACAGCATCAGTGCATCAATTCTTCTAGGTACATGTCACGGCCAGAGACTGAAATATAGGATCCCCAGGTCTGCCTAACATGGCACTACTCTAGCCAGTGGCGCAGAGTCTAATGGGACAGGTTGTCTTTACCAGGAATGTATGGGCTTCGCAGCCACTGCCCCTTAGGTCACAGCCTTCAGGGAGAGTGATAGACGAGACCTGTATGGAAAAGGAGATCGGAGATCCAAAATAGAACGAATCTTCTCGGGTCCATTTGTAGACCAGAACCTGAGACGATGTAACCAAAGAATGGCATAGATGGAGCATTGGAACATTTCTCCAGTTTGCAGAAAAGATGGTTCTTACGCAGTTTGGAAAGGACCTCAGAGACATGGAGATGATAAGAAGCAACATCTTGATAAAAAATAAGAATGTCATTAAGGTATACTACTACACAAGAGTAGAGCAGATCCCTGAAGATTAACATAACTCTGAAAGACAGCAGGGACATTACAGAGTCCATGGCCATTGCGGGTGTTAAAGTCAGTCTTCCACTCATCACCAGCTCAAATTCTGATGAGGTTGTAAGCCCCTCACAGATCTAATTTGGTGAAAATCTTCTCTCCCTTAATGCGATCAAAAAGTTCCATAATCAGTGGGATGGGATAGCGATTTTTATGGTAATTGCATTCAAACCTCAGTAATCAATGCAGGGTCACAGGGACCCGTCTTTTTTTTTTTCACAAAAAAGAAACCTGCTCCAGCATGAGAGACAGAAGGTTGACTGAGGTTATCCTGGATGAAATCAGCTATGGCTTGTGTCTCTGGCAGCGAAAGTGTCATGTTAATGCCACTCTCTGGTATTGGCACAACTAAACAAGGAGATGCAGAGTCTAAAACACCACGGTATTCACCAGGGATCCCCGCAAGGAGGAATGGACACCCGTGTGAGGGGCGCAGGTCCAGTGCAGTGGATAGAGAACAGAGATGGTTGTGCAGTCCAGGTCAGATACCAAACAGTGGCGCGGTACACAGGGAAAATCCAGAAGAGAGGGCAGAGACAAGCCACAGGTCAGTATCCAGATGAGCTTACCAGTACCATAATGCAGGACTAGAGAATAGTCAATAACAAGCCAGGAGTCAGGACCAAAACAACAATAACAGGAATAAGGAGTAGAGAGCAGGAACGTTGGAGCTGGTGAATCAATAGTCTGGCATCAGAACAGGGTTAGAAGGAGCCTTAAATAGAGGAGAGCAGCCCATGACAGGTGGCACATGATTTCGGCGGTCAGAAACACCTGACCGCTAACAGAATGAAAATGAGAGCGTTTTGTTGCCTGGCAAAGGGACCCGACTTCAATGCGCATGCATACACAGCGTGGGAATTGAAATCCGGAAGTGCATCCCGTTGCTAGGCAATGGGACACGGCACATAATTCAGGATAGGCGTCCGCCCCGGCACCTATAGGCAATGCGTGGACGGTGCCTGACAGTACCACCCCTCTCAAAACTGACGGCTGGTTGAGTTATGTACCCGGAGAGAAGAGGGTAACCGGAGTTTATAAGTGATGGCATTCAAAACGTGAGTAATGAGAAAAGGACCAATGTAACGAGTTACAAATTTCATGGACAGCACTTTGTGTTTAAGATTCTGAGTAGAAAGCCACATCTTGTCCCCAATATGGAGTACAGGGATGTTTTTCTGGTGGCGATCCGCAAAGTGCTTATAAAGATCCAATGTCTGATATAACTTGGTTTGCACCTGAGACCAGATCTGAAAAAAATTTATGGGCCAAATCTTGAGCTGCAGGTACCGTAGAGTCAGGTAATTCCGAAAAGGTGGGTAATACTGGGTGTCTACCAAATAATGTAAAAAAGGGTGACATGCCCGTAGATTCCTGCAAATGGTTATTATGAGAGAATTCTGCCCAAGGTAGAAACTCACTCCAAGAGGATTGTTGTCCGGAACAGAAACATTGAATATCCTGGTTGACCTGCTAAGTTTGGCCGTTCATCTGTGGATGGTATCCTGAGGAAACCTTCAGGATAATTACATCTAAATGTTTATAAAAGGGATCTACAAACTGCTCTCCCGAGGGCAACCATGAAAGCGAAAAATATGAAAAATGAATAAGGATGTAATTCGGAAGCAGACGGTAGTCCCTTGCGGGGAATAAAGTGGGCAAATTTGGTAAATTGGTCACAAACTACCCATATGCAAGTGTGACCTTGACTGCTCAGAAGGTCTATAATAAAATCCATGCTCATGCTGGACCATGGATATTCTGGAATGGGAAGCAGAAGCAGGAGTCCGGCAGGAGAGTGTCTAGGAGTTTTGTGTCGAGCACAGACTTAACAGGTATGAATGTATTTATGTACATCACAAATCAAAGATGGCCACCAGTAGGAGTGAGAAAGGAGTGCCACCGTCTTCTTAACACCAGCATGCCCTGCAAATTTGGAATTATATGCCCACCTCAACAATTTGATGCGCAGATGGGGGTCAACAAAGGAACATCCAATAGGAAGAGACTTGATAGAGAATTGTGTCAAGGCCAATTGATTGAGGCCACAGGATTGATGATGGGTTTGGTTGTAATAGAGGTTTTGGAATCGGAAGAATCAAACGACTGAGAGAGAGCGTCAGCCCTGAAATTCTTGGAACCAAGCCGAAAGGTTAGAATTAGCTGGAATCTGCTGAAGAATAGAGACCAATCAACTTTCCGGGAATTTAAATATTGAGTGAACTGTAAATAAGTGAGGTTTATATAGTCAGTTAAAACAGTAACTGAAAATCTCCCTCTCTCCGACAAATCGCGCCACTCTTCCAAGGCAACTTTGATAGCCAGGAGTTCCTTGTCTCCAATACCATAGATTCATTGGACAAAACTTTTTTAGAGAGAAAACCACAAGGTCTAAGGCTACTGGAGGAATTTGTCTGGGAAAGAACAGCCCCAACACCCACTGAAGCGGCGTCTACTTCAACAAAAAAAGGCTTATGTTGGTCAGGCTGTCTCAAGATAGGAGCCATGGAGAAAGCTTCTTTGAGAGCCCTAAATGCACAAACTGCCTCTTTTGGCCACGACTTGACTTGACCTCCTTTATAGGTAACATCAGAATATTGTCTATATAGACCACCACGGACTGATATAAAAGATCCCAGAAGATCTCATTGACAAATTCTTGGAATACAGCAGGAGCATTGCAAAGCCCAAAGGGCATTACAAGGTACTCGTAGCGACCATCTCTGGTGTTGAATGTGGTTTTCCATTCATCCCCTTTCCTAATTCTGATCAAATTGTAAGCACCTCTGAAATTCAATTTCATGAAAGTTTGAGCTCCACAAATATGATTAAACAGCTCAAGAATGAGGAGTAGGAGGTATTGGTTTTTGAGTTTGCGGTAGTCGAGGCATGGTCTGAGGGACCCGTCTTTCTTCTTAACAAAGAAGAATCCTGCGCCTGCGGGAGAAGACGTCTTACGAATAAATCTCCGTTTCAGATTTTCAGAGATGTATTCTGACATTGCTTGAGTCTTTGATAAAGATAAAGGGAACACCCTGCCCTGGTGGATACTCTTGCCTGGTACCAGATCAATGTGGCAGTCCCAGGGACAATGCGGTGGAATGAACTCTGCAGCCACTTTGCTAAAAACATTGAGAAAATTGAAGTAGACCTTAGTAAGAAGTGCATGAAAAGCGATAGCTCGACAGGGAATAACCAAATTGCAGGGTTTGACTAGTGTCAAACAACGTGACCTGCAAAAGGGACCCTATGAAGTAACTTGAGCATGAAACCAATCGAATTGTGAGGAATGAGTCCTCAGCCAGGGCAGACCCTAAATGATACCGTTAATGGATAGCGGAAGAACCAGGAAGAAAAGAGATTAATAGGCATGAGAAACTCAGATTCTTTCTGTGAACCGGGATAAAAGGACTGGGATCCTGCTGACCTCCCTGCCATCACCTAGGAGAGGGCATTTCCCAGTCTCTTGGGACACACAGAGAGAAGGTCTCCCAGCTCCCCACAGTAGGAACATAGTCGATTCTTCATGCGACTATCCCGTTCTTCAGGAGACAAACGTGAATGGCCAATTTTCTTGGGTTCCTCAGTGGGGAGTACAGGAGGCTGAAATTGAGGTGCCAGATGAGGAAAAGAGCGGCAACCACGATTACGTTCCTGCGTGCATTCTTGATGGTGTATATCCAATGCACAGAGAAATTAAGTTGTCCAGTCTGGAAGGAAGGTCACGTCACGCTAGATCATCTGTTATTCAGTCATTTAAGCCTTGCCAGAAGGTAGCGGTAAGGGCCTCGTCATTCCAACGGAGTTCAGAGTCTGGAATTGTACCGCATACTGGCCAGCTGAGAGTGTTCCTTGATGTGAGTCTAAAGGACCAGTAGCTGCAGAGGATACGCAACCAGGCTCATCGAAGACCTTATGGAAACATTAAATAAAAGTTGTAGAGTTCTGGAGCAGTGGGTCATCACGTTCCCACAAGGGTGATGCCCAGGCAGAGAGCTTGGGCTGAAAGGAGGGAGATTATGTATGCCACCTTAGATCTGTATGACGAAAAGTTTTCTGGTGCTAGTTCAAATTGTATGGTGCACTGGTTAAAGAAGCCACGGCACTTCTTGAGATCTCCATCAAATTTCTCTGGAGGAGGTATGCGCAACCTTCGGCTGCTGGTAGAGCTGGTGGAGACTGTGGAACAGGGAGCAGGAAACAGGAACACTGGAGCTGGTGATACAATACTTTGAACAGAACAGGGTTAGGAAGAGCCTTAAGTAAAGGAGAGCAGCCCCTGATAGGTGGCAGATTATTTCGGTCAGAAGCACCTGACTGCCGACAGATTGAAAAGGAGAGTGTCCCGTTGCCTGGCAATGCGATGTGACTTCATTGCGCATGTGCGCACAGCGTGGGACCCCAAAATCAGGAAGTGGCCCGTATTGGAGGATAGGCATCTGTCCCCGGCACCTATGGGTATTGTGAAGACACCGCCTCACAGAAAGAGGATAAACACGACCCCTAGGGGAAGTCATGCCTGGAAGAAAGTAAATCGGGCAATCTCAAGGGCGAAAGGGCGAAAGGGTGGTAGAAGCTCCGAGCGGCCTTTTTCAAATACATCAGCAAAGGCTCAATATTGCAGAGGTAGAGCTTAGGATGAATGGGTGGAAGATACAGTAGACACTTGGAGAGGTTTAATCAAGGGCAAGCAACGTGAATGACAAGAGGGCCCCATGCCAGAATTTGTGAGGAGTTCCAATCCACATGGGGAGATTGAAGTTGGAGCCAAGGTAATCCCAAAACAAGTAGCATGGTAGCTTGAACAAATCTCTTTTCTCGTGCTGGTCCAGAGTGTAGGGCTCCGAATTGAAGTGTGATGGGTTCAGTTTGCAGAAGATTAGTCCCATTAGCGAGATGATAACCGTCAATGGGGGTGATGACAATTGGAACCTTCAAAGGAATTGTAGGCAGGGAGCACTGGGACACCAAGGAGTAAGAAATAAAATTACCAGCTGCACCTGAATCCAACAGAGCCAAGGTGTCAAGAGTATAAGAAGAATTCCACAAGGAAGCGGGTATGTTAGAAATACCCGCAGTAGGAGAGGTATTAGACATCCCTATCCTGACTTCCCCGGAACAGGTTAGGGCTTGGTGTTTCCCGTTCTTGTGGGACACAAACTGAGGAAGTGTCCAGATTCAGCACAATAAATACATAGGTTATTCCTACGCCTTCTCTCTCACTTCTTCAGGGTTAAATGTGCCCGACCAAATTGCATTGGCTCATCAGGGGATGAGATATGCTGGAACCAGGGAGCCAATTTAACAGTGGGCCGGTAAGAGGGTTCTTTTTCAGCAGATCTTTCTCGGAACAAGAGGTCTATCCGGTTCACAAAGATATCAGGGCGTCCAAGGGTGGATGGTAATTCCTGGGAGGCTAAGAGACATCCTTTACCCGGTCAGATAGCCCCTGCCAGAAGGCAGCCACAAGAGCATCATTATTACAGCAGAGTTCAGATAAAAGAGTGCAAAATTCAATGACATATTGTGCCACAGGATGAGTTCCTTGATGGCACGTCAGGATACTAGCAGCTGCAGAGGAAATGTGTCTGGGCTCACAAAAAGTATTTGAAAAGAGGATATGAAGGTGGCACAGTCGCTACGCAGAAGGTCATTCTTCTCCCACAGAGGAGAGGCTCAAGCCAGGGCTTGTCTGGTTGACAAAGATATTATGTAGGTGACCTTCATCCTTTCTGTGGGAAATTTCTGAGGCTGAAGTTCGAATTGAATTGAACATTGGTTAAAAAAATTGCAACAGACCTTGGAGTCTCCATTGAATTTAGTAGCAGTTGGAAGTCGGAGTGAAGAAGAAGTGCACCCAGAGGCCTGCAAAGGGCTAGGTTCAGGAGCAGTCGGGACCAGCGCTGTTGGCTGAGCGGCCTGTAAAGTGTCTTGGCGTGTGGTTAAGGCTTGGAGACACTGTAGCAACTGACGTTGTGTGGCTTCTTGTTGTTCCACTCTTCCTACTAGGTGTTGAAGCATATTCTTCGCTGAAGCCCGATCCATACTTTGGCCTGTTCTTGCTGTCACCATCAGATACTGAAATATAGGATTCCAAGGTCTGCCTAACTTGGCACTACTCTACTCCGAGGCGCGGAGTCTAACAGGTTGTCTTCACCAGGAATCCCCACAAGGCTGTATGGGCTTTGCAGCCACTGCTCTGAAGGTTGCGGCCCTCAGGGAGAGTGATAGACAAGACCCGTATGGAGAGCACTGGAGTAGGAGAAACTCTGCAGCAAGAAAACCACAGAAAGATGAACAGACTTGAGAAGGAGATAGTTGTGGGTGAGTGGCACTGAACATCAACCGAGCAATCACTGGAACAGCGGGCTGAACATAAGGAAGTGATATCTGTGGATGAGTAGCACTAAACAGAAACTGAGGAATCACTGGAACAGCGTGCTGAACACGAGGAAGTGATATCTGTGGATGAATAGTGCTGAACAACAATGGAATAATCACTGCAACAGTGGACTGAACATGAGGAAGTGATATCTGAGAATGAGTAGCATTTAACAACAAAGGAGGAATCACTGGAACAGTGGCACAAGCAGCAGGAGTCAAAGCAGCCACGTCTGTGAACAGTCAGGACTTGACATACAAAGAACAGGCACCAGAGTGTTAGCTCAGGTGCTTTAAATATCCTGCTATGAAGAAAAGCACCTATAGTAAAGAAGAAGAGGTTTTAAAGGAAGTCTGCATGCGCAGACCTGAATCCAAGATGGCCACCGCAATCGGACAGATGTGGTGCTCAGCGCTTAGGCGGACCAGGTTAATATGCCAGGACCCGGGTGCGGGCCCAACGTGTGATAGTACACTTGCATACAGTTTTTTAAGGAACTTGGCAGGGAGGTTGTGCCAAACATCTTGGAAAACTAACCACAGATCTTCTGTGGATGTAGGCTTGCTCAAATCCTTCTGTCTCTTCATATAATCCCATACCAACTCGATATAGTTGAGATCAGGGCTCTGTGGGGCCCAGGACTCCTTGTTCTTCATTACGATGAAAATAGTTCTTAATGACATTGGCTGTATGTTTTGGGTCCTTGCCCTGTTGCAGAATAAATTTGGAGCATTCTTACTTTGCAACATTTATTTCACACCTGCCTAAAACTTGTGCACAGTACTGTATATCTTAATCCTTTCAAACTCAATCTGTCTCAAAAGCATATTATATGCCATGTTGTGGTTTAGATCATTCACATTTTATATATATATATATATATGTTCAAAAGAAAATAAGCTAACAGACGCTATTAAGTGATCAATCCGTGATACATTCAGGACAAATATGTATACTTAGTCACAGTAGGCAGCTCCTTAATCAAATGACACCTATCTGCAAGTGTCAAACATATAATCCAAAACAGAAAGTTAAAGAAGCGCCACATATAGTGTAATTCATTTAAACAAGCAATAATATAAAATAAGTGCCAATTATGCCCATACCAAAGGTGTATATATTAGTCAGCTTATTCTTTCCATCTATTCACCAGATAAGCTGACTAATATTTACACCTTTGGTACAGGCATAATTGGAATTTATTTTATAGTATTGTTTGTTTAAATAAATTACACTATGTGTAACGCTTCTTTTTCTTTATGTTTTGGATATATATATATATGTTCATTGACATCTGAATTTATTTGGCAGGTATACTGTCCACAACATTCCTTCATACTCCATACTTCCCTTATTCTTCCTTATTCCCTTTTGCCACCTGTACAAACTATTTTTCCCCAGCAAGACAAACTACAGACATTCAATAAACAATTAGTTGCAAAAAATATTTGCAGTAAGGATTTTATCATATGGAGACATACTTTTCAAGTTTCCTCAGGGTTCCCTAATAGTTAACCCTATAAGATACTGTATGGAGTAATCAAAAAACTAACATAGCTGATAACAGCGAATATATAATCTAAAGCTTGTTGCAAAGTTCTTTCATTTGAAAGCAAATTTCTGCACCATTGAATTGTTACAGTTCAAGAGTTTAGCAGAACACTCCATAATCACAGTGCCTGTTGAGCAATTTTTGAGCATATCTCTGAGTCCAAGCGGCTCACTCCACATGATCAGCTGTTGTGACATAATTAAAGCTACACTACCATGGCAAATGTGAGGACTGCAAGAAGTGTTCTACGGGGAGTACAAAATTTCCCATTTACAGCTTACAAATTATATTTCGAAGCATTGAAAATTAGAGAACTTTATAACACAAATAGCATTTCTGTATCTCTATGGAATATTTACAGGGGTGTTTCATAACTTTAGTGGTCCTGTGTATAAGAGAAGTGCTGAGGTGCTTGGGACCCCCATATGTGACATGTTGAAAATGGTGAGGGAACATGTGCCCTCCCCACTCTTCACATGTCACACCACCATTTATCTCTTGTCAGCTGTACAAAAAATTTAAATTCAAATATTTGAAATAACAATATTTAGGTTTTTTTTTCAACTAAAAGTTAACACCAAACAGCAATAATAACATTACATAATAAACAGCAGCAAAGCATACTAGTCTGGTACAGCTAACATACAGGATATATTTAACACTCCTGACCAGTATCCTAGTCATTCTCAGGGGGTGCTGTTCTTCCAAGCGTCCCCTGAGACACTCTCTCTTTTGAGGCTACTAAAAAGGCAGAGTTTCGAGTTCACAGTCACTCTGCTTCTGGTCAATATACAGCTCCCCAAGCCCTGGAGAGAGATCAGTAGAAAGACAGTACTCCAGGGACCCATTGTCCCTTCCCTGTCAGCTGGGAGAGATCGTAATATCAATGCCAGCTGAACTGCAGCTATCACTGGATAGTGAATGCCAACTTGCTGTTTTGAAAACTGTCTTATAAAGACAAAAAATAGCCTCCTGTAGAGTTCCAGGACCTGCCTCGTCATTTTCATGCCTTGTTCATTTTCTGTGTTTGCATTTTCACGGCAAATGTGTCCCTCTCGATATAATTAGTAAAAGGTATTGTTCTATGGCTGTACAGCAGAGTGGCTTTCATAGAGCTTGTTTAAACAGTAGAGGTCACAACCCAGAGACATGGTGTTTAAATACCTAATGCAGTCATCTGTTATTAAAAATAGAGTTGTATATGTGGGATCTTTCCAATATCTTAACACACACTGACACATAGCTAAACAAATAATATTAGACCCCACTGGTGAGATGTACATTTATGCAGGAATTTGGTGGACAATGTAAATTAATCCTTCTTTCTAGGCTGAGACAATGGACTAATTTACATGGGTACACAAGTTAACAAAGCCATGCTCTTTCAGAAAACTGGTTGAGGGGAAATTAACCCCTAGTTTCAGCACAATATATAAATATTCCCACATTATATTAATAGCCGCCATACTTAATAAAAAGAGACCTCACCTGCTGATGCATTACATAAAAAACCGCTAGGATTACATCAATAGCCTCCACCAGCAGCCACATTACATTAATACCCTAACTACATTACTTTATTCCACCCGCATTATGTTAACAGTCCCATTATATAACCTTAATAGCCCTTGTTACATTAATAGCCCTACATTACATTAATAGCACAACTATATAACCTTAATAGCCCCACTACATTACACTAAACACCTACACACATTACATTAATAGCACCTGATCCTCCTACACACATTTTGCTTATACTTTCCTCCCAAACACACAAACACAGACTATATTAATACCATTCACATGTATTACATACATTACTTTAATACCATCAGACATGCCCACATATTCCATTAATAGGCCACCACACATACCTAATCTGCAGACAGATGCTATGCACAGTCATATGTGTTGAAGTGTGTATGAGGGGCTGGGAGGAGCTAAAATGGAGGAAAAGGAACGTTAGACACAGGAAGGGAGGAAAGTGAAAGAGTAGAAGGGGAGGGGAAGAACAGGAGGGGAGCCAGATGGAACATCAGGTTGGAGGAATGTTTCAGACACCTGTCCTAATATGTTTATATCCTGTCATCCTAAGCATCCTGTCCTAGGTTGACAGATAGGGATCTTATCCGATTAAGGCATGCCAGCACAACTGTGGGTGCTTGGTGGACCCACACATCAAGAGGGTGGTGCGGTGCTCCCCCTGACTCATGGGCTCATGTCCACTGCACACCATACATCTATGGTGGATACACCACTGATCATTTATTTGTAGAGTTGCTGTATTTAATTTAATGTAAATAGGTGACACCATGGGCCTGAGTCATGAAGGAGAGTAAGGCAAAGAAAGGAGTAAATGTTCTCCGGGACAAACCTTGTTACAATGAAAGGGGTGCACATTAATTTATTATTTTGCACATAAGTTAAATACTGGATGTTTTTCATGTAGCACACAAATACTTGATTTATTTTTACACTGAAATTTAAAGTTGATCTAGTACATGTCCGACCGAAACTAGCAATCTGTCCCCACAATATAAATTTACATTCCCCTCAAATGCATCATGGTTTTGCCCAGGTGCAAATTTACTCATTTTTTATGCTTTGCTCTCCTTAATGACTCAGGCCCCATGTGTCACTGTAAATCAGTGCTGTCCAACTGGTGTTCTGACAAATTATTATTATTATTATTATTAATATTTATTTATAAGGCGCCACAAGGCATCCGCAGCGCCGTACAGAGACAAACAAAATCACAATACAATGGGAGACAGCACAGTACAGTAAACACAGCAACTCAGTACGCTCAATGCACAGCTAGAGAGGGCGGGGAAGGGGGAGGGAGGATCCGCAAACGACGGGGCCCAAGAAGGAGGGCGCGGAAGACAGGGAGACCCCCAGGAGGGAGGAGGGAGCGAGAGTGGACGTGGGGTGGAGGACCCTCGAGGAGGAGGGCTAAGTAGCTGGAGAGCAGAGTTAGAAATGGTGGAAACAGGAGGAGAGATGGCCCTGCTCAGAGGAGCGTACAATCTAAGGGGAGGGGTGGACAGACAGAGAGACGCAGGGGAGAGAGGGAGAGTAGGGGGACAGAGGCAGAAGATAAGGTAGGAAGTTAAGTGGGAGACAGAAAGGCTTTAAGAAAAAGGTGGGTTTTTAGGGCCCGTTTGAAGCTGGACAGATTAGGGGAAGTTCTGATGGAGGAAGGGAGCTTGTTCCAGTGGAGGGGGGCAGCGCGGGCGAAGTTTTGGATACGCGCGTGGGAGGAGGTTATAAGGGGGGAAGAGAGGCGACGGTCAGAGGCAGAATGGAGAGGGCGGGATGGAGCATGAATAGAGAGGAGGGTGGAGATGTAGGGCGCAGTGGAGTTGGCGAGGGCCTTGTAGGCGAGTGTGAGGAGCTTAAAGAGGATTCTGAAGGGGAATGGGAGCCAATGAAGGGCTAGGTAGAGGGGGGAGACAAAAGAGGAGCGGCGAGAGAGGAAAATAAGCCTAGCTGCAGCGTTAAGGACGGATCGAAGGGGATCGAGATGAGAGTGGAGGAGGCCAGTGAGGAGGAGGTTGCAGTAGTCCAGGCGGGAGATGATCAGAGAGTGGATAAGGCATTTGTTGGCATCTTGGGAGAGGAAGGGCCGGATGCGAGCGATGTTGCGCAGCTGGAAGCCACAGGATTTAGCAAGAGAGAGGATGTGGGGGCCAAAGGAGAGAGAGGAGTCGAGGATGACACCAAGGCAGCGAAGTTGGGGGACAGGGGAGATAGAGGTGTTGTCGACAGTGATGGAGAGGTCAGAAGGGGATGGGGTATGAGAGGGAGGAAAAACTATGAGCTCAGTTTTGGCAAGGTTAAGTTTGAGGAATCGAGAGGACATCCAGGAGGAGATGGCAGAGAGGCAGACGGACACCCTAGAGAGGAGGGAGGGAGAGAGATCAGGAGAGGAGAGGTATAGTTGAGTGTCGTCAGCGTAAAGGTGGTAGCTGAAGCCGAAGGAGCTGATGAGTTCACCCAGGGAGGAGGTGTATAGAGAGAAGAGTAAGGGTCCCAGAACAGAGCCCTGAGGGACCCCGACTGGAAGCGTGGATGGGGGGGAGAGAGACCCAGAGGTGGTGACAAAGAAGGAACGGTGAGTAAGGTAAGAGGTGAACCAGGACAGGACTGGGCCGGAGAGGCCGAAAGACTGGAGGGTGTGAAGGAGGAGGGGATGGTCAACGGTGTCAAAGGCTGCAGAGAGGTCAAGGAGGATGAGAAGGGAGAAGTGGCCCCTGGCTTTTGCAGAGAGGAGGTCATTGGTGACTTTAGCCAGGGCAGTTTCAGTGGAGTGGAGGGGGCGGAAACCAGACTGGAGAGAAAACCAGACAAATCATCTCTTCTACCAAACAGAATGATTTGCAGCATCCCCACTGTGGTCTAACTGCCTGCTGCAGACTGCTTGTGCCTCCTCCTCCTCCTCTGATCTCTGATGTGCTACTGGTGCTTCGTGACCTCACTGTGTTGTACAAAAAAGATAACATAACCAGGAGAAAATGACATCATGCAGAAGCTTAAACAGAAAAGAAGAGATATTTTTGTTTGATGTTCATACTTCAGTTGGTTGGTAGCACCTCAATCTACTCCAAGAGAGAAAGTCAGGAAAAGCACCTATAAGAATAAAAACAACAGATAATAAGTATAAAAATATTATACTAATGAGTAACAGTCCTTAAATACATGCTAGTGCGACAATAACCCTTTTCTAAGCATCACACAGAAGCTGGCTGCCACAGGCAAGGAATAAGATCAACTTACTCCCATGCTATACTTTATGACTTGCCAAGCTTCACATGTGGCACCAGCTCTTATTCAGCAATTATTCAAAGGAGTGGGCCGCAGGTCTAGCTTGGCAGGGCATAAAATAGAAAATAAATGCTGGGGGCGACAAAGCATAAAGCTGAGAAAAGGACTGACTGGAGCATAAAGCATGAAGAAGCTGAGGACCACAAGTTGAGGCAACCCTCTGTTGCTCATCACTGATGTAAAGTCATAAAAATCCTCATGGGAGGTTTTTGTCTCCAAGGTTTCTATATATATATTGGAAAGCGCTAATGGTTTCGGTATACAAGTGCTTTCTTTGTTTTTAGAAATTACTTGCCCTAGCAGTGGCGCACGCAGGGGGGGTTTCTGAGTCTCTAGAAACCCCCCTGCGCTAATAAAGTGGCCACTGTCCTATACAGCAGCCGCGGCGCTGTCAAAGAAGCGTCCGCGGCGGTGCTGTATTCTGTACAGCGCCGCGGCCGCAGCAGCTCTCTCTCGTGGTTTTTTTTTTTGGTCGGCGGGGAGAAACCCACCCCCCCAGACAATCCTCCGTGCGCCCCTGCCTAGATAAAGACTTTTGGGGAGCCAGGCTTACAGTTAGTCAGGTGGAAGTACCTAGATCCTAGCTAAAATTCCCAATTCTCGAGAATTAGATTTAGAGCCTGTTTCATTGATTTGGAAATTCTGTCTGTGTCACCCTGTGTAGAGCATTGTCAGTGAGAGCTGTCGAGACAACATTACTTTTTCTATTTGTTTTGTATGCATGCTGTGTGGGAAGAATTTTGCTGTTAAATGCTTTGGTGCCTGAAATAAAAACAGGCTGAGATAAACCATAGAAAAGCCTTCTGTTTGTGTTCCTCAATAGGATAGAAGTAGCAATGATCCATGTGAGCTTCACAGTTGGCATAATGACAGAAGGGAAGCAGCAACAGGAGAATAGTCTTATTGTTGGAAGAACAGTACTTATAAAAATATTTTTTAACATAAATTACAATGGAATGCAACAATTTAGAGGGCTATTTCAAAGGGTTTGAAGTTGTGTTCTCATCATACATTCCTCTGGAAGGTGTCATAATGCCCCATCAAATTCAGTTCTTAAGGTATGTAATTTATTTACAAATGTTTACATGCTGCTAATTTGATTAAATTTGGCAAGTTTAAGGGTGATAAACTTATTCACAGTACTATTGTGTTTTATTGGGCTGGTTTGGTTTGGTTTTGACTGGTGCTGCCAAATTCACGCTTCAAAGTTTGATGTTGCAGTTAAAACAAAGAAAGTTAAAATAAATTATAACTTTACCTGTTTGAGCTTCAGTGTTTAGATTTTATAGTATTTTAGCATATTTTAAATGTGATAAGCAAACATTATTATATTGGAGTTTGAAGTTTGAGTTCACCGTATGCATGAAAATCATTAAAAATATCTTACAATGTAGGTACAAACCCGAACAAACTAGAACAAACTCAAATATGTTGGAAATCAGGCCAAACCTATTTTCCTGAATTTAGCCAAACTTTTTCTATAGTTCCAGAATTTATCACAAATTTTAAACTTTGTTGCTCATTCAACAAACCAGTTCAAGAAATTCAAGCATCTCTAGTCACTAATGCCAAATTTTAAACCACTTTTTCCTGGAAATATTTTGCCTCCTCATATGAGCCAAAACACATCACTTTTTATGGGGAAGTCATAAGGGCCTGAATCATTAAGGAAAGGAAAGCAAAAAAAAAAGGGTAACTTTGCACCTAGGCAAAACCATGTAGCATTGGAGGGGGAGGTAAGTTTTGATGGCAGATTTATATTTGGGGTAGGGCATGTTCTAGATCTACTTTAAATTTCAGTGTAGAAATATAGTTTTCAAGTGTTTGTGTGCTACATGAAACAAATAGCCAGTATTTAACTTATGTGCAAAATAATTAACTAATTTGCATCCCTTGCATTGTAACATGGTTTGTCCAGGAGAAAACTTATTACATTTTTTGCCTTACTTTCCTTAATGAAAAGGCCCATATTGTTCAAGACAGTGGATCATTCTTTCTGTTTGTAAATTGCTGTCATCGCAATCAATAGAGAAAGAGCTGTAATTTGTCAGTATCAACAGTCTAAGACATCACTGGCTTGCCTCCAACACTCAGCAGGCCACTGTTTGCTGGTTTTCCCAATTAGAAACCTTAACAGAACCTAGCTGGGTTTAACCACAGACTAAAGATTACACTAACCTTCAGTACTGATGACACATGTTGGGAAACATCAATCAACCAGCCACTATAAAACCTGCTCCGTGCATTCCTCAGTACTCGCCTGCTTTCTCAGAGGGAACTCACTACACTTGGCCGCAACATTGGTCCTCATTGAGCGAAGTCCATATACTCTTGTAGGGATCCCTGGTGATGTCCTGTAGGGGTCTTATACTCTGTACCAGTGTATTTGGATATGCAAATACACTGGTAGTTATTGTCATTTGTGTATATGTCTACTCTGGTACACTTGCTGTCTATCTCTGTTCTATAGGATCACTGCAATATACTCTGTTGTAGCTATTTGTTTACTGCCAACTCTGTATACCTTATTGCAGGCTACGTGCTGTTCAAACAATGCCAGCACCTCTGTGTACCTTATTACTCACTACACACTGTCCAATCAGTTTCAACACCTCTGTGTACATTATTGCACGCTATGTGCTGTTTAAACAGTGTCAACACCTTGGTGTACCTCATTACACGCTGTGAGCTGTTCAACTAGTACCAACACCTCTGTGAACTTTATTGCATGCTAAGCAGTGTCTAACCAGTGACAGCACCTTTGTGTACCTTCATACATGCTACGCGCTGCCCAGGTAGTGCCTAAAAACTCTGTGTACTCCTATGCACGTTACAAACCCCCCACACTTTGCAGATTTAGCTGTACCCTCAGCATTTTGCCTACAGTATCAAACACTTTAGTGTATTCTGGTGGGACAGCCTTTCTTTGTATCACATCCATACATCTTCCGGTGTGTTCCCCCATAGATACAAAATACCAAGTTCTCACATCATTTTAGTCAGTGGAGCAAATGAGAGAATCTAGTTCACAGAATTCTTTATGTATATTTCCTTTTCAGGTAATTTCAATGTTCTAGTTATAATATTGTTTATGTGGTCAAAAAAAACCTCTAAATTATACTCAAGTTGTATTTTCCAGGAAGTATGCCTTTGGATATCTGTTTTCAATAAAATCACCAAGTTGAATTTATAGGTTTTTCTGCCTCCATTGCATTGAATGAAGGTGTACCAAGCCATTCCTCCTTCGAGAATTTGAATTTATTCAAAAATCCAAAACATCCTCCCTATGCCTTCATTCTGTAGCGGCACCTAGGCTATTTGGAGACAGTATACTCTGTCAAGGCAGTTCCTCTACAGCTGCTCTGGTACATTAGTTTATTTTAATGTTGTTTTATAATAAAGTTACTTTTCCCATAAAGAGCCCCCTTTGTTTTCTTATGCATGTATAAGCACATGCGCAGAAAAGTTGCACCGTAGATATCAAATGTATTAGCTATGTTTGTAGTCACAATTTATTTTTCATGAAAACTAAAGTTAAATAAAATACAATAAAAATATCAAAAAGGTTTGTAATGCCAAATAGTAGGGAGTGTTTCTTATAAATCTATATACAATATCACAATTTCAGGTATTCCATTGTATTATACCAGTAGCTTAATTTATAAGTACAAATATCAGTTAACCACTTGTGACCAGGATAGGAGAACAGGTGTCATCTCCTGGGGTAGATGATAGTGTGTAGCAGCCGAGAGATCACACAAGTTCAAGGTTTGGGGTCAGGGCCGGATTAACCATAGGGCTAACTGGGCTACAGCCCAGGGGCCTATGGCATCCAGGGGGCCCTTGAAAGTGCTCAGCAGCAGTATTGATCGGTCGGGGGCACCCCCAGCCCGATCAGTGCTGCTGAGCACTTTCCCTGCAGTACTTCCCCGGCGCGCTGTATTCTCCTTACTGAGGAGATCTCGTGAGTCTCACTCTCACGAGATCTCCTCAGTAAAGAGTGTACAGCGCGCCGGGGAAGGAGGCTTGGATCACCGGGGGGGGAGGGGGTGGGGGGGAGGGGCGGCTTGGATCACGGGGGGGCCTCACGGGGGAATGGAGGCCCCCTTAGCCCAGGGGCCTCCATTCCCTTAATCCGGCCCTGTTTGGGGTACAAATGGCCTCAGCTAGTTTTACTAAGCAAGAAAATAAAATAAACTTCAAAATAAACACCTTGCCTGTCCGTCATTAACTAAATACAAGTCACTTTTGACTACCAAAGTAAAAGAAAGCATTTCCAGCATGGTTTTCTCACAACAAAGGTCAGACTTGATTTCACAGAGACTCTGCAATTTCTCCAGGTAGTGAGAGACTGAATCCACTGCCTGGCAGCCTTTTAATCATAGCTCACAAGTGCCAGCATTAATCAGTCTGATAGTAGAACAGAAGACCTGGACTGGGCCTTGTAAAAGGAGCCCAACGTTCTCTCTCCATCTAAACCCAAGGGGCCCTTACTAGCTTTTCCCTAAAGTTGAACATCTCTCTGGGAAGCATTTCCCAAATATAAACACTCTACCTGGGGTTTTAAAACATATAGGTTAAAAACCTGGGACTAATGTACTTGACTGTAAACACTATTCCAGTATATATATAATGTTAAACCATATATAGTTCATAAGTAACATAATGATTAAACTATTGCCTCCAAAACCATCTCTATACTATATAAAGTAGTTTTAAAAAAGACATAAATTAACTTAGTAAAAAACTTGTTTTGGAAACAATTTTGTAGACAATGAACAAAAAAACGTTCATGTCTGTACTAAAACAGATTGGAGAGAGACAAAATAAGAAGAAACAACAGACTTAAAAGCTCAAAGTCAGTTAAGGATGTAGAATTGTATTTTACGCAGAAAGAAAGAAATGTATTGAATTGAATATCATCAGCATCAGCTGTTTTATATAGCGTCACTGATTCCGCAGAGTTGTACAAAGAACTCACTCACATCAGTCCCTGCCTCATTGGAGCTTACAGTCTAAATTCCCAACATCCACACACACAGACAGACACAGAGAGACTAGGGTAAATTTGATAACAGCCAATACACCTATTAGTATGTTTTTGGAGTGTGGGAGGAAACTGGAGCACCCAGAGGAAACCCATGCAAACACGGGGAGGACAGGGCCATCTTTTCCATTGGGCACGATGGGCAGCTGCCCGGGGGGGGGGGGGGGGCCCATAGGCAGGGCTCTTAATGAGAATAAATAATCCTGCAAAAGAAATAAACCTGCAAAAAACACCTTCAAGGGTCACTGAGCAAGTACATCTATCTATCTATATCTCTATATCTATATCTGTATCTGTATCTAGGGGCCCCGGTGCACTGCTTTGCCCGGGGGCCCATAATGTTGTTAAGATGGCCCTGGGGGAGGACATATAAACTCCACACAGATAAGGACATGCAACATGGTACAGTTGCTTTAAAAACTCTAGCAACTAAAACATGGATACATGGACTAAAAATGGGTAGCCCTATTCATGTCCCAAAAAAATAATGTGGTGAATGGTATGTGAAATTTAGTGCTGTCAGAGGTTGTCAAAGTTACTGATGCTCTCAAAGCACATCAATATGGGCTGGAGCGGAATGGGTGCCTCCTCTGCCAAAGTTCCATGCATATATGTGGATTTTTCAAGTTAGGTTTTTTTATGGCAGCAGTGTGTGTGTGTAGTGGAGAAATCAGGAGCTGCTTGTAATTCTGCCCTACTAGTAGGAATAAATGGTGGAAGAACTGAAGTAGTGGGTTTGAGATCACTGCTGTTTAGACACCACACATGTGCGAATAGGAGCCAGAGTCACAAGGTGATTTTGGTGATTGCATGGGCTAGTGGTAGTGGTGGGTTGTTGTGTCACATGGGCAGGGTGTTTATGGGTGATGGCCCACAAGATGCATTATGTTCACGGAGGCCTTTATAAACTTTGCCAGGGGCTAACACGTGTCTAGTTATGCCCCTGAAAATCAGCACTGTTGTGAGTACTGCTATTAAGAGAAATTAGTAAAATAAAACTGTCCAAAGAAATTGAATAAAATTGTGCTAAGTCAGTTAACTGTCTTCACTTGTCAGTCCGTTTACCTAGCTACATAGTTCTATACATATAAAATAAAACATTGCTAGGATAAAGGTGCATTAATTAAATACATATAAATGCATTTTGTGTCTTTTTAAATCTACTTCTATGGCTAAAAGGATGAAAGAAGGATGTACTCTATTGTAGAATCCAGAAATGCATCATGCAATGAGGGTAAGATTTACTAAACTTTTTAAATTTGTTTCACCATCAACTGTTCCAAATTGTGCTTTCTGTTAACATAGTGGACATGCTCACCATAATTTAAATATAAATTATCTCCATATCTAAGAATTATTTTACATCTAACATTATTTTCCTGTCCACAGCTAGTTACTGCTGATGTCTGATCACAGTAACGGCTGCTGTGCTATATAGTCGATTGATGGTCACTTTGGTCTATAAGTGACCAACTTAAAGCTGCATTACTATCTAAGGAACTACTTTCCCAAGATGGCCCCTCTCCCTAGCAGTCATTTCCCAGGGCTCTTCAAGATCTGTAATACAGAGACAGCAAATTCATTTTGCTAACATTAAACGGCAGTGAAGGGGGACTGTGGGCAGGAAGACCAATCGCAATTCTTTTATTTGTTTCTTGTGATTGGCATAGTTTTTGGGTGGGGACTGTGAGGGAAAAGGAGAAGTCCCAAGTAAAACAGCTGCATGTAGACTAGGGGTAGGGCACCAGAGGAAACTATTTTCCTAGATGGCAGTGCAGCTTTAAGTGAAGTTGAAATGACTGCTACAGTTTGTAAATGTTAATGCAATAATTATTATTTAGTTTCAGCTTTTTACACATTTCTAATAAGAGAAAATAATAGTTCTTCCAAATAAAGGAAACCTGATTATGTGCAAAGCTTTGTATACTCCTTCCATCTGTATTCTGATAGCACTAACAGCTTTCAAATGCTTCCTTACTATTTTCACTCTTTCTTTTAGAACACTCTCTAGTTAAATAACCTTAAAACTTAAAGGAATTGCATGTTTGAGATTTCCCAACAGATTTTTAATATACAAGTCTGTGGACTGCGAAGGCCATTCAAAAACATTCATATTTCTTACCAGTAAGTACTTCAAGTAACCTTATAGGTTTTGGTGATACAATATTTAATCCATTCATTCTTACACTGAAACAATATGATCTGCTTTTAACACAAGCACTGACCATCATAGATCCTCTTTGCTAAGCTGTTAAGGTTTTGTTTTCTCCTAATGCTTTACCTATTATTTCTACAAGTGTGTTTTGTATGGTTTTAGGCAAATACTCCAGTGTTGGTTCCATCAGCACAAGGCATTTGATGCATGAATCTTCAGGGTTATCAAATTACAATTGTAGAAGAACTGTAGATAGCAGTGGCAGCTAAATTTTTCAATTTGCTATTTTTAGTGACCTGCTTTTGAACTCTTCATAATTTTATTTTGTCTGCCAAATCTTGTTCTGACAACAATTTGAACTCTATTTTTTTTAACTTGACAGTTGAAATTGCAAACTTAGAAATTAAGAAGTATTCCTCAGACATTCCTTAGGAAGTAAATCCTCAAACATCTATTTAGAGGAGTCAATGGTTGTTGTTGTAGTTGTAGACAAACAACATTTACAAATTGAGAGCATAAATTAGTCAGATTATTTTTTCAAACCTGAAACTGCCTTTACCTGACTTGGGGCAATGCCAGGTTCATCTTCTCATGGAATGCCCCTTTTAACAGACTAGAAATACCAAAACATAAGTACAACATATGCAAAAGTTTGGAGAGCATTTCAGTTGATTCATTATTACATTGTTTTTTTACAATTTATTAATTAGTAAACTACAGTATTCTAAAACAATGGTATGCATCATGAGAGTGAATGGAAAATACGGTTACTCTTACCATACCCATTTTACTGTCTAAGCGCTGCATGAGCCATTTGACAGTGGAGTCACTTTTCTGTAACATGGGAACAGTTATCCCCATTCATTTTCATGATACTCTGACACAGCTTATCATTGCTTTAGAGTGCAATAGTTCCTGGGCAGAAAAAGTCAGGGTTTTTAAAGTACCTGTCTGACATTTCCCATAGTTCCAGAACAAGGAGAAGAAGAAAAGAAATGTGCTATTGGAAGCACTCAGCGATTTTCTTGTTAATAAAATATCTAATTCTTTATTAGTTATACTTAAAATTGAAAATTAATCCCTCCTAATGCAATAGCGAAATATAAAAACAATAAGGTGACAACTAAAGTGAATTAAAATAGCAAAAGTTATTTGCTATGCCCCGCTACTTTATATACTTCAATTGTTGTATCAATTAGTGATAAATTTTAATATATTATAATATGAGTCACTCCATTGTGATACTAACTTAATAAGATTTGATTCTACTCAGTTAGTGATATGATCGTTATTTAATTGGTATCAACCAAACTAACTGCTGCAGTTCATTATATTGTAACGTTGGTGGATGGTCATCCTACATATTAACTCAATAAGTTCTCTCACTAGCAATTATTCTGCTAATTCGTTACTCTAGTAGTGCCTTATCCAGGTAATCCTATATGATTGCTTTATATAACTATTGTAGGACACCTAATATAGTGCTTGTAACTGCTGCAGGGTCTCAATCAGTCTGTTTACACGGTCTCACACACACACACGTTGATATAGCAAGCCCAATAAGGGTTAAGTGCTATCTATAGTCATTATTAAGTTAGCCAAAATAGAAAGAAGTGAAGATATGCAGTAGCGAGGCAAACGTCAACGCGCGTTTCGCTACTTGCTTTTTTCCCATAGTTGCCTACTCTCCCTGAATGTCCAGGAGACTCCAGAATTTTTGGGCACTCTTCCGGGAGAGCAGTGCAACCTCCCAAATCCTGCCCGCTTTGTTGGTTAAGTGGGCGAAGGCAGGGCTAAATGTGTCATTCTGGCCCCAACCCCTGCTATAAAAGGCCAAAATTGGTATTCTATTGCAGGGGTAGGGCCTAATGACGTGATTATTGTGACCACGCCCCCAAGACAACCAACTTTGGATATTTCCCGGAGGGTGAAGTTGACCAATGTTTTTTCAAAGTCATTATCAAGATTCAATTTTTTATTATTTTAATTATTAATTAGTAATTATTTTGTTAGTAAAAACCTCTTCAAACCTTCAAGCGTTCACTGAAAACCCACCTCTTCAGACAAGGTTATGATATTCTTCAACCACCATCTTAATTTCCCTAGTTTACCCTATTACCATCCTCTACACAGCTAACGCAAGACAACAACCCTCTGACCAACATTGCAACACACACAGCCACTCAATACTTTTACCTTTGCGTTCTAGCTGGTACATTGTGCAAGATGATGTAGCACATGCCCTTGTGTTTCTAACTCCCATTGTCCTATAGATTGTAAGCTTGCGAGCAGGGTTCTCTTACCTCTCTGACTGTATGTATTACCCAGTATTGTTTTATCAATGTTTGTTCCCAATTGTAAAGCACTACGGAATTTGCTGGCGCTATATAAATAAATGTTTATGATGATGATGATGATATCAAGCAAACTTTGTGTCCATTGTCAAAACAATCACCAAAAAAGATATGAACTTTCCTAAAGAAACAAGTCAACTGATTGAATTTGTTTCTTGTGACCCAAAAAATGAAGAATGCATGACAGGTAAATATAAAGACTGCACTACAGATCTCAGAACATTAAGTTCTGATGACTTAGACACCTATAGCAACATTAGCTGGAAGCAATGGAATGAAATTGATTGTCGCCCCAAACTAGTTGAGACTGAAGGCCCAATTGAAGATGGTATTACGTAGTTAAATTCAGTTACTTTGATTTAAAAAATGTGTTTATGTTAAAAGAATTCAGTCTCAAACATTCACTGACATGATTGAATATCTAAAGGAAGGCGAAGCTGTACTCCAAATTGATTTATCTGCAATGACCCAAGATGAAATACAGTCGGTGCATTAGAACCACAATTAGGTCACTTTATTTACTGCTTGTACATGGCTTTCAAGGAAAGAAAAACGTTCCTTTGCAATGGTCAGCGATTGTCTTGCTTATGACAAGTATGCTGTATTTGCCTATCTGAAAAGAAAATGTAACTTAATTGAAAAATTAGTTCAATTTACTAAACATGAAGATATTTTCTGATGGGGCAGCAGCCCAATATAAGAATAAATTTACAATGTCGACCTTTGTTTATGAAAGAAGACTTCGGTGTGGAGGGACAATGGTACTTCTTTGCCACATCCCCTGGCAAGGGGACGGTTGATGGGATAGGAACAATAGTAAAACGGGTGGGGTACGGAATAATGATGGTGATTATTCCAACAAGACTTACCCCGATGTGTTCACACCGGACGGCTCCTTCCCGACCAGGCTCCAGGACGACTAGTGAAGCCGGCGAGACTTGATGACATCACTGGTAACCGTGACGCTGTTATCGGTGCTGTTAAGGGGGTAAGGTAAGTATGCTGGCATGGACAATGTACAACACTTTGCAAAGTACATTGTCCATGCCCGCACTCGTGACACATGTCTCACCTGTGATAAAATAAAAAATAATTTTGCATAAAACTAATAATTTCTTCTTCTTTTGTAACATATTCTACACTAAGTTCTTACTTCACAATGGGTAAATGATAAAGTTTATCCCACTTGTACATTCACAGATGTTGCATAAAATTGAAGGTATGTCTACTGTCTGTTCCACCTTTGACGAAAGTTTGAAAATCAATACGTCATAACTAACGGAGCAAATAAAGAGTTACCATACACATCTTATAATACTATGCATACTGTCTGTAAGCTACCATGTAAATATACATCATTATATGAGAGAGAGAGCCTCTTTTGATAAAGAAACCTCAGTGCAAGTGTCCCACCCATGACAAAGGAATGCCCCAAAACCATCAAACACATAGTAATTTAGCAATTTGTACAAATATGTGGTAGTCATGTTAACTCGTGTTCCCTTGGAAATTCACTACAATACATAACAAATGTTTTAAATACAAAAAATAGAATGTAAAACCTTGACTGTGCGGAATTGTAAGCAATAAAGCATATCACAAGCAGTGTATGACATTGTCACAAGCAGTTAACCTCTGACATTATAAAGTCCAATGGTCGCAAAATATATTGTTACCTGTACCTTGTACTGCTCTTTGTCTTTTGCAATCAGTTGTATAATATACATATATTTCTTGTTTAGTTCTAAGCTTATCGTCTGCTCATTATGGTTCTCCTCTGAGTATAGTACATGTCAAGTTAGTATCGCATGTAAGCTTTTATTGCTGCTGATGACCATTTATTGCAGGGACAGATTACTAATCAACTGACAAATAAAAGCACTAGCATGAAATCTTTCCCGACAATAAATTATCTTGTCAGCTGTTTTCTAATCAAAGTTAGGTGTCACCATTACATTTATTAGCAAAATATTAGAAATTAGCTTAACATATAGTAAACATGCATATGTACAATATATATATATATATATATATATATTGTAGTATAATCAGGGGAATAGGGGGAGAAACGATGAACAGCAGCAGTAAACCACACAAGTCCAGAGGTTTCAAGTTAACGGCCACAGCTAGTTTATTCACCAGCTTGCAAACAAGACAAAACATAAACAAAATCCTAGCTGTCTGGCTACTAGCTAATACATTTTAGCAAGACCCTCTCTCAGGTGTTGGACCTTGTGTCCAAACACACAGTCAACATATTATTGCTCACCACAGCAGAGTGTCTCAGGAGGCAACTCACCTCCTCCCCAGGTCTGAGACAATGGTTGCATATTCTAGCTGTCTTTTCACAGGCACCTCACAGGTGCATATCTTGATCAGTCTGTTTAGAGACTGGCAGACCCGAAGGCCCGGACTGGGCCTTATGTATGGAGCCCACCCTTCTCTTTCTCCATACATAACACCATGGACCCTTACCATGTTTTGTTATTTCTATTCCACTCCTTGGAGGGGGTGGGGGGGTGGTGAATTACATAATTTTGACTCTGTCCCTCAATTAAGTCATGGGGGGGAAAACTGATGCGATTTACCGCTAATCACACCATTAAGGCTCCTGGTGGGCAGGATGCAGGAGATTAGCCTGCTCTCTCAGGAGTCTGGGAGACCTACCTGGAACTTGGGAGTCTCCTGGAAATTTCAGGAGAGTGGGCAAGTATGATTATATATATGTGTGTATATATATATATATATATATATATATATATATATATATATTTAGTTGTATCATCTTAATGTATTAATGTATATGATATTCTGACATATAGCCTTCATATAGACTTCACCAGAAGGAGTTAATCCCATTAATAATTTTGTTGGAGTGTAATGTTTAACCAAATTGTCCTTAATTTTAGCACCAGCTCACTATGTGATTAATAAGAGGTGTTTTTCTTAATATTCCTTGATTCATATATTGCTCATATATCATATCAACATATCAACTTATTGTATATTCTCCGCAAAAATTAGATCTTTCAAATGCACAGTCACTATGGTGGTCGGATTCATGAGGCCTGTCTGCTTAGGCACTACCAAGCCCAGAGGTGCGGAGTCTAATGAGGCAGATGGTTTTTGCAAGGGACCCCGGCAAGGAGGTTTGGATTTTGCAGCCTCTGCCCCGCAGGTCACAGTCTTCTGAGTGACTGCCAGATTAGATCAGTGGAGAGAAACCAGAGGCTGGGAAAAGGTGATGATGTAAGTGAGACTGGAGAAGGCCCGATGGTCTGAAGTGGTTGCTGGAAATTAGGAGAACTGGAGGCCGGCAGAGGTAGTAACCACATGGAAATCATTGCACAGTCTGCCGAAACACAGGGAGCAATAGTCTGTGGGAGGTATGGAAACCACTGCGGATAGCTGAAGAGTTGCTGTAGACAACAAGGAGCAATAGTCTGCAATAGATATGGAGACAACTGTGGTTAGCTGCAGAGCTGCTGGACACCAGGAATGATAGTCTGCAGCAGATATAGAGACAACTGTGGATAGCTGCAGAGTTGCTGGAGACAATGAGTGATAGTCTGCAGTAGATATGGAGACCACTGTGGTTAGCTGCAGAGTTGCTGGAGACAAGGGGCCAGATTTACTAAGCTGCGGGTTTGAAAAAGTGGGGATGTTGCCTATAGCAACCAATCAGATTCTAGCTTTCATTTCTTCTACAAAATGATAGCTAGAATCTGATTGGTTGCTATAGGCAACATCCCCACTTTTGCAAACCCGCAGCTTAGTAAATCTAGCCCAAGGAGTGATAGTCTGTGGTGGAAATGGAGACCACTGTGGTTAGCTGCAGAGCTGCTGGAGACAAGGAGCGATAGTCTTCTGTCCAAGGAACAGGAGAACAGAAGTAGCCACGTCTGAGAGCTGTAATGTGCTGTCTTAAAGAACAGGCACCTTATCTGTGGAACAGTTGCCTTAAATATCCTGAGGGATAATTAGTCTCCCAATGAATGTCAAACATCAGGTGGGGCCGCTGTGCCACGGAGGCAGCAGGAAGCTCAAGGAGCATGGGCAGGTGAGTGCGCTGCACCCCGGGCATTAGGTCCGTGGGTCTGTCATGTGACACGCATGTACATCAAATACTTTTATATTTACAATTTGTTTTTTGATACTTGTTTTCAAATATAATGCTGTTTATAGTGTGTTTTATTTACTGTATTAATATATGTGTATGTATTTAGGACAGCTGATTCTTGGTGCCTCAGAATGGTATAAATGGATAGCAGTAGTCAGAGCCGTAACTTAGAATTCTAGCGCCCTGGGCGAGAAAGACAAATGCCGCCCCCCTAGCCCTCAATTTTAACCAGATTAACCTAAAATATTCCTAAATTGCGCCCCCCTTCAGCGTTGCGCCCTGGGCAGTCGCCCCTGTCGCACAGCCCTAGTTACGGCCCTGGCGGTAGTGTCTAACCATTGCCCCAGATGAAAGTAAAGGGAAATAAAACTATCGTTGGGAAGGAAATGTTTTGTAATGCATTTCTTTCTTTGATTTTTTTCTGGACTTCTTTGTATTTATCTATATTTCTATTAAAATTATTTTGTAGTTTTATACTCTGGCTTGCTGGTGCTGGTCTGTTTATTTTATTTGAACAATTGAGAACATCAAATTCTAAATAGATAAACTGTTGCAATATAATAGATTTAAAAGTGGGCCAAAAATTCATGATTTATCGTATTATTTGATATATACACTGGATAGTGAATAATAATTAGTGTTGATAGCAACATAATTTCTTGGATGATTGACATTGTTATTTGTTAAGTGTATCATACAATTGACCTCTTACAGGACCACGTCTTACAAATTGTCACTAAACTCTAGAAACATTTCTTTGCTTGTGAATATATTTTCCATTTACTAGATATGATGGAAGTCCAAACAACCTGCATATTATAACCAACATATACAGATCTATTTTTTAAAAGAGGTTATGACTATGATTTTATTATTGCTTCCATTTATTCATAAAATATTGCTGGAACAGCTAAGCGACACTCAGCTTCCTCGCAATACTGGCCTGATTTACCGCTTAAGGTTTAACTTACAGTTTTGCTGGGTCAGGAGATATGCGCATGTGTAAGCTGTGATATGGCCTTTTAGTTTCACAACTAAAGATATATATTTTAATATTATTCAAATAATAAGCATTTTTTCATAAATGTTATTCTGTTATCGTCATCCTGAGATGGCAATAACAGAACAAAGATTGCAGCGGTATTTGTGTATTCGCAATCCTTGTTAAATAGGCTTCCTCAAAGTTTGCATGGGGAAACTACCGCAGGTGAAACCCAGCAAATCTTATCGCCGCCGTGGGTTTTCTCCAGCTATAGCATTGCTATTGTCAATGGTGACCCCTTCATAGGGAGAAATCATAGGTCTTTTTACAGCTTGATAGATAGAACTGATAGTCTTAAACACATAACACCAGTCTGTACCCAACACTTTTCTTGTAACCTGTTCTTTCTATATTATACCAGTTGTGTCCAACACATTATGGGACCCATTTATTAAGCCATAAACCATGCGGAAATGGCTTTTTCATAACATTGCTATGTAACAAAAGCCTAACACAGGAGATATCATATATATCTTCTGCATTAGGCTAAATTTTGCATTAAACAAGTCCCCATGATAATTTTTCATGGGGACTGCGGTCAAAGGCTATTTAACAAGTGTCATACCTAGCCTAGCTTTTTGGAGCTTGAGGCCGTTGGTTAATCTCATATGAAGATGTTGTTAACTATTCTACCCTATGGGGAGAGCATTTCGGTAGAAGGATCTTCGGATACCTTATCGCAGTCTGCCTGATCTTCCCTCCGGATACTATCACAAAATGGCTTTGCAATAGTAATCTGAGAGGAGAGACAGACTTCTGCAGTTTTAAAGTAATTAAAGTCATCGCCGAAACATCCTCCAATCGGATGCGCTGACCCGGAATGATTTTTTAATAAATGCTTGCGAAAAGCCATCTGTCATTGTTGCGATTACAGATTATAATTAATGGGGCAAAATCCTGATAATTAATAAATAGGCCTTTATGTCAGCAGTGTTCTTACTAGCCTGTACCCAACATATTAAACCAGCAAACATCCAACACATCTAACTAGTCGTGCCCAGAAATGATACTAGCCAGTGTCACATGTATTATAACAGCACTGTCTTGCATATTAAAAGTTCTCCACACATTATATCAGTTGTGCCCAGACATTATACAAGCTTGTGCCCAACATATTCTACCAGCAGTGTGACAGTAAATCTGCATATATCTAACACATCATATGCAGCTTGTGTCTACAAATACCAGCACCGTAGTTAAAAATAAGGAAAGATTCAAAATCCCAGTTGCAAAATACTTATTTTGCTATACAGGAAATTAAAGCCAATTAAATAAACTCTAATATATCAATCACATTTAAGTAATTTTTCCCCATAGGGGTGGTAAGAGAATATTTTTTTCTATGTAACTGAACAACATGTAGTTTAACGTAAATAAGTTTTAAAAAAATTGCGAACTTAGTGGATCTTCACCCCCTTTCGGTCATGCCCTTTTGACAAAACGCGTCACCAGTATATTTTGAACAGCATAATGGGCAGACCTTGAGCATTCCTCATTGTTGCAGGATAGACGCAATGATGTCCTTAACTATTTCCACACTTTTCAAATACAAAAAGATCATATATGTGGCATCAGTACCCAGAATGAGCTAGCTTTGTCAGCAGAAATTAATGTCTAGAAACCTATAAATGCATCTGTCTTTGATTTCAGTCACAAGTAGTAAGTAATTGCATTCCCTACAATGATCTCATGTGTAAACTTAGATCTGATAGAGATGCCACAACATAATAAGAACTATTTATATCATATGCACAATGACCACTACAAACTAAGAGATTAGAGAGTTATTTACACTGGAGTACTTACAAAAAATTTTGAAATATGAGCTTGTAGTTTTCAAAACACATAAAAGTTTAAATGATCTGCATTGAACTTGACGTTGAAATTGTGACCTACTATGCAGTAGAATATTTTAAGTTCTCGTGCTCATATGGCAAAATAATTATTTTAGCAATGTGGCTTTACAGAAGGGAAATCTGGGGCCTGATTCATTAAGGATCTTAAATGAAGAGGATCCTTATTTCAGTCTCCTGGACAAAACCATGTTACATTGCAAGGGGTGCAAATGAGTGTTCTGTTTTCCTCATAAGTCAAATACTGACATATCACACATACTAACATACACATAAGTGTACAAATAAGCTATCAAGTATTTGTGTGTTACATGAAAAAACAGTCAGTATTTAACTTATGTGCAAAACAGAACACTCATTTGCACCCCTTGCAATGTAACATGGTTTTGTCCAGGAGACTGAAATAAGGATCTTCTTCATTTAAGATCCTTAATGAATTAGGCCCCTGATTTCTTAATCCTTTACAGCATTTGGTGGATATGATCCGAATGTGAACAGAAATACTCTACCTATGATTAACTCCTTCATGGCTGATACCTATGTGACTAGACCACATTTCACAGTTATACATTCTGTTAAACTGGAAAAAAATTAACTTTTTTTGGAACATAAATAACTTTTAAGCATTATATAGACAAAAATAGCTAAAAAATACACGTGTTTAACTAATTGTAACCCAATTAGTGTAATCTTAGAAAAATGAATTGAGTTGTTCTAGGGATACCACATATATGTATGTTATGAAGTAAAAGTAAATTATGAAAAATATATATGTTTTATATCCGGGTGCTCCGGTTTCCTCCCACATTTCAAAAATATACTGGTAGGTTACCGTATTTTCCACACCATAAGGCGCACCGGATTATAAGGCGTAGTCTTAATTATGGGGTCTATTTCTGTACTTAACCCATACATAAGGCGCGCGCCATATTATAAGGCGCATGCTAAAACATACGGTCTGGAAAAAAAAGGTAACGGAAGAAAAACAGTGAGTTTAGTTGAACTTTATTCTTCTATTTAACAATACACTCACATTATTTTTTAATCAATCTTCTCCCACAAATCCATCAAAGTCCTCATCTTCTGTGTCTGAATTGAACAGCTGGGCAATTTCGCCATCAAACATGCCGGGTTCCCTCTCATCATTGTCGGAGTCAGTCTCGTTGCCTGGTGGCTGGTCAGCAATGATGCCGTCTTTCGCGAAAGCTCAGACAACAGTTAAAGCAGATACCTTAGCCCAGGCATCCACAATCCATTCATATATGGTAGCGTAACTCGCCCGGCGCTGCCTCTCAGTCTTAGTAAAGGTGTGTTCACCGTCTGTCATCCATCGCTCCCACGCCGCTCGCAACTTTACTTTGAACGCCCTGTTTACACCAACATGTTGTTTTGTAGCATACCGGTAGTATACCTACCAGAGGCGTAGCGGAGGTAAGCGTACGTACTGTACGTATTACGCAATGTTCTCTGATTGGTTTGTCACTGCCAGCGTACGTAGTGTACGTATTACGTCACTGTGTCAGCGGGAAATGGTCCGACAGTCAATCAAGTGGAGCGCTTACCAAAGTCGCCTAACAACATTTTTACAGATTTTGCAACTCAGTGCACACATAAGGCGCACCGGATTATCAGGCCCACAGCCAATTTTTGAGAAAATGTAAGGCTCTTAGGTGCGCCTTATAGTGTGGAAAATACGGTAATTGGCTGCTATCAAATTGACCTAGTCTCTCTCTGTCTGTGTGTGTGTGTATGTTAGGAAATTTAGATTGTAAGCTCCTATGGGGCAGGGACTGATGTGAGCAACTTCTCTGTACAGCGCTGCGGAATTAGTAGTGCTATATAAATAGCTGATGATGATGATTAAATTGTTATATGTTTTCTTTTTACCTGTCTCAGGTCTCCCCTTTTGTCAGCATTGGTAGATTCTCTGTAACATCACTGTGACATGTCAGCCACTGTTAGATGCAGGTTACATGTGGGGGTCTATATGCAAATAGACAATCAGAGAGGATTTTTCACATTCTACTCAATCAGAAACACTCTAGATTGGTTACTTGAAGACAAGTCCCCAGCCTGTCATTCTATGTGCAGATCCACAAGAAACACATTATAGTTGCCTAAAAGGGATTTTCTTGTTTTCTTTAACCTTTGGATTACCAGCAAACATGTAACGCGCCCCCTCTGGTGTTATTCACACCTCCTGGTGACTTATTGTGTGCACTAGAACCAAGAGGAGATTCACCAGGAATGGTTGCTTAGCAACATATGCCTGGTATGAGCTGAGCAATAGTATGGGGTGAGGGAGTCAGGAGGGTGGAATGTTTCCCTGGATTTCCCTTGCAATCTGTGGAGAGAGTCTGTGGTCTGCTGCCTCAAGAGCCTAAGTACATCATGACAGGCAGAATATGATGTAAATGGGACAGATATGAGGGAGAAATGTGGCTTTGTAACCGAGGGGAGAGCTCAGTCAGGGGGAATATACCGCATTGCCTCAGAATATAATAGTATAGAGAGACACAGCATCTGAGTGAGTAAACTCAGATACATCCTGCTGGGAGCAGAGAGGCAGCACTGTGTACATTGAAGGGTCTGAGAATAAGTTTATAGAATTCCTACATTCAGGTAAGGATTATAAAATAAGAGGTTGCATCAATTGCAATACATGTTACGTTATTTACGCATTAAAATGTAACTGTAATGTAATAATAAAATGTAATAAAGAGCTTCACAGTGTTTCCCGTCATTTCAATATATATCATGAGGGGAATATTCAAGAATTGGTTGTTTTTGGGATGGAATATATTAAGAATATAGTAAGAGGTGGAGATAGGTACAAAAGGTTGTGTACCCAAGAAGTTTTTGTGATTCACCAACTAAATACATTGAGTCCATCAGGTTTAAATGAGGTCCCCATCAGGAATGTGGATGGATATTAAATATTGGGTGTTTTTCATATGAGAAAAGGATTAAAAAATAAATGAATATATAAACAGGACGGTTGTACTTTTAGTAGTTTTTGATATAGGTGGACAATTATATAGCAGTATTAGATTTATTTGTTTATTGAGTAGTGTTTGAAGAGTGTATAAACACAATGGGGCATATTCAATTGTTTGAATTCCCAGCGGCGTTAAAACTATTGCCGTTATTGCGATAATAGTAAGCTGGATTGCAGATTTCCAGCGAGAAAACTACCGTAATAACAGTACTTACGCACACTGTTACCGTAATGACGGTAATAGTACACGCGCCGTGAGAATTTGGGCTGTAACCCCAACAATTGAATATGTCCCAATGTGTTTCTCCATTATTTGTAGGCGTGCAATTAAACAGAGAGTCCTATTAAGTGAACCTCTTTTTCTGTAGGATGTTTTATCAAATTAAGAAAGAATCATTATAGTACAAATATTACCAATCTATAATATAAATGTCTAGTGGCGTGTGTTAGTCTGTCTGTGTGTGGAAAAAATAAAACCAAGCTGCAGCGCCACCTGCTGGGCGAAGTTATACACTGACCTACTAAATTCTTAGTGTGTGTGGAAAAAAAAATTCAGAAAGGGCTGAAATTTGGTATACTAAGATGTTTTTAATTTGTTAATTTAATTTGTTAATTGTTAAAAGTGTTTATAAAGATTTTTTAAAAAAATATATATATTTCTTGAAGGAGAAGTGACAGTTGGGAGTGGTTGGTGGTTGCCAGGGGTGACAGTGGGGAGTGGTTGGTGGTTGAGGCCTGGGCTATGGCCCAAATGCATGACAAGAACCTTTTTAACACCTTAAGTAGCTTGATTTGACTAGAATGCATGAGTATCATGCACGGGTTAACTTGTGTTAAAATATGAAGGGTTTTCAATTGTATCTGTATACATTTATATAGAGATATAGATCTATTGATATGAAGTTGTTTTCTATACACATTTTTATTGTATTAAATATATCTGATGTGAGTTCATGAAATTAGGTTTTAAAATAAAAATATATGTTAAACATTTGGGATAATTTAATTAGTTGAACACTGGTGTTGATTGATCCAGCTGATTTATAAGTGATTCGATGGAGGACCTTTAAATAGACGTCTATTGCTATACAGGGATGAGATGTCTGGAAAAGTCTTATGAGGAAATCGCAAAGGTGCGATGAAACGCGTCAGCCTTAAGAACTTTTTTCATTGAGGGTCATACATTCCAGGTCCCAGGTACTGCATACAGCCTTGGAATCATTGTCATATTATTTTTTTGTCAGCAGCACTTCAGATTCGTTTGATCACCCGATATCACTCTCTCGGTGGATCACGTAAATGGAGTTTGCAGCGTCTAGCTGTGTTTCGGAGGCAGTAAACGAAGAACACAGTTTCAAGTCTGATGTCTCATTTAGTGGAGACACAGAGATTTATCCTGCCCGAGGGGATCACCAATACAGTAGCTATCTACATTTTCTTATATGCTAACTGGTGACTCGTTGCGTGGCTGATTGGTCTTATACATTCATTAATTTACCAGTATACGGATAACAGTGTGATCCTTATAGATATCAGAGAAGTGTTTTCATTGTAAGTAGTGATCTGAACTGCCGGCTGAGTACGTAACATTATTCCTGGAAACTTGTTAATGAGTAGAGGAGACGATCTTGAGAGCTTATGCCATTTGACATTACTTTGGGTGGCTTAGTGAAGTGGAGACCATTATTTCATCTGTGAATGATTACTAATGACACTGTTATATGTGCAGTCCGGACAACATTGGACATTTTTGCTTTATTTAATCAGTACACTGGTCATAATTTTTTATTCCCAAATATATGCGCATATACTAGTGGTGTTAAATTGATCATCCCTTTCATTGAATTTATTTATTTATTTATTTATTTTTTCATGTGGTTATATGTTGTTTTATGTTTGTAATAAAAGCTGTTTTTTTTATAATTCCATGAACTCATCATTTAGGCTTATTAACTTTTTTTCCAGCGCTGCTTTTTGTTGTTTTTTTATGGTTTCCATTTATTGAGAACTCACAGGTTCTCAATTTCAGCTGCAGGAATCAGGTTACTAATTAATTAATGCATGTTGTTTCCAGTGCCCGGGAATAATTTGGTTATTCTGTATTGCTGTAAAATCTGCATGTATGGGGACCCTCTGGTCACTTATGTTCTGACTCAAGAGCTAGCCAGGGCAGAGGAAAGTGCAAGCAAGGAGGAGCATTACCCACCCATGCATACCAAGTCACACAGACATGGGGTTACAAAAAAAAAAAAAAAGAAGAACATCCCATAGGATTTAGCAGTATAATAAAGTGGAGAATGAAGGGGGGGGGGGGTGTTTATATACAGACTTTTACTATGATGTTGGTGTTTTTTGTCCCCTATGTGGCACTATAGGTTCCAACAGGCTCTGGAACGCCAAGTCATTCTGGCACTTGTGTTTCTACAAGTACCAGTATGTTCTGGCAGCCAGGGGTATACCGGCAGTTATAGTTCTACAAGCTCCAACATAACCAGGTAGTGTATGGTTTCCAGAACTTACTGGGACCAGTTGCCTCATATTAAAATAATATTTATGTGTTTAAACATTAATTACCCTAACACCCACCAGCTAGGGGTATTGGGAAGTACCCCAGTACTATCAGTACCTGCTACTAGGTGCAGCCTTTGCAGGAGACCCAAGCTGTTCATTCCCTCACATCAGTGGTAACTAGATCAGCCTATGAGGTTTGGTGCTTGGTTTACTTTTGACAGCTCATTTATTTATTAGTTTTCCTTTTTTACTATACATTAAAACATAGCCATAGTCATCAAGTTGACTATTCAACAACCTGGCTAGTCAGTTTTGAACAACGACATAATGGTTTGTATGTGTGTATGTGTGCTTTATGCTTGCTCCACACACAGTAATATCAATAAATCAATCTGATATTATCTTGTGTGTTGCTCCAAAACCAATTATATGCCCTTAAGGGATCTAATTCAAATATTTATGCCTGAAAAAGTAGTTGGCAAATGACTTATGTATAATGAATTCCTTTGTGTATGGTCATCCGACAACAGTACAGACAGACCCACAGGTAATCCATCCACAAGTGAAACTGTCACAAATGCAGAAAAGAAAGATGCATACAAAAGCCTTATGTAGAAGTGCAGAGCGAGAGAGATGTATTACAATAGCCCCAGCATTCCTATTAAACGTACGCCCTCAAACTCTGTAGATCAGGCCTGTCCAACCTGCGGCCCTCCAGGTGTTGTGAAACTATAAGCCCCATCATGCTTTGCCAGTAACTACCTGTTGATAGCTGAAAGGGCATGCTGGGACTTGTAGTTTCACAACATCTGGAGGGCCACAGGTTGGACAGGCCTGCTGTAGATGATAAGGCTGTGGTGGCCAGCAATGGACATCATTGATGGATAATGAAGCTTACCTAACAGGGATTTAAGGGGTGATCTTTTTATTTATTGTAATATTCAAGGTATTGCAGCTTAGTAAGAGGACACCATAATTCTTCAAGGAGAATTTTTGTTCTGTTTTAAATAATGAAATAAAATGTCTGAAATTTAGCAGAACTGCAAGGGACCTCTGCACCTTGGAATAAGTAAACTTTGTCAGCACTGTATGAAGTCCTCTGCAACCCAGAAGATTTCAAATTTAAACAATTTCTAAACCAAAGGCAATGACTGAACAGACCCAGGGTTCAACATCTGTGGTAGAAACTAACACAATACTGTTTGCACCTTCCCTTGTCAACACACTACCTTGCATCGGACCCCTACAGTTCTACTGCTTGATGATTGGAGGTGTTCACTTCAATTTTATCTTTGCCTTGACATATCCTCTAACTACTACTGCATTTTCTCACTTTTCTTTTTAACTTTGTTTTCAGGATTTGAATTTAAATAGAACAAGAATGATGTGTATCATTTGCATAATGTGTTGATGCAACTGTGCAAGAGTTGTTTTCATTACTGGCTAGAGGCAATTTTAAAAGGTGTTTTAGTCAAGGTCAGAATCGACAATTCTAGAAAATAATGTTTGAATTCCCAGTGATTTGACATTTCCAATTCAGTTTCAAATATATAATGTTGATAAAATAGTGTTATATAAGAAAATGTGTTCTGAATGGCTTAAGCTACAGCTCCACAGGCAACTTTGTCACTATGACATGAGGTCTTAGAAAAATACATTTAGAAGTTTAGCAGCAGTTTCAGCTGTATTAAAACTCAACAACAACAACAACAACAACAACAACAACAACTGAAAAAGGCTCAGTATGGCACCTAGAATGGTACCTAGAAAGTGGCTAATAGCAAACAGTAAAGTTACTTTTAGGTCTTGATTTACTTTACATCATACTTGCCCAGGGCCTGATTAAGGGTTCTGGCTGCCCTAGGCTAATACGGCCGCAGCGCCCCCCCTCCTCCGAATATATAGGTGTATAGGAACACTCCTGAAAATGAATGTTCAGGTGTATTCTCCAGCATTCAAATTTAGACAGATTGTGCCATTGTCTCTTACCTGTTCTTGCTCTTCTCTCTTGCAACTTTGTTATCCTCTCGCTGGCTTCTGGAAAGTTGGCGTCCTGTTTTGAAAATGCAAAAATGTATTATAATGCAAACCCTGAATGATTAGGCCCTTCAGTTAAAACAAAACACTCCATTATGGCCAACTAAAAGTACCCCATTGGACAGGCATATATAAGCAATATCTGAATATTTGTTGTCAATCAAATACAAACCTCTACCAGCCCCATCTCACTAATATTTAGTATTCTAGTGATTGCTGAGACCACCCATGTGACCACCACACAATCATGAGATTCTGCCCCCCAAAGCTGCTCTATTTTTTAAATACCCCCTGCAGCCATTTTCCTTAACCACAACCCCCCACCCCACAGCCATTTTCCTTAACCCCTGCTGCAGCCATTTTCTTTACCTCCCACCCTGCATCCATCCCCCTTGCAGCTATTTTCCTTACCTCCACTCTGTAGCTATTCCCCCCGTCACATCAAAACTCCCCCAGTCACATATATCAGCCCCCCTCCTCTGCCCTCCTTCATACATATCAACCTCTCTCCCTCCCTATAGATTTTCATGGCAGCCCCCCTCCCACCCTATAGATTTGTATGACAGTCCCCCTCTCCCACCCTATACATATGCATATGCATGACAGTCCCCCCTCTCCCTCCCTATAGATATGCAGGGTAGTCCCCCCCTCCCTATAGATATGCAGGGTAGTTCCCCCCCTCTCTATAGATATGCAGTGTAGTTCCCCCCCCTCCCTATAGATATGCAGGGTAGTTCCCCCCCTCCCTATAGATATGCAGGGCAGTTCCCCCCTTCCTTATAGATATGCAGGACAGTTCCCCCCCCTCCCTATAGATATGCAGGGCAGTTCCCCCCTCTCTATAGATATGCAGTGTAGTTCCCCCCTCCCTATAGATATGCAGGGTAGTTCCCCCCCTCCCTATAGATATGCAGGGTAGTTCCCCCCTTCCTATAGATATGCAGTGCAGTTTCCCCTCCCTATAGATATGCAGGGCAGTTCTCCCCCTCCCTATAGATATGCAGGGCAGTTCCCCCCTTCCTTATAGATATGCAGGGCAGTTCCCCCCCCTCCCTATAGATATGCAGGGCAGTTCCCCCCCCCTCCCTATAGATATGCAGGGCAGTTCCCCCCCTCCCTATAGATATGCAGGGCAGTTCCTCCCCCCCTCCCTATAGATATGCAGGGCAGTCCCCCCCCACCCTATAGATATGCAGGGCAGTTCTCCCCCCCTCCCTATAGATATGCAGGGCAGTTCCCCCTTCACTTACCTGTAGTTGTGCCAGCGTCGCTCCTCTCCTCAGATCAGCAGATAGGAAGTGAAGACGTCCTGCTTCCTGCACAGCAACAGGCAGCCTGGCGATTGGCTGTGTGTTGCTAACCACTGACCACCAATGCTTTTGATCGTCGAGCCCTCCACCCCCCTGCGGCGACCCCCCCCCCCCCCCCCGCGGCGAACCCCCCACCCCGGGAAAAAAAATGAATGAAGAAAATAAATAAATAAATAATAATAATAAAAAAATACCCGCAGCGCCGCGCCCCCCCGGGACCCAGCGCCCCAGGCTGCAGCCTGGTCAGCCTAGTGGTTGATCAGGCCCTGTACTTGCCCACTCCCGAATTCCAGGTAGGTCTCCCAGACTCCCAGAAGAGCAAGCAAATCTCCCGCATCCTGCCCACTTCCTAGTGAAGTGGGCAGCATGGGAGCCTCCATGATGCCATTCACAGTGAATTGCGCCATTTGGGGCCAAAGAAATGATTTGCCATGTCCCACCCCCTTCCGTCCTCCTTCTTCACCTCCCCTCCAGTATCTGCTTCCGGGTTTAAAAGTTGGCAGGCATGATTTACATCCTTGATAGAATCCTGGATAGGAGTCTGTATACACACAGTCTGGTGTCCCTAAGGCACCCTATAAATTGGCAAATATCCCCTGCATAGAATACTCCAGAGAACAATAGAATAAGCAGAAAATAATTACGCTGCCCTGAACAGTTCATTCATTGTTTGGGTGAATCCTGTTCCTCAGGTAAACCTCATCTTCAGCTGTTCCCATGGATAATGTTATAACCAAGCTCACCCAGCCCTACTATATTTGCAATGCATTCCTGCTCATTTAGTGGCAGATTTATTAAAGGGTGAGGAGCCCTGTTGCCACAGGAAAGTGGGTATTTTATTGCATCATTCAATATGTTACCACCCTCGAAAACATTGTAGCACTGGTCTCATGAGGGCAATAACAGAACAAAACTATTTACTGAATGCATTCTCTATAGAATCAAACATTTTTAGTGAATGTTTTAAAATGTTGATTTTTTTTTTTTTAATTAAATAAACAAAATCTGTAATCTTTTTTTCTCACATTAGTTGAACCGAAAACCCAAATCCTTGCTCACACACGTGTCACATCTGGACAGGGGCGGATTGGGAACTTAAAGTGGCCCTGGAAAAATTTCTGGAAGTGGCCTCATGTGGGCGGGACCATTTCAACTGTAGGCGGGGCAAGCACAAAAGGAGGCGGGATTACTACAAAGTCGACTATGCCACCAGAGGCCTGTAAAGTGCTAGACTGCCTTTTACATAGAACCCTTCCCCCAACATTCCCACCGATGGAACAAACATGTCCCTGGGCGGGACAGAACCCTAAATCAGGACTATCCCGCTGAAATCGGGACAGTTGGGTGGTATTATTGGTTCACCCACATAATGGCTGCCTTCTCTGTGTACGAGTGATGGGTACACTTTGACTAATACATAGTAAGTAGGACAATATGAGCAACTAAATTTAGCAGTAGTAAACCAGTAACAGATAATGTCATTACAATATATAGTCATGGCCAAAATTTGTGAATGGCACAAATATTATTTTCACAAAGTTTGCTGTCTCAGTTTTTATGATGGCAATTTGCATATACCCCAGAATGTGGGATCGAGGCACCACCAGTGCATAGCTTTTTATCAGTATTTGCAACAGGCAGGTGTGAGTGCATCTGCACACACAGTGAGGCGAAGACTTTTGGAGGACGTCCTGAAGTCAAGAAGGCCAGCAAAGAAGCCACTTCTCTCCAGTAAAAACATCAGGGACAGACTGATATTATGCAAAAGGTACAAGGAATGGACTGCTGAGGACTGGGGTAAAGTAATTTTCTCTGATGAATCCCCTTTGAGATTGTTTGGGGCACCTGGAAAAATGCTTGTCCAGAGAAGAAAAGGGGAGCACTACCATCAGTCCTGTGTCATGCCAACAGTAAAGCATCCTGAGACCATTCATGTGTGGGGTAGCTTCTCAGCCAAGGGAGTGGGCTCACTCACAATTTTGCCTAAGAACACAGCCATGAATAAAGAATGGTACCAAAACATCCTCCAAGAGCAAGTTCTCCCAACCATCCAAGAACATTTTGATAATGAACAATGCCTTTTCCAGCATGATGGACACCTTACCATAAGGCAAAAGTGATAACTAAGTGGCTCAGGGATCAAAACATCAAAATTTTGGGTCCATGGCCAGGAAACTCCCCAGACCTTAATCCCATTGAGAGCTTGTGGTCAATCCTCAAGAGGTGGGTGGACAAACAAAAACCCTCAAATTCTGACAAACTCCAAGCATTGATTAGGCAAGAATGGGCTGCCATCAATCAGTATGTGGCCCAGAAGTTGTTTGACAGCATGCCAGGGCAAATTGTATAGGTCTTCGAAAAGAAGGTTCAACACTGCAAATATTGACTCCTTGCATAAAGTTAATGTAATGGTCAATAAAAGCCTTTGACACTTATGAAATGCTTGTAATTTTACTTCAGTATACCATAGCAATATCTGACAAAAAGGTCTAAAACATTGTGAAAACCAATACTTGTGTTATTCTCAAAACATTTGGCCATGACTGTACATATTTGTGTTTATTTAATAACAGGGTGCAAAGGAACTACCAATATAGAAAAATACAGTTGGCAGACTGTCCTGCTCTCTCTTACCTGTTCTTGCTGATTTCCCTACCTGTGGTTTCTGGTGTCTCTTGCTCAGTTTGCCGCTTGTCTGGATCCTGAAATGCTGGGTGCCCTATCTGGAAATGAAAATGGGTACATGAAATTTAGAAAACTCTAAGGAGCTCTGGTGTTAAATCAAAATAACCCACATATAATGATAAGGCCTCCCTCCAACCCCAACTTTAAAATACTAGCATTCACATTGAATAAATAAACCTCCCTCCAAGAGCCCCAGCAATAAATTAATAGCATTTACATTTAATAAATATAACCATTTCTCACAACTATCCTGGCATTAAATAATTCATATTCAAATTTAATAAATAGACCTCATTGTCCCCAAACTCACCCTCACATTCAATTAATAGCCCCCAAACCACCCCATCTTAAATTAATAGGCCCCACTATTAAATTACATTACCCCACCATCACCCCACAAACAAAATAGCACCTATTAGCCACCACCTAACCCACATTACATTGCCACACGCCCCCTTGTATCACACACACACACACACACACACACACACACACACACACACACACACACACACACAGCACTGACATCAGCCCCCCCTTCACACACACAACACTGACATCAGCCCCCCTTCACACACACAACACTGACATCAGCCCCCCTTCACACACACAACACTGCCATCAGCCCCCCCTTCACACACACACACACACACACACACACAACATTGCCATCAGCCCCCTTCCCCCCCACTGCTGTCCTCACATACTCAACTTTGCCATCAGCCCCCCCCACACTGCTGCCCACACACACAACTTTGTCATCTTCCCGCTGCCCACACACACACAGCCAAAAGGCCCCCCCAGCTGCTCACCCACACACACATAGCCAACAGGCCCCCCCCAGCTGCTCACCCACACACACATAGCTAACAGCCCCCCCCAGCTGCTCACCCACACACACATAGCCAACAGCCCCCCCCAGCTGCCACCCACACACACAAAGCCAACAGGCTCCCCCAGCTGCTCTCACACACACACACACACACACACACACACATAGCCAACAGGCCCCCCCAGCTGCTCTCTCACACACACACACATAGCCAACAGGCCCCCCCAGCTGCTCACACCCACACACACACACACATAGCCAACAGACCCCCGCCAGCTGCTCACCCGCACACACATAGCCAACAGGCCCCCCTCAGCTGCTCTCACACACACATACATAGCCAACAGGCCCCCCCAGCTGCTCTTACGCACACACACAAAGCCAACAGGCCTCCCCAGATGCTCACACACACACACATAGCCAACAGACCCCCCCAGCTGCTCACACACACACACACATAGCCAACAGGCCCCCCCAGCTGCTCACACACACACACACACACACACACACACACATAGCCAACAGGCCCCCCCAGCTGCTCACACACACACACACACACACACACACATAGCCAACAGGCCCCCCCAGCTGCTCACACACACACACATAGCCAACAGGCCCCCCCAGCTGCTCACACACACACACACACACACACACACACACATAGCCAACAGGCCCCCCAGCTGCTATCGCACACACACATAGCACACAGGCCCCCCCCAGCTGCTCACAGACACAGCCAACAGGCCCCCCCAGCTGCTCACACACACACACACACATAGCCACCAGGCCCCCCCAGCTGCTCACACACACACACACACACACACACACACACACACACACACACACACACATAGCCAACAGGCCCCCCCAGCTGCTCACACACACACACACACATAGCCAACAGGCCCCCCCAGCTGCTCACACACACACACACACACACACACACACATAGCCAACAGCCCCCCCCCAGCTGCTATCGCACACACATAGCACACAGGCCCCCCCAGCTGCTCACAGACACAGCCAACAGGCCCCCCCAGCTGCTCATAGACACAGCCAACAGCCCCCCCAGCTGCGCTCTCTCTCTCACACACACACATAGACAACAGGCCCCCACCACTGCGCTCTCTCTCTCACACACACACATAGACAACAGGCCCCCACCGCTGCGCTCTCTCTCTCACACACACCCATAGACAACAAGCCCCCACTGCTGCGAACACGCACGCAAACATAAACATAAAAATACATAGCCTACACATACCTTTCAGTAGCTTCCAGCGGCGCTTCTCTGCTCACATGGGTTGGCACCTGTCACATGGTGCACATCCCATGTGATATCTAATCCTCCTGTGATAGGCCACACATATGGAGAAAGGACCGCAGATCCGCGGCCACTTGCAGAAAGTTGGCTGGTGCCGGCGAAGGGGACCAGCCACCTTCCTTGTTGCGGAAAAAAAATTCAATGCAAAAAAAAAAAGAACGATCAGGCGGCCTCAATAGGTCACCGGCCTACCGGTAAATTTCCCGGTAAGGCCTATGACCAATCTCCAGATGCATGCTCGGCTGCCGATAATTTTCCTATAAATACCAACAATAAATCATTTTTTATTATCACAATATATGGCAATAAAAAACAAAACAGATTTAGTGATGCAATCGGATATCTTATAATAAATAAACCACTATCACACGACCAAGAGCTTTTCTAAAGCATTCACAACTGTCCGGGTAACATGCATTGCGTTTGCATATCACCCAACTGTCCCGATTTAGGCAGGACTGTCCAGACATGAGTGGACTGTCCCGCCGCCTGGCCATTATGTGTATTGGCACTAGCCCCACAGCCTCTGTTTTTAACCTTTGTATAGTCCACTATTTTAATTTCTGACCTAATTTTTTTTCTTTACAGAGCATGTCTTGTTGTAGTATGGACAGCATTTTAGGGTGGGTGAGGACATCATTTTCTGACTGGAGAAAGGCAGAATATGTAAGTTTGTTATGGAGATGATGTTTGGATTGGTTGCAGACAACTTTAAGAAGAGTTTTAGTTATGGTCACAGTCGACAACTTTTAATATAAAAACTCCTTAAAAATTTCTAGAATCTGATCATCATCATCATTTATTTATATATAGCGCCACTAATTCCGCAGCGCTGTACAGAGAACCCACTCACATCAGTCCCTGCCCCACTGGAGCTTACAGTCTAAATTCCCCAATATAGACACACACTCACACACAGACAGACAGGGAGAGACTAGTGTCAATTTGATAGCAGCCAATTAACCTACCAGTATGTTTTTGGAGTGTGGGAGGAAACCGGAGCACCCGGAGGAAAACCCACGCAAACACAGGGAGAACATACAAACTCCACACAGATAAGGCCATGGTTGGGAATTGACCCCAGTGCTGTGAGGCAGAAGTGCTAACCACTAGGCCACATAGTTTTGCTTACTTGCAAACATATGTTCTGTACTATCTAGTGGAACACATATGTATCGTCATCACTATCAGTTGGCACTTAAACCTGATTGGTTGCTGTAGGCAACATCTCCACTAATTCAAACCTACAGTTTAGTAAATATACCCCTTAATGTAATATCTTATTTTGTAACAAAAATGTGTTTCAGAATTTGTCAAATTTAGTATACTTTTTTTGTGTAATTTTTAAATATTATTTCCAGTGGACATGTAGGGCCCGATTCATCTTTGAATACAATGTGAATGCAATTTGCATTTAAAATAACGCACATAACTTGTACACACCTATTCCTATATTTAAATACAAACGGATCTCAAGATACGTTTCCATTTGATTTCGGGTATAAGTACCCTCTGCTGAAATGTTGCTTGCTGTAGGAGGTAAACAGAACACACTGCAGGATACAAACATGCAAATGTGCAATATAAAGTCACATCACAATGCATACAAAAATATTTTTGTTAAAGGAATTACCGACTCATAATACTATAATCATTAATAAAAATATATTTGTTTATTAATTCTCTTTTTTTTTTTACATGAAATACATAAATCAGGTTGTTGTTAATGCATACTGTACATAAAATACATTTTTATAGTTTTGCTTACTTGCAAACATATGTTCTGTACTATCTAGTGGAACACATATGTATAGTCATCACTATCAGTTGGCACTTAAACCTGTAGTTGGTGTAAATGATATTGCTAAAAAACATGTACATACAAGATGCCCAGACCTTGAATCGGCTGCACAAAAAAATACTTTACAAATCAAGTCACAATAATTATAATAATTTTCTAATTGGAAAGCTATAGTATAATTCCTACAGCAGTCCTCAGCTTGCTAAATAAAGGTATATTTGAGAGGACTGGGGACAGTAAAAAGGTGCTTTCTCTCTCTAGAAAAATAAGCACTGTATTATAGGTTACCCACCTGTGACTGGCCAAAAGATCTAGGGCCTGATTCATTAAGGATCTTAACTTGAGAAACTTCTTATTTCAGTCTCCTGGACAAAACCATGTTACAATGCAAGGGGTGCAAATTAGTATTCTGTTTTGCACATAAGTTAAATACTGACTGTTTTTTCATGTAGCATACAAATACTTGATAGCTTATTTGTACACTGAAATTTAAAGTTGATATTTGTGTGCTACATAAAAAAACAGTCAGTATTTAACTTATGTGCAAAACAGATCCTTAATGAATCAGGCCCCTATTTATTAAATAGAGAAAAGCCCTATTTCCAGCAAAAACATACTTCTGCCTTTATGTCAAGGTAATTAGATTCGACTGCTTTCTCTGGTGATAGCCTGTCCCATGCAAGGTGAGACATTCAATGAAAATATTCTTTATTATTTAGATAAAACATTTTTTTTTCAACTGGGAATAATATAAAAAAAAGTAGAATTGAAAGCCCAAGGTTTTCAGTTGCACTGCGCATGCATGAGCCAACTAGGTGGGTCACCCTTGCCGTGCCATAGACACTTGATGCTGCCAGTATTGCGGGCAGCTTAGTATCATTCAGCTGCCACAGCAGCATTTTCTTGATAAATTTTGGTGATTGGAGGTTTTCTATCTCTAAAATAAGCGGCTATAGAAAGTCAACTCTAAGAACACTTTTTAATAAATAGGCCAGCAAGTATTATACATATAGAAAGTCCCAGATTATGCTGTCAGCTAGTAGAGCATGAGACTTGTAGTTCCACAACATTTTGAGAGCCACAGACTGTCTAAACTTGAAGTAAGTGATTATTGATTGAAGTTGGAAGTAGTGACTGGATTGCAATGACTAAAGCAGAAAACAAACAGGACATAATTTGAAGCTTTTATGGAGATTTGTCTTGTTAGGCAGGGTATTAAAAACACATCTGTTTGTGTGTTTTCTTCATGTTCCTTTCATGTCCAAATGGCTCATAATCATCAATCATCTAAAAAAAATTTTTTCATTTTTGTAGCTTAGTAGCTTTAATGTATCCAATTTAAAATGAAAGTCCCCTGTTTGTTTTTCCCAGTCAAGACCTGCATTTGTAGATGATACACAGTATCTGGTTCTCTGAACCTAGAAAAGTGATCACTTACATGCTTACTGCTAACACACAGTGAATGAGGAGAAGTTTTCCCCCTCTGTCTGAGCTCCATTCCACTGAGCAAATGTTGGATGGAGTAAACACCATCTCATATATGGGCTTGAAATAGAGATAATTGGTATATATGAGGAGCACAGAGCCAACATACTCAGGGAGAACATATGACAGAAGATAAATTGAACTATATACTACAACTTGCCTCAATGTTGCATCTTGTATTTCATTGTATTGCAATGGTTGCCCATATGTATTATTTCTGTACTTCTCATATTGAATTTACATTGAATCCTATTTGATTCTACTGTGAGATGCTTGTTACTCCACTCAGTTTGAGATGAACAGAACAGAAATTGGACAGATTAACAATGTAGGGTGAGCAGCCCTGTATATGAACGCCAATTTCCCTATTTATTATAATGTGGGGATAATACAGATTTTCTGTTGCCACCTATTGCAGCGATAGAAAATCTGTTATTGCTGCAGATTATTAATAAAATATTGCCAGAGCAGCTGTCCCGCAATAATGGCTGGCTGCTGTAAGAATAGACTTCTCGCTTCGCTGTGACAGTGTTGGTGTATCTTCGCATTTGTTACCCAGCTTGCCGATTGATGCATGACATGGGCTTCCATTTCCACCTGTCAAAAATCAAAAAAATAAAATGAAAAAGCACAATGGTAGCCTTTTATAGAGAGGGAGAAAACACACGTTTTAGCCAGAGATAGGGATTTTTTCCCTTTTAATAAATAGAGCCGTAAACCTGGTGGTCTGTTCTGAAAAAAATTAGGGCTGGACTTATCAGGGAGAGCTGTAGGATTTTGAACATTCTTATCAGCCAAGTGTGCAGCAGGATGTTAAAGGCTGGGAGGAGCCTAGAGGAAAGAAAAACCATGTTGGGTGCACTAGAATCTTGTAGTTAAATTTTAAATTGTAGCTGTAGATATGGTAATCTGATGTTATCCCCATTACCGGCCACAACTGACACAGACATTTTATACTGTTCTTCTGTTTATCAGAGTAATGTAGCAACAATGATCTTTCCTTTTTAATTAACAATTCATTCTTCTGATTGTTATTCAAATTTAGGATAAGCTATTTCACACTTCATTACTTCATTTGAACCAGAAGTTGGATCTTATTTACTGTATAAAGACATGCTGAATTAATTAACCAAAAATATTTCTATTTTCTTTTAAACAAGATTTTATTGAAGGACCAAAATAACATATACAGGGAAAACCACAGTGTATACTGATACAGTATAAGTTATCAATGAACATAGCAATGAAGATCACATCAGATGTATAATTGCATTAGGCAGGGTGTCTCTTTAAAAAAGGGGGTATTAAAGTTATTTTATCGCTTACCAATAATCATTGTCTATGCGATTTGTCTGGTTCCAAATCACAAAGCGATTTATTAACAAAAGCAAAAGAATAACAATTAAATAAATAAATACAGCTGATACATACGCCGCGCTGTGCCGGATCCAGCTTACAGTCATTTAATCCTGAAGTCTGTGGTCAAAGAGACTGTAAGCTGATTCCAGAGAGCAATATATATACATTTGGTATTACAGTAAATATAATACAGATGACTTGGCATGTTTCCATAGGTTCAGGCTCCAGGACAGTCCAGTAGTTTAGTTCATAGGTCAGTTCAAATGACACCCTCCAAGGGTGGGGGTCAGCTCTCCAATCAGATGCATACTAATCTTCCTGCTGAAAGCTAGTTCAAACTGGTCTATTTACATTATACACACAATACCATTCTGATCACTAAATCCCTATATTCCATTACAAGCATACACGGGGTGTGATCTTATAGCTGATGGAACCGGATCGCTAAGGATAAATAGGGGATTAGAATGACACCAAACATGATATGTTTCCTGTAACCTGAACCTTAGATCTCACTAAAGTGCATATAGCATTATAATATTTAACTATAAACTCAATACCATCTGTTTATAAACAACTGTAGGTTGGAATTAGTATAAAATGAACTATGTACAAGTGAATGTGTAAGTGTACGTGTATGCATGCGTTATTTATCGTGCGATTGCGTCATGACACGTGGCGTACTGACCACAATTGCACGGTAAAACAATATTAATCAATATACTTTCTTTGATCCAATTATTCGACTTTGACAGGGGGTCAAAGGATGGGAAGGTGATGGCTGTCAAGGTGGAGGGATCATTAATGTGTAGGGTTGTTTTCCTATTATTTGGGAGGGGGTAAGTGGGGAATCCAAGAGCAGTCACTTTTCAAAATAAGAAAGGGAAAAAAGTTTTTGAGAGTATTATCCACATATTTTAGAATGTTATATATATACACCTGTTTAGCAGCTTTGAGTACCTGCTGCTGCTGATGTATTAAGCTCAGTTGCTGCTTGGCCAGATCCTGGAATGTTGGGTCCCTGTTTGGACATGAGATGACTACTCTTCACCTTCTGGAAAGCTCAGCACCTTATCCCCTCAACTAGCCCCAACATTAAATCAATATTATCCACTTTTAATAATTAGGCCTCCTTTCCGCCATCCACACAACAATAAATAGCATGCACATTTAATAAATAGGTCTAATTCCCTTCTAGTAGCCCCAACATCAAATAGAATTTATGTTTAGTAAATAGGCCTACTTCAACCTTAATCAGCCCTGACATTAAATAACTTTCAGATTTAATCAATAGGCCAATTATCCCCCAATCAACCCCAACATTAAATTAACAACATTCACATGGGTGGAAGAGGGCCAGACACCAGGAAGTGCAACAGTGCTGAGGTTGGCCCTTCCTAGGCAAAATAAATGGAGGTGCAAAGTTCCCAACTGTTTCAGGCTGGCCCAGGCAGCTCACTATAGGATTGTCCACCCCTGTCCCTAGAGGATGTATAGTAATTAGTAATTTTGTGCTTCCAAAAAGGCTCTGGGCCACACATTAAACCAAGAATGTCTTCCATAACGAATAGTCTTCACCTCATGAAGTTCATTATAGTATCTCATTCCACTAAACAAAATGTGGCTTTTGCATTTAGGCTCCACACATGTTGAATGCACTACTCCAACCATATGTCCAGTTAAATAGGTGTAAATGTACAGAAATAAGTGCATGATATGCAAAAGAAATAGAAACAGCATTGTTGCTGCTCCTCAACAATATTTCATATTTATAAAAGACCCATGTATAAATTCAGCATTTCTAAAAGAAAATTTCAGCATCACTGGAATTTTCTGCAAAAGCAGCATTGTTCACCATACATACATATTTATATTTTATATGTTCCTTGATTGCAGAAAAATTCTGCCTTGTAAAAATGGATATAGCATGTTTGACGTCACCAGTCAAGTCACTGTAGTTTAGTGCTTGGTCGAACTATATTTCCCATGATCCAAAATGCTGCTCTACTTATTGAAGAGGTAAAAACTGTGAGTGTGGCTACAGAGAGGGGAGGGAACATCTGGCTTAAGACTGTAAAAATGAATAAGGCATCACAGAGGAGCCGTTGAGGGACTGTAATGAACAGAATTTCCTAATCACACAATATAGGTAATATGATTGAGGTTTAGCAGCAAAGAGGTAATTAATCTTATTTGAGGAAATTGAATTTTGAAGGTGGGCTTGTCATTATAAGGAACTGTTTTACATTATAAGAAGAGGGACTGACACCTGATAGAGATAGGCAAAATGGTGGCAAAATTTCACACTAATCGAGTTTCCTGTTGGAACACGACGCTTCACAGAGGTGCAAGTCCCATTGATACAATCTTTGAATTCTGCTTTTGCTTCATGCTTCCATAGAATACCATTCTGCACTGTATACATACATTCACGTTTCACACAACTTATAATGCGTGAATAGATCTGAGACAATGATGGTCAAGTAATTTTGCTGTGTGGTGTGGATGGGGAAGATCTGTGAACACATAAGCCAAATTTCACCAACAGCCAGTCATCATTATCAACTTACGTCTGGTGTATAAATAAATCCAGAGCGACAGTAAAATTGCCAATAGGTATGGTAACACTAGTGTCAGAACCGTGTATCACAAATATTAAAAATGCATGTAACACTTATTCAACAAATGTGGTTATGAGGTTGGAATTATGTCTGTCCAACTCACATAATTAGGAAAATACTGAATTCAGCTGTTAACCATGCCGTACTACACACAACATTTTCTGCTATACTTAAATTTTCTTGAGAAATCTTCATTTTTTTCTCAGCTTTATTCTTCGGTGGTTTTGTTCTCATTTAATTTTTCATAACAATCTTTCTTTGGAACTTCAAAGTACCAAGAGGTCAAAGTGTTTGGGGTCAAACAAGTTATCTATCAGACTTGAAGATTTGTTGCATGATTTTTTTTGGTATAGCCCTTGCTTTTCTCAGGTAGTTTTTATTCTATATTCTTTTTAAGTTGTAACAGATCTGTGGCAGCCACAAGGAAGACAACTTGCTAAAAGGAGGATATGAGTTGCAATACTCTGCACTTGATTTGTAATCATTTCAACCATTTTGAAGGGAAAAAATGCAGTAGTGAAACTACAACCACAAAAAAACAAGAGTGTACTACAGATCAGTTATTAATCTATTTATTCACTTCTTAAAAATTACACATTTAATGAATATAAATATATATATATATATATATATATATATATATATATATATATATATATATATATATAAAACTTGTAAATGAATGGTATATATTTGTCTCCAAAACCTCATAAGGTATCGTAATGTATCAGGTAACATCAAAAAGCTCCCAATAATGGGGATTGAATATCAATATGCTAGGATATAATAGCATGCACGCCTAATCAAACAAAAAGTGTCCGTTTATAGTTTTCCAGCTGATTTAATTATTTGGACTATTAATTTAAATGAATTGTCAGATTCAAATCCACAAACCCTCAACAGGGTAAATAGATCCAGTTTTGCGTCAACTATCATCCACCAATCTCAATAAATAGCGATGTTGATAGAACCACAGTCTGTACTATATTGCTATAAAGGTGTAATAATTGTTGGTGGCTTACCAAATGTCTGGGTAATTATCCATATGAAAGTCCTCTGTGAGGTTGTAAAACCGCATAGGCTGCCTTATACAAACTGGATGGTACTGTGCTCAGTTAGCGCCTTCCCGCATAAAATTTAATTGTCCGGGTACTACTCCATAACAGAGTCCTTCATGAGGTTTCTGGAGCCACGCTGTCCACTTTCAGTATAAAAGGTGGTGCAGCTCTAAACTACCATATTTCCCCATGTATAAGACTCACCTTTTTCCCAAAAATTTGGGTTCTAAAAACTGGATGTGTCTTATACAGTGGTAGGGGGATCCAGGAGAAGGCAGCGTTACAGTGGCAGCAGGGGGTGTAGTGGCGATTGCAGGGGCTTGCACACTTTCCCTGCCTGTCTCTGCGGAATGGACCTGCACATAGTGTGCGGGCGCCGGCAACAAGCCCCTACAATCTCAGCAGGGGGAGGGGGTCAGCAGTACAGTGGCAGCGGGGAGATCAAGTGGGAGGAGGGCGATTGCAGGGGCTTACTGCCGGCGGCTGCACACTATGTGCAGGTCCATTCGGCAGAGACAGGCAGGGAGAGTGTGCTGGCCAGCTGCTCTGAATATATTTTTTTTCAAATTTCAGGGCCAAAATTAAGGTGCGTCTTATACATGGGAGCGCCTTATACATGGGGAAATATGGGTAGCTCTCCCTCCATTCAGATTCCAGGGAGAACGGTTCCTGTTATTCTCTAGTTGTGGATTTGTATATAGAATACCAGCCAGAAAAAACAGTCAGACCATAAATGTTAGACCAGCTATGTTGTCTCCAAGGGTGGAACAATGATCTCAGTAGTTCAACTGGCGTGTTTTGTCTCCCAGGCGACTTTTTTCAAAGACATATATTAACCATTTTGTTACAATTCTCTTAGTGCCCTAATGTATTTGCATGCGTAATTTTGTTCAAATTAACCACACTACACGTGTTCAATTTGTACTGATAGTAAGAGCTGCACGTATCTGGCACTGGAAGTCCCTTACGCTGTGAGAGTTGGATGAGGGACATTCAGCTGCAATACAGTAAGGACATGCAGACACAAGTTAAGCATGACTCTATGAAATGCTTCTTATTTTGGTTTACATGTATCTTTCAAATATTCTTCTTTCCAAGCTCAATTTCTGAACCTTCACAGGACGCGTGCAGTTTTTGTCTTGATGATTGCTATATATGCATCTATATGTTAGATTTATGGCTGTAATTATTTCAAGATACCTGCAAAATACAGATGAGGAAAACTAAATGTTCAGATGCATATTTGGGCATAGGCAAATTGGCACATTTCTTTGTTCAACTAATAAGGGTCTATTTATCAAATATCATAAAATTTCCCTTTATCTATAATTTTGTATCACCACTTATCGCAGTGATAAGAAATGTAGTGACTGTCCCAGCAAAGACAGGTGACCTCAGAAATAGATTTTGCAGCTTGCTTAACGTAGCAGTGAAAGGCTTCACTTTCACATTCTGTGCATGCGCCATGTTGAGGATGAGGACAGTGAGTTTTTCATTCTTGTTGTTGTTGTTGTTATGTTGTTGATTAAAGCATGTCTTACACAAGGGTATACAGTGCATATGAGATATAAGTGCAATTTGCTTGTGTGAGGAGCAGTTAAATCCCAAACCTGAGTCTATTATACTACATGATGAAACAGTGAGAACGAAATGGAAGCTTGTATAAATGTTATGTTTTGAATATAATATGGGAGGATATTTTGTTTAACTTTATTGTTTACTTAAGCAGTGAGTTTTTAAGAAGTGAGGTCAACGCTGGAGCTGGTAACTATGCTGTGATTGACTGGTAGTTATGGGGACAAGAAGGGAGGAGGATGTAGCCAGCTGGGCAGGGATCAGGAAAATATCCCTCTTCACTGATGATTCTCCAAGAATCCTGAACACCTAGCACGAAGGTGCTTAACGCCATCCAGAGACGGTGTTAGCATTTCAGGACCAGCGGTGAAAAGTTATGCTTTTTGCCGCCTGATATATTTAAAGCGGCGCTGCCTTGTAAAGGGAAACTTCCCTTTACAAGGCAGCGCCGCTTTAAATTTAAGCGCTGAAGACTCCGATCTCGCCGGAGTTGAAGAATCCGGTCATTGATACATTTACCCCCAGGTGTGTGTGTGTTGTTTACCTGGGGAAGAGATGGCACCAGGTTGCACTATGGGAAGAAGGCAAGCTGTCAGAGACAGTGTGATACTCTGGGCAGTGTTCTGCTGGAAAACCTTGGGTCCTGGCATTCAGATGGATACTACTTTGACATGTACCATCTACCTAAACATTGTTGCAGACCTAGTACATCCCTTCATGGCAACAGTATTCCCTGATGGCAGTGGCCTTTTTCAGCAGATAATGCACCTCTTCCACACTGCAAAAATTGTTCAGGAACGGTTTGAAGAACATGACCGAGCATCTGTGGGATGTGCTGGAAAAACAAGTCAGAGCCATGGAGGCCCCACCTCACAACTTACAGGACTTAAAGTATCTGCTGCTAATGTCTTGGTGCCAGATACTATAGAACAACTTTAGAGGATTTGTGGAGTCCATGCCTCGACTAGTCAGGGCAGTTTTGGTGTCACGAGGGGGACCTGCACAATATTAGGCAGGTGGTTGTAATATTGTGGCTGATTGGTGTAATCAGTGTAATTAGATACATAATTATGTTAAAGATCTTTACCATGTGAAATAAATTATAAATACTATACTATATATACACTGCAATTAACCTGTTTTTTGCAAGTAATGTTCTAACCTACACAAGCTCCCCTGCAATTGCTAAGCCATGCAATTACACTTAAAAGGCAACTGTTGCACAAAAATAGACACGTGGCATCACAAACGAAGATAAAATTGCATTAGCCCGCAGGTCTGCATTTGTATGTGTTAATTCTTGACCACTGACTTATAATTATCTGCTGCGCTTTCTTATCTTTAGTCTTTTTATTTTGTTTTAATGCATTTTGGACACATTAAGATTGAATAATTAACACATGCTAAACACTATAAATTGATATGACTATTTGTTTGCACATTTAGAGGCATTCTGCTCCCTAAGTCTGCCATACCATCGCCCTCTGATCACCTGCTGCTCACTGCAGAAGTGAGCTCAATAGCTAATACAGTGAGATAAGTACTTGCTCTTACCCCTACTCCTCTCATAGTCACTATGCTTGCTCCTGCCATGAGCTGTTGGTGACTGAAGCAACAGGGTAGTTAGTGAGATGCATGCTGGGGCTTTCAGGTGTGGTAAGACCCTTATTTTAGCTGCATATAGGATGGTACCAATTTGTCTCATGCGAGAAATGACTCTGTGCTCTTTTAAGAAACATGTTGCTAGTTCTCTTATGAGAGAATTAAGATAATGTTAAACTTTCTATATATGACATTGTATGTACTATGATATATAATTGTTGTGCATTTATATGAATGATCTTCTGAATTATTATTATTATTTATTTATAAGGTGCCACAAGGTTTCTGCAGCGCCAAACACAGTACAAACAATGGACAGTACAGGTAATAACAGTACAGAACAATAAACGAGTAATACCGAGACTTCAGATGCTCCAGGAAAATCAAGAATATTGAGGTTGGAGCAGAAGAGAAGGTAGAGAGATAGGAGGGAGAAGGGCCCTGCTCATTAGAGCTTACATCCTAAAGGGAGGGCAACAGACAATCGGCACAGAGGGAGTCAGAGGAGGGGAGCAAGCGCACCCTTTTCAAAGGAGGATCCAGGAGATGAGAGCGAGCATGGAAAGAGGGTTAAGTGGAGGGCTGGTAAGTCTTGAGGAAGAGATGAGTTTTGAGTGCCCGCTTGAAGGAGCACAAGTTAGGGGATAGACGGATGGAGCGAGGGGGCTCATTCCAGTGCAAAGGGGCAGCTCGGGAGAAGTCTTGAATTCTGGAGTGGGATGAGGTTATTAGAGTGGAGGAGAGGCGACGGTCATTGGCCGAGCGCAGGGAACGGGCGGGAGTGTGGATGGAGAGGAGATTGGAGATATAAGGGGCAGTAGACTGGGAGAGGGCCTTGTAGGTGAGGGTAAGAAGTTTGAAAAGAATTCGATAGGGGAAGGGGAGCCAGTGAAGGGCAAGGCAGAGAGGGGAGGCAGAAGAGGAGCGGCGAGAAAGGAAGATAAGCCTCGCCGTCGCATTAAGTATAGAACGAAGAGGGGCAAGGCGAGAGCGGGGGAGGCCGGTGAGGAGAAGATTGCAATAGTCCAGCCGGGAAATGATGAGCACGTGGATAATAGTTTTGGTTGCTTCATTAGATAGGTAGGGCCGGATGCGGGCAATGTTACGAAGTTGAAAGCGACAGGATTGCGCAAGAGATTGAATGTGGAGGGTAAAAGAGAGGAAGGAGTCAAGGGTGACACCCAGGCAGCGTAGTAGTAGGGGACGGAGGAAATGGTGGAGTTGTTAATAGTGATGGAGAGATCTAGATGGGATAAGGACTTAGACGGAGGGAAAACAATAAGTTCTGTTTTTTCAATGTTAATTTTGAGAAAGCGAGAGGACATCCAAGAGGAGATGGCAGAGAGGCAGTCAGATACACGAGAGAGGAGGGGAGGGGAAAGATCAGGAGAAGAGATGTAAAGTTGAATATCATCGGCGTATAGGTGATACTGAAGGCCGAATGAGGTGATGAGAGCACCAAGAGAGGAAGTATAGAGTGAGAAGAGTAGAGGGCCAAGAACAGAGCCCTGAGGGACTCCTACAGGGAGGGCAGAGGGGGGGGAGGATGAACCGGTCATAGATACAGAGAAAGAGTGGTTGGCGAGATAGGAGGTGAACCATGTAAGGACAGAGCCAGAGAGACCGAGAGAGTGAAGTGTCTGCAAGAGGAGGGGGTGGTCCACGGTGTCAAAGGCTGCGGATAGGTCCAGGAGGATGAGCAGGGAGAAGTGACCCCTGGATTTAGCAGAGAGGAGATCATTTGTTACATTGGTCAGGGCAGTTGTAGGTATTTTTAATAAATAAAGCATGTCCTGGATCAATGTAGTAGAGTAACAATATGTGAAAAAAAAAAAAACATTTAATAAATAAAAAAATGTAAGATGTTGCCTAGAACTATTTGTAGTGGAACTTTGCGGTTAAATTAGAGATATTTTCCTATTCCCTTTTTATGGTCTTATTTCCTTTAATTTTGACTCTATTTCTTTATTGATGGATACAATCCTGTTTCTATGCAGCCATTAGCCTCTTTACCAACAACATCATATGAAATAGGAGCACACTCAGGGCCATCTTTTCCATTAGCACGATGGGCAGGTGCCCGGGGGCCCCACGGACAAGGGGGCCCCATAGGCAGGGCTCTTAATTAGAATAAATAATCCTGGAAAAAAAAGCCTGCAAAAAAAACCTTCAAGGGTCACTGAGCAAGTACATATATTAATATCTATCTCTATATATCTATAACTGTATCTGTATCTCTATACATCTATATCTATATATATATATAGGGGCCCCGGTGCACTGCTTTGCCCGGGGGCCCATAATGTTGTTAAAATGGCCCTGAGGACACTACTAACAAAAAGAAAAAAAGAAGAAAAACTGTTGAAGTGGACTAAGTCCATTTTTCTTTTGCGGATGTTTAGACTTTAGTTACCGGAGCACACTAAATACATATAACAAGGCACTTACTAGAAAATGAAATAAACCACAAAGTCGTATAATATTTAATTGTATTGAAATATTTATAAATATTTTCTTGACCTGTCAACTAATGTTTTCTGTATTTGCTTATCTTTGCCATTGGAATTCTCTTCAAAGGAGAGCAGGGCACATTAACCAGTCAACCAAGAATATTTAAAAACAAAACATGGTGTTTGTAATTAGAACTTTTTTAGCCCTTGGAGTTCTGTGCTGCTGGTCTGGATACATTAGGAATAGTTATTCCTCAAACTTGGTGTCTAATTTTGGCTGTTCAGCATGCACTTTATGGCAAATATAGTAAGCTTGTCAATTGTGGTTTTTAAGAGAGGTGCTGTTCAGTGACTGAATTATGCAGAAGCAGAAGAACTGGAAATGAAAGAATAAGTAGCAACACTGGGGATGAAAGAATGTACCCTTGGTCCTGTGGAGGTCTGTGGAGCTCTGGCTTGTTGGGGGCATAGATGGATGGGTAGGCGAGAAATAAAGGGTTGGTATATATAAGAATGGTCAGCCAAGAGAAAAAGGGATGCAGACTAGTATGGATACGTAGTGACACAAGGGATGCAGACAAATACAGGCAGGAAGCAACTTGAAAGTGCAAAAAAGAAGAGACAAGCAGGGCGCAGTAAGGGACAAATGGTGACAGGCGAGATACAAAGGGAAAAATAATGAAGGCACAGAGCAAAAGGGAAAAAATAATGAAAACAAATAGGTGCATAAAATATAGGAACAGTAGAAAATGCAATATATGTATGACACATGTTATTTGGGGTGGAGCTGTGTAATAGCACAGAAACTCAGCTCAGATTTTGCACTGTAGCTCAGGGGCCTTTAACTACCATATATCGTATGTAAATTGCAGTGTGCATCCATGTAAATGTCAGTGAAAAATGTGCATTGCATTTAAGTTGTGTCCATAGATGGCAAAAAGCTGTTGTGTTTTATATGTAAGAAATTTCTCATTCTCTCATTTGGTAACCAATTAGAAGTAGTTGGCAGCAACTATCTATTTATCTTACCTGCTCTGGAGGAAACGAAAAATGCTGTTTTTTCACATTTCTTGTTATTACAATACATATATTGTGCTTACACATTAAGGGAAGTATTTGTCAGTCTTACAGTTATTTCCTGTATGCAAGACACCTGTATTCACATTACTTTATTCACATCACTCAATTCTTGCTTGGCACACAAATTTCATTTTAAAACCAAAACCCTTCTCAAGAACATTTCCTCTTCTGGGAAAAGTTGTCATTTACATTTGGAAATTGTAAACATAAGGGTTTTTGTAGAGCGATTTATTATTCGGAAATTATTCCAAACTGAATTATTGGAACAATTGACAGACTAAACCAAAAAATTTTATATTTTTAAAATTAATAAAAAAATAATTGAAAATGCAAAGCACTATTTAAACAATGGTTCAGTAATTTAGAGTTGGATAGAAGTACATTTGTACTTTGTAAGTTTATGCATCCCATAAAATGATATGCACATAACTTACACAGGTATTCTGAGCTTGTATGTAAAACGTGTGATCCCTTGTATCTTGATAACCGCAAATGAGGCGTTCAAATGTAATTGCAGTAAAGTAAGAGCACGGAGACACAAGTTAAGCATGCCCTTTGATATGCATCTTAATATTGGTTACATATATCTTTGAACAGGGCCGTCTTAACAGCATTCCTATAGGCCCCCGGGCAAAGCAGTGCACTGGGGCCCTACCTACACAACCACTTCAAACTCAAACTTCATTGCGCTCAGTTCCATTTCTTTCAATATTTACGTTTAGTAGGTAGCAGGGGGAGGCAACTAACATGGACTGTTAAAAATATGAGAATAAGTTTGTTAAGGTTCTGAATAAATCTCCTGGAATAATATACTGAAAAGTTGGTAAGTCTATGGGGTCCCTATGCTTGTGGGAACCTCAGGCAACTGCCAGCGTGCCCATGCGTTAAGATGTCTTTGTCTTAGAAATGTTCCTAAACAAGCATAAATTCTACATTCATACAAGACAGGTGCTGTTTTTGAGTTAAGCTGATGATGACGAATGACACATATTTGCTCTGGAAGTATCTCTATCAGTAATAGGCAACTTTTTACACTTGGAGAACCGCATGCTCAGACCCTCTAACCTTCAATAGGGCCGCACATTACTCTTAATCTCAGTATTAAGTTAAAACAAGATATTTACTCTAAGAAAGAGACACCTATCTCCAATAACATATCATCAGACATTGTAAAGTGTTCCCAGTTAAAACAAACACATTCGACAATAAAGCAGGAAGTAGCTGGGGGCCACAGGTGAAGACTCGGAGGGCTGCTTGCGGCCCTAGGCCCACCAGATGCTCATCACTGATATATATGCTAAATTTAATGTAGCTTGTTTCTTTAGATGCCTGTAACTCAAAGTACAGACGTGAAGACGTAAATGCGCAGAAGCATATTTGTATATGTGCAAACTTTTATGTCTATCTCTAAATTATCCTTTATGTGTTTTTTTATTACTAGCTCATTTTTCATTAGTAGAGAGCAGACTGAAATTACCAAGGTTTCTGTTTAATTAGAATATCTGTTATTATATTTCAAATTCTGAAATATTAGCTGTTTGTTTTTCATTGCAGTTTTATTTTTACATGCAATATAAATCGAATGAATGTTCCCAGCCACATGTCTAATCCCAGCCCCCACATTTACCACATTTTATCTATTATTACAGGCAAGTCTGTTACTATAATTATCATCATTCTTTATTTACATAGCTCGAACATAGCCAACATTTCTCTACAGTCAGAATAATTTGAACACCATTGCCGGGTTAAAACTATTACCGTTATTATGGTAGTTTTAACCCGGCTATCTTCTCAAAAAGCCGGCGTTAGAAGTACCATAATAATGGCAATTACGAGCACTATTACCGTAATAACGGTAATAATGCGCAGGCCGCATTACTTTTAACAGTAACGTGGCCAATTGAATATGCCCCCATGAGACAGAAGTCGAGAGATGGCCCTGCCTGTTAGATCTTACAATCTACACATATGGAAACAAAATATCTCAGCTTTATGCTGTGACGTTCCAAATCTGGTGGGGAATGGTGTAACATTGAGAACTTGTTTATTTCATATATTGTGTACGTGTGTTCAATTTACTGAAAATTCAGTGATTTATATTGCTATTCTGCACAGATATATCTCCATGCTGCTTACCATATGCAAAGTGTAACACTCAGGTCAGCACCATGTTGTTATATTAGATTTAAAATATTCTTCAAGTAACATGGGATTTAAACTACATCAAGCAAATAAAATGCAATGTCAGATTTAGTGAAATCACAGCACAGCATAGCATTACCTATTAAATATAAATGCAGCACTGTGACAGGATGCTGTTTTTAAGCGCACATAATATATTATTACTTCTGGTTCAGCAAACAGACCATTACCCTCCAATTTAACATTTTATACAAACTCAATTAAAACAAAGAAAATGTATCCCCCAACAGGTCAAGATTTGAGGATTTTTCTCTCTGGGAAAAATTTGAATACATAGTAACGCAGTTCAAGAGATGACTTCACCTGTCCATTATTAAGGAAATCCTTTAGACATGAACCATTGAGAGTATTTGAGAACCAGAGTTAAGAAACCCTGCTCTAAACTATGGGCCCTCTTTCGTAGCAGCGATAAAGTAGATTGCCAATGTATCACAGCATAAAACCTAACATCCCTTTTATTAAAATAATATGTCAATGTGAAACACTGACGTTGCAAATATGTTGCTTGCAGGTATCAAATCACGAACTAAATTGATACAATGAGTATAATTGATAAAATGTGTGAATGAACCTTATCTGGTTAGACCCCACGTGAAGTCTAATCGCTACAAACCAATCGGATCGGCTTTTTCCCGCTCTGGCTAATAATGTATGATGGAACATAAAGAGTGACTTTTTATGAACAAGTATGAGAACTCATTGCATCAGGTTTCTCTGACCATTGTGCTTTTCAAAAAGTAATTCACATGTCTCGCTGCTACATTATATATTATAAAATAGTATGTGATCACTGGCTAGACATTCATTTAGTTGACATTCAGAAAGTTGACTACATTAGGTTGACAATTCAAATTTTGATAGTATTATATGGTTAGGCTTAGGGATAAGGTTAGGTTTAGACTCAGGGATAGGGTTAGGGTTAGGCTCAGGGATAGGGTTTGGGTTAGGCTCAGGGATAGGGTTTGGGTTAAGCTTAAGGATAGGGTTATCTTCATTTGAATTAGTGACCTGATAATACTGTCTACATTCGAATTGCCGATCTATTAATATTGTCAATGTTATTATTATTGACTTTCCAACCCTGTCTAAATCATGGTGTCGACCATATAAATGTCGATCATGTAACTGTCAAACATATGTATCATGCGCGATAAAATTCATACTTTGTCATGTTTATTTAAAAATCAGGTACACACCAGGGAATATATTCACACTAACATAGCTTGACCAAGCAAGTTACAGCCACTGTCTTCCCATGGAAATTCACTCCAATTTATAGCTTGAAAGCAAAGCAGAAAAAAATTGCTTTAATATATTATACACATGAAGTAGGCAGGTAAACAGTTCCCATATTAGTATACATTCATTTCTTCATGGTAATTACACAAGCTTTGTATACCAGAAGTTGAAACTTAACCATCTTTAATATAAAAGGCCTATTCTATATTTTCTAAACATATGATAACATGTCTGAATAAGCATAATCCCTCCATAATTTCTTACAGAGACAAGTTATCATCACATTTATATAAATCTCTTTAATGCATAAGGTCTGCCTATTAAGACCTACTTCAGCATTCCAATCTTTTGAGCCTTTTCTTATCTGGCTGTTAAGGCTTTACTTTTCTATTAATATTAATACACATGAGGGTAACCACAAATTTTCTAATTCCCTATTCAAAGTACAGTTTCAACTTGTTTCATTTGCATAAAATTGAGTGATACAGAATATTCAGTAATTTTGCTAAACATTTGACTAAAACAACATTTGATATACAGAACAAGCAAATACAACGAACACAAAAAACAACAACAAGGTACTATAAAACATGTGTCCTTAGAGCTCCTAACCAACCAAATAAACTCCATGATTCAACTCAATGCAATTTTTCTACTTCTTTTCTGATGTGTTCGGTGTAATCAAATATCTCTTTGTTATCAAGATTATCAAGACTATAAAAACAACATTCTGTTCCACTTAGAGTACACCCTCTCCCTTTAATGACCAGCATAAAGTCTATGCAATTTTGATCTGTAGGTTCACAGTTCTAATGGCAGACATTTTCATGGTGAACTTTTATAGGGCATTTGCAGTTTCATTGCTAACTTTTTCTAGGACACTTGATAATAATCTTACTTCCTTGATAGTCGTTCCAACTCCATATTAACTTGTCAATTATGGGTTTTAGACCAATAATTTTTTTAAGGACAAACATCTAGAATAGCATTTAAACGATTTTGTCTATGGTTGGTAGAACATGAGGCTAACCCCCTTGTCATATCATTCTTGTTATAACATCTCCAAGTAAAGTAGCTCTTAGGAGCTGTGAATATCAGCCCAGTTCAGACTATATCACGTGATGATGGTCTTTGACTCTTTCTTAAATTTCTGTAGGCACTCTATAATCACAGTGAGATCCTTAAGCAGAGTCATTAGGTAATAGTGCAAGGGACGTACACAGTTTGTATACCCCCTTGTTCTCTGGGAAACTGTAGTCGTAGGGCAATAAGTAGCCCGGAGCTTCTCTGTATAAATGTGACTATATTATATCCATTGAAAATGCCCTAAACTGCCTTTCATTTAGAACAAAAAATATGCTGCTTCACAAAAGACACCATTTTGTCATGAAATGCCACACACAGCAGTATAAAAATAAGCGCACTTGTATGATGTCACAGCTGGGGAAAGTGTTTTTTTTTTTGCTGCTTCTTTTTTACTTTATATCTAACCCTACTTACTTATGTCCAAATCACAGGTGCAGGGAAGCTATTAAACAGCATGTGTTTAACCTTTCCTAGTGTACAGAACAAAATGGAGGCTATGCTGAGTTGAGGAGAACAATATGCATGTGTAAGGTATCAATAGGTATCCCGCATTTTTAGTAACACTGCTTTACACTAAAAAATGATTTTGTACTAAGATGCATTAGCAACTAATAAGCACAGAGAAATTTGACATAAAATGATTGAAGAAAAAACCGAGCATTTATACTTTTTCTCATCTTTTTACAACTTAAATGAATAGGCCCCTTCATCTGGCTCTGATGTGTGTACGTCTATTCAAGCAGATAATAAAGCGATTTTCCACTACTTTTTATTATTTCTGAACAATGTATTCATCGAAATAGAGAGGTGGTCTATTTCCGCCAGCAATCACACATAATAGATTCAGTCTTTTTGTGCTTTTCATTCAAAATAGAGCATGTACATACTGTGAATAGTACTGATAATGTAATCTTCTACATATTTTTTATTAACTCTGTGAGAACCAAATAGATTTAGTGATTCAAATGTAAAGCTGAGAATATCCTGAATTCTGTATATAGGCCATACTGGTTCTATAGGGATGCACAAATGCAGTCACTCAGTCTGCAAGTGCTGTAGTTTGTAAAGATGTCACTAAAGATTTCTCATTCACTAATAGAAAGATATTAAATTAATCAACACGTAAATTAATCTATGTAGGAGGTAAAGTTATACCATAGTATACTGTTGCATAGACAATGTGTGGATTGGGAACTTAAAGTGGCCATGTAGCAAAAAGTAAATGTGACCTCTTGATGGCGGAAACAATTCAATTGGGGGTGGGGCCAACACAAAAGTAGGCGGGTTAGCACAGTGTTAGCCCTTGCCATATCTGTGGAAGCCGAGGCCAATACAACACGTAGTGGCCAGACTCAGCACACCAGTGGGTGGAGTACACACATCGGTTACTGTTAGTGGTGCAGCTTAATCCAACAAAAGGGAATTCCCAGGGTTAGCATTAATGTGATAGTAGTTCTGTCTGGAAAGTCCTTGCTATTGCATGAAGCCTGGACACTTTCAGCAGGTCCTTCTAACTGGGGTCTCATAACTGACAATCTCCCACTGATTGTAAAGATTCCTAAGCAGTATGAAAAGTTTTTTTTAAAAAATCACATTGTCTCTGACTGCCTTTATGCAGAACTTTGGGATATCCCAATGATGGTGATTAACTGTGATTACCTGTAAACACTAGCATCAGCAATTCAACAAATGCTTTTTCTGTTTGAATTAAATGAAAATACACCATGCAAAATGTATTGCAAGATAAAGAAGGTATTATGTTGCTCTGAAAGATAATTTGGCCAGTATTAGTGATAGATATATAATGCAGAGCATGCTAGTGACCACCATACAACGCAGACTGGATCCTAGTTACTGCCATACAATATAGAGAGCATCATCATCATCATTTATTTATATAGTGCCAACATATTCCGTAGCGCTTTACAATTGGGGACAAACATAGTACACTAATAAACAAGCATGCTAGTGTCTGCCATATAATACAGGGGCCATGCTAGTGACCATCATACAATACAGATATCATGCTAGTGAGTACCATAAAATACACACTGGATCCTAGTAACCATCATACAATTTAGAAAGCAAGCTAGTGACTGCCATACAATACAGAGAGCAATCTTGTGACCGCCAAATAATACAGAAAGCATACTAGTGACCGCTATACAATACAGAGAGCATGTTAGTGACCGCCATACAATACAGAGAGCAATTTTGTGACCACCATACAATACAGAAAGCATTCTTGTAACCCCAATACAGAGCGCTTTCTTGTAACCACCATGCAATGCAAAGAGCATTGTTGTGACCGCCACACAATATCATCCCCATCATCATTAATGAACTACTCCTCAAAATCATTAACTCCTTCAGCATCATAACAATCTCATTCAACCCTTTTATAATAATTAACTCCTACATCATCAATTAATTTCATTCACATTCTTTAACCCCTTTGTTACCTCCCACAGTCTCATCTGTAATCATAATTAACAAGCATTTACAATAGTTACTTTTCTGAATTATACTCATTCCTCTTGCCCCTCCCCCACTGACACTTAACTGTTTCTGATCCTATTCATCTTCTCCTTGTCATTGCTGACACACACTGGGGCAAGGTGATCCCACCATAGCGTGTGAGGAGGGCTCACCAGAGATCACATCATTAAGCCCTGCGCCCACCAAGACCCGGGATGGTGCACAATTTTCCCGGGAGTCCAGGAGGACTCCCCAAAATTCAGGGACCTCCTGAAAATTCTGGGAGAGTTGACAAATATGGTTTTACCGCGCAGTTAGGCTTAAATCATATGCGGCTTACCTTGAACATATTGTTTAAGGGTTTGCAAACTGCCACACATCAGACGCAGTTTGAGTTTTCTATTCTGTGGTTTGCATGTGTGGTAGTTTGCAAACTGCATCAAAAACTGCCCTTTAGTAAATCTACCCTTATGTGAGATTGTACTCCTATGCCACACATAGATGAGTAAAGAGTGTGACCCTGTTAGCTCCATAATACAGTTTACCTGGATTACTTGGATGTATTATTTATTTGTATATTTGGGCAGCATGGTTATTATTGCTTTCTCACAGTGCTGGGTTTATGAGTTTGATTCCAACCAGGGCTTATCTGTGGAGAGATTGTATGTTTTCCTCGTGTTTACTCCGGTTTCCTCCCACAGTCCGAAAACATACTCATATGTTATTTGACTTCTGACTCCAAAAAACTACCCTAGTGTGTGTGATGTGAATAACTACATATCTGCAGTACATTGCTGCGTAACATGATTGGCGCTATATAAATAAACGATAATAATGATAATAATAACAATAATAATAATAATCATAATAATAATAATATATGGCATGAACCATAACTCCAACAGATACACAATCTATAGCAATATTATTATTATTATTATTATTATTAGTAGTAGTAGTAGTAGTAGTAGTAGTAGTAGTAGTAGTAGTAGTAGTAGTAGTAGTAGTAGTAGTAGTATTACTAAAATATGACATGAACCATAACATTGAGTTGCATAGTCTGTACCAATGGAAGTCCACTAGTTTAAGTAAAGGTCTACTTACCTGGATTTGCTGTCAAGTGAAGGTCTGAGTTTGTTGTGAAACTACAAGTCCTAGCTTGAGCTATAGGGATGTAGAATTTGCTTGAGAGCACTCAGTCTTGAGCTCTTCTTGTTTGTAAGGTGTCTGATAACAAAGGGCTCCCTTCCCAAGTGCGGAAATGATGTGACCCCACAGTCAAGCCTGGTGGCCACCTTATTTCTGCACCTCGAGGCAAAGTTGTAAATGCACTGCTTTCCACAGTGTGACCCTGACTGTGGGCAGGAATTTGGAGAGCAGAGCAAGTACAGCACATTCTGTATTGTCTAATCATAGTGATGCACAGCACATTTTATTAGCATGGGTACCCAAGGAATCTGTTTTTTTTTTAAGTCATCCATCAATCGTAAGCCCTTCATCCTCCATTATTAATCATCCATCATTCATGATTAATGCCTCTTTCTCCATCAATCATTAACCCCTCATCCTTCATCATACGTTCTCCATCAATAACCCTTCACCCTCACATTAATAAACTTTCAACATTATCATTTTCCATAAAATACCTTACATTATCATTCTTCATTAACACATTGTCTCATCATAACTCTCCAGTATTCCCCTCATCCTCATAATATCATCAATCTGACTACCTTCATCCTTACTCACCCTGGCCACCATGGTGATCTAGAGGGAAATGTATCAGCTCTTTGCTTGTGGCATAAAGTTTTACCATAGCAGTGGATAAATAGCAGAAATGTAGGGAAATAATACCAGAAAATCTTCAATATGCAATGTTAATCTTGTTTCAACAATATCAGTAGTATGCAAACATAAATCACTACAACAAATAGGTCACTAAATAAATATATCTCACTGAAAAATGAGACACTAGTGCTTTAGTGAATTGGGTTTCACTGGATAAGTACTTTTGAGCGACAACCAGTAGTTTACAGGCTAATTAGGCAAAGTCAATCACAATAGACTTTTAGTGCAAATATATACTCATTACACAAAATCAGCAGAGATGCTAATTCAACTTGATCAGGTTATAGGCTTTAGGCGAAATGTCTGTAGACTAGGGTCACTTTACATTAGACATTAAATATATTAGTAAGTAAATTTTAATCCGCATGTTAAACAAAGTTTCATTGGACCCATGACGCTTATTAATTTGTAATGGATGAAATCAGTAATCGACTTGATGCATACGTGAATCCTGAGCTCGGTGTAAAAAACAGTAATTCTGCAATTCTCCAGTGTAAGTAACACAATCTTCACTTAGTAATTCATCTAATGTACTAAGCAGATCTCTTGCAGCAACTGTAGGGTTAAACAACTTGCAATTCTCTCCTCAGCAACCATTTTAACTAATTTCACGATAGGATCAAATTTCCGATGCAATATAGACAAACTTTTATGACAAATGAATTCTGTATATGTCACTAGCAGTCTGTGTTAGCTACAGATAAACTTTAAATACAGCAAATTTTTGAAATAAACTCTTCATTCGGACAGCACCATAACCTCTCAATAGCATTGTTACAATCCCGGTCAGAGATTTTAATAACACAGCTTTATGTCTGACTTATTTCACTTTAATAACTTAAACGTAGCAAGGCAAAATAAACCATTAACCTATCTGTATGAGTCCTGCTGATATCTGATAGGCTTTACGACAAAGATGCTTCCTTCTGGGCTGGCTTTTAAATCTGGAACTTTAGCTGCAAACATCCCTCATGGCAATAGTCCAGCAATAGCACTCAGTGGCTCCGTGTGGCTCCTTCCCTTTTCCCCAAGAATATTCTGGAGTCTTCTAGTACTTGTACCTGGAGCCAAAATGCCTGTTTTTTTGCAGCTTTTTGTAACTTGTTGCAGTGTCTATCTGTCTTTGCATGTTCCTAGTGCAGTCTGAGGCTCTTATGTCTAGTTTGGGTCTCTAGTTTGCAGTTTGTTAATCTTAAAATGGCTGATGCAATCTGCAGTGAACTTCCCAGATACACTCTGGGAGATACAGTTTTCTGAATTAGTACATACAGTAATATACGTGTGATTTACAGGGTATTAGAATTGTGAAATAGCCTCCAAAGACTGTCAAATAGGCATGCATCTTGAAGTGTGTTGGTTGGACAAACTAGACACATTGGTGCAAAACTACAGGAATTTGGAGTGCACATCCAGTTTGCTTTGTAAATGAGTTTCATTGTGTTAAATGAATTTGATATAGGGTAAAATGCTTAAACTGCAAAGAAGAGCATATCTGATAGCTTGCCAAACACCACTAGCTATATTCATGTGTACAAATACAATACAACCATACTTGCCTACTCTCCCAATATTTCGGGGAGTCCTCCCAGACACCTGACCTCCTTTCTGAGGTCTCCCAGTGGGGAGGTTTTAAAAGTAGACACAGAGGAAATCTGATGAGAGGACATTGCGACAGTTCCAATTGACGTCAGTTGCGTGCGCAACTTTTTTTTTTTGTAAACCGGCAACGCACGGAGAATGGTAATGTTAATTTTATTCCTAACCCTATCCCCTTACGTAAAGGTAATACTTACCAGGGTCCGTGCGTTGCCGCTTTAAAAGCCGGAATTTCCAAGTCGCACACAACAACTAACATCATTTGAAAGTATCGCAATGTCCTGTCATCAGATTCCTCTGTGTCTCTTTACTGGCAAGTAGTTATTTTTTCTATGTCGCTCTGTTCATTATCGGAATAATTATGTAGGAGTAAACAGTGTCGGTGTTTACAGCACCGATAAACTTGATTACCACCGCATAAAATAGAGAGAAGGAAACTTTTTGCGCTATCCGTTCCCACTCTAACATACAATAAGGAACCAATATCTTCTTTTTAGGTAATGTTGATTGCCATATAAAACGTAAAAACTTCACAACTTCAGGATATCCAATCCCCGTAATTAGAAATAGACTTACAATTAGTATAAGCCCGTGTTCCCGTAGCAGGTACTTGAAACGAGGAGACCTGATCTTGTCCGCCCGCTTTTCACATATGGTAACAATCAGAGTACTTCAGCAATCTCCCATATGTCTCGGACACCACATTAAAAGAAAAATAAAGACATCTAGTGTACTACGTTTTAAAATTTAATACAAATACAACAGGGGATGTGGTTACCCGTACCGGATAATTGAAAGAAAAGCGCATGGATAGTTAACGATGTTCCGGAGCTCCTAACCACAGCATTTTCTGACAATGATGTAAGATCACGAGAAAGGGTTCCCAGTCCGTCTGTTGTCCACTTCACCAACGCGTTTCAACTGTAATAAGTCTTTCTCGGTTGTTTCGTGCATCCTCGGATCTGAACCGAGGCAAAATATCATTGTTGCGTTGTCTGATCTCGTAGGTTTTGGATTCCATAAGTGCCTCCCTCCCCAGGAGATCCAGTGCCATTGCTCACACAGAAACAGGGGTAGCAGTGTTCTTGTCACTCTCCAATCTCCAGTGCCATTGCTCAGTGCCAATGCTCATACAGAAATAGGAGGAGAAGCAGTGTTCTTGTCCCTTGACAAAAATTTACTGGAAATTAATGTTATTGAGGTTAATAATAATATAGGAACAAAAAGAAAGCCAATTTATGTGATTTTAGAAAACAAAATAGGGATCCAAAACCAAAAGCAAAACACACAAGGTCGGTTTTGCCAAAACCAAAACCAAAAGCAAAACACGAAGTTAATCCAGATCCAAAACCAAAACCAAAACACGGGGGTCAGTGAACATCTCTATTAATTTATCATACCATATGCCAGGAAAGTAATTGTTCAGTATTAAAAAGGTGGATTATGTAACGTGTGCCGTGCTCTATGTTCTGTTTGATGTTTCCAAATTATTAAATGGATGTTGTGAAATTCCCTTTTGAGCCTTCGCTGTTCATTATGTTTTCTCTTCCTGACTTATAAGTAACAGGGATTCTTCAGTGTTTACAACAGCTATGAAATATTTCTGAAGCGCAGGGGAGATTAAAATCATTCATCTGTGCCTTTTTTTTAATATGGCGTACATGATAGAAACAGGAAAATCTACAAATGTAAAACCAGCTTCAGTGCACCTGTCTCCCACTGTTAGCTTACTTCACTGTCTTACTTCTGTAGTGATTGTCTTAGAACAAGAATTAACTTTTAGATCTATTATACATTTTATATTTAGAAGTAGTAATGTAATAAAACAATAAACAAAAAAAGTACATAAAATCATACTTGCCTATTTTATATTTCACCCCTCAGTAGATGAGGAGCGTGGTGGAGCACTACGAATTGCGTCATTTTGGTCCCACCCCCACTGTGAAATTACCTGTTTGCACCATTTTGCAATGGACGGTGAGGCCAAAATGACATGATTCACATATATTTGCGTCATCTCCCCTTCACTTTTATGTATGCAGGATGCGGTTAATGGAACTCCCTCTCCCTAAATCAGGTGTCTCCCAGACATTCCAGGAAAGTAGGCAACTATGGCTATATATATGCAGTGTTGCATGAAGTCAAGTATATAAAAGGCCATTTACTAAATTGTAGAAATGCAGGCTCACAGTGCAAATACCATTTTGTGATATCCTAGGCCTTTTTTGCACCATGATGGATAAGTCCATGGCTTAGTGTGTCAAGATAGTGGAGACGGTGATGGGCCCCTTATGATGGGAGGAGGTTTGCGGATTCTGATGCTTCTTGCTACTTGCAGATTGGCCTTATGAATGCAACATACTTTCCCCACATTCAAAAATGTTATTTCAGTTCACAAAACAAGGTATTTAAATTAATTTCAACAGGTTGAAACTGTTTGACTTAGGGGGCATTTGCAATCTAGCAGGTAGCCACAATGCCTTCTCCTCTTGCACAATTACTTAATTTTCACAATTACAGGTGGGTGGGACCATTGGTCTGTACTTTAACTGGCAAGCCTTTTACACAAACCCAGCACAATTTATATGGAAAAATGCAGTTTCGGCTAAAATTTGAATCTTAAAAAAAAAATACATATTGGACAAATTATGTCACAATGTTTTCTTATTGTCATGATATCATTAAAACATGAATAAGGCTAGAATGCAAATTATTTTAGGAGAACAATTTAAAAACGTGAACTAATTATGGGTCTGTTACAAAAGTGATGGCAGACAGGGCTTGGACCTGACATTTTTACTCTTGCGTGTATTCCTTTGAGCTTTTAAGCCTGCAAATGGTTGTGCAAAGCTTTTGTACTAAGGCACTTCCTGAATACACAAAGTGGATGTGCACCAGTGTATTGACATTTGTGTTAAATGAAATATGCTGCTTGTCTGCATATTTTCAGTTAAAACACGCCATGTATTTCCTGTCTCACCTCTTTCCCAGTTGCCTGTCACTGTAATCACAATACCATGTCAACAATGGTTGAAGTCTGGGGTATACGGTGGTATACCGTCTACTGGCTCTTCTGTCATTGTAAAATTATAAAAATACATTCACTTCCATTTTCCATAACACCACTACTAAAATTCTACTTCAACCACTGCATGTTGATTCATTATTTAAAGAAGTTACCAACTTTTGGACAACTCCTGCTTAAAAACGTCCTTGTCCCAGGAACGAATCCGTTAACTAAACCTAGGAGATGACTCATGTAGTAGCACTAGAAGGCTGAGTCCATGCATAGCTTTTCCATAAAGCTGTATTAAAAATTAATGGACATGTTGTAATGTTTTAATTTTCCTGGGCTGTGACATGATTCTGTACCACTAATTTCTACGAAAGTCAGAGCGTGTTTTATCAAGCAGGATTTGTTCAAAATGGACAGCTGACTCAATCAAACTATATATTTAATTTATTCATACAACCCTATAAATAGAGAATTTTCATACATTCAACTGTCAGATACAGTTCAGGGAGAAGCCCTCTGGGTTATCTGGATTTGGTGGTAATGTTAAGTCCTATTTGTTAATGTTTCTAATTCTGGATCAGGTATGGGGCTAAATTGGCCAATTTATCGTTTGATTATGTTGGGAGTTATGTATTTTCAGATCATTTTTCTAAACAGTGTCCAAGAAGGGAAATTTGCAAAATTTAGTCTAATAGTTAGCAACTAAAGAACATTTTTTGTCTCCTACTAGAAGATTGATCCTGAATTTTACCTAGTGGTTAACACAGTTCCTGATTTTAACTCATTTTACCTTATTTGGTGTTTGAATCTAAAACACCTTTTGCTTATTGTCAAAATATGTATATGCTATCAAGAAACATTAACTACTAAAACTTAAAGTGCACATTACCTACACACAGTGGGCCTGATTCCTGTTCGGGTGCAACTTGCATGCAAATTGCGTTTAAAAGAGAGCGCGGAACTTCAGTGTAGTTCAGACTATATTCAAATCCAAATGTATCTCAAAGTGTTTGATTTGAATCTGAGTATAAGTGCACTCTGCTTAAACACCACTTGCTGAATGTAGATACACACAGCAGACTTCAGTATTAGCACAAGTGTCTGTTCACTAAAAATTCACATCAGAACACAAAAAATTATAAAATAAATGAACAACTCTTGACAATATAATCATTAACAAAATATAGATTTTACCAAATATTTATATTTATTTTACATTAAATACATAAATCAAGATGCTTTAAATACATATTATACATACATTGGGCCTGATTCATTAAGGAAAGTAAGGCAAAAAAATGAGTAAGTTTTCTCCTTGATAAAACCATATTACAATGCAAGGGGTGCAAATTAGTTTATTATTTTACACAAAAGGCTGTTTTTTCATGTAACACACAGATACTTGATAGCTTAATTTTCACACTGACATTTGAAGTTGATCTAGGACGTGCCCTACCCCAATTATAAATCTGTCCCCACACTTTAAATTTATTTCCCGCTCCAATGCAACATAGTTTTGCCCAGGTGAAAAGTTACTAATTTTTATTGCTTTACTTTTCTTAATGAATCAGGTCCAATGTGTTTATATAGTCAGTCTTCATTGCATACACATCATCTGTGCATACATATGTGTTGTTTTTAATACAAAGACTATGCTATGTCAGTCATTACTACCAGTTTGCACTTACCCATGCGGTGTAGCTGGTGCAAGTAACACGGCTGAAACAATGGGCACTTAAGAGACACACAGAACTTGAATGAGCTGCATTTGCTTCCGCATGCCCTTACTGCACATTGCCTAGATTAATTTGCCTCTTCCCTTCCCCATTCCGACTCTTATGTTGTAGGCAGTCATAAGTGTCATTTGCCTTTAGACATGAATTGCAATTACGTTCATTGACGTAAGGTCTACTTCTGGGCATACACAGAGCTATTTCACACAAGTTAGGGCACACAAACAGACTTACATCAACACATGAATCAGGCCCACTGTGCCAATGATATGCCAATGTGATGTGCCATCCAAATTATGAAGCCTATCAATTCATTAAGAATAAGTAATATTCTATTGACGAAAGGTATACTTTAAACTTAGTTTCCTATTCTCCCGGAATGTCTGTGATACTTCTGAATTTCAAGTTCTTCTCCTGACTCCTGAGAGAGAAGGAAACCTTCCCAGATCTCCATGTTATAAAGAGGAAGGGACAGGGCCTTGATGACACTTGGACTATGCATTGCAGAATGTGTTTTAGGGCAGGAGTTAAAAAAGAGCAAAAAAATACATATGCAAATATTGAACACAGTGCATTTAAGTGTGAAACTAATGTGTCTGTCTGATATCTTTGGAGAAGAAACAGAGAGAAGAGCATTACTGTCATCACTTGAACTTAATTAACAAGTACAAACATTTGGAAGCTTAGAAAATCCATATGGCTTCCACATGACCAAAAACTATATTTTTGCACTCAATATGTAAGCATAACAGTACCTAGCAAACTAGTATTCATTCCTCTTTTTCTCATGCAGTGTCTACACCATGCTTAGTAATTGTAATTAAAGTGATAATTAACAATCCTGTTGTTGTTTGCTTTTTGTTATCGTGACACTCTCTTTTTGGGGGTTTGTTACCTCAAGTAGTGTTAAGAAAAGGAATTATGCATCATACAGAAGGTAAAGCAAGTTAATAATTAATGGAAAATGTAGAGTACTTCGCCTACTGGCCAGATTTGGGACTGCAGACAGTTGTGCACCTGCAAGGAGTCTGCAAGTGTCTAACAGAACATACCTTTTGTAAACCGTCCTATTCTGATTTCAATACACATGGAGTATTCAAACAGCTGAAACCAGTTCTTGTGACACAATTTACATAGAGAATACATGGCTTACTTGAGAAGTGCAGTAAGAACTGTGCAGAAAAAATCACTATTTCAAAACACAAATGGATAGCAAAACAGGTAAAAAGACATAGCAGCATATTCATACATGCCAACTTTTAAAACAGGAGATCCCGGGGGAGAAGTCATGTAATAGGGGGTAGGAGGGAGCCTAGTGACGTCGTTGGGTCACCATAACCCCACCCCCAATATAAAATGCCAAAATTCACGGCCTTGAATAGCGGGACAGGGCTTATTGATGCAATTAAGCCCCGCCCCCACCGTTCAATGCTGTGGATTTCGGTGAATCCGAGAGGTTTGCCTACTCTTCTGGGAGTCTGGGAGGACTCCCCGAAATTCGGGAGCTTCACGTCAATTCCGGGAGAGTAGGCAAGTATGAGCATATTGATTATTCTGGGTGATAACCTAGATTAGCTATTGCTGTTGATCGTAGACAATTTGGTTTCAACCTTGTTTCTCCCCGATTTATAAAGAATATTTCTGCTCAGCTCCTTTGTGATACAGGCTGGCCACTTCTATCACTTTGCCAGACAGTCCAGGAATTCCTCTGCGCATGCGTGACCCGGCATTGATGGTTTACACATACGCAGTGGAACTGGAAATTAAATGTAAAAAAAAAAAAAATGATAAAAAAAGGATAAAGTAAGTAAAAAATATAAAAAAAACATTTATTTTAATATGGAAAAATGCTTTTTAGCTAAAAAAAAGTATTTTTTCTTGTGCCACTCCCTGCTGCCGCCATCCGAAATGGATATAGTAATAGGAGGAGAGTGGAGGACTTGTACTGCTTTTGTTCTTGGTAAATAGGGTTTGATATGCAAATCACCAGATTTAGGGCTTTTCTCTGTTTCATTGTAGACCCCATAGCCTTTTTCTTGACTTGAAGCCCCGCAGCATGCAGTCTGTCATAACTAAATAAGGCTAACTGAGAAAACACAAAATTTAGCCTTGAACAGAATTTTAGACATCAAAACAAATGCAATCCAGGGGCAAATGCAGGATTTCTAGAGGGGGTTCAACTCCACGAGAGTGGGCATGTCCATCATGTGATTGGCTATCATTTTAGATAGTGCTAGGCTTCTCTCCTACACCCTCCCATCCCCTTGAAATAGACAGACAGTGCTGCGTGCACTACTTTTATGTGCACACAGCTCCTTCTTCACGAGCAGAACAGAGTGAAGCAGGGCATACTCCCAACAGTCCTTGCAGTGGGACTGACTGAGCGGGACAGTCACCCAAGATTGGGACTGCCCTACCAGAATCAGGACAATTTGCAGATTGTCCTGCTCTCTCCTCCCTATTCCTGCAGTTTTCTCTACTTGCAGCTGTTGTTTGTGTCTTAAATTCAGTTGTTGCTGCTTGTCTGGATCCTGTATTGTTGACACCCTATTTGTAAAAAGTATAGGTACATGAAATATGGAAAGCCTTGCAATGAGTGAACATTTTAAGCTTCCCTCCACCTAACCGGTCCTGGAACTAAATAAAAAACAGTCATGTTTAATTTTTAGGTTTCCCTCTCTGCAATCAGCCCAACATTAATGGCATTCACATTTAATAAGTAGGCCTATATCCCCCCCAACCAGCCGCAAAATTAAATGATTAGTATTCACAATAATACTTGCCAACACTCCCGGAATGTCTCTCCATCAAGAGCCAAAATTACGTGATTCGTGACAAATTGCGTCATTTTGGCCCCGCCCCCCCACAACAAAATGACAATTTCATTGTTGCCACCCCCCTCCTAATTTCACCCTCCCGCCCCACACCCCTTCCCTGGGATCTCCCAGATGCCAATAACACAAAGTTGACAAGTTAATAAATACACCTATTTTCCCCTATCTGCCCCAACATTAACTTAATAGTATCCACATTTAGTAAATAAGCCTATTTCCTCCCAAACAACCCAGCATTTAAATAATTAGTATTCACATTTATTAAATGGTCCTCATTGCCTCCATGTTCAATTAATTGCCTCAGAACACCCCAGAATTAAATGAATATTCCCATCAAACCACTTTAACCACAGTGTTAAATTAAATATTCCCCACCATCAAATAAATAGCCCCACCAAAAAATGTATATTTTCCCATCACCATTAAATGATTAGCCTCCACCCTGACTCCTATCATTAAACTAATTCATCTAACCACCTCCAGCACACTTACACTTACATTAAAAGTCTCTTCACCCAACATCTACCTTCTGCCCTGCAAGCACTTCTGTAATCTCCATACATGCTGTCAGTGCAGGGCGAGAGATGGGTGGGCACACAGCAGTGGAGAACAGGATCGTGACAATCAACGTTTCCTGTTGTGAGGTGGCTGGTTCTGGGGTGAGGTGGCCCCTCACCCCTCACCCCAGTCTAGCTCTTGAAACACCTCAGTTCCTGGCCTGAAGGGGAGTCCTTGCTCTCAACTGCGCTGGTGCTATATTTCCTATGTTCTCCTCGTGAGCAGTCAAGGGCTTGGACCAGTCAGTGCCACTACTGGTCTATGAATTTGACCACCTCTTGAGAAATCACTGGAAAATGGCTCCAGCACCTGTGCGGAAAATAGCATAGACTCTGTACCTCTGCTATTTATTGAACATGGGTCCTTTAATTTTTAAAACGCCTATGCAGAGCAGCATATGGAAATATTACAATAAGTCTGTGAATACAGAACACTGCCTATTTGAAAGGATTAGAGATGATAAAAGCATCAATCACAAACTAATTCAAAGGCTTTACTGATAATGAAAAAATAAACACATTGAATTTGAATCAGGAAATACGTCAACATTTTTAAATTTCATAAAGTTATAATCGTTTATAAGTTTACGTCTGATTGAATTATAATTCTAGGAAATGTACTCTATATTCTGTAAATTTCTATAGATAATGGCTATAGATCGGTAACAGTAATAAGAAAATAAGGACAAAAAAGTCATGTTTTCAAATACTGAAAAGGTTTTAAAAATGTAAAAAGTGTGAATGAAAAACCCTTTTATAAATGCAATTATGCGCTATTCTTCATAAATATTTTATATACTCATATAAATGTATATAATTGTATATTTTCACAGAGGCGACATGTGTGCACTTTCTATATCTATCGAATAGAAGTAAAGTCATGTCAATCAAAATAAACACTGCTATTGTTTCTTTTTCAGATGCTTTTCCTGAATTGATGAGCACTACAGTCATCCATTCAAAAAATATAAAAAATGAAGCTGCGGATTTGCTTTGGGGGATCCTTTATTACTTCTTTTGGGTAAATGAGAAGTAGCCATGTTATTATGCTGACATCTAAGCATGAATTTGGTAGACCTGTGGCTAACACGCTCTCTCTCCATGTGTCTGCTGCTACAAAGCTTTGTTCTCATGATACTGTGCTTTCATTCTGCCAGTATGTGTCCCAAAGGCTGCCTTTGCTCTCATTCCGGAGGCTTAAATGTCAGCTGCAGTAATGCGAATCTCAAAGAAATACCTAGAGACATTCCTCCTGAAACTGTTTTACTCTACCTAGACTCCAATCAGATAACCTCTATCCCTAATGAGATTTTTAAAGATCTCCATCAACTAAAAGTTCTCAACTTGTCCAAAAACGCCATTGAATTTATAGATGAGCACTCTTTTAAAGGTGTAGCAGAGACTCTGCAGACTCTAGATCTATCAGATAACCAAATTGTAAGCGTCCATAAAAATGCTTTCAATAACCTGAAGGCAAGGGCCCGGATTGCTAACAACCCCTGGCATTGTGACTGTACTTTACAGCAGGTTCTGCGAAGCATGGCATCTAACCACGAGACTGCAAGCAACGTCATCTGCAAAACGGCCGTACTGGATGAACATGCGGGACGGGCATTCCTGACTAATGCTAATGATGCTGATCTTTGTAATCTTCCCAAAAGGACAACAGATTATGCCATGTTGGTCACTATGTTTGGCTGGTTCACCATGGTGATATCCTATGTGGTATACTATGTACGACAAAACCAGGAAGATGCGAGACGGCATCTTGAATACTTGAAATCCCTGCCAAGCAGGCAAAAAAAACCTGATGAAGCTGATGACATTAGCACTGTGGTATAGTATTCAAGGCAGGCTTAGGCAATTTGTGGTTCTGCCAGAGAATAACAGAACATAATAGGAGTTTTGGTTCAACAATAGCTGGAAAGCCACACGCTGCCTACTCCTGATCTAAGGTATCAAAGACTGAGACAACATTTTGGTAATAGATCAGATTTCATTAGAACAAACCCAGTTTAGTTCTAATGTTTGTTGTAAACCTTTTTGCCTTTTTAAACATTTACAGTAGCTACATTTATTGCCACTGTTGAGCAACAATACAACATAATCTTTGTTTGAATGGTACACAATTGTCTCTTTGATGGTATTCCAATCAACCTATCTAGTATATAATCATAACTTAGAATGCATTTCACTATTTAATAACAAAATATTTATTTTTTTAATTTCTAAGAAAATAAAGGCTTAACTTTAAACTGTGTAATACATAGTAATCTTAATCTATTGTTCTTTAGAACATGACAAACGACTGGGTTAACTGATTTATTTTTATAGGTTAGTAACCATTATGCAAAACTGGTATTGGTTTAACACAAAACACAATGGGCTGGAGCAGTAAGTGAAGAAATTATAATTCAATATGATGTTCTGTGAAAACAGTTTTTATTTTTTTCTCCCTGCGCGATGTAAAAGGGTCAATGTGCAGAAGGTTAATAACCAGGCATGGGACATCATGGCTCAGAATTTAATTTATAATCATAAATGTGTGTGTTCACACTGGCAGTAAATATATACCAAAAAGCAAAGCCGAAAGAACACAATGTGCAAATTAATCTTATTAGAAGCCACAGACCTGCGGAAAGTTACATAAGGCACCTCATTTACTAATGGATATAAAACAAAATATCTAGCCCTGCACAGTCTTAGTACATTGCCACTGATGTGCTTCTAGAATAAGTCACCAGTGTTGTAAGCCACAGAACACCTAACTAGTGTTAACAAAAGGTAAGACAGCCAACTAATATGATGCCTATTTTTTCCCCAAGAGGAAATATACTATTATGGGGAACAATTTCTAGTCAGCCCTTCACATGCTATGTGTAATAAAAAGAATTATAGTAATGCAAGTTTCATGCCTTTTTATCAATAAAAATCTTAACACAACAGTTGTTGTTGTTTTGTGCTTGTTTTGTATTTTTCTTATTAATGAATTTTATGTTTTTGTTTTGAATGTATCAAAAAATGGCTTCAAATACATCATGTTTCTTCTGTGTCGCTTTATTACAGCTATAAGTCTATCCACAGATTATAAGATACACATTGACCAACTAACAGACCGATGTGATCCGTTTTGTTGTCTGCACTGATGAAACAAACATAGCACAGTTGTAAATATTTTTTATGGGTCAACGTCAACCCATCATCACTCACAAGCAGGCTTGGATCCCTTGCCACAGTCACTGCTCAGTGACACTGGTTGGACCTGTCATTAAGTTGAATATAGACTCACTCTCTTGGTCACATAAACTCATAAGAATTGATTATTTTCATTCCTTAAATTAATTTATTATTTCAGAAGAAAGAAAAATGTGTGTTCTACAAGTAAAAAAACAACCTGTCAGCCTTTTCTGCATTTAGCCACATGCCATGCCTCATGCTAAATCTGGCCCTATCCACAAGTATAAAGGCTAAATTACAGTACTAGAACTCTAATTCTGCAATAAAGGTCAGAGAGAAACTCTTGCAATTACAAGTAATTAGATGAATTTGGTTTTATTGTAGGTTTTGCTTTATTCACTAAAGTGTAATTTATCGCACTACTTATATGATGTTCAAAATTCCAAGATAAATGAAATGAAAATGAAGAATATTCTACCATGTAATCTTCTACTCTGCTAAAATATAAAGCAGGATGACTAATAAATATTCACTGATATATAAATAGAAAAAGTTTAGGAGTTGAGACTGGGAGAGGATATTTTCCTATTCAAACTAGAATTCCCATATTTTTAGTAGTAGTAAGATCTAGCTGCAAAGTGGCATAGTATGTGTAGATTGGGATGTAGGCATGGTCTAATGTGTTCCAATTTTTCTGATCATTAATGTAGAAACTTTATTACGGCATTGAATGACATTGCAATCTCTTATTAAGCTTCAACCATCAATTTTAATGGAAAAGTGATATAAACTAACCCCTGATCCAACCAGATCCTCCCACTGGAAGTTGCAAAATGTTGCAGCAACCCAAACATGGCCATTTTGACGTATTAATTTCATGCCGTTACAAAAATTGGATTATCACATCACAAAATGTTATTTTTCTCTGAAAGTCTGTAATTTTGCACTTTTATTACTGATCCTTTGTGTCTCCTTTTCAGTCATTTAATTTGTTTCTGACATTTTTATTTACAGGATTTGAAAGTGAAATTCAGTATTTCTGACTTCGACATATTTGGAGTCTTGGTTGTTAAATGGCAGACAAATATATTTATGCTAGTCTGGAGCTGAAAATGTAAAGGAAATTGAAAATTTAATGGTGCATTACTGAGGAAATCATTTATGAAGCAGTATCTAAGGAGAGATATGGGATGTATAGTGGGTGAACTGAGTGTCTAGCAGTAAGAACTCACCAGTGCTAGGAAAATGGTATAGTATAAAACTCATGTCATACCTTCCTCCATACAAATATTTTGTAAAACTTTGCTTCGAATTCACAGCGCCTGGCTAGTCTTTCTCCAGACCATTTTATTGTCAGGAATATACAACAGATGTTTAGACATTCTCTGAATAGAACATTTTTATATATATATAAATATATATATATATATATATATATATATACACACACATATACATACATATAGTGTATCATGTTAATAAATATGTGGATACCTTAAAAAACATTAATTAGCCTTGTCAATAAGCAAAGCCATCATTGCAAATCTTATACTCGTTCAAAGGGGAGATCAAATGACCATGTTTGCTTCATTTGAAAAAAAAAAGGAAAAAGTGGAGGATCTCAATAATGTTTCCCCCTTCTGTATCAATAGTAAATAGCAGATAGTGAACAGTTGACATTGATGGACTTAAATGCTACTTCTATTTCTGGGTGGACATAAGTAAGCTAATTTAAAATTCTAAATTATACTTACCAATGATTCCCTGATTCGGCTGGTATCCGAAGTTTCCCATCTGCTTACAGGTGCAAAGTATTTCAGTCTCAGTCTACATAAGTAACATTTGTTCCAACAGCCCCTTACAGACACTCTTTACCCCGTTCTGTCTCTTCAATCGCAAGGGACCACAAGTAGCTTTAATCGCATGATGTGACTCAGCCTACATATGACCGACACTGTAATTACTGCTTTGTGGGCATGTGCAGAAGTAAAAAAAAGCCATTTATACACTGAAAACACTATTTGTGTCCAACTCTTCTGAGTAATGGACAGAGCTGAGACAATGGTCACTTGATTCTGCTGTGTTGTGTCAAACTATGAACACTAAATAAAAAACAATATAGAATCCTACAGGCACTGCTATAGATTCTTTACAGAATCATAGAAATAAAAATAGAAAAATAAGTATACTTTTATTTTTTCCGATGAAAATCTGCAGATCCTTGATTTTCTACAGTGTTTTTCTCAAAGACCATGTCAATAAAAGAGAGAAAACGCAATAGTGCAACATTGTATGTACCAATGCACATATATATAGCAATATTCCACATAAAGTTCTATATATTAGGAACCCACACCTTCTTCTTTGCTTAACGCCCCCTCTGTTGGGCTACTCACAAGAAATATAAGACGTATAAGCACATCAATGTAAATTTCTTATTTTTTTTATCTTTTAAAATCTTCCTCCATGCATCATGAAGAGCTCACCGTCAAGCCATAAAAGAAACAACAAAGTGTATCTAGTGTGATATCACTTGGATAAAATGGTAGTATTTATTCACACAAGTAGGATACACTCACATAGATAAAAAATATAAAACAAACAATATGTTCAAAAGATATTCATATACTCCTACCAGATGAATAAGATTTTTCAGGCAGTTGGTATTTTTTCCACATAGACCTTAACACTTAACCTGCGGGGTTTGACATTGCCGCTTTATATTAAAAGAGATAGAAGTTGCACTGACATTAAATTCTCCTGACGGACACCTCAGTAGTCGGAGTCACTTGCGGTCAGCATCCTGCGCCCATCGGACATCTCCAACGTCGAGATGCAGGTAAGTCTGCTTCTCTTTAAATCATTTTTTTACAGATTCGGATTTTAATTGGAGGAGTCCTCGGTGTCGTTGTGGTGGTAATTGTAAAAACGATTACCACTGGAACTGTCATTAGAATCTGCTTGAAACACACAGCAGTTATGGTTTTCTACCATTGGATTGCAAATACAGAGAAAATTCCCTATAGATTACAAAGGCAGAACAAATTCCCAATAGATTATGATGAAAAGATTTTATTTTATTTTTATTTTATAGTGGGGAGCAAGGGCTTTCCATGAGCCACATGACACAGGGATAAGTAACGCATAATAGGTAGGATAATACTAAACTACTAATATTAAGGCATAACATGAAAGTAATACAGTCAAGCCAGTAGTGTATCCACTAAGGGTTCATGGTGGTGTTTGCATGCAGTCCCCAGAGCCAGCCCCTTGATTTATAAGCCCACCCTGCACCCACAGTTGTACTGGCATGGAGAAGGAAGGCTCAAGTCCTGGTCTAGCCACTCAGGATGTGCTCCCATTGTCAATGGAGATCAGCCCTCTGCCTAATTGAATTAGTTCCCTGTTTCAGGAATGTTTTATGAATTTAGTGTCGTATGGCAAGAGAGATAAGCGAGGTAAGGTAAGAAAGATGGGAGAACATATGTGACATATGCCCTTGTCACTCTCCCCTTGTTATCTATGCTCCCTCACTACTCTCCACTTTACCAAAGTCCACTCCTTTTTTCCCTACATGTTCTTAATTGCTGTGGTGTCCAATGGGTGAGAGTGATGGGCTTCACAGCAGCTCCCACCTCTTCTTGCTCCATGTGAGAATGAACTCTGTATAGAGCATTGGTGACTCCCACTAATGATATCACTGAAGCTCCAATCAAACTACCCACAGCATGGAACAACTTTGTGTGGTGCTGCTATGTAATGTAGTGATGCACTCTAAATCTTCATAAACTGGGCAGGGTAAGAACTGCTGGTTGGTGGAGATTGGGAGACAAAGGCATGAAGCTGGACATACCTTCCAACTGTCCCTGCAGTCAGGACAAACTCATGATAGTTTCCAATATCAGGACTGTCCCACCAGAATCAGGACAGTTGGCAGACTGTGCTGCTCTTTTACATTTTTTGCAGCTTTTACTACCTGATGCCTTTAGTTCAGAATCTTCTTTTCCAGACTCTTTTCTACTATTTGCCTACTGGAACTCTCTAGGCCATCCTACCCGAACCAGCCCCAACATTAAATGAGAAGCAACTCCATTTAATAAATAGACCTCCTTCCCCCAACTAGTGCTGTAGATAATTATTAGCCCCCACTTTTAAAACTGAGACACCATACTGCATTATTAGCCCCTACAATATATAAATAGTCCCAACAACTTCACATTATACTAATAGCCCCACTATATAACCTTTATTGCCACACTAATAGAAACACACATTATATTAACACCATACACACACACACACACACACACACACACACACACACACACACACACACACACACACACACTTATTTTTATTGCATCTTGAAGACCCATGTCTGGTACATAGGGCATAGGGACACCACTTTCCTAGTGCCCTGTCAACAGAACAATCATATGGGTATGTGTAGGAGCTGTTTGTCACCAGAGTTACCACTTGAGATTTACACTTGACTTTGCTAAGTACTGACATGGACTGTATGGTGGGGAAAGTTTCATGTATTTTGACAGTCTGAGGATGTCCACATTCCTGCATAAATATATAAATAAATAAATAATTAGCATTAATAATAACAATAGTGGAGAAAGTTTCATGGATTTTGGCCGTCTAAGGACATCCACATGCCTGCATACACCAACACCCAGTCATGGAGGTTACAGCCCTGTTAAACCATTGCATATTATTTCAACCATTTTGGTCCATTTTTAAAGCTGTTGTGCAGTTCTTTATGTAGAATTTCACCCCCAACCAGTTCCAATCTTTTAGTATTGATGGCTCAACCATGAGTCACGCTTGCCGGGCTCCCGACATGTCTGGATAAATTTGATAATGTGCTTCTCCACAGCTTGGATCTCCTCTCTGTCCCAGTTTTTTCTCCACACTTCTTCACAACCTGAAAGGAAGTAGATTAATCCATAGGAACTCTGCGAAATACATAGAAGGCAAAGTGATTTTGACTAAAGAAACTGTGTGCTATACCTAGCTGTGGAAGCCTTGGTTGGAAACTGATGTTGCCGGGTCCCTATATCTCCTCTCTTCTGATGTGGACAGCATTGGACTGGCCTGCCCGGGAGCCGGGGTATCCACTAGTAGGCCCCGACGCTGGTTAGCCACGTCCCCGCCCAGTCCGTTGTTCCAAGTGACAGGTAATTGAAATATTTTCCAAGTGCAGAGAGCCCAGATGGGACTCTCTGCACATGCGCTGTAAAGTCATTGGGAGATGAGTCATGTCATAAGACTCACCCGGGAAGAAGAACCGCCCATGTTAGAGACGTCCTGCCGCCCAGAGGAGCTTCATGAAGAATGCAGGAGCAGCAGGAGCCACTGCTGATAAGGATAGTAAAGCGCACAGCACCGCAGCAGCCTGTCATTTTGGGGGAGATTGGAGAGAAACAAATGTGGCATGAGAGATGGGGGGCAATAAGGGCATATAAGACAGGGGCAATAAGTGCATGAGATATGAGGCAATAAGGGCATGTGAACTGCCATGGCAGCATGACAGAGTGTGAAGAGGGGCCACGCAGCATGACACAGTGTGAAATTGAGCCAAAGCAGCATGGCAGAGTGTGAAGGGTGTAAAAGCAGCATGGCAGAGTGTGAAGAGGGGCAAAAGCAGCATGGCAGAGTGTGAAGGGGTTCAAAAGCAGCATGGCACAGGGTGAAGAGGGGCAAAAGCAGCATGGCACAGGGTGAAGAGGGGCAAAAGCAGCATGGTAGAGTATGATGAAGGGGTGCCAGAAGAAGGGGGGAGCAAAAGTAGCATGGAGGGAGCAGTGTGATCATAAGGGGGCACAGCATGGTGATGAAAGGGCACAGTAATGTGTGTGTGTGATGGCACAGCGGGCTTGTGGTAATGTAATGTATGTGTGTGGTAGGTTGTGGCTAACTAATGGTTGCTGTTTTGTTTGTGGGGTGATGATGGGGCAATTTAATTTTTGTAGCGGGGACTATTAATTTAAGATGGGGTGGTTTTAATTGAATGTGGGGCTGAGTTTGAGGAGCATGAGGTCTATTTATTAAATGTGAATATGAATTATTTATTGGCATTGACAGTTGCTGGAAATAGGTATATTTATTATATGTAAATGCTATTAATTTATTGCAGGGGCAGTTCGGAGGGAGGCAAATAGGTTTATTTATTAAATGGGAATACTATTACTCTAATGTTGGGGCTGGAGGAAGGCCTAAGTATTAATCTTGGGTCCTATTGATTTAACGCCGGGGCTGGTTGGAAAGAAACATATATATAAACGATGGCGGTAAAAGTCAAAAGTATTCATTGGACACAATATTTCCAACTTACCGTCTGGATCAATGTGGATTTCATTCAAATTCTTGCCTTTCAGTTCAGCCAGTCTGCCACTCTTGAGAGCCGTAAACACTTTACTGATCTTGGCAAGTTGAAGTGTACATTCTGTGAGGAGGTATTACTGCTGGTGCACCCTGATGCCAAGCCCAAGGAAATCTGAATAACTGATACAGTTTGTGTTGTTTAGGATGTGGACACTTGAGAGAGAGTGGCAGTGTGCTTTCGAAGCTTCGTGGAAAACAGCGTGTGGGGATGTCTGGCCCCAAAATCTCTGTCAAACAGTCATATACAATTGTAGCCTCAGAAATGTGACAAGGCAGTTAGTCTGGTAAACATGTAGACATTTTGGTTATCAACTCCACATTCTTCATGCTTCTCTGCCAGAAGTTCCATTGTATTTTGCATGGTTGGTGTCAGCAGGATGGGGACTTTCTCCCTAGTTTTCCCCAGAATTCAATACAAGTGAAGTGCTGGCAGAGCTTCCTCTCAATCTCGGAAAATGCTAGGGCCACATCTTCATGGAGATCTGAAGTATCTCTTGAGGAGAAGGTAGTCAGCAACATCTTGAAAATTTCCCCTACCCTTCTTTGACTGAAGATCACCTGTGCCAGGGTGACTTTTGAAAGCAGTGCCTAGTGGTTAAGCGTAGGCTTGGTGGATAGGCCAATTCAGTAAGCTTGCCGATTCTCATTGTGGAACAAGTGTATCTTTTTCACATCTTCTGTGAAAGGAAAGATCTGAGGCATGTTCCACTCAGACTCCTTAAGAGTTTTCAATGCAGCCACTGAGATCAACTCATTCCATCTTGCCTCATATATCTTACTGAAGTTGCATGCATTTTCAAATGCAGCAATGCAGCCCTCAATCATGGCTCGGCACTCCACAATACTTGCTATCTTTTGCAGGCTGTGCCTGACCTTGAGTGCCAGCGAGGGTGACTTAAATGTACCTGTCTCCTCATCATAGCCAGCTACCAACATCGCAACGTCTACTATGTGCAGAAATTTTGATAGGATGGTAAAGTCTTCAATCCTCTCCAAAGGGGTTGCTCTTCTAGCATGTAGCAGTAGCCTGCCAATTTCTCTAAACTTCTGAAGGATGTACTCGTGCCTGCCAAAATCTGAACAGACTTGCTTGAAAAGATGCTTCCCCATCGGCATGAGGCATCGGCCATTTTTGACTGCGAGTAAGACTTTATCTGGGGTCAAGTCACTTAAGAGCTTCCAAAAGCCACCACTGATGTCAGGTGGAACAGGCTGAGCAAAGGTGCACAATGACTGCACTTTGTTTTTGCCAGGTGTGGGCTTCTTGCCCCTTCAGTTTACATCTCTTCATGTTGTCACAAGTATTTTCTTGCAAACAAGCCTTAGCAGGCTGCACAGTGCATGAAGCCTTTGGCATTCATCTCTTTGTCTGGAAGTTTGTATGGGACCAAAACGCCATGTCCTGTCCTCATTGCATCAGCTTTGTGTGCAAAGTTGCATCTATTGTAAAGATGTGCCAATTGCATGCACCTTTCTTCTGAGTGCTTGGGGAATTTTATGGCCACGGCTACTTCAGTCTCATTGCAGTGAACATCCTCCAGATGCTTCTCACAGTGAGGCTTCTCACAGTACAAGCATTAGTGCTTTTTGTTTTATGTCCTGGAGCCATCACTGTTTCTGGATCGCATTTGGAGAGACACTGTGCTGTCTCTCCGACCCTCTGTGTTTAAAACACCGCTGCCAACAGGTCAAGAATGGTCGTGCATAAAACACATCTCTGCATTTTGCTCCTTTGGCGGGCAATGGGGCATCATCGCTGGTGTCTGAGCCACTCTCATCCAAAGTGTCAGAGGCATACTCATCTCCACTTCTCTCTGCACTGTAATCTGAGCTTCTGGTGGGCTCTGTCATGCTCCATTGTCCCCACTGTACTTTCATCAGCAGATGAATGCCTGCATGTCTTTTTCCCTGTCGACCGCACGTGCCTGGTTACATATGACCTCTAATGGTGGTGCACAAACACACAATCTCCCCTCCACATCGGACATAGTCACACTCTTGATCCAACAAAGTGACTCATGGGGACATGCCAGATCTTTATGCCCAGCATATCAACAAGGTCCCCTGCATTGATTAGCTTCGGGAAGTTTTGTCGGGTACTCATTTTTTGTCCCCACTACAAATAAGGTCCCCACAGTGTTGGTGTGTGAACAGGTGCATAGGAATGCAAGTACACACACACAAACACATTATAATACCATCATACATATTATATTAATACCATTACATATAACATTATAGTAATACCATGATATATAAGCATAGGATTTTGTGGTCTAAGTGTAGCAAAAACAAACACTTGAAATTGGGCGCAAGGTCTAATCAAAATAACAACTGAATACAGTTGACAGTAAATGGACAATAGTATAAAATAATAGTGCAATAACAATACAGAGGAAATAATACAATGATAATGATGTTAATACAATGTAATAGTAACTAACAACCTATATCATCCAAACAATGGACTTTCTGATTATGACTAATTGAATACTTTGAAAATGCAGAAAATAAAGATAATCAGAGTTATAGTTACTATATTTGTCCTATGTGATTAAAGTTTCTGTAATGGTAGGCTATATGTTCAAAGTGTGGGGTAATGGGAAATTCAACACACTGTAAGAATACACTGTTCATCTACAGATGTGGGTTGATGTAGTGAAAAGGGATGGCGTCGTCCCTTAAATGGTAATCACTATTAAATGTGTGCTACTAATGGTGTGGGAGGTGAGAGCAGTCTCAGCAGTGTAGGGATATGCAAGTATTTTCAACTCTGGAAAGATGTAGGATTGTCTGAACACAAATGAAAGCTATGAAATGTTCTGCAGTGACTCTGCTTACCATATGGCAATCTGCATGAACGTGAAAGGAGAAACAGCAAAATCAGAAGCAGGACCCTGGAAAAGAGTAAATGCAGACAGCTGCAATACTACTGAATTCTCTTTGGGATGTGTCTGGGTTCTCTTCTTCCCTCCGTGTTGACATCTTGCTTTCTCTTTTTTTTGTGTGCTGTCTCTCTCTCTTTCCTCTTGTGCAGGACCTGAACTGTCTTTGCCTCTCTTGCAGCCTTGGCAGGCTAATTTCTGTCAACAGTAGACTCTTCTATGGGACTGGCACTCCCCTCTAATTGTCAGACAATTAGCGCTATTAGGGGCAGATTCAACTGACAGCCTGACTTTAACGCAGAGTTACCTGGTTTTAACGCCATTTTTGGTCATATTGGAGCGTTGTTATTTAACCCACAATTTAATTCCTGATGTTGCGCTCCCTATTTGTTTCCCAATCTTGCTCATCACGTGGGTTTTGAGCCTCATATTAAAGTATAGGCAAAAGGTTTAGGAAGCAATTCAATTCTATTTTATTGCAGCGTGTCATTGGCAGTATTATCTTGCACCACTACAAGCCAGGTTAAAAACAAATAAAGCAGCAGAAAAGTATTGCAATTCACCTAAGATTAACGCGCAGGGGTGGTGTTTACTGATTTTAAATTGAATACCACACAGCTGAAACTAAAACCGGATGCGGCTTCTTAGTAATACTCACGCGGATATATTCTCAAAAAAAAAAAAAGGAGATGTATTGTATCGGCCCCTTAGTCTCGCAGCTTTGTCTGACAGACTGACAGTCTTCTTCATTAGTCTTGTAACCTAAAGCGCTAAGGAATATGCTGGCGCTCTATAAGTAAATGCTAATAATATTAATAACCTTATAAAACAAAAAAGAACCCACAGGCGCTTAGTGACAATAAAAATAGTAATAGGCAGCTTCTTTATCATATGATATCTATCTCCAAGTATCCCACCTAAGATCAACAACAAAAAGAAAAAATAGCACCACACATAGCGTAATTCTTCTTAAAACCAAGTAAAAAGTGAAGGAGTGTCAATTAAGATCTGTACCAAAAGATTAATATTGAACAGCTTATCTGGTAAATGTTAAAACCTTCTTCTCTTCATCAGGGAGCGTATCCAGGTAAACCATTAAACTCAGAAGGATAGCCACAATAGTGCAGTATGTCCTTATTATTGGTTGATACAAATCTCAATAGTACTCAAGCTCATACATTTTTTAAACTTTTAATACATGAATTTAAAACATCACTAAGAGCAATATTATGCTCGTACATTAAATATAAAAACATTTGTTTATTTTTCCTTCGTGTTAAGGAACAAAAGTATGCAGTCACGATCAGATGTAACAGTCCCACTTCTAACTTTAGAGGCAATTCAATCGCACAAAAACCCCAACGCGTTTCGAATTCACAAAGATTTTTTCAAGGGGTCAAAACCCCTTGACCCCTTGCAAAGTGTAGGCAAGAATTTGTGTAAGTTTTCTGGACAAAACCATGCTGCAATGAAAGGGGTGTAAATTAGTTTATTATTTTGCACATAAATACTGAAATACTGGCTGTTTTTTCATGTAGCACACAAATATCAACTTTAAATTTCAGTGTACAAATAAGCTATCAAGTATTTGTGTGCTACATGAAAAAACTGTCATTATTTAACTTATGTGTAAAACAGAATACTAATTTGCACCCCTTGCATTGTAACATGGTTTTCTCTAGGAGACTGAAATAAGAAGTTTATTAAGTTAAGATCCTTAATGAATCAGGCCCTAGACTCTTACATTCCCATTCATAGAACTCACACAGACAGTGCTATCTTTCTTACCCAGCAGATTCAGTGATCAAGTGCTGTGCTTAACTAGTTGGCTTCAGGATGTCTAAACAAGCAACAGGTTCACTTGCTATGTGTTTCTCTCCCTCTTACAGCCGTAGCAGGCTTGCAGACACTTGTTTTTGCTTTGTTAGCAGGTAGCTTCTCTGAGTATGGCTGTGGACCAGTTTATGACTCATATTGCTATCCACTATAGGGCTTATGTAGAGTCGGATGCAACTTACTCTTTAAGTGCAAGTGTAAATTGCATCCTGTAATTTACTTAGTATTCCAAGCCGCATGTATCTATAGATATGTGCGACTCAGAATTGTACACATTTCGTGAGATATGTTTAAATGACCAGGTTCATCAAAATCTCCAAAAAATATTCCACAGGTAGATGTAAAAAATATATATTTTCTTTTTTCCTGAAGAACCCAAAATAATCTACAGGCAAGGCAAAATAAAAACCCATAAACAGATTGACGAGGACTATGATCCTCTATGGAGGATCAACCACGCAGAATGAAATATTCACAGACGCAAGGTCAATTTATATGCTAAAGGGTTTGCCATGACAGGGTTTCCCATGACAGAGATTTCCATGACAGAGATTCTGCTGCACAAAATTCCTGGCACTGTAAAGCATTTCTCATTTGTTTTTTCAGTTGTTCTTATCTTTTTCTCTCCAGTCTTTCCTTGCTTCTTGTCTTATCTTCATCCTTTCTGTTGCTTTTTTGTTTCTTCCTTCTCTTCATTTCCTCCTGCACCCCCCTCCATTGTCCATTCAGCACCCACTTTTCTGCCAACATTCACTGCCCCAAGCTTGCCACCACCAGCCCTACTTGACTAATGTATGGCTCCCCCGTATTTTCGGAAAGCCATATTTCTGTCTCATCTGCCATCCCAGGCATCAGGGGACTCCTTCAGCAGTAACCTGGCTAGTGGTTACCTCCAGGCCACCTAGCAGAACCCAGACAGCTGATGGGTGGCCTTACCTCTATCCTACCTCCCCAACAGCCAAACCGCTGGGGCTCCCTACTCAGCTTCGGAGGCCACAGTGTTAGTGTCAGGGTGCAAGTGGCGGAGAAGAGATCCCCATTGACTCCAGTGTTCGACTGGCATACTGGTGTACAGGGGAATTCCCCGGTGAGCCCCACTGCCACATGGCTTTACCCCCTTTCTCAAGGGTGGGGCCAAAATGGTGCACATGGGATGCTGAAGACATGGTTGCATATGCTCCCAGGCTGGTCCGATAATGGACTGCCTGGGCATCTTTCAATGTGAGAGGAACTTCCTCCTCTTCCTTGTATCTGCAAGAGGAGTGGAGCTACACGGATCCAAGCACTGCAGCTGTTCCCGGAACCTGCAATTCATTGTAGCTGCCACACCTTCCTTTATATACTTCTCCCTTCTCTCCCCTTCCCACTCCTCCCTCTTTTCAGGAGCATCAGAGACTTCCAGGAAGCAGAGGAGTAGATAAGTTAAATGTGATTATTAAGTAAGTGTGTGTGTGTGTGTGTGTGCTTATTTTTTAGTAAATATATTGTGGGGACTGATGTGTATGTAAAAAGCTAACAGGCTGTAGGGAGGCTTATATTTGTGTGTAAAGGGTAACATAATATGGGGAGTGGAATGTGTGTGTGTAAAAGTTAACATACTGTAGAGTTAAAATACTGTGTCTATATCTGTATCTAAAACACTTCCCCTTCCCTGCTTCCATACACCCCATGTGCCACTCTCCCCCTTCCCTGCATCCAGACACCCCATCTGCCACACTGGTCACTGCTGCCAGCCACCACAAGCTGCTGCTGACCCCATCAACACATTTCTCCTCCCTCCTGCCAAACAGCCCTGCTGCTGCTGCGCCTCATCTGCCACCTGCGGTTCTAAACTGGCCTCCCTGCACCTATTTCATAGCTGTACAGGAGAAGAGAGAAGAGATAGAGAGAGAAAGAAAGAAGGGATTACATTCTATGTGATCTAGGTAAGTGCATGCACAATTTATATATATATATATATATATATATATATATATATATATATATATATATATAACAGACATAGGTCCTCTGCACTCACCATGTACAGACTGGGGTGCAAGAGGGGATTGCCCACATTGTATAGACAAGGAAACAGGGATACTCTGCACTCTCCAAACACATAATTAATGCTATATCAAGTACTGTTCTATATTAAAAACAGGGGATGTTAGTTCCACATATTGCAATATATGTTAAGCTGACCAACTCATGCCAAAGTCTTCCCATTCTGGTCAGTCCTAACATGATCAAATGCTATGCTATTTTATCTGGGCTTAAGGCTTACCTGCACACAGCTTTTAAAGACAAGTCTTTCCCTAGCACTAGCAGCCATGGGAGACCTGGGACTCACCTGACACAAGTTGGAATTAATTAATGTAAAGAATGGGGTGCAAGAGTCATGGGACTTACATTGTATAAACAAAAACAGACATTTGATCATGTTAGGACTGACCAGAATGGGAAGACTTTGGCGTGAGTTGGTCAGCTTAAACATATATTGCAATATGTGGAACTAACATTCCCTGTTTTTAATATAGAACAGTACTTGATATAGCATTAATTATTATTCTTTGGAGAGTGCAGAGCATCCCTGTTTTCATATATATATATATATATATATATATATATATATATATATATATATATATATATACACACACACACACACACACACGAGGTATGTCTATTAAATAATGAGCCTGATTAAATAACTCACCTTTATTTATTGCTATTACAAATGTTATGTTTGTCCTCTTCAATATGCTCCCCATTTGCACTAATACATCGTTGTAGTCATGTTTTCCACTGGTCGAAGGCATGGAGCTAGTCAATTTCTCTCACTTGTTTCAACAACATTTGCTGTTTTCTTTTTTACATCAACTGACTCAAAATGTGTCCCTTTAAGCACTGATTTAACTTTTGGGAAAAGATAAATATTGCAAGTTGCTAAATCGGCCGAATATGGAGGATGTTCAAGTGTAGTAATGTGTTTGTCAGTCAAAAACTGCTTCCCAGAAAGTGCTGTGTGAGCAGACGCATTGTCCTGGTGAAGTAAGAAACCATTTTTCCACAGTGGCGGCCGTTTCTTTCTGACTCTTTCTCTCAGCTTTTGAAAAACTTCCTTATGATAATGCTGATTAACTGTTGTGCCTTCTGGAACCCATTCTTCCAAAATTACACTCTTGATATCGAAAAAAAAAGCATTACTTTGAATTTTAACTTGCTTTGACAAGCTTTTTTTCATTCTCGGTGATGACGGTGTTTTCCAATGCATTGACTGTCTTTTGGTTTCAGGATCGTACTGGAAGATCCAGGTCTCATCACAAGTGATTACTTTAGGAAACAGATTTGGATCTATGTCAAGTTGCTGCAGAATATCAACACAACATTCCATGCAATGTTCTTTTTGCTCTGGTATGAGAACCCTTGGGACCATCTTTGCACAAACTTTCGTCATGTTAAGATCCTCACACAAAATTTTCCTAACTGTGTCTTTGTCAATGTTTAAGGATTCAGCCATCATTCGAATACTGAGTCGGTGGTCTTTTCGAACAATCTGCCTGATTTTTTTTACATTTTCTTCGGTTCTTGAAGTGCAAGGTCATCCAGCGCGTTCATCATCTTCCATATTCTCACATCCCCATAGGCCGTAGTAAGCATTTGAAATCATTCTGTTGGTGTTTTGTGCAATTTTACTAAAAATTTCAAATTGACACGTTCAACTTTTAAACTTATATATATGTATATATATATATATATATATATATATATATATATATATATATATATATGAAATATATGTGTGTGTAAGAAATATAAGCCACAGGCACTTCGTGATAATATAAAATATATAATACTTAGTTTCTCTTGAACAATAGGCAGCTTCTTAAACATTTGATACCCATTTGCATGTATCCAATCTAAAATCAAAAGGGAAAAGAAAAAGAAGCACCACACCTAGCGTAATTCTTTCTAGAGACACAATTAGAAAAGTGCAAAGTGCCAATTAGGACCCATACTAAAAGGTGATATATAAACAGCTTATCTGAAATATATAGAACCTTCTTATCCAAGTATGAACTAGAACTCAAAAGGATGGCTATAATACTATAGTACATTCTAGCAACTGTTAGAATTCAATTATAGCTCAAGAAAATTATATTTACAAATATTGCATGGGACCAAGAGCAAAATAATGCCCGTACATGAAATATTAAAACATAGACTCATCTGTCCTCTCATGCGATAAGTACACCAAACAGTCCCCAACGTGTTTCGTCTTATCAAAGACTTTCTGGAAGGGTCAAATACAACATAATAGTTCAGTGGGTTTAAATAATAAAAAAAAATCTTGTCTGACGAATCAGGTCCATAACAACTTCCCGCCACCATAGCTCGCAGAACGAGTGTTTCGATACATCACATTCGGTTCGTCATAAACAGCTTAACATGCCGACCCACATAAAATAATTAAGATCATATCAAACTAATAACTTTTAAAATACATGCAAACAAATTTGCTTGAGCATATACATATATATGTATATATATATATATATATATATATATATATATATATATATGTATATATATATATATATATATATATATATATATATATATATACATACATATACATACATATGTATATATATATATATATATATATATATATATATATATATACATACATATACATACATATGTATATATATATATATATATATATATATATATATATATATATATATATATATATATATATATACACACATTAAAAGAGCCCAGAATTGGGCGACATTTTCTTAGTAGACCAGTGAGCTATCCAAATAAGAATAAAATGTATTACAATATTGTGAATACAATGTATTACAACATTGTTAATACAATATAAATATAAATATGACTATAAATATCACCATATTAATACAATATAGTAAATTCATACAACTTGAACTACATAATACAGGAATATAAATTAACATTACACCCAATATCGGGCGCCATTTTCTAGAAGACCAATGCATTATCATAGATAAATATATATAAAGGTATATAAAAGTATATAAAAGAGTATATAACTATGGTATGATAATACATAAACATACAAAAATGCCAGTATAATGCATACAGACCTATGGAAATAAAAATAATCAATGAATGAAAGAAGCTAATTCATATGCCTCATTTAATCCATTAGGTGGAAGAGTGTTAAGTCTAAATATCTAAAACATTTCTCTACAAATAAGTTTACTAGTCAAATCACCACCACGTGAACCTAATGTGACATGCTCAATACCCTTGAATCTAAGTCCACTAAAATCAGCATTGTGATGTTTAGTAAAATGTCTGGACACTGAGGGCTAGATTTACTAAGCTGCGGGTTTGAAAAAGTGGGGATGTTGCCTATAGCAACCAATCAGATTTTAGCTGTCATTCTGTAGAAAGTACTAAATAGATGAAGGCTAGAATCTGATTGGTTGCTATAGGCAACATCCCCCCTTTTTCAAACCCGCATCTTAGTAAATCTAGCCCTGAGTGTAATTCGAATTTATTCCTAATGGCCCTAACATGCTCCTGGAATCATAGTTTGAGACACCTCTTAGTTTTTCCCACATATTTAAGGTTACAAGGAACATTCTAACAAAGAACTGATGTGGTTAAATAATTTATCAATTTCTGTATTTTAAATTCATTCATGTTGGAAGAGTCAGAAAATGTCTTGTTTGAAGTTGTCACCAATTTACACATTTTGCAATTAGAACATTTAAAAAAACCTTTAACATTTCTCTTCAAAAACGTCTCACAAATGTTTTCATTCTTCAGTAGGCTCTCTGACAGGAGAGATTTCAGATTTTTAGTCCTTTTAATTATAATGTCAGATTTTTCCGCCATTATAGGACCCAATATTGGATTCATAAAAATGATCTTCCATTATTTATGCAGAATATATCTGATCTTCTTTTAATCTTTGCTAAATTCAGTAATGAAAGGAACCATTTCATCCCTAATCTTTTTAACTCTGTAGGTCAACAACTCTTCCTTCTTGATATTATTAGTCTCTTACAAAGCTTTAATTATTATTTCCTCAGAATAACACCTTTCTCTAAATCTATATGTATAAATCTGCAAATGTTCAGTACATATCTCTCTATCTGAACAATTTCTTATTACATGGTTAAACTGAGATTTAGAAATATTATCTTTCCATTTTTTGAGATGACAACTATTATATTGCAAGTAATTATTAGTGTGAACTTCCTTAATATAAGTTTTAGTCCCAATTTTCTCCACATAATTTCAAATGACAGATCCAGATATTCTATACTAGTGTCACTAACTTTAGAAGTGAATCTGAGATTGAAATTGTTATTATTCAAAGAATCCAGGAATAACCCCAAAGTATCCATTGGAGCATCCCAAATTAACAAAGGTGTCATCTATATATCTCCAGTAAAAAACAACATTTCTCCATTGTTTGTATTATATATGAATTCTATTTCCCATTTTCCCATATACAAGTTGGCTAAACTGGGTGCGAAAGCTGTACCCATCACCGTATATTTGATGGAAATTTTTTTCCAAAAATTTTAAATAATTATGTATCAAGATACACCTAATGATGTCACAGATAAAATCCCTCAGTCCATCATCAAGTTCCAGAAAATATCTAACGGCTTCAATGCCCATATCATGATTAATAGAAGTATAAAGGGCTTCCACATCTATCATTACCCATTTATAACCACATTGCCATTGTATTTTCTCCAAAAGTTGTAATAAAAATGTAGTATCTTTTAAATATGCTGGGAGTTCTGAAACATACTTTAAGAAAAAAAAATCCACATAATTTGAAGCATTAGAAGTTAGGTAATTAAACCCTGATATTATAGGGCGTCCTGGTTTTTTTTTCAAAGATTTATAAACCATTGGAAGATGATATATTGACCACAACTAAGTATCCCATTTTTCCAGGCCTGCTGTGCCAAGCTTTTTAATTCACACACAAAATCATTAGTAGGATCTCTATCTAACATTCTATAGGACTTGTCATTTCCCAACAATCTTTCTGCTTCAAAAACATAATCAGTCCTATTTAATATGACAATAGCAGCCACCTTATCAGCCTGCTTAATGACAATCTTGTCATTATTCATTAAATTATCAAGTGCCCTCTTTTCCAAATGAGAAATATTTCTTTTATAATTGTTACTCACATCCTCCTTACACAGATCACCTTTAACTAATTGATAAGACTTCAACATTACTCCCCTTAGACGCTAATGGAAAAAATTTGGACAGTAATTTTAAACCTGATTTTGACACATTTAAAGTATTTAGATCCATAGAGTTTGTAAGTGTCTGCTAATTTTCACTTTTCTTTAAAAAATGCCTTTTTAATGTGAGTTTTCTAATAAATCTATTTAAATCCAGAAACAGGTGTTATGTGCGTATTGTCGCTAACCAATAACGATTGTCGAACCTCGATTTGTGTTTCCAAAGCACAAAGATTTATTCGCAATAAGTAGAATAAATATGCTCAAGCGAAGTAATAGTAAATACAGCCGTTACTTATCGCAGGCGCTCTGGATCCAGTGCAGTCATTCAATCCTGAAGTCTAGGGACAAGATGTCTGCACTCTGGATCACAAGCTGCTGCTTATATACACAATCACATACAGTAATATAATGAAGATAGAATAGCTTGCATCTATTGGTCCAGGTCTCAGGAAGGTCCAAGGGGTCGTCATCATTGGCCAGTTCATACAAAGGAATCCAAAGGAGGGGGTCATCTCAGCAGGGGGTATGCTCTGCTCTTCCCGCCAAGATTCCTTAGTCTTAAGTAGTTCATAATTCCCTATCATTCATAACTTGTGTATGCACTCTGCGATTCCCTCGCAGAGTGAACCAAACAGTGGGATATGTAACAAGGTTCAGTATGATACCACTCATGATGTTATTCCTTCAACCCATTCCGTGTATTTCACTAATATGCATGTAACTCTGATATAACATATAAATACCACTATATTTCGACATAACTGACTATGTGTTGTAACTACCATTAATGTGTACTATTTTATAAGTATGCGTGTCTGTGCGAATGTATGGTAAAAGACCGATTACTGTTGCTGCAACGTGTAGTGGATGAGCACGCCCTTTCACGCCGTAGCGTGCCCTTGTACGCCGTAGCGTACTGTACGCATCTTTTCAGAGAAAGACAACCAAGTTTGCTAGACTTTAATTGAAATGACTTTATCCAATTTACTGACTTCGACAGTTCCACCCTTTGATAGTGTAATAAACTATCACCCAATCACCGTTTCAAGTTCAGGATTATACAATACTTCTTCACAGACCATGATCTCTGTATCTGGTACCACCCTTTCAGTCTCTTTCTCAGTGTTACTCCTATGAGACCATTTTCCACACTTCAACACAGTAGGAACACATTTGACAACTAAACCAATTGCTAAGATGACACCCAGTATAAGGAGAAGGAGCTTACCTACACTCACAATCATTTCCTGTACCCACTTCCCTAGACCGGAGAACCATTTTGCTGGGTTCAACCATGAGAACCAACCCGCCACCTTTTCCCCGACCTCATATAACGAAGAATTATGGCTCTTTCGAAATTCCCATTTCAGCTGCAAAATTTCATCCATCTTCCGGTCTATAACCTCTTTAGGGTCATCCGTATTATTAGTAATGTACGTGCAACATTTGACACCGAACTGGGTGACCAGTGTCACATAGTACCCACCAGTAATAGAGGTGAGGTAATTTAGTACCAGTCTATGTTGCACCAACTCTTTCTTGTACGCTTGTAGCTCCCTTCCAGTATACCTGAAAGTGTCATAATACATCTCGGTGATATTATCTATTAATTTGGCTAGGTCTTGGATATAGTTAAAGTTTAATGTTCCCCGAGCGGTCCTGGTGAGCAACCATAACTTGGAAACCAGCAGTTTCACTAATCAATATTGTAGCTATGGGTTCCTCACCAGGAATCATATTTCTCTTGCCACGGTGTTCATACTGTGTGTGTATGTATGGTGGTGATGTAGTCTTGTGAATATCAACTATTTCTTCATGAGTAAGAGTCATGATTTCAGGAACCAGTTTAGCTAGGAAACACAAGCCCTTGGAACTCGGAGTCACCCAGGAATAAGCTTTTCTACCACAAACAAAATACACATCCTCAGGGAGAACATAAGGAACAGTATGCCCATGAATTATATCACACAGAGTTTTGATAAACTACCCATGCCTAGTGTCTCCATCTGCTCTAGACACGTGTCGGTATTAATGACATTTTCACATTTATCTGTAGAGACTTTTCCAATGGATACCTTCTTATGTTTGGTTATACGCCCTAACTTGTGACTTCCATCAACATTCCTGCCTAGTAGTGACCTTGTGAGTCTTCCTCTAAAATGAGTGTGGCGAGCCATTCTCTGATCTGATAGGTCAGCCTCCCAATTCTCCAGGCGCTTTGCATGAGATATGTTTAGGCACAGCAAAGATCTGCCTATGGAGTATTGTCGAAGCTTCAGACTAGGGGACCTAGTGTTATTGTACCTCCCTTCTATGGGCCTCCCACCCCTCAATTCGAGTACTTCGGATATGTTTAGGGGGAATGGCACTAGTCCTATGTTATGCTGCCCTTGAGGCACGTGAGAGCACACCCAACACTCGGTTTGGTTTAGCACCTTACCCACCAGGGAGTGATAATCCTCCAAAGGATGCCCGCCTATATTCAGAGTACTGGGGGACTGGCATCGTTGGCTGCATCTCTCTTCAACTAGGGAGTTGCAGAACTTGCAGATACAATACTCATCAGACAATAGCCCCTCACACTGCCTCCGAGTTCCTGAGCTAGCAGACCTTTTCATAACCCCTGGACCAAGTTTGATAATGGGCTGCTCAGAGTATCCTATTAACTTTTCTTCGGCCTCCATTTCATCCGTATCACTCCCAGAACTCTCCTCCGTCCTCCATCCTCCTTCACAAAAACAGAATGTCCTAGAAAAAGTAAAAACAAGGAAAATCCTGGAACAAAAGAAAAACAAAAACCGCCACTCCATCGCTGGAAAGATAGTTCTGAGGCAACGTCTCTGGTTCAGGTGTCTCAACTGCAGGCTTTAGGTCTCCCGGAACAGGCTCACAAGTGACAGCTCTATGTCGTCGGTCTGAGTCTTGTCTTGCACTTTCTCCGGATTATGGACTCTCCTGCAGTGGGTGGAATGGACCCAAGTGTCTCTCTCTGCAACCTTCAGTGATGTAGTACTGGTCAGCAGCACTTGGTACGGGCCTTCCCAACGGTCTGTTAAACAACCTGAACGTAAGAAATTGCGGATCATAACATAGTCTCCAGGTTCAACATCATGACAGTTCGTCTCTGGCATACCAGGTGACAGCATTTTTAGTTTTTGTTGTTGTTGTTTTAGCTGTCTACTCATTCTTATAAGATATTGTACAGTCACTTCATTATTACACTTCAAGTCGTCTTGTGGACTCACGATCAAATGAGGTTGTCGTCCGAACAGTATCTCAAAGGGGGACAGATTAAGAGGAGGTCTAGGAGTGGTTCGAATGCTATGGAGGACCAACGGCAAAGCCTCAGGCCATGCCAACCCAGTTTCAGCCATTATATTACTCAGCTTGTTCTTTATAGTACCGTTTATTCTCTCCACCTTACCACTGGCTTGTGGTCGGTAAGGGGTGTGAAGTCTGCTACTGATTCCCATGAGTTTACACATATTTTGGAAGATATCACCAGTAAAATGGGTACCCCTATCATTTTCAATGATTCTAGGGATACCGAACCTACACACAAAGTCTTGTACAATTTTCTTTGCAGTGAACACAGCAGTATTAATGGCTGCCGGATATGCTTCTACCCAACCGGAAAACACATCAATACACATTAACACATACTTTAGATTCCTGCACGGTGGTAATTGGATATAGTCAATTTGTATTACCTGAAAAGGTCCGTCTGTAGGAGGGATGTGGGATGGCTCAGTTGGAATAGTTTTCCCAACATTTTTCCTCAAACAAGTAAGACATGACATTGCTTTCTTACCAGCTTGAGAGGAAAATCCGGGAGCACACCAGTATGCTCTCACCAGTTTGCGCATACCTTCTTTACCCAGTTGAGTCAGGCCGTGTGCTGCTTCAGCCAGGCTTGGATAGTATGTTCGGGGAGCTACAGGCTTACCTTGTCCATCCCTCCAGAGTCCTGAGGACTCTTGACCACATCCCTTCGCCTTCCAGACCGCCTTTTCCTGCAGGGAACACAAATCTTGCATTTCAATTAATTTCTGCATGTCTAATGTCTGAAAAACCATCATAGTCTCGGTCGATACAGTCATAGGTTGCCCTGCTGCCCATTTAGCAGCTTCGTCTGCCCTGTTGTTGCCCAGTGACACTGGGTCTTCTTCAAAGGTATGGGCTTTGCACTTTATGACGGCTACTGTTCTGGGTAACTGTATCGCTGTCAGAAGTCCTTTTATGTGTTGTGAATGTGCTACTGGTGTACCTGCTGCTGTCGTAAAGTTTCTAAGACGCCAAAGGGCCCCAAAATCGTGCACTACCCCGAAGGCGTACCTAGAGTCAGTATATATATTGGCTGATTTACCCTCTGCCAATTCACACGCTCTCCTTAGTGCTACTAGTTCCGCCACCTGGGCTGAGTGAGGTGGACCAAGGGGTTCAGCTTCTACCACATCCTGATCGTCTACAACAGCGTAACCAGTACATAGCTCTCCTGTCTCTGTCTGTCTATGGCAACTTCCGTCTGTATAAAACGTAAAATCTACATTTTCTAAGGGGGTGTCACGTATGTCGGGCCTTGCAGTAAAGGTCTGATTCAGGTGTTCCATACAGTCATGCGTGTCAGTATTCTTGCCTAACTCATCATCAACCAGGGTCTCCTCACCTCCCACCCTTTGTGTCTCTTGAGACACATACGGAAGGTATGTAGCTGGATTTAAGGTGTTACATCGTTTGATGGTGATGTTTGAGGGTGCCATCAGGGCTAGTTCCCATTTTGTGAATCTAGCTGAAGAAACATGTCTGGTTTGGGCTGAATTTAACAGAGCTGATACAGCATGGGGTGTATAGATGGTTGAATTATGTCCTAATACTATATCCTCGCTCTTACTTACTAGAAGGGCCGTTGCTGCTACACTTCTGAGACATGTTGGGAGTGATCTTGCCACATTGTCCAATTGTGCACTGTAGTATGCTACCGGTCTGCTAGCGTCACCATGTTTCTGTGCGAGGACGCCTGCTGCACAACCATCAGCTTCTGTACAAAATAGCTCAAAAGGCTTTTCATAATCAGGTATTCCCAATGCAGGTGCTCTTGTCAGACTATCTTTAAGATTAAAGAACGCTTGCTCTGACTCTTCTGTGTGTACAACACGTTCTGGTTTTGAGGAAGAGACTAGCTCCTGCAATGGTAATGCCAGAATAGAAAAACCTGGGATCCAGGACCTACAGTATCCACACATCCCTAAGAAAGTACGAATCTGCTTCTGGCTCTGTGGCAGGGTCATGTGTTGTATGGCCTCAATTCTGTCGGTTGTCAGGTGTCTTAGCCCCTTAGTGAGGCAGTGTCCTAAGTATTTGACCTTAGTCTGACATGGCTGTAATTTATCCTTTGCCACCTTGTGTCCTGTTTGTGAAAGATGAAGCAACAACAATTTAGTATCATGTAAACATGACATAAAAGAATCAGAGCACAACAACAAATCGTCCACATATTAAATTAGAACAGACCCATTGTGGGGTTGAAAGGATTGCAAACAGTCATGTAAGGCTTGGGAGAAAATACTGGGGCTGTCAATGAACCCCTGGGGTAGTCTGGTCCATGTGTATTGCACTCCCCTGTAGGAGAATGCAAAAAGGTATTGGCAGTCAGGGTGAAGAGGGACTGAAAAGAAAGCAGAACATAGATCAATGACAGTAAAATGACTGGCAGACGGTGGAATCTGCATGAGGATGACAGCTGGATTCGGCACTACGTGGAATTGGCTCTTAACAACTTTGTTAATTCTCCTTAAGTCCTGGACTAATCTATAGCCCCTCCCCCCACTCTTCTTCACAGGGAAAATGGGACTATTTGCTGTACTGGCCGTACGGATTAAAATCCCTTGTTGTATCAGCCTCTCAATAACAGGATATACCCCTAGCTCCACCTCCGGTTTTAATGGATACTGTGGGATTTTTGGAGCTATCCTACCACTTTTTAGATTGACCATGACAGGGGCTACGTTTGCCATCAGTCCAGTGTCCTGTCCATCTCTGGTCCATAGGGAACCTGGTATTTCCAGCAACATCCCCTTTACTTGAGATGGACTTTGTTCTATAACAGGAGAGTGTAACATTAACCTTTGAGGGGTGTCCAATATGTCCTGTACCTCATGTGCAACCTTCTCGGGTATATCTAGGAACACACCATCTGAAGTACAGTATATGACACATCCCATTTTACATAACAAGTCTCTCCCTAGCAAGTTAGTAGGAGCCGCTGCAGCTAAGAGAAACGAATGCTTAGTATGCAGAGGGCCGATAGTAACTTCAGTGGGTTTAGTTAGAGGATAATGTAACACTTTTCCCGTTACCCCCATAGCTGGAATAGTTTTACTGGTCACCTGTAGATTGAAAGGAGAGGTTATCACAGATCGGGCCGCCCCTGTATCTACAAGAAAAGTTTGTTTCCTACCAGCTATGTCAACTATCATTGTTGGTTCTTCACTCTGACTCTCAGTTAACCTCACTGGCTGTAGACTACAGGTATGACCTGACCCCTAGCGCTGACTATTGATTTCCCGTGCAGCATCTGCTGCTGTAATATGCGCGGGTAGATGTGAGTCTTCTAGTCTATGTGAATCCCTTCTTGGAGGATATCTATGTGACCCACCCTTCTGTGTATTGAGTCTTTCCTTTTTACAATCTCTCATGTAATGTCCTTCCTCGTTACAGTTGAAACACCTGATCACTTTAGGTTTCTTGTTATATGGGTTGTATGCTGGTGGTCGAGTATGCACCCTTTCTAGAGCTTGTATACTTACCGTCATTAACCTATCACTTTTCTCCTCCCTTTTTCTAAAAAGGTTTTTGTCATGCTCCACAGCAGACTCCCTAAGAGAGTCTACTGTGACGCCTCTCCAATTAGGTAATGTGGTTTGTACTCTCGTCTTTAAATTTTCTCTAAGGCCATCCATCAGTACCCCTACAGCTACCTCTCTGTGATGTGGGTCCTCACTTATGTTGGATATCCCAGTAAACCGTGTTATCGCTGCTATAGCTCTAGTGAAGTAATCTGCTGCTGTTTCACTATCCTTTTGTTTAATGGTGAAAATCTTACTCCAATTTACTACTACTGTTTATTCCTCACTTTCGTTGAGGTAATCAACCATACTTTATCTTTTACAGTATTTAGTACCTCTGCATTAAAACTTCCTATTGTTGGGAAAGGCCTATCACAAGTTTTGGTCATCTTGACCCACGTGTCACAATACACAGTTGCGTATGCACCATATTTCTTACACATGAGAAACCTAGCTGAACCAATAGGGCCTTCCTTAGGCAGTACACTGACCATCTCTAGCGTATGCTTAGCACCCATGTTGAACAATATACCAACTTTGTTGCTACAATCACAGCTAGAGATCTCTAATGCTCGGTGAACGTATTTCCTTTAGCCGCGTTCACTCGCTTTTCTCGCACCCGGCGAGGATCCCTAATACAGAAATATCACTGTGGGCCCCAAGGGCTATCTGCTCCTCGATACCCTGGCTCAACCACAAAATCTGCTGAGTTTATTATAACTGGAAGAACAAAGTCAATACAATCAACCAGCCTTTCCAATATAATTCCTCCTAGCTGCTTCACCAATCCGCACTCAAGATGCGGTTAGATCGCACTGCCTACCAATACTAATTATTAGCAAACCTTGCGATCTCTTGGTAGCGCTTTTGCGAAAAACACGTTTTCGCATTCAGTATACCTGCCCTGTATACCGTCCTTCAGTTGGGCAATCCGCCTCGTCAGACAGCAACTGAGTATAATGAATAATGAACAGTGTATCTACGTTACAACATCACACACTATACACCTTTTCTGCGCAGAAAATCAAAAGTTCCCAACAACAGTAATGATATCTCAGAGGCTTTCACAAGTAATTGTATTATGCACATATAATAACTATCAAGACGATTGTTTAACCACGTGGCAAATCTACCGGAAGTTCGTGTACGCACAGCAGGAAATACACATACGCTAAGCAATGCAATACAGTTAAAACGCACAATGACAGAAAAAAAGAAACAGTTTTCTCTTTTGTCCCTAGGTTCTAGTTAGCGTGCCCTAGATAATGCAAAACGGACATTCGGTTTCGCAACACAGAGTAAAATTCAGGTTTTGAACACCATGCGTTCTTACCCATTTATGACGCGTCTCCACCCTTTGTTGAGGAACCGAAATCCGTTGGTCTTGCGTATCATCGGCAACGAAACATCCAAAGCTCACGAGCCCCCAAATTGTTATGTGCGTATTGTCGCTAACCAATAACGATTTTCGAACCTCGATTTGTGTTTCCAAAGCACAAAGATTTATTCGCAATAAGTAGAATAAATATGCTCAAGCGAAGTAATAGTAAATACAGCCGTTACTTATCGCAGGCGCTCTGGATCCAGTGCAGTCATTCAATCCTGAAGTCTGGGGACAAGATGTCTGCACTCTGGATCACAAGCTGCTGCTTATATACACAATCACATACAGTAATACAATGAAGATGGAATAGCTTGCATCTATTGGTACAGGTCTCAGGAAGGTCCAAGGGGTCGTCATCATTGGCCAGTTCATACAAAGGAATCCAAAGGAGGGGGTCATCTCAGCAGGGGGTATGCTCTGCTCTTCCAGCCAAGTTTCCTTAGTCTTAAGTAGGTCATAATTCCCTATCATTCATAACTTGTGTATGCACTCTGCGATTCCCTCGCAGAGTGAACCAAACAGTGGGATATGTAACAAGGTTCATTATGATACCACTCATGATGTTATTCCTTCAACCCATTCCGTGTATTTCACTAATATGCATGTAACTCTGATATAACATATAAATACCACTATATTTCGACATAACTGACTATGTGTTGTAACTACCATTAATGTGTACTATTTTATAAGTATGCGTGTCTGTGCGAATGTATGGTAAAAGACCGATTACTGTTGCTGCCACGTGTAGTGGATGAGCACGCCCTTTCACGCCGTAGCGTGCCCTTGTACGCCGTAGCGTACCGTACGCATCTTTTCAGACAAAGACAACCAAGTTTGCTAGACTTTAATTGAAATGACTTTATCCAATTTACTGACTTCGACACAGGTGAAAGTCATTGGATTTACTACTCGGGGCAAAAGATAATCCCTTATTTAAAAGTTTATATTCATCATTTGTGAGTTGATAATCAGACAAATTAAAAATGCCCTTATGATCCAAAGGAACAGAGTCACCTAATAATTTCTTATTTTTCTTTTCCTTATCTACCCCCTCATTTGCCTCTTTTTCTAAAAATCTCCTTTTCATTGGAGAAGCTATTTTTATATTTTCCCTAAATGAGAATTTTTTGAAAATGGTGTCTTCCTTTGGTGTTGTAGTGGGGGATAAAAAAAAATCATCCTCCCCACTCCAAAATCTCTCTCTCTGGAGTGGGGAATATCTATTCCCAAGTTTCAAATACTGAGTTAAAAGCTCCTGCCCATTTTTTGTGTACCTCGTTTCTTAAAGGGTTTTGAAACCGAACCATCTTGTCTTTTTTTATCAGATTCAGTAGTCTGTCTATCAAACCGTCTGTTCATAGGGTATGTTTCTTCTCTGATAGATGGCCAGCTGTTAAATTGTTCTTGTCGGATATTATCCCTAGGATCTGCTGGAGGGGTAAGGTTAGTGGCTCCATGATGAGGCAAATTCTGAAAAAACTGAACAGGTCCACTGGAATTTTAGGGAGCTAGAGAGTGGTTATTAAGCACCCCTTAATTACAGTGGACTCTACTCATTTGTTCAGTCATGATGGGATTCACCTTACAGATGAGGGGTTGTTGCTTTTCATTGATGAAATTCATTGAAAATTGAGGGATTCAGGTAGGTCACTTGGTCGTGGGCTGTGTATCCGCTAAAGGAACACAGTGTAGAAGAAAAGCATTGCGGTCAGCGGCTAATACTATATGCTTTTGTTGAATGGCCGCTGGCTACTTCTCTCCTTTGATGTGCTTTGGCTCATGGTTCATTGTGTGGAGGCCCTTGTGAACTGTTTTTGTGGACATGTCTTTGTGAAACCAGAAGGGACGTTGTTTCTGTGACGCCGAGTTAAGGAATGACCATTCAGGTATGATATCCTTGATTTTAGTGGATTCCGGGCCAATTGGCCTGCCACTCATTTTTGTTTTGCTGAACTTATATTTTGCTTTCTCTGCCACACTTTACAATTATAATTAAAACTGTGACCTTTTTGTCATATTCATATCTGTGTCCATGTGTTTATTTCATTATTAGAGTGATAAGTTTAATGTGATGTAAGAGGTTTATTGTGCTGTAGAAAGGAGCATCAACATTATGCAGTTTAAAAGAAAGCAGAGCAGGTAAAGACACTTTGAAAATAAACTCCTTTTTTTCCATCATGAATGTAGATCCCAATTAATTAACTTTGAACACACAACTAATCTTGTGCACAACAGGCATTTGTGACTATTAACTGAGGATGTCCTTATTACATTCATCAAAGAACTGTACAGTGGATTTGAATATACAAAAGTTCTGCTCTCCACAGATGGCAGTTACACCTAAAATGGATGTGTCACGCCTGAGGATCTGTCTGTACCCAGACCTGGTTGTGTCTCTGGAGCCAAGCTGGTGGCTACTTACACAAAACTGGGTAGCCTGATAATGTTCCTTTGCATGTAAGTGGAAGGACTGCTACAGATGGTGATTAGATTAGCAGAGGAGGCCAGGCAGGAACAGGAGTGCTGAACCAGAATGATGACTGCATATTCTGAGCAGGAATAACGGAGAATACTGCAGACTGCTGGCAACCAAGTTGGTGTCTGAAAAATCAATGTTGCACTGGCAACAGGTAAGGGCTCCAGGAAGTCATTTTATACTAACTTTGGCACCTGATTGAAAGCTGCAGTCGTCTGAGCTGAAGCAGTACTCTGACAGGCTGAGGGAGAGCAGGTGACTTAATCAAAGATGGCAATGCCCATCTACTGGTTATGGAGCTGTCGAAGTCAGCAAATTGGATAAAGTCATTTCAATTAAAATCGAGCAAACTTGGTTGTCTTTGTCTGAAAAGATGCGTACGGTACGCTACGGCGTACAAGGGCACGCTACGGTGTGAAAGGGTGTATGCAGCTACTACACGTGGCAGCAACAGTATTTGGTCTTTTACCATACATTTGCATAAACACGCATACTTGTAAAATATTACACATTAATGGCAGTTGCAACACATAGTCAGTTATGTCGAAATATAGTAGTATTTATGTGTTATATTAAAATTATATGCATATTAGTGAAATATATGGAACAGGTTGAAGGAATCATATCGTATGTGGTATCATAATAAACCTCTTTACATTTGACACTGTTTGGTTCACTCTGCGAAGGAATCGCAGAGTACATACGCCAGTTATGAATGATAGGGAATTATGGACTACTTAGGACTAAGGAATCTTGGCGGGAAGAGCCGAGCATACCCCCTGGAGAGATGACCCCCTCCTTTGGATTCCTTAGGATGAACTAGCCAATGATTGACAACCCCGACCTTCCTGAAACCTGGACCAATAGAAGCAAGCTATACCATCTTCATTGTGTTACTGTATTTCTGTGTGCATATAAGCAGCAGCTTCACATCCAGTGTTCAGACATCTTGTCCCCAGACTTCAGGATTGAATGACTGCACACTGGATCCAGAGCGCCTGCGATAAGTAACGGCTGTATTTATTATCACTTCGCTTGAACATATTATTCTACCATTTACGAATAAATCTTTGTGTGTTGGAAACACAAATCGAGGTTCGACAATCGTTATTGGTTAGCGACAATACGCACATAACAGAGCGATCTCTGGAGTGGAGACAGACTGGGCAGCATTCTGCAGAAAGATATGAAACCAGTAGAGCTGGCGAACTGCAGGGACTGTTTAGATAGACAGTGAAGGGGTAAGTAACAGGACTTGAGAGCCTGGTGCATGACAGGATGATAGCTAATGTACACAGTTGTCTGACAGTTTGCTGGGAGTAAGGAGCACCCTTTTAGCAGAAATGCTATGTTATGTTTCTCTACTTGCTATTCAATGAAAATTGTCCAATCTGAATAGTGGGGTTCCAACTCCCAAAGTGATTTAGTAGTAAGAAGTAAAATAGTAACAATTAATAAAATAAGTACAGCCGATTACATAACCAGGCGCTCTGGATCCAGCATACAGTCATTCAATCCTGAAGTCTGTGGTCAAGAAGACTGTATTATAGTCCCAGAGCTCATTTTATATACAGTTGGTGTTACATTGAAAACAGTAGAGATGACTTGGCATGTTTCCATTGGTTCAGACTTCTGGACAGTCTGGTATAATGTAGGACATAGGTCAGTTCAAACTATGCCCTCCAAGGGTGGGGGTCAGCTCTCCAACAGTTGCATACATATCTTCCCGCTGAGAAGTTGGTTCAAACTGCTCTATTTTCATTACACACACAATACCATTCTGATCACTAATTCCTTATTATCCATAACTCGCATACGCAAGGTGCGATCTCTTGGCCGATACAAAACGGATGTCGGAGTATAATTAAGGGATTAGAATGATGCCACATATGATATGTTCCCTGTATCCTGAACCTTAGATCTCACTAAAGTGCATTTAATTTTATTATATTTAACTATAAACTCTAATAAATTTGGTTATAAACGACTGTGTGTTGGAACTATTTTAAAGGTAAACTCTTTTACAAGTGAATGTGTAAGTGTACATGTGTGTAGAAGTGTTTGCATGTGTTGTGGTTAAATACGCCCTTCCATGCCGTAGCGGGCTATTCACATATTTTCAAACAAAGATAACCAGATTGATGAATATTAATTTGAAACGACTACATCCAATTATTTGACTTCGACAGCTGTGAAATGGTGGGTGAATTGTCATGCATTTGTAAATGTGTGTAATTGAGAATTCAGCATTTTTATGTACAAAAAGAAATACATCTATTTTACTGTCTCACAGCAGTGTTGCTGAGGGATTTTTCTTTGCATTTATTCCTTTCTGGACAACCCCACCCTTTCATCCACCTGTGAACCTATCATCATCATCATCATTTATTTATATAGCGTCAGCAGATTCCGTAGCGCTTTACAATTGGGAACAAACAAGATTAACACAATGCTGAGTAATACATGCAGACAGAGAGGTAAGAGGTTAAGCAACTTCCATTTCTATATAGTTTGCTGGGAGCTGTAGTGTCATAAATTCAATAACAGATTTCCACTCACAATATATCAATGTCATTTAAAACTAAAGATGTTCACTGAACCCCGTGTTTTGGTTTTGGTTTGAGTTTTGGATCTGTATTAAGTGTGCGTTTTGGTTTTGATTTTCGCAAAACCGCCCTTGCATGTTTTGGATTTGGTTTTGGATCTGTATTTGTTAGAAAAGTTGATAAAATATGCTAAAATCACATAATATTGCTCTTTGTTTTGTTCCTACATTATTATTAACCTTAATAACACTAATTTACAGTCATTTCCAGTCAATTTTGACGACCTCACAGGTCACAATCTTATTTTCATACACTTGTGGCCAAAGACTGCAGCGAGCTGGCTGGATGCTAAGCAACAGAGCAATGACACAAACACACAGCAGTTCATAACACATCTAGGAAACATTGCCACACAGCAGTGGTAGAAAAGAAAAGTAGGTGGTGCAAGATGGAATTGTCCTTGGAACCTCTCACCCTCCCATATGTTAAAAAGCTTTAATAAACTCATACAGAAACAGGAGGGGTAGCAAGTACAGTTTAAAAAAGCAAGCACTTCAATGGCAAGGAGTGCAACTTTTGTGTCTGAAGTGCTTGGTTTGTTTGGGCCCCCACAAAACAAGCTAACGATGGGATTAAGGCAGCTAAGGTAACAGTGCTGTCAATGAACTGTAAGACTGCAGCAATTAGAGCAATGGCACAAACACACAGCAGTTTATATTACATCTAGGAAACAATACCAGTATCACACAGCAGTGTCAGGAAAGAAAAGTGGTGCAAGATGGAATTGTCCTTGGGCCCTCCCACCCACCATTATGTTGGATCTTAAAAAGGACGTGTACACTTTAGCAAACCAAGTACTTCAGCGACAAAAAGTGTCACTATTGCGTCTGAAGTGCTTGGTTTGTTTGGGCACCCCTCAAAATAAGCCAACAATGGGCTTAATGCAGCTAAGCTAACAGTGCTGTCAATGAAGTCTACAATGGCAAGATGATTTTGTCATCATCTTCAGCCTCATCCTCATCAGCGTGCACATCATCCTCACACAATATTAATTCACCCCTGCAGGAATCCACTTTTACAGAAGTCTCTGTAACATAAATGTAAAACCCCTTAGAGGCATATCACTGACAACCTGTTTGAAAAACTAAGGGAAGTCATTGCAACATGGCTTATCCCATTTGAACTCTACTGAGGATATGTCATTTCTGAGAATGCCACCAATATTATGAGAGCATTACAGCGGGGAGAATTCAATCACATTCCCTGTTTTGCTCACACAATCAACTTGTTGATGCAGAGCTTTTTAAAAACATAAGAGTGACATGCAGGAGATGCTGTCTGTGTCCCAAAATAATTTGTGTCATTTTGGCAGGAAGGAGATTGCAGCAGCTGCAAGAAGAATAGAGTTTGAGGGGGAATGTACTTTAGTCCAGTGCAGAATGCTTTCCGTGTTGTGCAAGGTGCTAAAACCATTCTAAGTAGTCACCTGTGAAGCAAGTTCTGACACTGTTAGCTTGAGTCAAGTGATTCCTCTAACTAGACTTTTGGAAAAGCAGCTAGAGAAATTGAAGCAGGAGATTAAACAAAGCAATTCCGCTAACCATGTAGGATTTGTAGATCATGTACTTTATTTGCTTCCCCAGGATCTGAGAGTTATCAACATTTTGAAATCGGATCACTACATTTTGGCAACTGTACTTGATCCTAGGTTTAAGTGCTATGTCTTCTCTTTCTTTCCAACTGGCCCAGATCTCAAGAGATTGAATGAGCTCCTGCTCAGAAAACTGACAGCTCAGGTGGTACATGACACAACAACGTCTCCTCCCTCAGTTTCTTTGGAAAGTGCTGCTAGGAAAAAGCTTTCCCATTACACCCAGTGGTGATGCAGATGAGTCAGCACAACATTATGACATTTGGGAGTAAATGTATGAAGCTCCGGGTTCTTCAACACCCGCGAGTTCGGCGTCTTCAGCGCTTAAATTTAAAGCGGCGCTGCCTTGTAAAGGGAAACTTCCCTTTACAAGGCAGCGCCACTTTAAATTAAAGCGCTGAAGACGCCTAACTCGCGGGTGTTGAAGAACACGGAGCTTCATACATTAACCATTTGTTCTGGTCTAAAAGAATTGCCCAAAAATTGTGATAGCTCTGTCGTGGAAATGAACTACAAATTCCATGAGGAAGGCCATTATCGGCAATTACATCAAAGTACAGAGACATCTGTAATGGTGGATTCCAGCGGGGATGAATTAGCACTATGTGAGAATGATGTACACACTGATGAGGGTGAGGATGATGACAGTATAGATTGCAGGTGCTGGGATCTAGCTGAGAGAAGGGAGCTAGCTGATGCTGGTATGCTTATTAATATTTTGGGTAGAATGACATGTTGACAATTTTATGTTTTTCTACAGTAAACTTTTGTTTCCCTGACTGAAAACCATCATGCAATTGATCATAGGCTGTAGCAGATGACGTAGAGGGATTAGTATTATCTTGACTAGTGCCAGCAGCTGCTTGGTGCTCAGGTTTTCTGTGGACTGATGTGGATCCATATTGATGACACAGAGCAATGTGACAGGAGAATGTAGCGTGACAAGAACACTGCCACCCCTCCTGTTTCTGTATGAGGAATGGCACAGAGCAATGTCAGTGGAGACTTATAAGAACACTACCAACCCTCCTGTTTCTGTATGAGGAATGGCACAGAGCAATGTCATTGAAGACTAATAAGAACACTACCACCCCTCCTGTTTTTGTATGAGCAATGGCACAGAGCAATGTGACTGGAGAGTGACAAGGACACTGCCACCCCTCCTGTTTCTTTATGAGCAATGGCAGAGAGTAATGTCACTAGAGACTTATAAGAAAACTACCACTCTTCCTATTTCTGTATCAGCACTGGCACAAAGCCATGTCACTGGAGAGGAGACTGATAAGAAGAACACTACCTTCCCTAGTATTTCAGTGTGAGTTATGGAATGTTGCAGGACATTGCCACCCCTCCTCTTTCTGTTTAAGATATGACGGTAGCCAACTACACTGGAGACTGCCAAGAACGCTGCTACCCCTTCTGTGTCTGTCTGTGAAATGTCGCCGGTTCTCCATGGAGGGCGGTACTTATAGAATCCAAAACTCAGGACATTCGACAACGCAACAATGACGTTTTGCTTCGTTTTCAGTTCCGAGGGCAGGCGAATGAAACAAGACGAGCGGAAAACTGAGCCCGAGCATTTGTTTTTAAAACCCTTTCTCCCGATATCGCTCTGTGGTTCTGATCTTCAGGGCTAATCTTCAATATACTGATAACTTCTGTTCACCCTAATGACAAACACAGACCAATGTCCAAGTACAATTAGTATCAATATTATTCTTCAGGGCTATTCCCCACTATGCCTGACACATTTCAAACTACTGGCAAACCACAGTCTCTATGTATGGTACTATAGCACATGCACACTTATCTGTCCCTCTGCTTATTTTGCACTGCCCAGTTCCAAGCTCTCTTCAGATCCATCTCCTCTCATAGATCTGCACGGCATTCCTTGTGTGGATCTCCCAATCACAATACAACACTATTGTTTTTAACTATTTGGAAAAAACAAACAACACTTTAGGGGTATATTTACTAAACTGCAGGTTTGAAAAACTGGGGATGTTGCCTATAGCAACCAATCAGAATCTAGCTGTCATTTTGTAGAATGTACTATATAAATGATAACTAAAATGTGGTTGCTATGGGTAACAACTCCACTTTTTTAAACCTGCAGTTTAGTAAATATACCCCTCAGAGAAGCAATGGTCAAACTTGAACATGGGTCAAATTCTGGAAGAATTCTATCAGTATCATTTTGCAGATGTCTCTAAATGGTATTTCAGTAAGTTAAATATATCTTCTTGTTCTTTTGTCCAAAAAGAATTTCAAAGTAACAGTTGATAAAAGGTCATTACTGTATATTTGAATAAAGTTGGCACAAACACAGTGGGTTGTTTTTTTTTACATTTGTGCATCATTAGACCTATTTCTGACACAACATGGAAATTATTGCAATCATCAGCTAAACAGTTAATTAGAGGCAACAGCTGTCAAGGCATGCGTTACAAAATGGCATGTCTTTTCTGTGGAATTAACTCCATTGAATAAGTGGATTGATGCTACTAAACACATGATTCTTTTCAGCTGAAATCCAGATCATGCTAATAAAAGCAACATTCAATTGTAAATCCTGAACATAAAAAAAATCACTGGGAAATTACTTCAATATTATTAATGTATTTCATTGGCACTAAAAAATATATATATTCTTTTTTTTAATAATAGTTGAACTTGGATGTCAAGGTCCCACCGGCATATGTTATAGTGCAAAAGAGGATTGTGACTGAAAGAAATTAATTTCTGCTGCTATGGTTAGGAGTTTTGCTATTTTTTGCAGCTTATGCTGGGTATACATGAACCAAGCATTTTCATGTGGTCCATGCTAATTCTAGGAGTCCATAGGTACTTCCTCACATGGGACAATTAGCCTTATTTCACCTTACCTCACGTTCTCAGTTCTATACTGACATAGCAAAGGTAAATTTTGAATGCAAAAACCATGCAAAGCCATTTCTACTTCTTTTGCTATGCCATTTGATATTTTACTGGCCAGTGCATGGAGTGGGGTACGAATTTCCTATGACTAAAATGCTGACACCTATAACAGTGACACAAAATCCTGACACATAAAATAGTGACAAATAAGAAATGTCTAATGTTAGAAACTGTGACAGTCAATAAATCCAAACTTCATTAAAACCTACTGTAACAAAACGCACCCTTCTCGTGGCACTTTTGTCACCTTCTGTTGCAAGAACACCCAGCAGATATCAGCAACATGAAAACTTCTTGTTTTAAATCAAAGATATTTATTGTTTGCATCACAATAAATATCAATTCTTCTGTCAGGATGACACCAGCAAGCAACCCCTTTTGCTTGCACCTCCTGGTGACCCTACGGCTAACTAGACATAGACCAGCTCACTACTGACTGGCCAACTAGTTCAGCATCAGTCACACCTAACAAAAGCACAACTCAAGGTTAAATACACAAGGTCTCCTCCCACAGGCTTGGATGACTGACAGGCGACACTCACACCTTGACTTTAAAGGAAGTCTCCTCAGGTGCTCTGTAATGCCTATTCAGTACAGCCACCCCTATCAGCTCTGCTGCTAGCTGTGGAAACAAACACGTTAAAGCATGTAAGCAAATCACACTTTACATCTAATTTATCACATGTCTCTGACCTGTACATAACTGAACTTAAGCACAGTGCTACACCTGTATATAACTTGGTTCACAGACTTTTACCTGCAGACTGTTAGCTCCATAGCTAATTCCACTCTGAGAGGCCTGTGGAAAACCACTCCCATTGCCACACTATATGTAAGAAAGGCTGACACACAAAAAATGTTAACAATGTGATTTCTGACACTGAAAATGCCTACAGTCACTCTGCTGGCATTAAAGTTCAAATGCGGGTGGGTTCAGCGACTATACAGATGTATACAACCAACTATACCAACCAACTAAAAATTGAGTATATACGGGCGAGCTCTCTGACACACCTTAAAAATGATGATATAGTCATTACAGTTTCATTTTTAATTTCAATCCTTAGCAAAATATTTTTTGACTTGTTGAGTTATTGCATGATACTAAGTGCAGGGGACTGCAAATTACAGACTCGCCATATTGTTTTGCCAACCAATGTGAAAAAGATTAATAGTAGTAGGAGAAGCTATAAGATTTCTGCTTTCACTTTACTGTCGTTTTGTAGAGTTCATTGGCCCACCAGGAATAGTGATACATATCACACAAGAGACATAAATACATTCAAAATATCCTTCAAAATATATTCTTATTTTTGGTGAGTAGTGATGGTGTCACTTATATATTGGAGAGTGGTGATGTCACATGACTCCACAATGGAATGTATAGCTGGCAGTGAAGTTTTTAAATCAAAACCTGTATTATAATGAATGAGACGAAATGGGGTCCCACTGCACTGAGGACTTTTTATTCAATAATCGTTTCTCACAGTTTATTGTACTTTTCAATCCTTGGCTGAGTATAACTATATACAGCAGAGCATCAGTGTATTATGTCTATTGTTATTTTTAATTATTAAGTTAATTTTGCCCTTGCTATTACTTTCAATATTGTATGTATTAGAAATATAAAGACTGTTATATGGCATTTGGTGTGAAAATAGCAGGACAGCAGAAGCCTTTATTATTATTATTAATCTTTATTTATAAGGCCCCACAAGATATCCACAGCTCCGCACATATTATAAACAATAGACCTTACAGGGTAAACAGCAGAGAACAAGTACTACTTAGACTCAAAAGGCTCCAAGCAGGACCATAATTAGTGTAGTTGGAACAGAAGTAGTAAATATAGAGACAGGAGAGAAGAGGACACTGCTCTTGAGAACTTAAGGAAGGGAGGGAGGTCTTATGCCCAGGCATGAAAATGGCCTTCTTTGTATCACTTGCCAGTGATAAGAAGAAGGCCATTGTCATGCCTGAGCATAAGACCAAAAAATCCACCTCTTATGTGTGGAATTATTTTTACCCAATCCTGACAACAGTTGTCTAGCCATTTGTAGCATTTGCAAAGCTAAAGGGAGGGCAGACAGACAGCAGGCACACAAGTGAGTCAGTGGATGGGTCAGGTGCAAGAGGAGTGCATACAAGAACAGGGGAGGAGAGAGGTGATAAAACAATCATGGAGTAGGTTAGGAGGATAGCTAGTAGGCTTTGAAGAACAGATGAGTTTTAAGTGCCCACTTGAAGTTGCACAGGTTAGAGGACAGTCGGATAGAGAGAGGGAGGTCATTCCAGTGGAGGAGGGCAGCCCGGGAGAAATCTTGAATTCTGGTGTGAGATGAGGTGATCACAGTGAAGGGGAGGCGATGGTCATTGGCTGATCCCAGGGAACGGGAGGGAGTGTGAATGTAGAGGAGATTGGAGACGTATGGGACAGTGGAGTGGGAGAGGGCCTTGTATGTGAGGGTGAGGATTGCGAAAAGGATTCTGTAGGGAAAGAGGAGCCAATGAAAGGCAAGACAGAGAGGGGAGACAGAGGAAAATAAGTCTTGCAGCTGCATTAAGTATAGAACAAAGGGGCGCAAGGTGGGAGCGGGGAAGGCCGGTGAGGAGAAGGTTACAAAAAAAATGATAAGGACGTGGATGATAGATTTGATGGCATCCTGAGAAAGGAAGGGCCAGATGCGGGCGATGTTACGTAGTTGAAAGCGCTAAGAATGGGAAGAGATAGAATATGGGGGGCAAAAGAGTGGGAGGAGTCGAGGTTGACATCCAGGCAGCAAAGTTGGAGAACAGAAGAGCGGATGTTTTTATTAACAGAGATGGAGAGATTATGGTGAGATGAAGATTTAGAACGAGGAAAAACAATCAGTTCAGTTTTGGCAATGTTTATTTTAAGAAAACATGAGGACATCCAAGAGGAGATGGTAGAAAGGCAGTCAGATACATGAGAGAAGAGAGGGCAAAGGTCAGGAGGAGAGATGTAGAGTTGAAGGTCATTGGTGTAAAAGGGAGGTGAGGACTCAGAGTGGAGTGGAAACAGAGAAGGAGCTGTTGGCGAGGTATGAGGTGAACCAAGCAAGGATGAAGCCAGAGAGGCCATGAGAAAGAAAGAAAGAGTCTGCAACAGGAGGGGGTAGTCCATGGTGTCGAAAGCCTTGGAGAGGTCAAGGGGAATGAGGAAAGAGAAGTGACCCCTGGATTTAGCTAAGAGGAGGTCATTAGTAATTTTAGCCATATTGCTTGACAGGACAGAAGGTTGTGTTAATTAAGATATTTGAGTTAGCTAAGGTAATTACCATTTGTCTCAAATGTCAATTGTTATAAGGTGTGGCATAGATCGGGCCTGTTAGTAATCAGCAGCATGTCAATAGGTTCAATCAATCTTGGAGGATCTTGGTGTATATAACACCAGCACAAATGACGCTGGGCCAGGCATTGTGGTGCCGCCAGAGAAAACCCTACCAGGACGCGGTCTGTGTGAGCCAGTATCCCATGCTGGGTGACATAGAAACTGGCAAGCTAAAGGTTTCGGATAATATTGCAGGAGGATAAGACTCTGAAGGATACCGAGATTGTAACTTTGGAGTGCTGACTGCAAGAGGCTGCTGGAGGGTACACACTACCATTTACCTGATACCTTGTGAATGTCTTATGCCCTTATTTTGAATATATTCTGGTCTGTCTGAGTGAGTTGAATCCCACAGATAGTAACCACCGTCCCAGTTAATGGTAGTTTCCTCACATTTGGTGGCAAGCAGTGGGGTCACTAGGTAGTGTTGCAAAAACCGGGAAGGCTTAGAGGGACGCAAGCAACTGCGGTCTAAGGGCCTTTAAGGGACAGATGCCCATGAAAAAGCAAGCCCCAGTCAACGGAAGAACATCCACTCATACACGCCAGTGAAAACCTGGTGTCAGCAACCCATTTTTTCTATCTTTGGGCTTCTGAGGATGAGTAGCCAAGACCATCATGAGGGGGGAAGGTTAGTCCTGGGAGAGGAGGGTAAGTCTAGACTGCAAGAAGACCATTCACTAGATCCAGATCTAGAAGGGATGCAGGCACTAGCAGATATGACCTATAAGACATGGGTGGTAAAGGAATGTGGTTGATTTGATGGGTTACTGTTTGCAATGTCCAGTCCAAATCATAAGTACAGACTGGTAATCCCACCGGAATGTTGGGATTGGTTCATAGCTCAGGCCCATGGGGAAGGGGGTACTGATCACTGAGGAAAAAGAAGAACACGATCCAGGCTCAGGCAGCAGTTCATGTGGATAGGTTTTGGTGAGGGATGTAGACAGCTACATAGCCAACTGTGCAGACTGCAAGAATATGTTAGGCTGGGCTGCATTAGTGACAGTTAGACACAGGAGGAAGGTAGGCAGCGTAGAAAGCAGGACATTGTTGACTGTGTGCTGTTACTCTTAGTAGTTCCTGTAGGAGATAGTTATCAGTAGGATTCCTGCAAGAAGCTGGTCCATAAGCGGACGCAGACCGGGGAAATGAGTATCCCCAGGGCAGGATGGAACTGGGGGAGGAGAAGGCATAGCCAGGCAGGACACCAGACAACCAGGGAAAGGCAGTTGATAGGGCTCTCAGGCAGTAGGGCTCAGAGTAGCTTCTGTAGAAGTATACCACTTCCCACAGAGATGCTGGGAATTGACAGGTGCTGGTGGCTACAAGAATATAACATGGTGCAGCAAGGGAACGTTAGAGGCTCTGCATAGCCCGGCAAGGGATTGGTTCACCTTGTGGGGGACCTCATAAAACATGCAGTAGTGTCTGTAGAAGAGACTGGGGCTCACATTTAAAAAGTCGAGGAGGTATGTGATGAAACGGGATTCTGCTGGAGTGGTAGATAGTCTGGGGCATTACCCTGGTACGATCTGAGTTGGTGGAGGCCTCAAATAGTACTAAAGTTTCCCTTGGAGGGAAACCGCCGTCACAACTAAGGGTGGTTTCTTCACAATGAATAATGATTTTTATATAAAATAAAAATCAAATTACAAGTCATTTGGAGAACTCCTCTGTGACTTCTAATTTACTTATATTATACTAGGAATTACAATATATCCAGTATAAACCTTGCTCCTTTCTGAACATGTACCTTTCTGGCTGACTGACTCACTATGAATGTTGGAACAGAGTTTTTGGTATATGTTCCACCCTATACTAATAAACAGAATTTATGCAGTGCTTTCAGCGTGCTACCTGAACAACTACAGAAATGACAGGAAAATTAATATATTCCCACTATTCCTTTAAAAGTCTGAATTCACGAAAGAGCATCATTCTATTGTGTGGAATTCCAGGGCAAAAAACAGAACGGCCCTGCGAAAACTGGAAGCTTTGGTGGAATATATGTTACAAAAATCCAAAAACTACAATGTTTATATTTATACACACATGGTATCCAAGGAATAACTACCAAAGTAGCAGGGAGAGCAGCTTTTATGGGGCCCACAGCCAGGTGCGGGCTGGGAGAGGAATGGCCGGGGGGCACACAGGCGGCCGCATCTCATGAAAAGGGATGCGGCCGCGTCATTGATGACGCGGCCGCATCCCCTGTCATGTGATGCGGCCGCCTGTGCGCTGACACGGCCGCATCTGATGTCATCAGATGCGGCCGCGGGGGAAAGTATTGTATTTTGCATCCGGGGGGCGGCCGGCCAGCCTACCCCCCCTGCCCGAGTAGCGGCCTGACCGAGTGGCCCGGGGGGCCGCTGCCCCCCTGCCCCCCAAGTCAGCCCGCCCCTGCCCACTGCTGGTCAGGACCTGTCTGTCTATATTTGTTCTTTTCACCCTTGGGCAGTACATGGGGACCCATACAACATTTTATTATTTATTCCCATGATGATATCCTTTTTAAACAAATTTGCTTTTAAGATTTTGTAATACCACAATACATTATATGCATGTTACTGTATATGTAGACCTATTTAAAGATATATATTTATTGTATAATATTGAGGTTAACACTCAAGAATGAATGAACATTTTATTATAATCTACAATATTATTTCTGGCTGCTGGAATATATAGAGAATTACACAGTGCTCTGAAAGTAAAGTAAATAGCGCCTCTCATGGAAGAAATCACTTGGGTAGCATAAATGGTAGCAGGAGAAGCAGCACTAATATTATACTACCAGAACAATACCTATGCAATGTCTTCCTAAGAATCCTCTAAAATTATATATATATATATATATATATATATATATATATATATATATATATATATTTTTATATATATATATATATATATATATATATATATATATATATATATATATATATATATATATATATATGCATACATTTAGAAAATTGCAACCAGCACAGGCATTAAATCAGTAAGACCCACGATTAATACTTAGGCCTTCCTCCAGCCCAAATATTAAATTAATAATATTCCCATTTAATAAATAGACCTATTTCCCGCTCTCCAAACAACCCCAGCAATAAACTAATAGCATTTACGTTTAATATACCTATCACACACATTACTGTGCCCCTTCATCACGATGCTATGCCCCCTTATGATCACACTACTCCGTCCATTCTGCTTTTGCTCCCCCCTTCTCTTGGCTCCCCTTTATCACACTGTGCCATGCTGCTTTTGCTCCCCTTGATCACACTCTGCCATGCTGTTTTTGCCCCCTTCACACTCTGCCATGCTGCTTATGCCCCTTCACACTCTGCCATGCTGCATTTGCCCCTTCACACTCTGCCATGCTGCTTTTGCCCCCCTTCACAGTCTGACATGCTGCGTTTGCCCCCTTCACAGTCTGCCATGCTTCCTTTGCCCCCTTCTTCCTCTGCCTTTGCCCCTCTTCACACTCTGCCATGCTGCCTTTGCCCCCCTTCACAGTCTGACATGCTGCATTTGCCCCCTTCACAGTCTGCTATGTTGCCTTTGTCCCCCTTCTTCTTCTGTTATGCTGCATTTGCCCCCCTTCTTCCTCTGCCATGCTGCTTTTGCCCCACTTCATACTCTACCATTCTGTCATGGCCCCCCTTCACACTCTGCATGTTGCCATTGTCCCACTTCTTCCTCTGCCATGCTGCTTTGGCCCCCCTTCACACTCTGCCATGCTGCTTTGGCCCCCCTTCACACTCTGCCATGCTGCTTTGGCTCCCCTTCACACTCTTCCATGCTGCCATATATATATATATATATATATATATATATCATCATCAACAATAATTTATATAGTGCCAGCAAATTCCGTAGTGCTGTACAATTGGGGACAAACAGTAGTAACCAATACTGGGTAAAACAGACAAAGACATATGAGGTCCTTGCCCACAATCTTACAATATGTATATATATATATATATATATATATATATATATATATATATATATATGTACTGATGTACTGGGCAAATTATTATGCATAAAAAGATAATACCTGTTTTGTAAATAAGTCCCTAATTTTGTTCATTGAGTATGAAATTTGCAGTCTCCTCTGTGTATTGACATACCATACTCCTTACTAATCTGATAGAGCCCATTTTTTACATGCAGTCGCTTGTATATATTGATTGATACCAATGCTTTGATAGCAATAATTAACAATAATCAATGCTGGCCTCTCCGCTCTGGTAATTTGTCACACCCCGTTTCATGGGCCCCTACAATTGTATTCCCCAAGTGGGCCCTTCATGCCTCAGTCTCTCATTATTCTGTACACTTCTTTCAGGAATTTTAGGATTTACATGCTGGGAGGTCACAGAATGGCTCCTTTGGAGTAAAGCTATTGAAGGATCCATTCTAACATTTAATTCCTATTTGGACATTGTTAGTGAGTGGTGTGCAGTTTGTATGCAGACTAAAATTGCATGAATACAATCTTAGTTGATAGTTTTGTTTCCTGCTGTGTCCATTCTTCCTAAATGCTCATCTACAAAGCTTTAACTGGAAAAAATGTAATTAGAATGAAATGTAATTGTGGCAATTTATTGCCTATTTGTTAGCAAATGTTAATTGAACTGTGCATTTTAATAGAGTTTGAAATAGCAGTACTATAATAGATAGCAATCTAAAATATTATTTTTGTTGTCCCATATCTGGCTGACAGATAATGCTCATTTCAAATTTTTCAGGGATTAAACTAGGATGATAAAAAAAAACCTTGACCAACACTTTTTTTTTTCAAACTAAAGCTGAGAAGTCCAATGAGTGCATTAACTCGTAGGCTCCTGAATTATTAATAAAGTTTCAAAATCTCAATCAAAAATCTAGCCATTCTGAAGCTTCAAGTAATGCTATGGGATGCAGTCGCTAGTGAAACCCATGACCTTAATACAACCCATCTGTGCACACAATCAGTGCTTATTATGCTATTTGAAAGCTTTTTGAATGTCACATTTAACTATAAAGACAGAACGACATTTCATCAGATAATTCTGTCCTTAGTGGTCATCCATTATGTAATAGTCATTTTGATCCTGCAAATAAGTGTATAAAAGTAATGGGCGAGGAAGGTTAAATAGATAATGAATGCTCTCAGAAATGTTTAGTGAATCTAAAAATAGATAGCATGCAAGGTGATTGTGACCTACCCATTGTTTTGTGCAGGACTGTTTCTTTTTATAGAAGTGAATGCCAGAATCTGTTTGTTAATTCATTTAGGAGACAGTATTGGCATTTGGCACTGAAGAGTAGTGAATGATTAAACAGCAGAGACTTCCCTAGCAACAGGACAGATCACACATCTATCATGAATATGGTATGTAGTATAACAGACAAAAGTCAAAATATTAAATAACCACTTACTTCAAGTATCTTGCTAAAATCATTTAGTCATTATTATATTAAGACCAGGGAATTTAATCTTACTCACAATGGCTACATGTATATTTAATTTCAGTTAATAAAATTTACTTTAAGGGTGAAATGCTCACGGACAAAAGTAATTCTCAGAGCACAGAGTGAGAGGCAATATAGTAGTTGTGGGTTTAAATAGAATAGATCATAGGACCCGATTCAAAACAATTTATTAGAATATAAAACAAAACAAAATGATTTACAAACTTATAACACAATAAGAAACCTCTTACGTAAGCAGGTTACAAGATATTACAAATAAGCCACAATTTACATAAATGCTAGCATACACAAAAGGTGCATTTTATTTTGTTGGCTAATGCAAATCAATACTTAACATGCCATGCATGGACCTTTAAATAGATAAGGTTTTGTTTTCTTGAGAGGTATTTCAACCCATTAAAAACTTAAGTATAAAAGTTACTTTGTGTCAGTTTGTACTTGCCTGTGATCTGGGTGCATGCACAGATATGAGGGGTAGAAATAGGTATCTGCAAAGTTGTATCACTCATTCCTTTTGAAAATGGGAAAATAGTTTATGGGACTTGATCAGTAGTGGGGTGTAGAGAACTGGCCCCAAGTTCCTCATTCTTAGGTGCAATAAATAGTTAATCTGTTGCTCAAAAGTGTATTCAAATGCAGCCTTTTGTCCAGATTATAGACAGTGAACAGGGATATAACAAGTTGGTACCTTTCAGGTGCTAATTCCCAGTGGGTCATGCCCCCAATAGTTCTTCCGTCAACTATACAGGCTGGTACTATTTTTGTACATATCATTTTTCTTCCTTTAGCAATAACTATTACCATCTTTAGCTTATACTTATAGGTGTACATCACAATATGATTGTATGTGCATAATTTTTATGAAATGTTTTCTAGCTTTAATAATTTTCAAAAGTAATTGAATAAAAAAAATAATAATTCTGATTTCTTGAGCATTCCTTTATCTATTTTTTGGGGGATGATGATTTATGAAGAACTTGTCACTCCTTTAAATGATGTGCTTGGGAATTAGGTGAATTTTAACACACAAGGTCACTGTCTTTATGTATTGAGTGAGATAAGCAGTAGTTAATGTACGTGGCTGGTTAATATAGGTTGTTGATAGGCTCTGGTTAATGTAGGTATTGATAGGCGCTGGAAGGCGCGGGCTGGGAGAGGAAAGCCCGGGGGGCACACAGGCGGCCGCATCACATGACACAGGATGCGGCCGCATCACCTGTCAGGTGATGTGGCCGCCTCTGCGCTGACACGGCCACATTTCATGTCATCAGATGCGGCCGCCGGTGAAAATGTGATATATTGCATCCGGGGGTCGGCCGGCCTACCCCCCGGCCCTAATAGCGGTCTGACTGAGCGGCCCGGGGGCCCGCTGCCCCCCTGTCCCCCGGGCCAGCCCGCCCCTGGGTGCTGGTTAATTTAGTTGACTAACTGTTGCAGAAGGAGGAGAACCATGACTAGGGGATATACTTTGGACATATACAGCAATACTGTGGGGACACTATTGTGGGGGTCACCCTGCACTGTTCCCACTGTTTGTATGGTGTTACTACTTAGAAGCGCAATTTTACTTCTCATATAGGAGCTACACAGGATCTGTCTTCAACTTTATATTTATAATGATTATTTATTGTGTTTTCTTCAGGATGGAATTTTTTTGTTGCTCAAAAAATAAAAAGATTTTTGAAACAAAAAAAATTGATAAAGGGTATGGATTCATTAAGTTATGAGAAGCTTAATGATTCCATATGACTCCATTATGAGAAAAGTATATCCAGTCTAGATATGTTTCGTTCAGAAAAGAGGCTTCTAAGTTGGGATATGATTGCTATACATTAAGAATCAATAATTTCATGGGAACTTTTTACCCCAGAGACTGTACACAAGACATGTGGACCTCCCCTAAGGTTAGAGGAGAGGAAGTTTCACAACAAGCAAAGGAAGAAGTTCTTTATAGTGAGGGCAGGCAAGATATGTAATTCACTATCAGGGAAGGTTATGATGGCAGATTCAATTGATATGTTCAAGAAAGGGTTAGACACATTTTTAGTGGAAAAGAGTATCCAGGGTTACGACCGATAATTAAAATGAAGGATAGTAGTGGACCCAGGGAGAAATAGGATTTATTTCAAATATAGGATCGCAGGAGATCCAAAATAGGTTGAACTTGATGGATTGGTGTCTTTTCCAACCTCTTCAACTAAGTATGTATGTTATGAAACTGGAAAGAAGTGTTGTAGTGAAGAAAAGGATGATGAACCACAGATCAGTGGCAAAGTTGTGAAGAAAAGAAAACATTGCAGATACGACGATACCTACCTAGACTTAGGTTTTACTTTTGTAGATGTCAACCATGAAGAGTGTCCACAGTGTGTATTATGCCAGGATGCAAAATTTTGCGCAAACTAAAACAGCATTTAGAAACCAATCACCCTATCATTGCTAATAAACCACATGATTACTTCACCAGAAAGTTAAAATAATTGAAAGAACAAAAAGGTACATTTTTTAAACAAGCATCTATACCAAGCAATGCTTTGTTAGCATTCTGCAAGATGGCATATAGAGTTGCAAAGCGTATAAAGCTTCACACCATCGCAGAAGAACTGGTTTTGCCGGCTGCAGTGGATATGGTCACCATTATGGTTGGGGAATTGGTGGGAAAACTGCTTTCAATGGTACCTTTATCTTACAATACCATGAGTCGCAGAATCCAATATATGGCTGAAGATCTGAATGACCAGTTGATTGAAAAAATGAAAGGGAAGGAATTCATGCTACAACTAGATGAGGCAACAGACAGTAACAAGGATGCTCATTTGATTTGCTACATACACTCTGAAGATCGTGACATTATTGTGTAGGACCTTCTCTTTTGTAAACGTAGCACTAAGTGAAAGACTGCATTCAACACAGAGGATGGGCACTATGAATACCAGGTCATGCCGTAATGCCTGTGCAATGCCTCAGCCATCTACTAGGCATATGTCAATTCTATCATTAGAGACCTACTGGAGAGACTCATCAACCTGGATGATAGCCTAATTTTTCTCCAAAATCCTTGAAGGACATTACGATCATGTGAGGTGTTGCAGAGGCTCCAGGATAATCAGCAATTTGCAAAGATGTATCCTTTAACCAGTCACGCATAAGCTTAATTGAAAAATTTATTTACTTCTACTATAGCCAATACTATAGTATTCCAACCCCAGTCTGACATATACACTCGAAAATTATGCATATTAGAGTGAGCAGGAGCTGTGCTGTCCCAGACTGGTGACAAAGACGTTCTTTGGATGAGCCAGTGTTCTCAGTGGGCAATAAACTTTGGCTTTCCACTTGCAATATTGCCTGGAAGATGCCCACATTCAAACCGGGGCCTAACTTACGTTCATATCATCAGCTACCACTTTTCTTCCACCCTGTGTTTAAGGTCACCTTTCTGAAATTGGTGATATAGGGTCTCTTTCTAAGATGAAATATGGTTGTTCATCCTGCAGTAGACTTAGAGGGCCACCACGAGGACATCATCCAGTCAGTAATTGACTACTGCAGATCCGGGAGAGACGTGCAATATCTGGTGCACTGGAAGGGCATCTGTCCTGAGGATTGCTGTTGTATAAAGTCAACTGATGCACCTGCTCTACTTTCCAGTATCTTCAGGGTGTATCCTGCTAGTCTAGAGGGTTACATGCTGAGTCTGCTCCCTAAAAGTAGTAGGCACTGTGAGTATGCGCCACAGTACCACCTACAGACAACAGATGGCAATGCATGTCAGAACTGACAACTACGAATTCTTTTTCACTTAATGAAGTCAGTACTTTGCTGAAGGCAAATCATTTAGGACTATTAGCCCGCACCAGTATGCGTCCTTTATAAGGCCCTCACTTCTTCCAATCTTTGTACAAGCAAAGTTGGACGTTTGTTTCTATGCTGGTGCTTCAAGAGTCCTGTTTAATTTGTCTGTTTATCAACTTCAGTTTTATCCCTTACAATTCTACGCTTTTCAACCAAAGTCCCTCGGCTTCATCCCTCATGATTAGACCTTCTCCAACCAATTGATTTCAGCTTTGTCCCTCATGACCTCTCCTCTCAGGACTCAGCAGACCCGCTGATCGTAAAATGAAGGATGTAGAGAACAGTTCTTCAGAGGGAGACTCAGCTACACAGCGGCTCAGACTTGATAGAAGACAAGATTTAAGGAACAACTAGTTGAAACCCTAATGCTCTATCCTTGTGGTTCCTGACAGCTACTGGGAGGCTACATATTCATTGCTCAAATAAAGTGTTTACATTTATTTCATAATTAGTGCACCAGTTTACAAGAGGTTCCAGAGTGGGGTAGTGGTTTTCCAGACAAGAGCTTCACTATGATGATCAAAGAACATTCAAAGCAAATCAGAGACATGTTATTGAAATGCACCAATCATGGAAAGACTAAATTATTTGTAATATCCCCACACAGCTCTGTCAATTCCAACTTACAACTGTGAATTCTTCAAAACTGAGGGAGGCCATCAAGAGGCATATGCCAACTCTAACAGAGTTACAATCTTCCATGGCAGAGATGAAAGAATCTGTTCATAGGACTGGTGGAGACTTGCCCAAATAGACTTTCAGCTGTAATTGCAGCTGAAGGTGCTTCAACTAAGTTTTAAAACAAGGGGACAAATACTTATGTAGTATTAGTAATAATATGTTGTCTGATTTTATTTGTAATTCACAAACAAAATGCTTTGTCATTTTGCATTTTACATTGAGTATTTTGTATTGGTCAGTGTTAATAATTCCCCAAGAAATGTTTTGATTACATGATGTAAGAAAGTAACATGTTAAAAATACAGACAGTTATAAATACATGGTTATGCACACTATTATAAAAACACTCACTTCTTTAGAAAAGCACTCACAAAGCATTTAATGCAATAGAAAACACATGTTTGTACCCAAACATGTATACAATCAAACTGTTGTTTACATAACTATTGTAACTCTTTAAATAACAGTTTCACACTGGTTAAAGACCAGGTAAATTTTGTTAGTGAGTGAATAAAGGACATTTGGAAGTGCAAAACATATGGGCACAATCACATCTATGGCCTGAGTCATTAAGGAAAACAAAGCATAAAAAAGGAGTAACTTTGCACCTGTGCAAAACCATGTTGCATTGGAGGGGGGGCTGGGGGGGGGCATGTCCTAGGTCAACTTTAAATTTCAGTGTAAAATAATGCTATCAAGTATTTGTGTGCTACATGAAAAATCAGCCAGTATTTTTTAATAGGCATCCTCCTGGACATGATGGAGGCGGAGCTTATTGATGCAATGTTGTGTCCTTAAGCCCCACCCCTGCTATGAAATGGGTTAATTTGGGGATTTCCTAGCAGGGGGCAGAGCTACGGTGATGCAATAGCGTTACCACGACCCCTCCTACCCCCTGTCACATGACCTATCCTACGGGATCACCCGGAGAAGAGATTTCAAAAGTCGGCAAGTATGTAATAAACCAACTTGAATGAGCGCATACAATTATTGGTGGCCAAGTGCAGTGCTGCTTCTTACTATCGCAAGGAATCCGTGTCATAATGAGTACAGCCCCAAGCACCAGCACTGGGTTTTTATAGAGTAGAGGGATCTTGGTAAAGAATGACTTTGATCCCAGTGATTACTATCTAACATACTTTGTATTGTAGGTCAGGAAACAAACTTTGCATAGCAGTTCCAGGACACAAGTTATGATTCCACAAATAAAGAGAATTGTTAACAATTTCCGTAAGCTGAACGCAGTGTTCAAGTCTGATGCATGACCCATGCCCATTCGGATGCGCCAATAGAAAACAGATGAGAGACCTTTTGGGGATTATAGGGTATTACCTGTGTCATCCCTAATTTCACCACCACAGCGGTTTCAGTATCAGACCTTACCAAAGGAAAACAGTCTAATATTGTGAAGAGGAACCCTGAGGCAAATAGATTTTTTAGAATTAAAAATGTAAAAACCAATTATGTACGCAACTTGTGTTTTTTCCCAAAAATTTGTTGCACAGACAGATGCCTCAGATGTCGTGGTAGGCGCTGTTTTGTTCCAAAACAGAGATGGGGAGAAGCAACCTATAATTAATTTGAGTAGAAAGCTCAATGAACACGAAAAGTGGTACATCATTGTGGAAAAGGAAGCGCTGGCCATTAAGTGGGCATTAGACACTCTAAGATATTACTTCCTGGACAGACAGATTAAAGTGGTCACAGATCATGCCCTGTAAAAATGGATGTGTGCAAATAAAAGTCAAAATGCCCAGGTTACAAGATGGTTTTTAGCATTAAAAAAATTTATGTTCACAGTTACACATAGGCCTGGTACACAACTAGCCAACGCAGATGCATTGTTTCATATCTTCTGTTTAGGGGCTACAAGTATTCTACCCCCTAGGCCGAAACAGGGGAAGAGAATGTGTAACAAGAACACTTGAGATGGCACCTGCTCCCCTAAACCGGTTACAGTGGCTATATATTAAACTGAAACTCCAAGCAGGTTATCCACAAATTATAAAACCACAGACAAAACTTCTACTCCAACCAAAATCATAGTTATCCTCAAGCTGCTCAAAGATCCTGCTTTATGTTGTAGCTGCAACCTTATCTCATTGCTAAATGTGGAGCAGAAGATTATTAACAAGGCCATAGCTAGACTAGAGCAAGTCTTTACATCACTAATCCATCCAGAAGAGGTAGGCTTTCTCACTGACAGTTAGGTCTCAGATAATACACGTTGTGCCATTGACAACATTTATTTAGCCAACAAGCAGAAAATCTCCTCATTGCTCATTGCCCTTGACACTGAGAAGATGTTTGATAAGGATGGACCTACATAGAAAAAAACGTTATTTACCATGGGCTTCAGTGATAGCTTAATGCAAGAGTTCCTAGCTTTATATCACAATTCATTAGCATTCATCATCATCATCATTTATTTATATAGCGCCACTAATTAAGCAGCGCTGTACAGAGAACTCATTCACAACAGTCCCTGCCCCATTGGAGCTTACAGTCTAAATTCCCTAATATAGACACACTCTCACACACAGGGAGACAGACAAAGAGGGAGAGACTAGGGTTAATTTTGATAGCAGCCAATTAACCTACCAGTATGTTTTTGGAGTGTGGGAGGAAACCGGAGGACCCGGAGGAACCCACGCAAACACAGAGAGAACATACAAACTCCACACAGATAAGGCCATGGTCGGGAATTGAACTCATGCTGGGAGGCAGAAGTGCTAACCACTACGCCACTGTGCTGCCCCATTTGTCTCTGTCAGCGGCTTCTTGGAAACTCCTTTTCCAAATCTGAATTGCGGCAGTCAGGGCTGTCCCCTTTTAGCAATTAATCTTCTCCTTTGTCATAAAACATCTAGCAGCGAAAATTAGAGCTAACCCAGACATTGCTAGAATTCAAGCTGGTAGTGTACACAAACTTTCTTTATACACTGGGGGCATACTCATATTTTCACATCCCTTAACCTTGCTTCCCAAGCTAAGTGCATATATATCAGTTTCAGGATATAAGATTAACTCTGTTAACATGAAGTTTTTGTTTAGTGCTTTAGTTTAAACTCTGTTTATTGAAAGCTCATAGTGAAGTAAAGAAAAAATATAATCAGCATTGACATAACAATATACATTGCAAAGCTTTCCATTTTCATAGTCATTAATAAAGAAATATAAAGAAACATGAAAAATTGGATGTGGAAAAATTACCAGGAGAGAAAAAGAGGAGAATGAGGTGAGAAGGGAATGAGAATTGGAGAGAGAAGGGAACGAGGCCTACTTAAGTTAAGAGAGGTATAGGGATCTTGTGTGTTTGTAGTTTTTAACAAAGGATCTTTAGTAGCAATGTAAGATAAGGTTTATTCTGTGTATATGTGATAAATATTTATTCAATTGTCTCTATTTGCTGCAAATATGGAGGGCCTGATTCAATAAGGAACTTAAATTAAGAAGTTTCTTATTTAAGTCTCCTGGACAAAACCATGTTACAATGCAAGGGGTGCAAATTAGTATTTTGTTTTGCACATAAGTTAAATACTGACTGTTTTTTCATGTAGCATACAAATCTCAACTTTAAATTTCAGTGTACAAATAAGCTATCAAGTAATTGTGTGCTACATGAAAAAACAGTCAGTATTTAACTTATGTGCAAAACAGAAAATCAATTTGCACCCCTTGCATTGTAACATGGTTTTGTCCAGGAGACTTAAATAAGAAACTTCTTAATTTAAGTTCCTTAATGAATCAGGCCCGGTAATTTTTATAGCAGTCAGTGGTCTTGAATTCTCACCAGAAGAGCCAAGTGGTAGCAAATTTCAAAGTTTTCTCAGTCGCAGAGGAGAGTAGATCATACATTAACATATAGTGGTTTATTTGGGAATACCAATTTTAAGTGTTGGAACATTCCCAGGGGCGGGCTGGGGCGGGCGGCAGGGGAAAATCGGTCCCCCGGGCCGCTCTGTCTGACCCCTGTTCGGGCCTACCCGTGAATTCACGTTTTTTTAATACTTACCTGCGGCTGCATCGCAAAAGACGCGATGCGGCCGCATCAGCGCACAGGCAGCCGCATCAATGACGCGGCCGCATCGCCTATCATGTGATGCGGTCGCCTGTGCGCCCCCCCCCCCGGGCTGGGACTCGCCAGCCCGCCTCTGAACATTTCCACCGGGTAGGGATTACAGCCTTAGCTGCATGCCTAGATGGCATAGTAGTGACTTTTTTTTAATTTGCTTATTGGAATTTTAAACAAGTTAATGAGTCAAAAGACAGGAACTAAGGGGCATTATCATTTAGAATGGCCTTAGGGATACATACAACATCTATCCAAAAATTCAGAGTTTTGGGACAATCTTAACAAATAGGTAAATAAATTCCTATAGCATTACAGCTGAGCTAACAGACATCAGAGTTATTTGGGTATATTGTTCGAAGTAAACTCGGATGTCTGTACCAACGAATTAGTATTTTGTATTGTGTGTCTGTCATAGAGGTGTTTATGAAGCATACATGAGAGATTTGGAAATATTTTTCCCCCTCTTCTGGAATATGATTGAAATTGTATGGGAGGGTTTAGAAACAGATGACCATAGGGTCTCAAATTCAATAAGTTCTCTATATACTAGTTGGGTTCATTTATCCGATTGTAAAAAGTGGCGAATTTGTAGGAATTTCCAGAAGTCAGCATTGGGTATATTACATTTATATTGGATATCAATAAATGGACAGACGCCTTTCGTATCCATTAGCTGTCCCAACCTGAAGACTCCAGCCTAATACCAATTTTTGAAAGAGGGAAGGTAAGTAACCAGAAGAAAATCCCTATTTGCTAAGAATGAGGAAAGTGAGGAAATTTTAGAGGAAATATATGGTAAGGTTCTTAATTGCTTCCAACAACTCAGTGTAGGTGAGATAGTTTGGTAAGCAATTGAGGATAGGCTCGGCAACCAATCTCAATTGGAAAGCATAGGAATTGTTCTTTGATAGAGACCCATTTTTTGTTATCTTTGGACCTTGTCCATTCTAAGACCCTGTTTAGCATAATGGGGTTATAATAACTAGATATGCGTGGGATTTGAAGTCCTCCTAAGTGTTTGCATCTGAATAAAATTTTCTGTTGAAGGCGGGGATGTTTTTTTTTACCCCAAATAAAACGTCTGATTAAACCTTGACTGTTATGGAACCATTTTGTGGGAATAGGAATTGGAAGAGTTTGCATCTTATAGAGGATTTTAGGAAGTGTGTTAATTTTAATAATGTTAAAACTGCCAATCCTTGACAATTGTTTAAAATGTCAAGTCAGTTTTTAATGATGAAATGATAGTTGAGAAATTGGAATGACAGAGCTGGGAAAAGTGTTTGGTTAATTGAACTCCAAGATATTTAAGATGAGATTGGTACCAGATAAATGGGAATCTATTCACTAAGCTTTCAAATACTTTCAACTGCTCCAGTTCCTGAGATGTAAAAGACTGTTCTAGACAGTGTCACGAAGCCTTAGTTTGGAATAAAGCCCTGCTCTAGATAGACTTATCCCAGAGAGGTGCGGAGTCTAACGGTAGAGAGGTATTCACCACGGACCCCGCAAGGTAATATGGACTTAGCTGCTCTCTAGCCACAGGTCGTGTTCCTCTAAGGGGGATTAGAGCAGGGTGAGATGGAACAATGGAGTGGAGCAGGACTGCTGGAGGATAAATGCAGAGGTACAGGTGAATGGCAGTGAACCGAAGTGTTGAAGTTTTTAGAACGCGAATAGCTGTGAGCAGGAATGATTATGAAGCACAAGGTTCCTGCAACAATACCGCAGGTCTTGATCATGGAACAGGTAACACAGGTTATCAACTGAGAGGTGGTGAACTGCAGAGAAGTGATGCACTGAGATCCCTGGAAAGTGAAAAGCTTGAGGACAGGAACGATGATGAGGCACAAGGTTCTTGCAATAATACCACAGGTCTTGATCGTGGAATGGGTACACAGGATACTAACTGAGAGGTAGTGAACTGCAGAGAACTGATGCACTGAGATCCCTGGAAAGCGAATAGCTTGAGAACGAGACCGATGATGAAGCACAAGGTAGTTTACAAAGGATTCTAAATTGTACAACGCCGCATACTTACATTACTCCCTTAACAGCAACGATAATACCATCACATTTCTCAGTGACATCATTAAATGCCGCAGCCTTCTTATTACATTGTGATTGGTTAAAGTTGCTTTTGACAACAGTCATCATTGATAGTGCGTTGGGAAGGAGACGTTCATCGTGAAGATGTTGGGGTAAGTGTTCTCGGGGTATACAGCATCATTATGCTGTACTCAACCCACTGTCTCTGCTGCATCCAAAACTTTTTTCACTTCCTTCCTCCTTTTGACTCTAGTGGACTAGTGTCTAGTGATGTTCATCTTCCATTAACTGTTATGGACACTGCTTCATCTCTAGTTTCTATAACTTGGCCTTTCTGCTCTCTGACCACAACCTCCTTCGCTTCAGCCTCACCACATCTAATGCTTCCCGATCACACCCAAATCCACATGCACACAACACTTAATGCTCTCGCCCCAAGGCACTTCTCATTTTCATGAAAATAATTACTCTCTCCTATGATTACACTGTACTGCCCTTACCAGGATGCCCCTTTCAACAGCAAAACACTCATTCCAGCCTAGACTATGCAGCTCCAGCCATCACATATTTTCTCTGATGATTCAAACCTCAACCATTACACACACCAACTGAGTGAAAATGGAGGCGGTCTCACTCATATCTGGTCTTGAAAAAGCATCAAGCGAAATGCGCGTCTGTGAGATGCCACGTTCGCTTACTCATCATTTTAAAAAAAAGCCAGCTATCATACCGGACACCCAGGGGACAACAATGATAATTAAACCACTGAATAAGTGTATTAGGTAGCGTGTGTATGCTTTTTTTCTTATCCTGTCTCTCACAGACGGGATAAGAAATAAAAGAACTATCTATTATACATAGTAACTACTATTTAAACAATCTAAGGTTGTGGTGTATGATTGTTATCCTATCAAGGTTTGGGAGTGTATTAATTCTGTGTGGATATAACTATAACCAACTTTGTATGAATTCACTCCTTAACAATATTTGCTGGCAATCAATTAGCCTTAAAAATATCTGTATATGGCTGGATGTAATTTTATTTGATATCACAAAACCACAAGATAAAAATTGTAATCAATCACAAATAGGGTTGCTAATTGGTTGACTATTTAGTCAACTGTTTAGCAACAATTCCAAACTGAAGGGAAAGTATGTATGAGTTCTAGTGATTCTAATGCCCAATATGATATGGAATGGCTGCAATATGCAGACAGTATATAATTAGGAGTAATATGCACTATATAAATATCTAAAAACTGAATGAGTAAGAACTTAATATTTCTAAAGTTCTTAAATGGATCATAAATTGAGTGGGTGCCAGAACCTATAAAACTTTATATGAGTTTATTCTCTATGGAAAATCTAATTAGGAAAACATCTAATAAATAGTTTTATTGTACTATAAGCAACAATATACAAATTCAATCACAATAAAGGTGTCGTAACCTTAACACAGCAAATAAAAAGTTAATTGAAGATTGAATAATAAATGCTTACACTAATGGGAGTAGTGATGTGCAATATGAGTAGCAATATGCTGCCATTTTAATAGTGATTATGAACAATCATCAAATAGTGCATTCAAATTTCCTATTTTTATATTTCGCTAGTAAAGATTGTTATGAAGTAAAGACTAGTAATTCTCCTTTTTTAATACGTTTACTAATAAAGCAAAAATGCATATTTTATCATATTTCTACCAAAAAATAAGCCATTGAGTACCTTAAGTATACACATTTTCTGTCTTTTCTATCAATCTTGTGAATTATATTATATGTGTGGGTGCACCTCCCCTCACTGTGAGTGAGTTATGCCAAATATCATTAATTTCAAATAAAGGTAATAGAGGGGATTAATGTCTTCTCTTAGTGCGGTGTCAGATTTCTTGTGCGGTCTCACTCTTATGCCAACTTCCTCCACTATAAATTCATCTTTTCATTTTAAACTACCCTTTCACTTGCCTAGCAAAAATATTTCAGTTCTCTAATATTCATCTCTCTCTTTATTAGAGCTTACTCTACTCCTACCTATATCATCCATATTAATGCACCCTTACAAATATACCAATCTCCACACTGAGCCACACTTGTTTCTCTTTTTTCATTTTTCCATTAGAATGTAAGCTCTCTCCTTGTATGTCTCTGTTTTAGATGTGTCCTGCATTCTACACTGTCTGGTGCTGAAGAGCACTGTGGCGCTAAACAAATCTTTGATAATAATAGAAATAAGTGGAAGGCCAACAATGAAGACACCCTAAGACCATCTGAAATACAGGTCGAGCATCTGGGTGCAGAAGGGTGTTTCCCCATACACAGACTGACACCAATCAGCAGTGGAAGCTGCTCTTTAAAAAAATACATTTTTAGTGTAACAAATCACCCCTTCCTGATTTATGCAAAATACACCTATGTTAGAATAAATAAAGTCACAACCAATCTAAAGTAAGGAAGTAAATCACAAAGCAACAGCCACCATTACAACAATGTAATCTTATAAAAGTAGCATACAGCTAGTTTGGCCCTCATTCTCACACTCATTTTATGAGAGGAGAATCAGTAATCTCTGCTCCAAGTCTTTTAGAAGTGTTTGACACAATCATTACACCTTGTATAGTGCAATACCTTAATAGATATTTAAAATGTATTATATAGTGTAATATCTTTTAATCTATCAAATACCACAATATGTAATGTAATACCAGTTATGACCACAAAATGTCAGTTCACTATCACCCAGTTTAAAAAAAAAAAGCAAAACAAAGCAAAATCTGCTATATTTAAAAAAGAAATAAAAAACCCTAAAGTTTAAAAAGATAGCTACCAGACACCCTACCCAGCTTCCTTTCAAGTTAGAAACACTAGAGAGAGATACCAAGATGTTTCTGGGAATGCAATAATTTAACCAGAAAATACATTTCATAGGAAACATTTTAACTGGCAAAGTGCCAAACTTATTCTTGGGGGTAAATGTATCAAGCTTAAAGTTTTCTGATGGGTTTGAAAAACCAATCAGATTCTAGCTATCATTTATTTAGTACATTCTACAAAATGACAGCTAGAATCTGATTGGTTGCTATAGGCAACATCTCCACTTTTCAAACCTGCCGGAAAACTCTCAGCTTGATACATTTACCCCTTGGAATCTATGGGCAAATATAGCTAATCCCACGTATATTTAATATTGAGCGAAATACCTTTCTCTATTTGAAGCACATTGTAAGTATATGATATTGATGTCATCCACATTTTGCAATCCATCATAAGAAAAATTGAGTACTATAAATTGTATTTTGTTGCAATATAAGCAAACTATTTTCTCAAAAGTCGAAAGTAAGTAATATCACAGGAATACTAGATGAAAAATGCACTTATGAAACAAAAAGGCATGCACTTAAAAGCTGAGTATGCACTTAAGAAGCAAATCAAAAGTAAATTGTTTCAATGGAAAAATACAGAATGCTGCTCAGATGCAAAGTGCTATTTTAATGCCTAATGAAGTTAGAGTATTTTTTTTCATATTTCATATAATGGAATCCTACAAAATATGAAGTCATTGTGAAGTAGTCAAAGCTTACTGCAGTTACATTTCCACACACTAAGTGAATGGTGGTAATATGTAACTTCCCATCCCATTAAGATTCATGTGGCCTGTTATTTTACAAAAGGCAGGCCTAGGTCCATAACCCCTCTACTTTTGGAGTCAGGCCTATACTATGTGCAAACCACCCAATAAATACTAGAGATGGGCGGGTCCGGTTCTCCGAGAACCGAACCCACCCGAACTTTGGGTATCCGAGTACCGAGCTGAGCAGCTCGGTACTCTCCCGCCCATTCCGAATCCAAATCGAGGCCGAACGTCATTGTGACGTCGTCGGATCTCGGGACTCGGTTCTCGCGATACTTCAACTTTATAAATACACGCCTCCACAGCAATCCATCGCCATTTGACAGAGGGAGAGAGCAGGGTGTAGTCATAGGCTAATTAGAGCAGGGACAGAGAATACCATATTGTTCTTGCAATTGCTCTAACCAAAATCGCTAGTGCAGAGAGGAGGATAGAGGTTTATTATTTTTTCTTCATATTTGGCACTCCCCAGCGCTTTTGGGGTGTCCCCCATAATTGTGCATTAATATTTCTGGCTGTCAAAAGTCATATCTGTCAGCAGTATCTACTCAATAATTTTTAGCACTCCTCAGTGTTTTTGGGGTGTCCTCCCTAATTGTGCACTAATATTTCTGGCTGTCAAAAGTCATATCTGTCAGCAGTATCTACTCAATAATTTTTAGCACTCCTCAGTGTTTTTGGGGTGTCCTCCCTAATTGTGCATTAATATTTCTGGCTGTCAAAAGTCATATCTGTCAGCAGTATCTACTCAATAATTTGTTGCACACCTCAGTGTTTTTGGGGTGTCCCCCATAATTGTGCATTAATATTTCTGGCTGTCAAAAGTCATATCTGTCAGCAGTATCTACTCAATAATTTTTAGCACTCCTCAGTGTTTTTGGGGTGTCCTCCCTAATTGTGCACTAATATTTCTGGCTGTCAAAAGTCATATCTGTCAGCAGTATCTACTCAATAATTTTTAGCACTCCTCAGTGTTTTTGGGGTGTCCTCCCTAATTGTGCACTAATATTTCTGGCTGTCAAAAGTCATATCTGTCAGCAGTATCTACTCAATAATTTTTAGCACTCCTCAGTGTTTTTGGGGTGTCCTCCCTAATTGTGCATTAATATTTCTGGCTGTCAAAAGTCATATCTGTCAGCAGTATCTACTCAATAATTTGTTGCACACCTCAGTGTTTTTGGGGTGTCCCCCATAATTGTGCATTAATATTTCTGGCTGTCAAAAGTCATATCTGTCAGCAGTATCTACTCAATAATTTGTAGCACTCCTCAGTGTTTTTGGGGTGTCCTCCCTAATTGTGCATTAATATTTCTGGCTGTCAAAAGTCATAACTGTCAGCAGAATCTACTAAATAATTTTTAGCACTCCCCAGTGGTTTGCGCTCAGAATGGATTCAAAGCAGTCCACATATGATCTAAATGAGCAACCAGGTTCTGTCACCAGTCCTGATGTTAGTGTTCCCAGTACGTCATCTGGCCAAGGCGATGTCAAACAACAGAGTGTTTTCAAATTAGTGCAAAAAACAAAAACCCAAAAAAATTTTACTGTATTGAAGCGAAAAAGAAGTGTAACTGAGCAAAAGTTAAGTGACGATAAAAAAAAAATTGCAAGCATGCCATTCTACACACGCAGTGGCAAAGAGAGAATGAGGCCTTCACCTTTGGCTATTAGTGGCAGATCCCAAAAAGTTACCCAGCCTACAATTGGTGCACAACTACTGTTACGCGTCAAAGCCGAGCTGCAAGATAACAGTGAGGCATTACAGGAGAATATTTGCTCTGATTCACAAATGACAACAATCCCTGTGGAGAGTCCATCCAACAGTGGGATGTCTAATCGTGAGCATTCTGTTAGTCTACCCATAAAGAAGGGCCCTTTCAGCAGTTCTGCTGATGTGTGCCTGAACAGCCCGAGTGTAGCCGGTGATACACCAAGTGAGGATGACACTTTGTCTTTAGAAGAGGATGTGGGGGAGATTTGGGTATCCGACGATGAGGATGCGGTTGATTGTGTAAGTCCTGCAGCAGTGTGGCACCAGTGGGAGCAGTTCTGGCATGTGAGGTTCTGGCACCAATATGCACTTTCCAAACACAAGCAGGGATGACGCAGGGGGCAGACCACAACAGTTTGACATCTGGGCTGGTTTGAAGGATTTGTCAAAAAAATGTGTGACCTTGACCATAATTCCAACCAATCCTACTATTAACATGCAAAGGATGGTGGAGGGCCTATCAGGGATTAAACTGTATTTTTCATAATTTTCACTAATAATGTTTGGGTGTAATATACACCCAAAGACGAGTGCTCAATTGCTAAGAGTCATTGATGGAGAGGAAGACAAGCAGGCTTGTCTGTAGAATTTGCAGGCAAATTGTGCTGCGTTATATAGGTAACACCCAAAGAGAAGAGCTCCATTGCTCCATTGCTAATTGTAATTGCTGAAATAGAAATAATAGGGCTGACAGTCTTGGTCTAAATCTGCAGTTACATTTTATTGTACCATAGCTCATTGCGAAACTGGAGAGGTGGCAGGGTTTAGTGATAATCTTCCTCCAACAATACTAATTCATCCCAATATCCCAATATCATAGAAGTCTGTGTAGTATGATGTAATTGCTGATAATGGCCTTCCAAAGGGAATGACTAGTTGATTTTAGGGCAGAGCTGTCACGGTTTTTGGGCAATTCTTTTACAGCACAGCAAATATCAAAATGTTTAGCGGACTCATCTGCATCACCACTGGGTGTCTTGGGAAAGCAATTTCTTTTATTACAAGCAGTTGCCAGAGAAACTGAAGGAGAAGACGTCCCAACAAGATGTTGATAAGTCTGGGATCCTTGCAAAGAAAATTAAGTATTTCATCTACAATTAAAATATAGTTAGCACATTTACTTTGTTTTATTGCACACTATAATTTTATGTAGCACCTTTTCAAAATCTATTATTAAGGCAATCACTTGACTCAAGCTAACTGTGTCTGCACTTTCTTCACAGGTAACTACTTCGCTGGACTAAAGTATATTCCCCTCAAATGCTAGTCTTCTTGCAGCTGCTGTATTCTCCTACATGCTGTTGCAGAAACCACAAATTGACCCTAAATGTTTATGGACACAAACAGCATCTCCTGCATGTCATTTTTCAAAAGTTCTGTAACACCAAGTTGATAGTGTGTGCAAAACAGGAAATGTGATGGAATTCAGCCCCGCTGTAATGCTGGACCAATATTGGGGTCGTAATCAGAAATGACATATCCTCAGGAGACTCCAAGCAGGATTAGCCATCTTTCAATGACATCCCTTAGTTTTTGGAACAGTTTGTCAGCTGTATGCCTCTTAGTGAAGCTGCTGATACACAGAGTAGCCTACTTCTCAAAAATGTGATGTACCTGGGTACATGCTGCTGCTGTCCATGCTGGGGAAGGCGAAAGACCAACCCAGTGGGCTTTCACAGTCATATAATCTTTTGTTTGCCCAGTTCCGCTTGTACACATATCTGTGGTTAAGTGTACAGTGGGTAGAATACCATTTTGTCACCCAATAATGACATTTTTAGGAACTTTCCGGTACAGGAGAGAATAAGCTTTTCTAGTAAAATGGTATAGTGATGACATTTGCTAACAGGGACATAACACCTCAATTAAATGTCTTAAACCAACTGTATTAATAGTGGACATTGGACACAGATCTAACGCTAGCATAGTACCCAGGGCGTCTGTGATCCGCTTTGCGACTGGGTGACAGGTTTCATTCTTGCTTCCTCTTGCAGAGGATTGTTTACTTGCCAATTGTTGGGGGGGAAGATTGCAGGTGCTGGGATGTAGATGAGAGAAGGGAGGTAGATTATGCTGGAATGCTTGTTGTTAATTTTTTTTTAACCAAAGTTTCTGATTTTCCCAACAGTTTGCCAATAACTCGCTGAAAAATGACGAAACATGGATGAGGATCCCAGATGGTTAAGGTCCCTACCTCTACTGAGTGTGGCTTTCAAAATGTTACAAATGGATAGACAACTCTTGCCAGGATTCGTGTAAAAATAATTCCACACTTAAGAGGTGGATTTTTGGTCTTATGCCCAGGCATGACAATGGCCTTTTTGTTATCACTGGCAAGAACTGCAGCAATTTTTCTTTTCAAGTGTATGAAAATCATATTGTGACATAGGAGGTGTTCAAAATTGAATAAAAAATGACTGGAAATTAGTGTTACTGAGGTTAATAATAATGTAGCTACAAAATAATACCTAAATTATGTTATTTTAGCACCAATAAATGTAATTTTTATAACAAATTGCAAAACAAAACCAAACAAAACCAAAACCAAAACCAAAACACGCAATGGCGGTTTTGCAAAACCAAAACCAAAACCAAAACACGACGGTAATCCAGATCCAAAACCGAATCCAAAACCAAAACACGGGGGTCAGTGACCATCTCTAATAAATACACATTTTCATGACACAGAAGCATATTTATAAATTTATTACATTTATAGTACATACTTATTCATTCCTAATGGGAAAATCTGGACATTTTAGACCATGTCCCTTTTGTGATTAAACCACTTCCATTCCAGGGGGACAATGTTTTTGAAGATGTAACCCTGACAATGCTCCAAATCTGTATATCATTTTTAATATGGACCGATTGCATATTACAACCTCTTATTCCATATGTTGAATTCAATTTGTAGTTTTTTGGTGTTCTGTATAATATCACATTAATTGAACACTCTTTGATACATTGCAGAGGGTATTTAAGCATTAGGGCCGTTTCCAAAGTCCATCACATATTGGGTTTTATGCCAAATACCCAACTAGATAGCAATTAAAAATGGCTCTGGATAGTCACATCCACCTGCAGAATATTGTTGCTGGAAATTTCATACAAATTTTGACAGCTGACAGAGAATAGATTTGCTCTTGAAAACACACAGTAGATGTATTAGTCACCAGATTTAATCTTCTAACAATATCACAGTGTACTAAGCCTATATGGCCAGCGCCGGTGCTAGGGTTCTCGGCGCCATAGGCAAAATTTTGCCGCCCCCCCCCAGCCGCGACCACACTAAAAAAATAAGTAGATTTTACTTACCTTTTCTTTCTTTTCTCTAGCTGATCCGCGCCTTCTTCACACAGAAACGGAGTGATGCATACTGGAAGGGGAGGGGGGCGTCGGGAAAGAACTTTATGCACCTGCCTAAGGTTGCCTAATGGGAGCGCCGGGCCTGTATGTGGCCTTTCCCTGGATCTGGGAATGGGGCACAAATAGCAACTTCACTGTCAATAAGATCAAAGCTGTAAATATGCTGGTCTTTAGAGATTGATTTTAAAGTAGAGATTGCTTGTTTTCAAATGTATTGTTCCCTATGTGCATTGTTACACAAGTGATTTTTACTCATTTTGTAGTGCAATTACCATTTATTAGCACAATGTCGCAATTTAATTGTCTAACACAATCTTCAGTGGATTAATCTCCTTCAAGAGGATGATCAGTTTCAATTACTCACATTTGATTTAATTACAGAAACTGAAAATATCCCTAGTCCTAGACTAAAGACCAATTCATATTCACTTAGGCCTATTTATTAATAGAATCCTGATTGTGGTGATAAGGCTGAAGGCAATTTTTCTAATATCAATACCCATTAATCTCATTGATACCGGTGTCAGGATTCCCAATATAAGACCACTGAGAAAGCATAGTGAACATACTGGCTTTTATTATACACCGGTACAAAGGTTTCAGGATGCAATTAGGTAGGGTAAGGCAATAAAGGCAAGAGAACTCAGTAACAACAGATGCAGATAATAGCAATAATATAGTTCAAAAGTCAGTACTGAGAGGCCAGAAGACAAGTCTGATACTGAGGCCGGAGAGGAAAATGAAATTACAGTTATCAGGATACCTGGATAACTCAAGAGGCAAGTGGCACCAGACGAGTCACGAGTGTCAGGACTCAGGAGACATGAGGCACAGGAGGAGTCACGGGTGTCAGGACTCAGGAGACACGAGGCACAGGAGGAGTCACGGGTGTCAGGACTCAGAAGACACGAGGCACAGGAGGAGTCACGGGTGTCAGGACTCTTCTATATCACTGCATACACAGTAATATAGAAGAATCAAATGAGCCAGGGATCAGACCCAGATAGTCCATCACAATACTAGGGAGAAGCAGGTTCAGAGTCACAATCAAAGCCGAGTCAGGGGTCACAGAAACAGGTACCAAAAAGGAGGGACGAGCAGAGGTCAGTACCAGGAGATCAATCAGGATAACAAACAGGAAAAGCAGCACAGGTAATGGCAACAGATGAACTGGCAAAGACTGCTAGGACAGGCAGGTTTATATAGGCCAGGAACAGGTGCTAAGCATCCCAGAGTAATCAGCTTAACTCTGGCAGGTAAGAGCACAGTCCAAGTACCGCAGTGGCCCCTTTGGTGTAACAGTGGAACTGCAGGCTGGATACATACAAAGGCAAAAGTCTAACATAGGACCTGGCAGGCAGGAGCTGCAGGAGGCAGATCGTGACAACCAGCCTGGAGCAGTCAGTTATCTTATCACTTTGCCTTGCCAGTTTTGCAGATGGATGCATAGAAAGCCAGAAGTTTGCACTTTCAATTCCACTCAAATTAAAAAAATAATAAAGCATTTTTAAAATTGATTGCAATCTGGTTTTGTAATCCTGAAGTATTACGGTGGTATAAGTATTGCTGTGACACTTGTTAAACTAGCTTTGCCACTCAAATGCAACCATTCCATATACAGGTCACGTGAACTTTTTATTCTCACTGGTAATAGGGCTGTTTGCTATGACTCGCCGGGCTCTCTGTCAGAGTAACTAGATAGATAGATAGTTAGGGATAGGTAGGTAGTTAGGTAAGTTAGATAGCCACTGGGTGTTTAGATAGGTAGTTAGTTTAGTTCTTAGATAGATTAGTTTAGGTAGATCAGATAGGCAGATAAATTAGCTAGATAGATTAGATAGGTATTAGATAGGGTCAGTTAGGTCTGTTCTCTGTCAGAATCTGCCCTCAATTCATGCTGTCTTTTCTATATTATGCCCCACCTGGCCAGCCTGTTTCTCCTAGCTCATTCACCTGGCTTCCTCATTATCACCTGCAGCCTATGGTTCTGCTCTCCTTAAACTGATTCACTACATTGTTATACAATTGCTTTAGACCATAAAGTATAGTATTATAATCTTCATAAAAGGGGTGTAAATATACTTGAACACCCAAGGAAATATCCTCTCCACCACTTATAATAGAAATACTATCCCATATAAACAAGATGATCACCTTAGTTGTCTCCAATGATTTTAATCACACTACTCTGCCATTTTTCACATTTTTCTGCGTTTTTTAAATATTTTGTTAACTTTATGGTTACAGTATTATTTTAAGACGTTGAATAAAAGTTATTACACTTTAGATTTATAAGCATACCAATTTGTGCACCACATAGAAGTAACTACTTTCTATTTCTTATTTGTACTTAATAGTTCATCCCAGTTCCTAATTGCTTATTTTACTTATAAAGTAACCAGAGACTTTCTCATTGATAATATGCTCTATTCTAGAAGCTGCTACTCACTCTTCACGCCAAGGTACAGATTTCTTCAGTTTATAAATAATTTTTTGCTTTAAAAGTCATACATACCTATCAAAGTAGAAACAAAAATAATGTTCCTTATGCAGTAAAGTATAATTTTGTAAGGTATGCAAATCATAGTGACTTGAAAATTAACCATACCTATTATTTAACTGAAAATACAGAGCATATGCTGTCCACAAATAAAAAAAAGTCTGTTTGGCGCATTCAATGTCTTTTGTTTTCATCTTTAGGGCTGAGATAAGATCTCTCGGTTAAAAGTAGTATTGAGTCAGCTAATATATTGTTAGATGTAAGATGACAAGTAGCAGTTTGGCCCTTTGCACTCTCTTAAAATAAATGCATTAAGCCTGTATTTCTATGTTGGTCATGGAAATGGCTGTCAAGACTATTGTAGTACAGAGGACAGTGCCAAGGGGGAAAATAGCTCCATCCAACTTGACAGTTTAATTACTAAAAGCAAGTCTGCACAACCCTATCTAGTTCACAGACTCCTTCAGCACAATATAACCAGGGCAAATATATTGACACCAAAGATCTGTTCATGGTTCATTCAAATCTATGCGCCATAAGAATAAATAAAAATGCATAAAAGCTAATATGCATTTTCAACACATTTTAGTCATGTAATTTTAATACGTTTTCCCATATACTTTCATGCCCTTTTACTAATACACCGGTATTAGTAAATGCACTGGTATTGCGTGTTAACGCAATAGGAATGTTGCAGTGTTCCAACTTTTTAAACGCAGCATTTACATTTTATAAGGCAATGATCGAAACGGCATCTTTGAATCTTTTTTGTCATATTATTTATGTTCTTTAAAGGTATACTAATGTGTGAAAAGTGCAATAATATGAATAGGTGTGAACAAGACCAAGGGGAAAATGTATTAAGCTAAAAGTTTCCGGTAGGTTTGAAAAGTGGAGATGTTGCCTATAACAACCAATCAGATTCTAGTTTTCATTTATATAATACATTCTACAAAATGATAGTTAGAATCTCATTGGTTGCTATAGGCAACATCTCTACTTTTCAAACCCACTGGAAACTTGCAACTTGAAACATTTACCCGTAAGTCTTTTGACAGAGCTAATGGTCATATAATGTATATTGTCATGAACACGCTCCCAGCTGCCGTGACTTTGGGGCTGTTTGCTGTATGAGGTCACACGATTCCAGCCCGCAGTCTCTCTTTTCCTATCACACAGGTTATAGACCTACTGAATCGCCCACAAACAGCGCTCACACCTCACACACTTAAGGTTTGCCACCACCTATTGATTATGGGCAATAGCACCCCAATATACTGTCCCACACTGGCACACATGGCTTCTAGCTGCTCACAGACTAGCAAGACCCACACCAGCGAACAAAGGGTTTACTCTTCACACCCTCAGACTGTTACAAATGTAAATGCAAGCACACACTAAGCTTGTTTATCAAATGTATCAACAAATCACACACTGGCATTCAAAGGCTTAAATTGGTCGAGCTATTTTTTCTTAACAGGCTAATGGATTTGTTAGAGTATCAAGGACGCAACATATTAAATTATAGATTTAATATACAAAAGTATAGGGCATACAGATATAACAAATAATTAATAAACAATTCATAGATTGTGATAACATACACAAGCAAAGCAGTTTAAAATAAAGGGGGTTACATTCAGAGTAGCACGTACATGAATTGCCTTTGCTGGCCAAGAGAAATTGGCTTGGCAAATGCACAGCTTATCAATGTGAATTGATTTCCCAAAAAGTCTGACAACTTGTGCTTTCACAACACAGGTTTTGAAGCAAAATGAAATGGGACGGCATTCACAGGGTGTCACGGGCACTAGGAGTCTTTACCCAGGGATCACCAGGTGGTAAGCTTACCAGAGCAATATAGATGGTAATAGTGTACTCTGGTAGCAGGGTGATCACGGAACAGGCAATAGTAGATGATGAGATGCTCAGGAAAGTCTATGACTAGCAGCACTGGTAATATGGAGGTGATAATACACGAGGAACTGTATGGACAAGGGCAAGTGGAGGTAGTCAGTGGTCTGCGTTAGCAAGTTGTACCACTGCTATAGTGAGGAGGAATGTCCAACAGAAACGAGGAGGTGATGAGAGTCAGCGGTCTGCGGATAGCAAGTGGTACCGCTGTCTGAGTGAAGGAATGGAATCCAAGTGGAGGTATCCGGGAAGTCAGTGGTCTGCGGTAGCAAGTTGTACCACTGCTATGTGAGAGGAATGGAACAGGTGATACTGGAACAGGAATCAGTGGTCTGCCTTCAGCAAGTTGTACCACTGAAAATATATGTGAGGAGGTGTACGGGGAGAGACTGCAACACAGGATGTACACGGGCACATTAAACACGATCCACAGTAATATGCACAATATATATAAATGACTGAACAGGTCTGCAAATGTAGGAAGTCTCTGAAGTAATCCAGCACAAGGTAACACAGTCAATGATGGCAAAAGACTCAGCGGATTGCAAGCTCCAGAGGAGAACCAACACAGTCCAGCAAGATATGCAATACACCAGCACAGTCAATGAGAAGTATGCATACCGTGGTTCAGAAGGCAGTCAGACAGGAGTGCAGTGATACCTGGGCGGCAGGAGACCGACAGGATGAGAAGTCCCTGGATGTAAGAAGCAGGAGTCTAGTAGGTGCAGCGCACAGGTAAGTAGACCAACAGGGACACGAATCCAATGCTGACAGGAGGGTAGCGACCAGGGGAACCAGGAAGGCGTGGAGAGCGGATCAGCAGTAGATGGACGATAGGACTGGCAGCGGCAGCAGGACTCTGCGAACCCACGGGAGAGATGAGATGACGCTGAGGTGCACAGGAGCAGCGGATAGAAATCAGCTAGCAGTCACGATGATGAACACAGGCGAGTTGCCAGCTGGAGGCTGTAGTGCACGGAGGCAGCGGATAGGAATCAGCTCACGGTCACGATGATGAACACAGGCGAGTTGCCGGCTGGAGGTTGTAGTGCACGGAGGCAGCGGATAGGAATCAGCTCACAGTCACGATGATGAACACAGGCGAGTTGCCAGCTGGAGGCTGTAGTGCACGGAGGCAGCAGCTAGGAATCAGCTCACAGACTTGATGATGAACACAGGCGAGTTGCCAGCTGGAGGCTGTAGTGCACGGAGGCAGCAGCTAGGAATCAGCTCACAGACTTGATGATGAACAGGTGAGTGGATAAGGAGAGAAGGCTGTAGTGCACGGAGGCAGCGGATAGGAATCAGCAAACAGTCACTATGGAATATAATAGCGTTGAAGTGGTATAGGAGACTGTAGTGCACGGAGGCAGCGGATAGGAATCAGCAAACAGTCACTATGGAATATAATAGCGTTGAAGTGGTATAGGAGACTGTAGTGCACGGAGGCAGCGGATAGGAATCAGCAAACAGTCACGATGATACAGTTGATGGTAGAAGTGGTATAGGAGACTGTAGTGCACGGAGGCAGCGGATAGGAATCAGCAAACAGTCACGATGATACAGTTGATGGTAGAAGTGGTATGGGAGACTGTAGTGCACGGAGGCAGCGGATAGGAATCAGCAAACAGTCACGATGATACAGTTGATGGTAGAAGTGGTATGGGGACCACAGAGGTAGAAGTGGTTAGGAAACCACAGAGGTAGAAGTGGTTAGGAAACCACAGGAATCAGCAGAGCTGAATACACGAGGAAACACAGGAACACCTTCAGAGGCTCATGGGGAATGAGACTCCAAGATCAGGCAACGTGGTGTTGACCACAGGTGCTTAATATAGGGAGTGTTGCCTGATCTGCCAATTGAGTTAAAGGGACATACCCTGAAGTATAGGAGAGGGCTGCGCATGCGCAGACCCTCAGGATGGAGGACGGCCATGGTTCCTAAATGTCCGGGAAGAGGCACTCACGGTCCGGTGAGTGACACAGGGGCAGTGTGGATATTAATGTTGAGGGCGGAAATGTCCCCAGGGTGTCAACTAGGGTTTGTTCAAAACGATTCCTAAAGTTTTGACTTTTGGTAGCTTCTCTCAGATATATCCCAGATATATAACTCCCCCTTAAATAAACCGGTCATAATCTCCCACACATTAAAATATCAAAACATGATGGAAGTCTGTGACATACCTTTTCCAAAGATAAGAAATTATAGCTGTTCCCAGATACCACCAGTACCTGTCATTCACAACCCTGGTGTGATTTCTGCTCCTTGGTATGGAGTGGCACAAAGATTTCCCAAAATATGAACTATGAAGACATTCCCTTTGAAGCCCATATTTTAATATACCTGTATAGGCTTTCAAATGTGTATCCAAGATTCTCACCTAGGAACCTGGCACTCTCATTTACATTCAGTGGTTCTTTGTGTTTACACTACCTATTGAAAGGAAGTCAATTAGGAAGTGGAATACATGATCAAAAACAATGCATGTCTGTGATCTGCATATCTTAAGCAGGTCTCCTCACAAAAGGGTTTGCTCAACCTAATTACCACCTACTGGGCTAATTGTTTCTTTTTTAAAAACATTTGGTCAAACATTTATCTGAGTTGAAAATTTGGTTCATTTATGTATCAATGCAATATTTTATTTGGGCCCTGGCATTTAATATTCTATTTCATCATATCAGATTTATGCTCTCATCCTGACACATATAATGTCATATAATATTATAACTGTACATAACGCTTCCTTTATCAGTTGGAGTACCACAAGGCTCAGTCCTAGGTCCTCTGCTATTCCCTATCTACACCACTTCTCTTGGAAAACTATTAAACCCCTTTGGATTTCAGTATCATCTTTATGCAGATGATACACAAATCTATCTATCCTCTCCTGATCTCTCACCATCTGTGTTGTCTCGCCTTTCTGCCATTTCATCTTGGATGTCTTCTTGCCAACTCAAATTCAATCTTTCAAAAACTGAATTAATAATATTCCCACCCAAAAACAGAATCTTCCTGCCTGACATTTCTATTTCTGTTGATAACATGACCATAAATCCCACCCCGAAAGCTCGCTGCCTAGGTATAATCCTTGACTCACAACTATCTATTTTTCTCAACATCAACTCTATATCTAAATCATGTTACATACATCTAAATAACATTTCCGGAATGTGCACATATCTGACACAACGCACTGCAAAAACCTTAATTCAAGCACTGATCATCTCCTGCATTAACTATTGCAATTCCCTCCTTACTGATCTTCCCTAAATCAGACTTGAACCCCTACAATCTATTTTGCATGCAGCGCCTAGATTGATTTTCCTTACAAACCGTTCTTCCTCTGCTGAGCCACTCTGTCAGTCTCTACATTTGCTGCCTTATACTAACCTATAAGGCCATCAATAAAATTGCACCAACATACATCTCCTCACTTGTCTCAAACTATCTCCCATCTCGACACCTCCACTCTGCAAAAGATCTGTGACTCTCTCTTCCACTCTCATCACATCCTCCCATTCCCGGTTACAGGACTTTTTTCAGGCTGCACCCACTTTATGGACTTTCCTCCCTCGCACAATAAGACTTTCCTCTAGTCTTCAAACCTTCAAGCGTTCTCTGAAAACCCACCTCTTCAGACAAGCTTATAATATTCCTCAACCAGCATCTTAATCTCCCTAGGTTACCCTATTACCACCCTCTACACAGCTAACACAAGACAACAACCCTCTGACCAACATTGCTCTGTGACTGATCATACAGCCCACTCAATACTTTTTACCCTTTCATTCTTACTCCACCGATGTGCAATATAATGTAGCACGTGCCCTTGTGTTTCAAACTCCCATTGTCCCATAGATTGCAAACTTGCAAGCAGGGCCCTCTTACCTCTCTGTCTGTATGCATTACCCAGTATTGTTTTATTAATGTTTGTTCCCAATTGTAAAGCGCTACGGAATTTGCTGGCGCTCTATAAATGAATGTTGTTGATAATGGAAGTGATGATGATGATAATGATATATAATATATATAATATATATAAACTTAAATGTAATTTTCTGTTTACACCACATTTTGAATGATATTAAAAACTTTTAATATTAGAATAGACCTGTGATGAGGATTACAGTAGATTAAAAATGTGAGCGTCTTGAAGCAGGTGCTCTGGTAAAATAAAGCACCTATCAAACATTTTTAAGTCAAGTAGCAGCAACATTTTCCTCATTTACTCTTTCTATACAAGCATAAAAAGGGTTAAGGAATGTTTCAATTTTCCCTTTATACAGGTTTAGTCTTCCCCAAATTATTAAAGTAAAGTAAAAAAAGAAGAACTAAATTTAAAAAAATTATGGTAATGCAGAATGCACATGGTTTCAAGCCTAAAAGACACTATATTCCTCAGATTTTTGTACACCCACTCATGGCCCTATAACCACCCTAATGATCTTTACATATGAGCATATTGATTCTCAACTGTCCTGATTTAAGTGAGACAATCACAATTTTAGCGGGCTGTCACTATTGCCGAAACTGCTGGGGAGTGTGTTCCACTCACAGCCATGAGCTGTTGCTACACCAATCATTGGCAGTGTGGGACTGTTTTAAGTGAGATGAGTAGAGGTTAGGGGAGAACCAGTGCTTCAGAAGGACGGGGCACGACACCAGGAGACATGACATGCCCCCACCATATTGTGACAGCTGCATACAGTGGCGCACATTTAATCTCATGATTTACACATTTACAATTGAGAGGTATGTTCCTGTGTAGCTATGATAGCTTAAAGGCAACAAAAACTTCTGTAAATAAACAGTTTACCTTATAAGTGTATTTGATCTTGTACAACGGACATGTTACGAATCCTTTTATGTAGAGAAGTAGGCAGTTAAATTTGAGCAAATTTTTTTGGGTTGCACTAATTAAAATAGTAACTTTTCAAAGAATCATCAAAAGGCATTTCAAAAATGTTTGCCATTTTTTTCAAGTCCATAAAATAAAATTATAGTCATTACAATATGTTACCACAAGAAAGCCATATTAAACAAAAGCATCAACAAAACAAAAATTGGTCTTTGATTAACACAGCTAGAATGCCTGTTACAATAACTATCATTGATCTCTTTAGTGAACATGTCCTCACTGAAGTGCTGGACATAGCTGGAATCCATCATAATCTATTTTTGGTGCAACTGTTTTTTCAGTGTGTAATGTGGACATGTTTACTATAGAGATCAATGATCTTGATGACAACAGATGTTCCAGCTTCATTTACCATGCATTCAGCACTGGAAGCTAAACACTTGTGTCTATGAGCCCTGACGAGTATAAGTGACAGCAGAAAAAAATGAATAACAATGCATGCAAATAATCCGGTTATCATTTAGGCAATATTAACTAAAAAAGAGTGCATATCTCGGCGGTTCCCAATCTGTCACTGGGGTGCCGCGGGCCAGCCATATAAAAAAAAAAGAAAGAACACAGTAACTTACCAATCCGCCGGGCGCCGGGACCCAGTAGACTCCTCTCTCCCGCAGCAGCTGTCACTGTCGTTGATATTCAGTGACAGCTGCTGCGGGAGAGAGGAGGCTGCTGGGTCCCGGCGCCCGGCGGATTGGTAAGTTACTGTGTTTTTTCTTTTTTTTTAAATGGCTGGCCCGCTGCAGAGGAGTTAGAGGGATCGTGACAGCGGGGCAGAGGAGAGGCAGAGGGAGGGTGACAGCGAGGCAGAGGAGGGTGACAGCGGGGCAGAGGAGAGGCAGAGGAGGGTGACAGCGAGGCAGAGGAGGGTGACAGCGAGGCATAGGAGAGGCAGAGGAGGGTGACAGCGGGGCAGAGGAGAGGCAGAGGAGGGTGACAGCGGGGCAGAGAAGAGGCAGAGGAGGGTGACAGCGGGGCAGAGGAGAGGCAGAGGAGGGAAACAGCGGGGCAGAGGAGAGTGACAGCGGGGCAGAGGAGTGAGAGGGATCGTGATAGCGGGGCAGAGGAGGGTGACAGCAGGGGCAGAGGAGGGTGACAGCATGGGCAGAGGAGAGTGACAGCAGGGGCAGAGGAGTGTGACAGCAGGGGCAAAGGAGAGTGACAGAGGGACAGAGGAGATTGACAGCTGGACAGAGGAGAGTGACAGTGGGGCAAAGGAGGGTGACAGCAGGGGCCGAGGAGGGGCACAGCGAGGCAGAGGAGAGGGGCAGTGGAGGGGGACACAGCATGAGAGGGGCAGTGGAGGGGGACACAGCGTGAGAGGGACAGTTGAGGGGGACACAGCGTGAGAGGGGCAGTGGAGTGGGACACAGCGTGAGAGGGACAGTGGAGGGGGACACAGCGTGAGAGAGGCAGTGGAGGGGGACACAGCGTGAGAGGGGCAGTGGAGTGGGACACAGCGTGAGAGGGACAGTGGAGGGGGACACAGCGTGAGAGGGGCGGTGGAGGGGGACACAGTGTGAGAGAGGGCAGAGGAGGAGGACAGCGTGTGAGAGGGCAAAGGAGGGGACAGCGTGTGAGAGGGCAGAGGAGGGGGACAGCATGACAGAGGGCAGAGGAGGGGGACAGCGTGACAGAGGGCAGAGGAGGGGGACAGCGTGACAGAGGGCAGAGGAGGTGACAGCGTGACAGAGAGCAGAGGAGGGGGGACAGCATGACAGAGGGCAGAGGGGGCAGTGTGAGAGAGAGCAGTGTGTCTGGATGCAGAGGGGGCAGTGTGTCTGGATGCAGAGGGGGCAGTGTGTCTGGATGCAGAGGGGGCAGAGTGTCTGGATGCAGAGGGGGCATTTTTGCATACAACTAAATAAGTATTTCTGTCCTGACCTAAATACTTATCACAATTTTTTGACCCAACTACTTCTAAAACAGGACTGCTCAATAATTATATTGGAGGGGTGCCTTGAAAAAATTTGGAGACTCTAAGGGTGCCGCGAACTGCAAAAGTTTGGGAACCACTGGCATATCTCATTTAAATAGGGTTACAAATCCTTAGCCTCTATAAACCAGGAAATTTATTATATAAAGCAATGCTTTTTACCCCTTCTGAATAAGATTTAATAGAACCATAAGGGGTGATTCAGAGTTTGAAGTAAAAGTCTTTCTTTTGAGTATGCAAAAATGTGTGTCTGCACACTTGCGTTTGCACATCTGTATTTTAAGCAAGATGCATATTACAACCTTAACTATAGTGAATAGATGGGTGCTGTATTGTTTCTAGATGCAAGACACATATTTTGTATTTGTCTTGTGTAGGTGCATAATTTATCCTTCGTAAGTATCATTTTCAAACGTCTCATAGAAATCTAAATTTGTACACAACTGAAAGGGTATAGCTAAAGTGTGTCTCCCACATCCCTACTGTACTTTTCTTGCAAATGAAGGCCCCTGTACAGCTGTATTGCACTTCTAGCATAAATTGCATTCATGCGCAGTGCAATACATTTTGTATGAGACACATAATTATGATGCGCAAATGCACTTGTGTCCAACTCTAAATCAGCCCCATGGTGTCTAATTTGTCAATGTCAATCCCTATCTAATTTGCATTGTTCATTAAATACACTGTTTAGCAGAGTAGCAGGACTTGGATCTGCAAAAACTGATAAAACTTTCCGCATCAACTGGCAGGCATAGGATGCAGTCCTACATATATTGGTGACAGAAATCATCCACATACTGTGCAGTTCAGTGCAAGCTATTTCTGGGGTATTTATATCATTAGGCAACGTAAGACTAGCTTCTGGTAACAGAACAGTTAGGTACCACATTTTTTTTTTGTAAAAAAACATTTTAACTGGTCAGTTTTATAGCTGAATTTATTCCTATCTCCGAATGAGGCACTGTATTTATTTAATTTATTTATTATTGTTTACTTGTATAGCGCAGATCATATTACAGAGTGCTTTACAGAGAATTATGCCTTTACCAGATCTGCTGGCAATTTAGCTATGGGAAATCATGATTGCTTCTGAGGATATATGGGGATCTTATAAGGAGTGTATATGGCAATATGAGGAGTGTGTATGGCAATTATGGGTTTATTGGTCAGTATATAAATACATACACTGACCATAGGAATAAAATATGCATTCAGGATGACAAATTTCCATCAAACATCATATGATATTCTCCTTTTAGAATAACACATATTTACCCATTTTTTTTAGGGGGGGGATTTAGAATGAAAGTAATATCCATTTATTTAACATTTATATGTAGCATAACACAGTCTTTGTATTATCAGATAATTGTAACAAATACAACACATTACATTATTATAGTTATGGCTTAGGAAATGTCTAATCAGAAATGTTGTGGTTCTAAAAAGCATGTAATCAGACTTAAACAAAACCTTTGCACACAATGCTGCAAACCACATAACTCATATTCAGCTAACCTTTTTCCACTAAACCTGTTTATGGACATTTGCAACACCAATTCAACTTAGAGAGAAACAAAATGATATTGTGAATTCTCTGTTAGTCATAGATACAGGGGATTAATGTGATTATAACAGTGGGTTCAGTTTGGTAATGTATGAACAATATATGTATGAGTCACAAGTGTTGTATATATTCGTTTATATGTGTGCATATCTATCTATCTATCTATCTATTTATCTATCTTTATATATATATATATATATATATATATATATATATATATATATCTACTATATAAATGCGTAGTGGCGTGTGTGGGAAAAAAAACACCAAGCTGCAGCGCCACCTGCTGGGCATAGTTATACTCTGACTTATATATTTCTTGAAGGAGAAGTGACAGTTGGGAGTGGTTGGTGGTTGCCGGGGGTGACAGTGGGGAGTTTTTAACACCTTAAGTAGCTTGATGAAGGAGGTGGCGATGAAGATGAAGGATGAGGTGATGGAGAAAAATGATGAGGTGGTGACATATGGACAAAACCACGTTAAAAAAGGGCGCTTGCGTCGGGAAGTAACGCTCTTCCCCTGAGGAGGCCTGGGCTAGGCCCAAATGCATGACAAGAACCTTTTTAACTTATACACACAATGTACTGCACTCAATTGCCAAAAATGTGGATATACACTGATCAAATGTTATTGAATGATAGATGTAGGTGCATATAACTTGTACTATTGGTGAATATACATCAGAATACAATGAATTGAAGTGGTCAAGTGTATGACTCAATTTGAGACACAATATATATCTATATCTGTATCATTACGGTTTTATTATTGAAATGATGATTGATGAGAACAATTGCAAATTATAACTTTATTGCTGTATTTCGATTGCTGACATTCCATCATATATGCATTCCAACAGAGGTATATGTCAGTTACATAATAGTTTTTTTGTTGTATAGTTTAATATTGGTTCAATTAGGCATACTGTCCATCCTATTATCTGTATACACCTACAGTATTTATTGACATACCCAGAAGTAATTTCATTTCCTCACCTGTAAAATGTATATTTTTATTAAGATTATTAGCGCTGTCATCCTTGTTTGTATTTTGCAAGCTTTATATATATATGTTCACCTGTAATATTACATTATGTTCATTATATTGCAGCATGCTTGTTTAATCATACAAGCATTTGCTGGCAATGTTAACATTATGGTCGATTAACAGCTGACCAATTCAAGGGTATCCATTCACTCAATTATTGGCTACACTATATAAACGACTATACAATCTCAACCCATTACCTACATTCCCTGAAGAAATCTGCAGAGCAGATGAAACGCGTTGGACACACCCACATCCGCTAGACACAACAGGATATCCGGATTTTGCGTTCCACGCTGGAACGCACTCCGTTCTTCCCCGCTGTTCTGTTTCATTACCCACATGGTTTGCGAGCTTCACTGTTACAATTGCCGCTTGGATATCATCTGGACCGCGGTCCCTGGATCCTGATGTCTTTGGTCAGGTACCCTGCCACATATATTTTGTGATCTGAAAGTGTGAGGACCGGCTCTCTGATCCCCAAAAGTTTGTCTCCATCTATCGGATTTATCTCATTGTGACGTTTTGGATAGGAAGCTTATTTTCAATTTCATTGGGATTCCCTGTGAAAGGGTTCATGCTGGAACCCTGCTGGATTTTATGATTGACTTTTTTATTGGTATAATTTTACATATTTCTTATTATTTTTAATCTGTTTGGCACATGATGTTACAGAGCTATGTTTTTTAGTTCACTATATGTATGACCAATCACTGATTAAACCCTTGGTTTTTACTATTCATATTGTTCATCGTTTTCACTTTTTATTTGATTTTATTTTCAAATGGTATTATCTCATATTCATATAGCCTCCTTATACCATTCTCTCAAATTGAGTCATACACTTGACCACTTCAATTCATTGTATTCTGATGTATATTCACCAATAGTACAAGTTATATGCACCTACATCTATCATTCAATAACATTTGATCAGTGTATATCCACATTTTTGGCAATTGAGCGCAGTACATTGTGTGTATAAGTTTGATTTACAGGAAGGGATTCCTGAGTATTGCTGCCCTTGCCTAAATTGGGGTTGAGCGCAGCCCTTCTATTGTTTTCAAGAACCTTTTTAACACCTTAAGTAGCTTGATTTGACTAGAATGCATGAGTATCATGCACGGGTTAACTTGTATATATATATATATATATATATATATATATATATATATATATATATATATCTACAGGTGTTGTGAGGCTAAAAGCCCCAGCATGCTTTGCCAGTAGATAACCTGCCAATAGCTGTCAGGGCACTTGGAGAGCCACAGGTTGGCCAGGCTTGTGTTAGAGCTTAAGAAGCTGCTCTTATTGCACAGGCTCCACATGAGGTGTCAGTGGACTACATTGTATGAATGAGGTTCATTCATAAAATGTATCAGTGAACTTCATTCGTGTTGTCGGTTTGCCTGGGATCAGCCCAGCCTGCCATAGCCTTGTGCTGGTTCTGGTTTTCCATCACACAACATTAGCTCTAACCAGCCCAGTGGGGTGAATGGTTCACATTTGGGATGGGCACACTTTTTTTTAATTTACTTTTGCTAAAATCTGTTCTGATGATCATCATCATCAGCAGCAGTGCAAATCTTTGCACTAGGGGTCAGGCACTAACAAGAAATTCACTTGGGAAAAGGCATATGGAGATGTTGCCTATTCAGAATAGGCTGCATCTGTAGGGGGCATACCACACTTATTTCAGTTGCATTCCCCCATTCCATCTCTCCAGGTGTGTGGGTAGGGACGCAGTTGCAGTGATGTCTGCCTCTCTCAGTTGTCAGTAAGGGTCAGCCTATATCTAATCACTATACCCAGTGCAGTAGCTGTTCTCTTAGGGTCCCCAATCAAAGTAAAATGCAACCCTTGTAAAAAGAAGAAAGTGAGAACAATAGTGTACCTCTGGTGGAGTAACAACTACCACTCACCCTGATTAATAGCTGCTTACCTCTTAGGAGGGATGGACTTCATATTTAAATATACACAGCCAGATCCTCCATATTTGTTGGTAATTTAAGATCACTTGATTTCTACAACTAAAATACTAAAATAGTGTAATAAGGACAAATATAAAAAAAATTACAGAATCGGATGCATTCACAAGGAAACTGGTTAAAACAGACACCTCATCCAGAGGAAATCAATAACCTCTCTGCCGGAATTAGAAGATTCCTCTTATCAGGTGTATAGTCTGCAACACAAGGCCATTTCTTCAGTGTGTGTTCGCTCCTTTCATACAACATTGCCTTATTTAGTAGGACACCCACTAATGAGAAACATGGTTGAATAAACCCTGTACCCTTTATCATGTCAAAGGTTATATTCTTATAAACATAAATACTGTTAAAAATGTAATTATAACAAATAAAACTTAATATCCAAAGTAAAATAATAATGTCCATAAGTGTTTGGATCAGTTGGGTGTCTCTTCTATTCAGAGGAGCCTATGCCTGGATTTCAGAACAGGATTTACCGTATATACTCGAGTATAAGTCGACCCAAATATAAGCTGAGACACCTAATTTTACCACAAAAAAACTGGGAAAACTGATTGACTCGAGTATAAGCCTAGGGTGGGAAATGCAGCAGCTACTGGTAATTTTTTAGATTTATTCATTATTATGTTTTTTATTTACATCTGTATATGCATTTTTATTTTACACATTTTTATATCATGTGTGTTTTTGATTGATTATCTACTAAATGATTCATGGTTTTTTAAGCTGACTGGTTCTTTGGACATATGCACCTTTCTCTATTAAAAATAAGTCAGTGGTATATTCACTCTTCCAATGCCAGTTGCTTCTAATCTCTTGGAGATCCTTCCATGCTTGGCTTAAAAAATGCTTGGGCACTGACGTTTCATTTGTTTTTCTTTTTTTCTGTTTCTGGCAATCCTAATACCACCTGCATGTTCTAGAATCTTGTTTGAGTGGTCTGCTTGTCACACGTAGTAATGAACTATTCCTATTGAAATGTTTTTTTTGTTTTGTCTAAACCTCAAAAAAGCATCATTTAGTTTTTAGTTTGATTAGGTCTTTCAAGGTATGATTTTCAGCTTTTTAAAGGAGAGAGAGAGAGATATTCAGCCTTTTACTTACTCCAGCAGTGGAACGCATGTGCGTTCCACAGATAGGAAGTTCGGCATTTCGTTTGAAATGCAAAACTTCCTGTCAGTGGAAAGCACGGAAGCTAACAGCTGAGGGACCGGACACCAGGTAAGTTCACCTGTGTATGAGCTGAGGGGGGCTTTTCAGCATGCAAAAATGTGCTGAAAAACTCGGCTTATACACGAGTATATACGGTACATTTTGTCTCAATATCAAAAAATTATTCATGTTTTTCAATAAAGGTCATTTGGCTCTTATGGCTAAAAAATGCAATAACATTTTGCTATGAGCTTGCAAGGAATTGTAAGAAAGTCATTTTTATATGTTACATGTAGCTAGAACGGACATTTCTCCCCAAAATGATATCAGTAATGTAATTAGTTAATACCTTATTGTATTAAGTTCTGTGGACTGTTTTTTCTATGAAATGTAAAATTTGGTAGGAGTAATATGCTTTATAAAAGTTAACATAAACATATATACACCTTGAATGTCTTATTAAATGAAGATAGTTTCATTCTGTGCACCTTAAGTTACTAGCACTTTAATTGATTAACGTTGCAAGGCATTTCTTTGCTGGTTGAACTGGCATCTACAACGGGCTCTTAGTGAAGTCCGGAATTAAGGTAAATCAGAATTTTCATCTTTCTTTTATTGACATAGTGCAAGTTAGATAATGAGAGCAAATGTCTGATTGGTTACTTTAAGTCACTGCCAATTTGCATTTTATTAATAAATAATTCAATTTTATTAAGGTTTCATTGAAAAACAACATTTAAACATTATTGGGCCTCATGTTGAGTTGGGCGCATTTTGCCCACTGTATCAAAGGAGTTCATTGATAAAATGCAGTAATGAACTTCATTGATAGTGAGTCCCCACCACTACTAACCAATACAAAGTGGCTTTCACACAGTCTGTCCAATAAGAAAAGTTAGTAATAGCATTGTGACTCCTTCTTGAACAATTCCTCTTTGCTTCAGAGAGTTTATTCAAATGGATTACAAAGCTGCAAGAGAGAAGATGATTGCACCACCAACCCTTTACGTCCATCACTACATCAAGCCCATTAGTTTCTCTGCAGCACTATGGGTTAAATGTTTTGCAGAAAGCTGCAACATTTTCACAACAAAGTAAAATTCTAACAGCAGTGGCAGTCTGGCATGCTCTTGTGGTGATTAGGAAATGTGGGGGGATGAGAAAAAAAACAGAATGCTATATTTGAAAATTCACAGAAAACCATATTTGCCAACTTTCTAAAGTTGGCTTCTGGGAGCCTGCCGGGGGAGATGGGCAGATCTGGGAGATTGCCACACTCTCCCGGGAGCCCGTGAGACTCATGGGAAATGCGAGAGTCTCGCGGACATACCGGGAGAGTTGGCAAGTATGCAGAAAACATGACAACTGAAATCTTCAGCGCACACAATTTTACAATTTTGCCACAATTTTAATGTATATACTTATTCTCCATCCACATACAGCAGAAAAGTTTGAAAATCATCTGCTATCAAATTAAAGAATTATATTAAAAAGGTAAAAAAGTGCAGTTTCCATTGGGAAGTGGGGCAGTTATGAAACAGTTATAGCACTGGCAAGAGGCTAAGGTCAGATTGTCTTACACAGAATCATTTATAAAGTAGGGATCATTTACAAATAGCATAACCTCTCTGGCACATAACATCTTCATGTGTAAACTGTCCATTCATATATACAGGTGCATAGGTTTGTGATACATCTGCATATTCGATGATCATGACCCTTGTGGTTTTTACAGTAGACATCAAAGGCACATGTATTGTACAAGTGACAACTTCATCACAAAGCTTCCAAATGTACATTGATTTCCTTATGCATATGTATGCGGACTGTACATTATTTGTAACTAGAAAAACTGTCCTCTTATTCTACATTGGCAGAGGTTACTAATCTTAATTAGAATTATGCAGATAAACACTTTCTACTTTGTTAATCATTGCGTTAGCAATGGAACATAATCTACCAGAGATTTAAATAAATGACTCTATATCTTTAGGGACATGGAAAAAATATAGTTGATCTGTTCTATTATACTCAAGTTCCATAAAGTATGCTTTCTTTATAACTAAAGCATATATCTACCAATTATAGCAAATTAAAATTTAGACACTTTAAATAAATGCCAGTTCTGTACTTATCAATAAGTATTAAATCATTTTAGTAAGTTAATGTTAAGTTCTGACTGAAGAAAGTTACTATGATAATATGCTTCAAATTTCTTGTTTGAAGTCAATCCCCATTATAGTTAAGGAAACATACATAACAGAATAACCATCTTCAGCACTGCCCCATGTATTGGTGTAAGCTGTCCACTAACACACCGAAACTGGCAAAAGTGAGCCAATATTAGTGGATGAAGCCTAAAATTATTGCCACGATTGAGAATTATCTGATCAAAATGTAATAATTTCATTCAAGTTTCAGGTCCACTGCAAATTAAAAGGTCTTAATGATATTCATGGACAGGGGCTGAGCATGAGATGACAGATTCTAGTAAAATTTGGTGAAATAAAAAGTGTGTATTTTGCTAGGTGCACAATTCAAGTGGCAAGATTGGCCTGTTTGTAACAAGCTTTAACAAGTGATGTGATGGAGATATCTCCTAATCAAAGGCTGGATAGGCTGGGGGGCATCTCCATCCCGGACCGATCCCATAGTGGGCTACCTTGGGCTGGGGCACTGTTGAGCCCCCCAGGCTAAAATTTGCCACCAGCACCTGACCGCTATAGTGCAAATGTCAGGTTCTGTAAGTTGATACCAGAAACTACAGATAAGTGAAACTATTATTTTGTTTGTAAACTAGTTTATTTCTTTATTCATCAATTATTAGAATCTATTGATGTCAGTTCCACTTTAACTATTAATTTTCAATTCCATACTCAAAGTGATTTCGCACTAGTCTAACACATTAAATCTATCAAAATCTTGTAGCAAAAGTCATACAAAGGCTAAAATTACACCGACTAATTTGCTTATCTGTTCTATGATCTATTAAAGTATTCTTTTACTAGTATCCAGGTGTCATTAGTGCTGAATTTATTCCAATAGAGATTATAATGAAACAGGATAATATTCTGCAAATACACAATCAGTCAGTAATTTATAGATACATACTTGTCATAGCACTCAAGCATTTGGTTGTTGACTTACCATATATGTGAAAAGTCTTCTCTGTGTTACTCCTGGTACTACCCCTAGTATCTGTGTTAATTCTTACTTCCCTATAGATGGCCTCACATTCCATGTTAATGGCAATGCTTGCCATACATGGTTAAATCTCAGTCTCAGGGGTAATTTGCTAAAACATCATCAGGCTATTGTAGTTCAGAATTCTATGAGACCAGTGATAGTTTAAATAACCTGTCCTAGCCCTTCATTAAAATGATTCAAAATTTCAAATAGGGGGGAGTTACAACAAAAAATCCTACTTAATAATATACTTTTACATATGATTAACCATATATTTTCCTAATCATTTCCTCCTGTGATCATATTAATATTAAATGATCATTAATTCCATCTTCTTTACCCTCTAAATATATGGGGGTTAGGGCTTTCAGCAGGTTGTTCCTTGCAACTTGCCTTCTGTCAAGTTAGAACTGCTCCGCTGGTGTGTTTCCCTCTGAAGACCGGTTACCTGCATCATTGCTTTCATAAAGTTTGAGCTGCAGTGCAGGTGAGCGTTCCCAGAATAGATGATTGGTGAGCTGCACTATTTATAGACTCCTCCTGCCTTCATGCCTTACCCTTGATAGAGATCGTCAGCATGTCACACCCTGTGATAGACTTTGATGGGCATCAAACAAATCTTCTGGGTTCCGGCTATGTTCATTTTGGAATATTTGCACCAGCTTCAAAAGACACACTGCATTAGCAGGCATTGCTAAAGAATGTATTATCTTAAAGAGACATTGTACATTATCTTGCCTTTCTAAAAACTATATAATTTTACTCTGGGAATATTTGCACCAGCTTTGCTTCAAGAGAAATACTGCCTTACCAGGCTTTGCTTAAGACTGTGTTAATTTGCACCAGCTTTGCTTCCCTAAAGACTGTATACCTTGTTATTACATAACTTCTAGACATATTGTTACTTTACTACCATGCTATTACCATGTTAATTATAGTGTTACACAATGACTGCTCTTCTTTTTGCATGAGTATTGTATTTCATTGTAGCAACTACTCATTCCAGCATTACTTCAGTACTTGTGCTTTTCCTGTCTGCTATTGATTTCTGCTATAAACTCCATATTGTTTGTCACTACAATACAACCTTGTTACGCCTGTGATTTACCTAACAGGGGATCTATATTTCTTACATAAGTTCTGGAACTGGAATCAGGGAGTCTCCTGTACCTCAACTTATTTGGCAATTTATTAACTAAAAGCAATTCATATTTTTAATCAGCGCAATTTTTTTCAATACGAAATGTAATTCACAGTCCAACACTTAATTATAGAATAGTCCTAATTTTTAATAATCATTCAAATGAAACAGTATAAAAGACAAATGCATGGGCTTTAAAGCAAAGTTCATGAAATGACTAGATAGCTAGCAAAAAAAAGTTTAGCTTAAGAAAATATCTCCCAAATTCTTGTTAGAGAAAAAAAACTTTAGTGATCTGGGGCCTGAATAATTAAGGAAGTTAAGCAAGAAATTGAGTAAGTTTTCTTACTTAAGTTTTCTGGACAAAACCATGTTGCAATGGTATGCAAATGAATTTTTTATTTTGCACATAAGTTAAATATTGGCTGTTATTTTCATGTAGCACAAAATACTTGATAGCTTATTTGTACACTGAAATTTACAGTTGATCAAGGAAAAAAAGTCAGTATTTAACTTATGTGCAAAATAAAAAAACTAATTTGCACCCCTTGAATTGTAACATGGTTTTGTCCAGGAGAAGACTTAAGTAAAAAAATGAGTATTTCCTTAAAAGGCCCCTGATCAGTAGACTCCAAAAAAGAATAATGAGGAAACAGTGCTCCACTCCTCTTTATTTAACCATAGACCAGCAAATCCAATAGAGGACAAATAGTCAGTCCAAATGTTCATAAGGACTCTCACAGGTATATAGCATGATGTAAATGGACTGGCCTTTCATGTGTAACTGATATATGCCGTGTCAAATCTCAACCAAAGCTTCACTTATAACACGCATTTTATTTCCACATGAAGCCTCCTTTTGAAACAGATCAGTGTTTTTTTGCCAGGAGAAAATCACTTGTTCACTGGTAGTGATTTAAATCTGCTTTGATCCAATAGTAAAAATTCGATCACATAGATGTAAATTCTGGCCAGCTCTCTAGATAACTGTCTGATGCATATATCCAAGAAGGAAATAATTCCATCTTACAGGCCCCTTTCCACTAGGGTGCATGTGCAGTTTCCACAGATAACCTTGATCTTGTCACTTGACTGGATTGAATGCAGAGCTCCCTAATTTGGATTGCCTGACCTTTTCTCATCTGTTGATGCACAAAATTTAAGTTCTTTGTTAGTCTCTGGCAATAATGTGTTAACCATTTATATGTCAAGACAAATGCAGAGTTATCTTAGGGGCTAAGTAAACATATGTTTCTCAAATAGTACTTCATATGCAGACATTTTGATTTTATCTCTTGGGGGTATAGTTACTAAACTGTGGGTTTGAAAAAGTGGAGGTATTGCTTATAGCAACCAATCAGATTCTAGTTATAATTTATTTAGTACATTCTACAAAGTGACAGCTAGAATCTGATTGGTTGCTATAGGCAACATCTCCACTTTTACAAACCTTCAGATTAGTAAATATACCCCTTGGAATGTTTCTTATGGTAATCAGGGCAAACTGCAAGGCGTCTGGCCATTTGAAATTAATTTCAGCAGACAAGTTAGTAATGTTTCCTTTTAAACACATTATTGACTCTGTCAACTTGATCATTTTCAGTATGCAACTGCTGAGCAATACCTAAGCTTCACAAACCTTTGTCATTACCTTTTCTGTGAAATGTGTTCCCCTTGTTAGTGAGGAACAGCTCCTATATCCCTGATGGTCTAGTGGGCCTGGAAGTGGATCAGTGATGTGGTCGTCCGCATGCCACTGCTGCACATGCGTGAACTGGAAGTGTCGTTCCTTAGTTTTTAGTTGTCAGTGAGAGAAGATGCAGAAATAGTAGTTGCCTAGGAGTACCTGCTATACAATTGAGAGATCTGTTAGAACGCTGTCCCATAAGAGTTTCTGCACGGAAGTGCAGTATACTAAAAGTCTTACTACCTGCATATATGTATATGAAGAATACTGCTCAGTATATATAACCTACATAAGACTGTTGTACTACCTGATTTAAGTCATTAACCCTGTGAGTAACTGCATTACTATTACTGTTGACATTATATGAGTAAAGTAAATCTATTTATATATTAATTCAATAGCAACTGTGGGGACATGAGCTTTCACACAGGGGTATTCCTCCACCCAATCCAAGGACAAAATCAACACATAATCAAACAATTGACATGTATGAGACCAATTTGTTAAGTCAAAAATGGTCCCTCAGTTGTTGACATATGTTCTTGTTGGAATGAGAAATAATGGTCTTGTCAACATTATATTGTTGACAAAATACACATTGTTTATAGTACTGAGCAATCACATCATAAACCCATATAACACATGTACAAGAAGTGTAAGAAATAATGAGGGAGGGGCCAAAAGCCACAATGAAAGGTCCCACCAAACACCTTCAGGATATGAGTTGCAGTTTGCATAGGTCCAGGAATCTTTGGTTGCTTTATCGACATAATTCTGTAAAAGAATAGAAACTGTAAGTCAAGTATTGCTTGCTTATGGTCTTGTGCACTTACATCTGCTGCAAGGTGAACCATTGCAGGGCTAGCAAACAGCAGTGTTTTAAATGGCCATGTCTGCACACAGTTTGTGGTACTGACAATATCAGAACCACAGTTTGTGGTACTTAATGCCTGTAACAGATTTAGGTAACATAAGAATGTTCAGCAAGGCCTCTACATCCTAGACATTACGGATAGGATTACCAGCTAGGTTTTAAAGTCTTGCAGGCGCCAAAGTTGTTGATAATAATGTACTATTAAAAAAGGTTCTGGTTCTGTGGAAAGTAGCATATCCTTTACGGGTTGTTTGGTCTTGTGAATCTCACAAAATCCACTGTCTAAAATACCCTGACCTTTCATTTCCCCCTTGGATACATGGGACATAGAATTAACATATATACTAAGTGAAACTTGTTCTAACTGCTGGATAAGGGGAGTTACCTTTGCAACATCAAAGTTCCTAATTATTAGTATACATTTACACATGCCACATAGTTCACTTTGTAATTGTGTTATCGATACCATTAATGCTATGTGGCACGTAAATGAAGGATAACTTTTTAAGTACTTACATAAGTTAATATGATTGGTGCTTTATAAATAAACAATAAAAATAATATTAGTAACTGAATTAAATTTGTCTGAAAATTGAATACTTATTGAAAGATAGCAGAAATCAGCAAACCGATACAACTGTGTAAATGTAAATCGAACCCATCACTAAGCATGTCAAATGTGGCATAATAAAATAAGACACTGCTTCTGAAATTAATGTATTAGAAGCTTTACTTTTTATGAAAATATCTTTCTTTTCATGCCTGTAGTGAGTATAATTAAAATGGAAGTCATGGTACAGAACATTAGTCTAGTCAAATACGATTTTTTCATTACTTTTTGGAATAAATTGAAAGTAGACATACAATGATAAATTATTTTGAGATACTTAACATTTTGCACATGATTTCATTTAAAACATTAACTCCAATATGTTTTGCACCATTAGCTTTATATACATTTAAATTGATTAACAGTTTTATATATTTTGTCAGCATTAAAGAACACATTTAACATATGTTAACCAAAAGAAGGAATGTCTATGTGAGGGCAGTAGTGCAAGAACCTGTAGTTTGTTTTAACTAACCTCAGAAAGCCGATATATATATATATATATATATATATATATATACATACAAAAAATGTGAAAAGACAACGGCGCTCAGTGCAAACACCAATGATCACGTGTTTAAAACCTGTGCTCAAATATTAAAATCACATACAGTAGGCTGCTTCCCTTTGAAACATCAGCTTGCAGATGTAAAACCTAGATACACAAAAGAAAAAAGAAGCGCCAAAACATAGTGTGATATTGCCAAAACAGAGCAGTGATCAGGATAATTATATATTAGCCTCGTACCAGATATAAGATATAAATTTGCTTATCTGAGAAAGTATCCCTCTGCGATCTCCAGATCCTTTTGGTGCAGATTAAGGTTCTCCAAACTAAAACTCAGATAAAAAATAACAAACAATAGTGTAGTGCTTTTACAACAAAAGTAAAATATAATTTAATTTATAAAATTGTATCCATAGACAGCAAATAAATGCCCGTACATTGAATATAATCAAATCAAGCTTATCTGTGCACTGTGATCATCCACTGTCCAATAAAGATCTCGCCATCCACTGGTGATCCTGGCTCCTTTACACCAATACACAAACAGGAGATGGTAGTTCCTCAGCCCCTCTAGTGACAGGCGACAATGCGTGTTCAGCCGACAGATCAAATCAGATGCACATCAGAAAATCCCTTGACACGTTTCGTCTATCAGACTTTATCAAAAGGATGAATGTGAGTACCACAAGTTAGCCAATCCTTTTGATAAAGTCTGTGGCACCAGTTAAGGCAGGATTAGCCTGTGGCACGAGTTAATGCAGAATTAACCTGGGGGCACAGTTAATGCTGGATTAGCCTGTGGGCATAGTTAATTCAGACAGGGTTGTGGAGATAAACTTTTTCACTAGTCATGACACCAGTAGAAAGCAGCCCAGTTATTATGAGACCATGCCCGGTCTGACCCCCTTTGCCAATTTAACTAAATAGAATTTGACTTTGTCATAAAGACCTGTAGAAATACCTTCAAATACCTTCATTGTACTCTTGCCCTCATTAGGCCCCCATTAAAGTTAGGCTTTTGAGGTGCTCCCCATTACAGGATCCAGGAGTCAGGGCCCCATTTAAGGTAGGCTTTGGTATCTGCTATTGTAACCTGTTGTCTGTTATTCTGTAGGTTTATTGGAACTGTGGGGATTGTAGAAAGGGTAGTATGCTACACCTAGTGCTAGCATTTAAAGTTGTGCACCATATCGGTAATGTAGAACGTTGTTAGGACCAGGGCTCTGTTGTTGTATTGTTATAGCTAGCACTCAAGTGGGTGGTACACACTACCCTGATAGATAGCCCTGTAGGTGGGCTAATGTGCCCCCTTTACAAGGCAGCGCTGCTTTAAATTTAAACGCCGAAGATGCCGAACTCACGGGTGTTGAAGAACCCGGAGCTTAATACATTAACCCCCAAGACATCACTACTGTTTTCTCATGTATCACACACAGTGACAGCCAGTCATCCGCAGCAGCGGGGATGCCGGACAGGAATGCGAGCACCCTGGTGTGAACAATGGGCCTCCAGGTAAGCTCCGCCCACATCTAAAAGGGGGGTGTGGCCGTAAGGTAGCCAGGCCTACCGGTAATTTTACCAGTAGTCCTGTGGGCCAGTCCGACGCTGAACAGGTGGCATTATTTGAAAGAGAGGATTCCCCTCTTTCACGCTTTCTATGTATAAATTATAGGGATATAGAGGCTCAAAAAGAGTCTCCTTTTAACCCTAACATTTGTCATAGGCTTTAACAGCACACAGGTTCCTTTCCTTGGCAATATAAGACAAACCACAGGGGTTCCTTAAATGAAGAAGATGAGTGGGACTCGTCCTTAGCACTTTAGGGGGCTGTGTAGAGAGCGAGTTCACCTCTTCTTTAGCACTGAAGCGATTAAGGAGCACCCCCTTTAATGGTTTAACTGCAAAAATATTTTTAAAAAGTTATATCTGTGATAGAGGTATATCCACTCTGCAGTGTGGACATAACATTTTCTTTGGACATATAGTATTGTTGCAGACCTGGTCGCATCTTGAAATGAAGCAACATATTCATGGAAACTTTATGTATGCACGTCTTTTTAGCATATTGTTCTATACATATGCATCAGACCCATAGTACAAAGTGCTTCTGCCAAGCACTCACTGTCATACACGCTATAACATAGCAGGCAATTAATGGATAATTCTTGTCTCGTAATCAGCTTTCTGCTCCACTCAACTATGGAAATCACGAGAGCCATGCTGTTTTATAATAATATAATAAAAATGCTGCAGTACTAAAGCAGTGCCTGAAGACCTCCAACAGCTTTAGGGGTATCAAACAGCGATTTTGCTAAGCCATCAATTTGATGCATTTTTATGGGCGGGTTTTACACCTCCTGATGTATTAAAGGCAAAACCACTGATAAACTGCCCAAAAATAATAGTTTCACCCAACAAAACATTCAACATTGCTGTCTTGATTTTTTATTTTGACTACATACAAACCATCGAATATATGAAGCAGTGAATTTACAAACTGCCGCAAAAACACCATTAAAACAACCAAAACAAAAGCTTTGGTTGTTACTGGTGAGTTTAGTAAAAGCAGTTTATATTGGCCTGAAATGAATGGTGATGACTATAAAAAGAGCCCAAATCATATATGTATGGTTAAGATGATATAGCATGTATGCTGTCATTGTAGTCCGTAGGGCAAAAAGGAGGGAGGAAGAGGAGGTGGAGAACAAGCCACTGGTTTCATGGAGGCAGAACAAACCCTTTCAGGGTCCTTTTGAAGCTGGCCAAATCAAGAGGTAGTGCCGATGTTTCGCCTGAGCCGCAGTGATCTCCTGAATCCTTAAGAGCAGGTGAAAGTAGATTTACTTTCAGATCCACAATGTTCCATTCAGTTCTTGTGCTTCAAAAATTATAGTGTGTTGTTCATTTTATGGCCACAGGCTCCTTTCAGTCTATGGGCTTCATAGTGGTGGGCATCACACAGGCGACATATTTACGGCATTTGATACAATTGATACATGCCTTAAAAAAATTGTTGCATACTTATATATCCTTCCACAGCCATGAGCGACATAATGAGTGTTGTGGCTAGCTACCCTGTGTCATGTCATGACTTCTATATCCTTCGTCTATCAGCCAAGTTTGAGAGTGATGAAATGCCAGAGGGATGGCTACTGGGTATGCACAACTAATAATGTGATATATCTGTAAATGTCTGTTTAGGTGTAACTTGTATAAATTGCCTATTGAGAATAGGGATTAAAATCTACCTTTTGTGTAATTCCAGGTGATTAAGAATAAAGGTGGCGTTCATGGTTACTAACCCCTCTGTTTAATGTGCAGACTCCTGCACAACATGAACATAATGAGTGACAATTTGGTCACTAGAGGTGTGATAAAATGCTCTTGAAGCCCAAGCTCAGGTGCCTTGACAAATCTGATGGTGTTCTTCTTTATTCTCCTGCCAAGGTCTCTAGTATTGCAGTCTGCATAATCTGACATTACACCATCCCTATGGTTATTGCAACAGACAGCGAAGACACAGGAGGCCAAAAAAATATCGGGCAAAATGCGAACAACAGAAGGGGAAAGATAGACTAGGCAGGCTCTGATTGATAAGTACTTCTCATGTAAGTGTGTAACTTGGGAGTCTGTAACGACTCACACTTCATCCAAACAAGTATGTTACCAAATGGTAGGAGATGTAAAACTCCATCCGGTAACTCAGCAGTGATAAATAATAACAGTTTAACAAACCTTTAGGCTAAAACACCAAATGCAAAATAGTTAATCCCCTCAAATGCTGTTGGAATAAGAAATTATAATTATAATTTCCTTCTACTTCTGGGTTGTGGCGTTTTTAACATTTTATCCACATCTGCTCAGATGTTTGTTCAGCAGCCGACAGAGAGTATTAGTCCATCACACTTTGACACCACAGTAGTAATAGTACTGCTTTTTGTCCAAATGGCTGCAGCAGCTCCAGAGTGTCAATCCGATCACTATAGCTCCGTCTGACTCATTTCGTTCGACTCAAACCTTTTCAAAGACAACAGCTAAGGTCAATTCTTTCTTCCTTTTGTCGCGTTAATGACTTTGGGTAGGTGCCACTGACTGATATTGGCACAACTAAACGGGGAGGTGTGGAGTCTAACGCATCCCCAGTATTCACCAGAGACCCCCGTAAGGAGGTAGGGGCTTGGCTGCGTAAGGTGTGCAGGTTGCGGTTCTCCAAGTTAGTTATCAGTACAGCAGGAGAGAACAGGAATGGTCGTACAGTCCGGGTCAGATGCTTAATGATAGTGCAGTACACAAGCGTGATCCAAAGAAAAGGTCAGAAGCAAGCCAGAGGTCAGAACTCAGATATCAACACAGCCAAATCGCAGGACAAGAGAGTGGTCAGGAACAAGCCAGGAATCAGGAACCAATGAAGCAAATAACAGGAGCAAGGGAACAGGATGCAGGACGCTGGAGCTGGTGAAACCAATTCTCTGGCACAGACTATAGGAAGGAGGTGCCTTAAATACTTTAATGTGGGCCCTGAGAGGTGAGTGTGATATTGGCGGTCAGATGCACCATCTGGGGAAAGAAGCGTCCCGTTGCCTAGCAACGGGAGGCGAATCTATTGCATATGTGCACGCAGCGTAGCCAGAAATATGTCGGCAGGGGCGCACAGAGGATTTTTCAGGGGTGGTTTCCTCCACCCCCGAAAAAAACAAAAACGCTAGAGTGCTGCCACAGCTCCGTTTCGGCTGCACTGTACTATACAGCAGCCGCGGCGCTGTCAAAGAAGCGTCCGCGGCGGTGCTGTATACAATACAGCACCGCCGCGAAGGCTTCTTAGACAGCGCCGCGGCTGCTGTATAGTACAGTGCCGATATGTAGGGCACTTTTTTAGCGGGGAGGGGGGGTTCTGGAGACCCAGAAACCCCCCCTGCGTGCGCCACTTGTCGGGACGCTGCTCAGCAAAGGAGACAGGCGTTCATCCCCGGCACGAAGGGACAGTGCGGGGACGGCGACTGACACCTTTAAATAGGGAATATCCGTTCCACCCTATTTAACTAGTTTAATTAAATTGTATTCAGCATATGTTTAATGAATTATTTCTTCCTTACAAAGCAGAGCGATCTTTATGTAAATATAAATAATATATTCTGTCATTCTCATTCTGTCATCCACAGCACTTGATACAGGATCTAGAATGTAATAGTATAATATAAAACCATTAAAAGATATAAAAATATTTAATTTTTTTGGAGTGGGCTGTTGTGTCGCAGTTTACGAAAAATCAAAAACAAGTAGAGCGGATCTTTGCAAAATATTGGGATCTATTGAGAAAGGATACTGTGATAGGAGATATGATTCCAAAAAGTCCAGTTTTTATTTATAGAAAGGCTCCAAATATAAAGGATACTATAGTACGAAGTAGTCTGCCAGAAGATACAAGGAGGTCAATAAGAACAATAGGGTTTCATAGGTGCGGCATGTGTATGGCCTGTAGAGTTTGGAAGTCAGCCAAGAATAAGAATACCCAATTGGAAATCAATGGTTACAAGTTTGCAATTGATCAATTTGTGAAGTGCAATAGTATGAATGTTATTTATATTATACCATGCACATGTGGTAAAATCTATGTGGGAAGGACCACACGTCCCTTAAAGATTAGATTAAGGAAGCATATTTACAAAATAAGGAAGGGGTTGGAAACTCATTCCTTATCCAACCTATTAATCTATCGCTTTCAAATAAGCATTACATAGGCGATTGTATTGTGTTTCTAACGCACAAAGTGATTTATTTTTATCAGATGTAAATAGTTAACAGTTCAATACATTATAATATTATGATACAGTACAGTACAGCCAATACCAAAAGATACATACATACTGCTGCACTACGCTGCGATTCGCACTGCGCTCCCACGGGTATCGGTGGACAGTAATTCACCTTTGAATACTGTGGTCAGAGTAGACTGAAAACTGGGAGCGCAGCTATGAATATATATACATTCAGTATTACAGAGAGAACAATGTAGCTGACGTGGCTTGCTTCTATAGGTCCAGACTTCGGGTGGGTCCAGGGTAAACAGGTCATAGGCTAGTTCAAACTAAAGAATCCAAAGGTGGGGGTCATCTCTCCAGGGGATGTGCTTCTTTCTTCCCACCTGACTCTCCAGTTACAATTAGTCTATTAGCATTTTATGGTCAGCATCATATTAAAGGTTTATTTCCTAACATCAATAACTAGAGTATGCAATGTGCGATCTCTTCGCCGAATGCACCGGACAGCTGCTGATGTAAAGGGGATTAATATGATATCAGACATGACACATTTCCTTTAACCTGAACCTTAAATAACACTGAGGTGTACATATAATCATAGTATATAAACTAATATTAAACTAAATACTATCTGCTCATAAATTACTGTGTAACAAAACCAATATGAATATGAATTACATAAATAATTAAATGTTGTAATGTGAGTGTGTACGTGCGTATTTTACCATGCGATCGCAATATGCCACGTGTAGCGTGGCATACTGAGTGCAATCGACCAATAAAACAATATTAACCAATATAATTTCATTCACCCAATTATACGACTTCGACAAACCATTTTAAGATGGTACATTCCTGTAAAGCATAGCAAATCGATCATTTTTGGGGGATACAAATGGTTGAGGAATCTTGGAGGAATAGAGATATAGCCAGCATCCCGGCCAGGGCTAAGATGAGATGGATATATAATTTAAAGGCATTAACCCAGAAGGATTAAATGCAGAGTTTGAGATTAAATGGTTTTTATAGTATCGTATAAAAAAGTCTTTGTTTAAGAATTGTCTGATAGAGGAACAATTTGATATTATTATATTATCAGTAAGACATATGGTACGAATGACACTGTGTACTATGAGAAGTGAACAAAAATAACTTCTGAATGTGTACAACCTTTTCCTAGTATTGGTAGCTTTGATCCTGATATATTGAATACAGTTAAAGATCACATTTGTATGTTAAGTGCAAGGAAATTACGAGTTAAACGTATCATGTGTCTAAATTTGTGGGAGCATGAAGACAAAGTTTGGTGTGAAAAATTAGTGCAGGCACAGAAAGATAAAGAAAGTTGTTCCAAACCTGAGCATGCAACCGTGCTACCTCCACCTAGTGTGGATATTAACAAATGTATAGCCAGGGAAAATAGTGAACCCTGTACATTATATCCTGTGTTTTGGAAAAGAGCAAATGAGTTAGTGAAGGGGATGAGGGTGAGCCTACTTTAAACTCTACAGTAGCTCATACATTACGGTTATCTGCTATAGAATAAAATTCTCTCACATACTAGTAAGCACAGAAGCATCCTTTGTGCAGAGAAAATAATTCCAGCTATTGACCCTGGATGTAGTGATATTATAGAAATACACCCAGTAAGAACAATATCTGTTCCCAATGGTAAGGCAGATAAGGATGGAATGATTCAAGTCAGGAATGTACAATTACTTTTTCTAGTGTTTTTCTCATCCTTATTTTTTCCAGGACAATCTATTTTTGCACTGGTGATCAAATGATAGACACTGGTTCCGGTGATGATACTGATGTTGTAGAGATGAAAGAGAATATATTAGCACAATCAGTTCAATCTAACACTTTATTCAATTCAGGGGTAAGAAATAGGTCTGCTAATCTTGGAGTTTGGAGACAGTGGGAGGGGCTATTGTCTGAAGAATTTTGTATTTTGTATTTGTAAATACTGTGACCCCATAATCGAAGAGAAGTGCATCCAACGATGTCAGTCTAATAATAATTTTAACCTGCGGGGACATCCATTCCATGATTAACATTCATTATCATTCAGTGGTGGGTAAGGTCGTAAACAAAACTGAATGCTGTGTGTGCTCTCATGTGACTCAGGGACAAAATATTGAAGGACTAGTACCCTTTACACTAAATATCTCTGAGGTTCTTGAATTATGGAGGGGGGAGGGTAGACCAATAGGAGGGAGGTATAATATTACAAGATCCCCTAGTCCCCTAGGTTGACACTTTGCCAATACTCGGTAGACAGGTCTCTGTTGTGACTGAATTTTACGCATACAAGAAACTTGAGTATTGGGAAGCAGAAAGGAGTATTTAGACAATGGCCCATTCCACAAGTGTTGGTGAAAGACCCATTGAAAACATTAAAGTACACGTAATCAAAAAGGCTGAGGGGTATCATAAATGAGGCTATGTTAATAGACATTAGAAAGTATTGATTGAAAAAGTTCCTCTGGGTTACTGTTTAAACGTTATCCAAGCTGAAACTTGTCTTAAACAAATGGAAATGCTAGACAAGGGTAACTTTACCAAGACTTGGTGCAACATTATAATGGATCATTTTGTACCTTATATCCTTCTAGATGATGTATGTTACATTTGTGGATGAAGGTTAAAAAGTTATTAGTATGAGAGATTTTCCAAGGAGTGTCTATATCCAAGGAGTGTTCCAATCGGTGTCTATATGGATTTCGAATTCCATACAGTAATCTAAAGGTTTAATTATATATTGCTTACTATCTTCTATCATCAGTAAACTTTATATATCTATTAGAGATGAGCAGTTCAAATTCAGAGTAATCCAACAGATCTGATTTTTGGGGTTCCAAGTATAACCGAGCCATTACTCGGTTTTGTGCGCCAATTTTGGATGTCAAAACGAGGTAAAACACTGTTTCTGGCAAAATATTGATGCTAAATCTTCTCTATATAGACCTCCCTCATTTTCTCATATGATATTTTAGAACAGACATCATGTAGGGAGGAAGTTAGCAGCAGTGCTCTGGTCTGAATATAGCTTCTAAACTTAAACTACAGAATACAACGTTAGACAGGGTGATAGAGGGACAAAGAAAACAATAGAATAGTTGTGAATATTGTAAAGCAGTTCTGTAGGGATCAGTCACTAGAATGGCTTGCTGATCAATTGGTTTGAATTTCAACCTGTCAGAGAGTTTAGACAGAGTAGTGGCTACTGGTTGTTGTTAATGTATATATACAGCAGTACTAGTATATAGACTAAGTTAGATATCATTCTGAAATGACTAGTATATTTAGTGGAGAAAAACAATGTGCTTTTGCTGTATAGCTTTTAGCAGTAGAACCCAAAAAAACAATTGGATTTATTTATTATTTAAAATTTTAAGGTTGTCTAGTGAAAGTAAACTTATGTGGGGCAGTGACAACTGTATTAAGTGGGAAAGAACTGGGTGCTTGTGTGTATGGGTCAGCAGCAGAACCCCACCAGCAAACAGCAAAAAAATGTAGTGTAAGTTGCAAAAGATAAAAATGTTGAAACACTACGCACACGCTCAATTTGGAACGTTTGACAGGACGAACCATGCAGAGTGAAGAGGCAGTAACAATCAGATGCCATTAAATAGACAGAAGTGTCAGTAGATATTTAGACAAGTAGAAATCCAATTGTAAAGTACTACGTAATTTGCTGTAACTATATATAAAGTGTTAATGATTATAGACGAAGGTGGCCTGCAGCCATACTACCAAACTTCAAAGATTACTCACATAATACATTTTTAATGTTACAAGGTATGTATCGTATACAGTGAGGCTGCAGTAACAGGCAGAGGTCATTGGATGGACAATGGTATGAATGAATTGAGTTAAACATTTATAAAAGTTAATAGACAAAGGTGGCCTCCACCCATACTAAAAACTTCAAAGATTAGTCCTATGCACTTCTTGATGAGCAGAGCATACATTGCATTATGGCACATACTCTGCCATATTGCTACCTTTGAGAATCAAACAAGGGGTCTCTGCTATATATACCCATTGCCATGTATATCTACATACATGTCTACATATTAATGTTCAGTTTGAGATTAAAATGTCAATCTCAATTTGCCCTTTTGGTTAAGTTCAACTGTAATATCTAACCTAATGCGTTTTTTTCTGGATGCCCTGAATGGGTGGAGTTTCTCGGTCTTATGCCGGAAGGCCAGTGGTGTTTGGAGCACAAGGTGCCTCTGCCTTTAGGTGACTTAAAAATGCACTGGTGGTGTAACTGGAACCTTGCTCAACTCCAGGGTAAAGGGGACTGCCAGAGACTTGAGGTGGAGATGGTTCTGAAGACCCATGCATATAAATATGGAATGTGTAAATTATATATATATATATATATATATATATTTTACAGATGTGCAAGAAATATATAAAACAGACAGTTCAGCCTTCCCGCACAAGTAAGTATGTATAACTGACAATGATGCAGATTTAGTTGCCAAGAACATCTATCTTGATAAGACAATGCGATTGAAAGTCCACATTTTGAAAAATTAAAGAGGTCATAGTTTGGCACTGACAAAGAATACATGTATAGATGGAGATACTATGGCTAAATATTTACGCTGTATGATGAAGTTAAAGAACTGTACAGAATGATTAATTATTTTTTATTTGAATCGGAGACAGCAAATGCAATGATAGCAAAATCCTACAAAATCCTTCATTAAGACGAGAGGGGACACAAGACCTCAACTGCAGACAGCGGCATTTTTAGATATTTAAAACATGATGAGAGAGCACAATGTTAAATGGTGCAAGTCAAGATGGCATTGTCCCTGGGACCACCCACCCATATGTTGAAAAGGACTTGTACATTTTTTAACAAACCAAGCACTTCAGTCAAGTAGGTAACTGTTAGGCAGAATGTGTGACACATTGGAGAGGGTCAGCAACAATACTTTGGCCAAAATTGGTGAAATTTTTGACAGTTATGAACAGATCATTAGAAAATAGACTGTAAAGGACTATTAATGCTATAAATAGTAATATAGGAGCAAAAGAAGTTAAAAAATTAGACCAATTTTTTACAATTTTTTTATTAAATCTAGATGAAAAACCTGTAACAAAATCAAGACACAAAGACATTTTAGAACCAAAATCACATCCAAACCCAAAACACGTGGATTAGTGCACATCTCTAATATCTATGTCCCTGTGGGTGTTTGTCATAGCCTAGATATATGGTACTCCTTATTAACTATTGCTAGATTACGAGTAATAATTAATAAGTAGATTATAATTAATAATAATTAAATATTAAATAAATATTAAATGTCAAGCCACTAAGGACGGTGGCTTAGTGGCTATCACTTCTGCCTCACAGCACTGTGGGCATGAGTTCGACTACCAACCAAGTCCTTATCTGTGTGGAGTTAGTATGTTCTCCCCGTGCTTGCGTGGGTTTCCTCCGGGTGCTACGGTTTCCTCCCACTTTCCAAAAACATACTGGTAGGTTAATTGGCTGCTATCAAATTGACCCTAGTCTCTGTCTGTCTGTGTGTGTGTGTATGTTAGGGAACTTAGACTACAAGCTCCAATGGGGCAGGGACTGATGTGAGTTCACAGTACAGCGCTGCATAATTAGTAGCGCTATATAAATAGCTGATGATGATGATATATATACACTATATGGACATAAATATTTGGACACTTGGCTCTGTGCGGGCTAGTCAAGTTCTTCCACACCGAACTCCTCAAACCATGTATTTGTAATCCTTGCTTTGTGCACTGGTCCACAGTCATGTTGGAATAGAAAAGGGCCTTCCCAAAACTATTGCCACAAAGTTGGAAGCATAGCATTGTCTAAAATGACTAGGCATGCTGAAGCATTAAGATGACCATTTTACTGGAGATAAGGTGCCTAGACCAAACCCTGAAAAACTGCCCCATACCATTATCCCTCCTCCACTAAACTTCACGGTTGACATAATGCAGTCAGGCAGGTAATATTCTCTCGGCATCCGCCAAACCTAGACTCGCCCATCTGACTGCCAAACAAAGAAGCGTGGTTTACACCACTCCATCCGACGCTTGTCATTGGTCTTGGTGATGTGAGATGTGCATGCAAATGCTCGACCAAGGAAACCCATTCCATAAAGCTCCCGCTGCACAGTTTTGTGCTTTCATTAATGCCATTTGAAGTTCAGAACTCTTCAGCTATGGAATCAGCAGAGTGTTGGCGACTTTTCTGCACATTGCACCTTAGCAGTCGTTGACCGTGCTCTGTGATTTTAGGTTGTCTTCCGCTTCATGTCTGAGTTACTGTTGTTTCTAAATGCTTCTACTTTCTAATAATATCACTTACAGTTGACCGTGGAACATCCAGCAGGGATGAAATTTAACGAACCATCTTATTACAAAGGTGGCATCCTATCACAGTGCCACGCTTGCAGCCACTGAGCTCTTTAGAATAACCCATTTTGAATCACAAATGTTTGCAAATGGAGCCTGCATGGCTAAGTGCTTGATTTTATACACCTCTGGCAATGTGTCTGATTGACACATCTCAATTAAATAATCAAAAGATATGGCCAAATACTGTTCAATCTTGTATGTATGTATGCATGTGTGTGTGTGTGTGTGTGTGTGTGTGTGTGTGTGTGTAGATATATATATATATATATATATATATATATATATAAAATCAAATACTTGTGCCGTTGTTAAACTCCAAATATAATTGAAAAACTAATGGGAAAAAATAATAATAATAAGGATAATAATAACAGTAGAGATATATATTAGCTAATAACATGTACTTCTGCAATTTATGTTGCTTTATTTTTCTAATATTAATTAGCGAGCAATATGACTTATGGGCTATACACTCTTCAGGAGAGATAGGGTAAATAAAAGGGGACAGGGAGTACGTCTTTATAACGATCCAGTATTAAAATGAAGTATACATGAAGTTATTTACGAGAGGCATTGTGGGTGGAAATATCCAGTGGAGTTCAGAGAAGTTGCTGATAGGGACATGCTTTAAACCATCAGATATTAGTATGCTTGAGGAAGCCCAATTTCTACAGCACATTTAAAAGGCTACAGAGCTAGGTCAATTTATAATTATGGGGGATTTTAATTATCCAGACATTGATTGGAGTACTGAGACTCGTGGTACAGCTAGGGGGAACAGGTCTTTGAGCATGCTAAAAGACCATTACATGTTCCAAATAGTAGAGGAACCAACTAGAAACCATAATATACTGGACCTAGTAATAACAAATAATGTAGACATAATATCAAATATTCAAGTAAAAGAGCACTTGGGAAACATTGATCATAATATGATTTCATTTGAAATTTGAAATTTCCAGAAGCAACAGTATAAAGGATCAACTATGATTTTAAACTTTATAAAGGCAAATTTGAATATGCTAAAGGAGTCTATAAAGTGCATAGAGTGGGACATGTAACAGAATAAATGGAAAGGAAGACGCATGCATTTAAATTCTTTAAGTTTAAAGGGACTGAGGAGTCCTTCTGCATCTACAAGGAATGTAACAAATCATGCGAAAAGGATATTAGATTGGCTAAATTTGAAAATGAAAAACAAATTGCCAAAGAAAGTAAGACAAACCCTAAAATGTTTTTTAAGTATATAAATGGCAAAAGGATTAAAAAATACAATATTAGACCGCTAGGAAGTGAGATTGATGGGGTTTAGGGGTGAAGAAGGGGAAGGAGTCAAGAGTGATCCCCAGGCATCGAACTTGGGGTGAAGAGGAGATGATAGTAGAAACAGTAGTGATGGAGTGGGTGGGATGGGAGAAATCTCTAGAGGGAAGAAAGATGATAAGTTCAGATTTGGCCATATTGAGTTTGAGGAAATGTTGGGACATCCAGGAGGAAATGGCAGAGAGTTAGCAGGACACATTATTGAAGATGGAAGGGGAAAGAACAGGAATAGGAAAGAAGATTTGGGTGTCATCAGCATAGAGGTGGCACTGGAGACTAAAATAGCAGATAAGATTACCAAGTGAAGAGGCGTACAAAGAAAAGAGCAGAGGGCCATGAACGGAGCCCTGAGGGACTCCTACGGGAAGTGGGGAAGAGCCGGAAGAGCCAGAGGTAGGGACAGAGAAGGAGCAGTTAGAAAGATAGAGGGGTGAACCAAGAGAAGACAGTGTTGGAAAGGCCAAAGGAGCAAAGGGTATGAAGCAGAAGAGGGTGATCGACTGGCTCGAAGGCTGCAGAAAGGTCCAAGAGGAAGAGGAGGGAGCAGTGGCCTTTAGATTTGGCAGTTAAGAGGTCATTAGTAATTTTAGCTAGGGCAGTTTCGGTGGAGTGGAGGGGGCGGAAACCGTATTGGAAAGGATCAAGGAGGGAGTTGTCGGAGAGGTAGTTAGTGAGATGACTGTAGTCTATCCATTCAAGTAATTTAGAGGTGATGGGGAGGAGAGAGATGGGGCAGTAATTGGACAGGGAGGTGGGATCAAGATTTGGTGTCTTGAGAATGGGTGAGACTAGAGCATTTTTGAAGGACGAAGGGAAAATACCAGATGAGAGGGATAAATTGTAGAGGTGGGCCAGGTGGGAGCGGGCAATAGCCAAGAGGGATCTGAGAAGATGAGAGGGGATGGAATACCGTGTTAAGGTATGGTATTATTATAAATATTAAGATGATATTTCAGATGTGCATGCAATCACAGTTGTATATCAATGTTGAATTCAATTAGGCATAACACCCTTAGTCATATTTTGTAGATTTCTAAACATTTATTTATTTATTTATTTATTTATCTAGTATGGATGTCATATTAAACTGGTTATCATAATTAGAAATGCTCCACAGAGAAAGAGAAAGGAGAACAAGGTAAGTTGGTTAGGTGTTCATATCGTATAACTAAATAGTTATTTATTTAAGGAAACTAGCATAGCTGTTGTTTTTATTGAGGCCATGAAGTATTAAAGAATTTAGTATAAAAATCCATCTACTTTGTCTTTGAAAAAATTCTTTAGTCAAGTCACCTCTTCTTATCCCCAATTTCACCTTTTCTATTTTGAAGCCGACAAGACCACGAGGATTGCCCTCATGCACCTGAGGGAAATGTCTCTCAACTGAGGCAAGTTATTTAAATGTATCTTTATCAGATTGTGCATTTCTCTTTGTTCCTGCATGTCCCAGAATTCATTGCTTTGGATGCCTACTTGTCATCCCAACATAGCTTTTCTCGCAGGGATATTTTAGAACATAAATTACACCTCTTGTATTGCAATTTATGATTTGGTTAACCTTATGTGCCTCTCCACATCTAACCTTAAATTATACAGTTTTCACCATCTGATTATATGCTTTACTATTCCGATAGTTATAAGATTCTTTTATCTGTCCTGGTATTCTCTTCTTCAAAACAAAGTGACTTTTAACAAGTCTGTCTTTCAAGTTTCAGTGAGAAATTAGCAAAGCTTGTTTGACTCTTTATCTGCTTCTGGAACGTATCTTTACTATTTAGCAGTCCGAGTTACAATTTCAAAAATAACATCTTGAACACCACAATAGCTTAACTGGAAACGCACTATTTGCCTTACAGCATTGTAGGAATGTTTTTAGAGAGGGGGAAGAATCAGTGCTCCTAAATTCTTTGGAATGCATCCACTCCCCCTTGTTGCACTCTGTCCAGTTTGGGGGCAACCAAAAGTTAGGCGGTATACCTAAAGTAAACAAGCTTCCAGGTCATTCATTACCTATAAAAAATGACACTGAATAGTCTGTTTAATGATGCTGCTTTGCCAACCCTGAATAAATTCACTAGAAGTCTGTGTTGGGGAACTAAAGAATTCTAATCTTTCTACACACTTTTACTATGGTAATAATGCACATACTACGTTTAGTACTAGTTCATAATTTACTGTGTGTATTATGTAGTAGTATACTACATTACATAAATTACATTAAAAATGAGTACTAACAATGCAATACTATAATTATATTTGATATTATAAGCAAATAAAACATAAGAGGTAACATTTTTAGTCTAACTTATGAATATAAATGGTGACAGCAAAGAAAATAATTCAGAGCAATTTAATGTATCACTCTGACAAGAACATTTCTGCTGCTTCAGTGCAGTTTGAGCAATGAGTTTAGAATTCTCTAACAGAAAGAGGCATATATTTTTTCATATAGTAGGATTCAGTGATATCACAAAGTGTTCTATACTTTAACAAGCAGACTCTACTATGCAATTTGTAGCAACTTGGTTACCTACTGTGCAAGACAGAGCTGCGGCTTGACAGCAGAATAGTCTTGTCTAAAACCCATCTTTAAAGTACCTGGGCCACCAGTGACGCTCTTTTGTTACTTCCCTTCAACCAATCAACTAACTGCATTTGTTTGCTTCTTTTTGCAAGGTTGGAGAGTGACACATATAATCCTTTACTATTCATTTGCCAACTGTACATTTATCAGAAAATTGTATTTAATCTGGTATACATGTTTGGTGCTTTGCTATTTTTGCGCATATATGCTATAAATCTCATTATTTTCAAAGATAAGGAAAATCATTTGTATGAGTTTTTTAAATACTTGTTAACTAATATATTTTTAATTGGCTGTAATCTGGCTCCTATTCAACAGTTAAAATGTGCAACAGATTAATGAGACCAATTCCACTCAAACAAATGAAGAGGAGCCAATCACAACAGACACCATGGAAGAAAACTATATGTAAGTAGCATGTAGCCAGTTTTGCACTAATTCTTTCTAGTTGTCTAAATAGAGAAACTTCCCTCAGAGTTCTCTCATCTCTCCTGCACAGCTTTGAAATGTGTTAGCAAATTGCTGAATTGTTGTTTTGAAGTGTGAAGTCACAGTCATGTCCTAAAGGAATCTGATACTTGCAAAGTGAATGCTGCCAGCCAGGGCTTTCCAGCACCAACCACTACTGCTCCAAACGCTGTATATTGAGCATATAATTGAGAATGGAAATAAATTATTAGAATTACATCTAACATTCAGAAAAATGTTATACATTTTATATATATATATATTTTTTATAAATGAATTGTATTGTACAGTTAATTGATATGGAAAAGTAGGGACATTATCACAGACAAAATTTCCAGGCTCAAATCCTTAAAACCTGCAATTCTCCCTGGAAATAAGGGGCAATTGGCAACTATTGGGCACCATACCAGTAAAGTAATGCCCACATATTAAATGAAACATCATCCCAGCAGCCCCCTTTCCAAAGAATGTGTCAGTTGTTAAAATAGTTTGTTTAATAATACAATTATTAAACATTTCTCAATGTGTTGTATTATGTCTACGAATTTTGCCAAATACAAACATATTTTCTTCTATGAAGAAAAAACGTTGACTTGTTTACAAAAAATGTTTTTAGTATGTTTAAATTCCAGCTTATAATATGTCTTCATTTACATAAAGAGCTTTGCAAATCTTAAATTTCCATGTCATTAATGACTTTAAAGTTCCCACTAAGATACAAGCTTCACAAATGGAAAGAGGCTCCCGGAAATACTTCCCAAAAAAGTACACCAAATTTCCATAATAAAAAATGTGACATTAGGCTGCACAAAGGTATCATAGAAATCCAATTACAGATGAATTAATCTCTCATCAGACCTTAATTAATTCATCTAGAGTTAGGTAGAGCTCAAATTTACCACCAGCGTTCCTCCAACTGGAACTGATATTATTCTGGAGAATATCAATATATAGATATTGGTGACATTTTCAAAACTGTATGTGGAATATTTTCCTCATTCTATATTTTGGCACAGAACTTTGCCCATTTTTTTGGTGGAATTGACCTTAAGTGATTGTCAAGTGTCCTCCAGAATTATTATATTCTAATACAGCAGATGTACCACCTGCAATATTATGCTGACCGGTACACAGTTTTAGGATCCTCACAGCAATAAAAGAAATACTATTAAACAAAAAAGAAATACTATTAAACATAGGTTGACATGTACTTCGAAGTATGTAATCTATTTATTATATCATTCATATAGAATGGTCTATGTTGTAAAAAGAAAAAGTTTTGTGAGATATTCGCCAATTGGGTAAACCAGTGGCCAGACATTGTGTGGGTCAAGAACATCAGGTTTCGAGCTTAAGAGGTATGGAGATTGGTCATTTAGCACCACTATCTAGTAGTAGTAACAACAGATAGAGGCTGTTACCCGGCTACAAGGTGGATCTTTCAAATGAATGGTGCCATATGGCTTAAAAAATGAGAATTATTTATGATTTATTATATTTTTTTCTGCGATATTTTACATAGTATGAGAGTTTATCATGGTTCTTCTTTCACTAATGAAGAACTGATGGAAATGAGGAAACTACTTTCTTTGTCTAGAGATGTCCCCATGAATCATCTGGATTGACACTACATATATGGCTCTTTGAATCCTGTTTTGATATACAAAAGTCCACAAAAATCAAAGAAAAAGATACATTACAAAACTCTTCTGCCCATCGACTGTTTCAGTTCTCTTAACTTTCATCAGGGAAAGGGAACTGAAATGATCATTGGGCAGGAAATGTTTTGTGATGTATTTTTTTCTTTGATTCTTTTGGACTTTTTTTTTTATTTTTCTATTAAAATTCATTTATATTTTTGTACTCTGGCCTGTACATTTTATTTGAACAATTGAGGATATGCAATTTACTATATCAACTGTGCACAGCACTTTTTTTTACTTTGTTTGGTACATATTTAAGGGTAAACCACCGTCGTCTATTTTTGTGTTTATATATATATATATATATATATATATATATATATATATATATATATATATATGTATATATATATATATATATATATATATATGTATTTATATATATATATGTATATATATATATATATATATATGTATTTATATATATGTATGTATATATATATATATATATATATATGTTTGGATATATATATATGTGTGTGTGTGTGTATGTATATATATATATATATATATATATATATATACATATATATATATATATATATATATATATATATATATATATATATGTATGTGTGTATATAATGTTTCTATATGTATGTATATATATATATGTATCTATATACATATATATATATATATATATATATATATATATATATGCCTCATTGTATAATATTTTGATACAATTAGTATAAAATTGGGTTCTTAGTAATATGTTGCTTAAATTATGTAAGTCCATGTACCATTGTATGGAAAGCTATTATTTCTATTTTGCATGTTTCCTAAAATAGATTTATTATTTATTCCTCTTGTATATGTACTCATTAATAGTAAACAAACATTTCAATCTGAAACCTTTCATTCCTTAAAGATATAATGAAATTCACTTTGTAGTAGATATGAGTATGACACCAGAGGGGAGATAAAACTTCTTGCATAAATTGTATCAATAAAACAACAGTCTGAGTCAGATGGCATTATACTGAAAGCATTCAAAACTACATGCATACGGGGGTAACTACTAATGGTTTATGTTTTTAATCTTTTATTTTTTTAAAAATAATCAAAATCTCTAGAAATCACCAAGACATGGAAAACACCCAATGACTTTTAATAATACACCTGCCATCTACAGCATTATGTCCATTAGTTTACCTAAAATTGTAGTTCTGGTATTAGTAGAATTGGGAGAACCCCACCCTTTTTGTCCCCCAATTTTGCTAGCACCAGCCTAGGCTGGCAGAACTAGGGTTAATCTGTTTCTGTATTAATGTTTTATTATTATGTGTGTTGTGTCGGCGAGTCTGCCGTCTTGCAGTGCCATTGCCGTTTAAATGTCGACCTTGTGACTGTCGACTTTAACAACTGACAACATTCACAATGACGCCATTTTAACCATGTCGACATACTGAACATGTCAACAGTCAGATTGCCGTCATTTTGGTGTTGGCAATCTGACCATCGACAGGTTCACCGTCAATAGATCGTACCTAACCCGCACAAACAAAAGTCATTGACATACTTGTTTACTTAGTAGGATACACTCTCTGAGTGAATCAAATGGACCCAGTATGAAAACAATCTTCTCTCCTTAGGGAAAGGAATCACATGCTGTCTTGTGCATACGTCTGGTCCCACTGTTGCATCAATTGCCCGACATCAGTGCTTTTGAAAACTCCAATTTTCTAGATCTATCTTTCAGACTTAGACCTCTCAATGGTCGAGGTTGAGAGGGAACTTAACACACATAGAGGTTCACTGCAAAGCATATAGGCTAACCTATTTAACATTAACCCTAAAACTATCTTCTGAACCCAAGCATGTTAGATCTGTCAAGTGTCAACTTTACCGGTTGTGATATATATAGTATTGTAAAGGAAGGGATGCAAAATGTAGTTCCCACTAATTAGCTCTATAGGGGGTACTAAGTATAGAACTTACTAGCATTAGACGAGTTATGTGAAGTCAAGTTACCTTAAACAAGCTATATGGGGAATTTTTAGATATTCAGTAAAAACATAAGTTTCCCTATAGATAATAAGATATGTTATGATTCACTAATGATTAATATAAAAATAGGGTTAAAAAGTACTTCCACTAAGTGTATATTTTCCATTAAGTATAGTGGTGACTGGTCAATAACATAAGATACCAATAAACTGGTGGACCCTGAAAAAACATTTAAAATTATTTCCAAAAATGTTTATCTTGCACTGTATATTATACAGTTATGGTCAAAAGTTTTGAGAATTACACAAATGCTATTTTTCACAAAGTCTGCTGATTCACTTGTTAACACAGGGGAGAGTGTTGATGAGGACCAAGCTGGAGATCACTCTGTCATGCGGATTGAGTTAGAATAACAGACTGGAAGCTTTAAAAGGAGGGTGGTGCTTGAAATCATTGTTATTCTTTTGTGAATCATAGTTACCTGCAAGGAAACACGTGCAGTCATCATTGCTTCGCACAAAAAGGGCTTCTTAGGCAAATAAATTGCTGCAAGTACAATTGCACTTAAATCAACCATTTATTGGATCATCAAGAACTTCAAAGTGAGAGTTTCAATAGTTGTGAAGAAGACTTCAGGGCGCCCAAGAATGTCCAGCAAGCGCCACGACTGTCTCCTTAAGTTGATTCAGCTGCGGGATCCGGGCACCATCAGTGCACAAAATGGCAGCAGGCAGGTGTGAGTGCATCGGCAGGCACAGTGAAGCAAAGACTTTTTGAGGGTGGCCTGGTGTCAAGAAGGCCAGCAAAGAAGCCACTTCTCTCCAGGAAACACATCAGGGACAGACTGATATTCTGCAAAAGATACAGGAATTGTACTGCTGAGAACTGGGTAAAAGTCGTTTTCTCTGATGAATTGCCCTTTAAGATTGTTTGGGGCATCCAGACAAATGCGTGTCTGGAGAAGGAAAGGTGAATGCTACCATCAGGCCTGTGTCATGCCAACAGTAAAGCATCTTGAGACAATTAATGTGTGGGGTTGCTTCTCAGCCAAGGGAGTGGACTCACTCACAATTTTGCCTAAGAACACAGCCATGAATAAACAATGGTACCAAAACATCCTCCAAGAGCAACTTCTCCCAACCATCCAAGAACAGTTTTGTGACAAACAATGCCTTTACCAGGATGATGGAGCACCTGTCCATAAGGCAAAAGTGATAACTAAGTGGCTCTGGGATCAAAACATCTAAATTTGGTGTCGATGGCCAGGAAACTCCCTAGACCTTAATCCTATTGAGAATTTGTGGTCAATCCTCAAGAGGCGGATGGACAAGCAAAAACCCAAAAATTCTGACAAACTCCAGGCATTGATTAGGCAAGCATGGGCAGCCATCAGTCAGTATGTTGCCCAGAAGTTGATTGACAGCATGCCAGGGCGAATTGCAGAGGTCTTCAAAAAAAATGGTCAACACTGCAAATATTGACTCTTTGCATAAACTTAATGTTATTGTCAATAAAAACCTTTGACACTTATGAAATGCTTGTAATTTTACTTCAGTACACCATAGCAACATCTGACAAAAGGGTCTAAAAACACTGAAGCAGAAAACTTTGTGAAAACCAATACTTGTGTCATTCTCAAAACTTTTGACCAAGACTGTGGGGTATGAAATATAGTATATATTTCAAAATATAATTTAATTGGGCCCCTAACATGAGACTCAGTGGCACACCCCTCAAGCCACATTCATGTAGCTTTAAAAGAAGTTCTAATAAAAGCATGTATTAGAAGTAAATCCCATCAGGGGTAAATGTATCAAGCTGAGAGTTTTCCGGCAGGTTTGAAAACCCAATCAGATTCTAGCTATCATTTACCTAGTACATTCTACAAAGTGATAGCTAGAATTTGATTGGTTGCTATATATATATGCAAATATTATTTAGACATATCTATATATATATATATATATGTATATATATATATATATATATATATATATATATATATATATATATAATGTATACATGTGTATGTGTATATATATATATATATATATATATATATATATATATATATATATATATATATATATATATATAATTAGATGTACATGTTTGTTATTTTGGCAACAAGGCATGTGACAGACAATTCTATGCATATAAACACCTCAGTAGGTTCACAATGACAAGTTCTTGGATCATTAATCCTGTACTTTGCCAGCCTTCCCTTTACTGTATGCAGAAATGTTTATATCTGAAATGGCAGGTGGTTGCAAATATAAATATAGGTTGTTTTTTTTTCTATTTTACTTTAAAATATCAATTACATTTTTAATATGTTTAATTAAATAATAAAGTAGTATAATACAATTATCTAATAAAGTGTGAACAGTATATATCTGAAGGTTTTCTACTTTGTCTCAGTTTTAGAGAATCATCTTCTGCTACAATTTTGGAGGCATTGACTGCCTTTATATAATTACAGTAACATTAAACATTTAACAGTCCATAGAGTTGATTGTCCTAATCACCTGGATGTTGCTTTAGCAGAGGTCAATACTTGCATGCACAGAACCTTATGCTACAACAAAAAAAAGAAATTAATTAAAATCAGGTCTTATAAGAACAGCTTGATTTTCTTTAACATGGATCGATAAAGGAATTGTCAACTGTGACCTATACAAATGTTACTGTGTTTTTTAATAAAATGACACAGATCACCGCATGTGTTTTTGTAGTAGCCTACATAAATGTTGCATGGTGAATTAACACCTAATTTGAAGAAAAGACACTTGTGGGTGGGTGTGTGTGCTGGTATGTGTGTAGGAGAGATACAACTCATGATTGCGTAGGAAAGAATTTTGGTATTGTCACTATATTCCCAAATTAGGACTATCGCCAGGGTTTTATGAGCACCAGAGTCTGCAAGAATATATGGGCATGGCTTAGCTTCCAAGATGGAAGGTCGTCTTTTTTAACTACTGCGTCTTTGAATCGTTTGTTTTTCTGGGACATCCAGTCTACATCTGCTCGTAACTATAACCAAATAACATCAGCTAGAAGAGGGTGTTTTATTCTACATTTAACTGTATTTAGTTGCAAGTTTGCTACTCCTGGAGGCTTAAAATTTGACAGTTATGTAAATAACTGACGATGTGTGCTGCCTTGATGGACTGAGCCGGAGCTCATCAGGTTGCCCTGAATTTATGGACCCCATGATAATTAATCTGTATTCAGAGATCCGGAGGAGTGTGAATATGGGGTGTTCGGTGTGCTGTCTGGATTCTGTAATTGTAGTGGTTCTCTGTGGCGCCCATGTACCACCACGTCTACTTACCTGTTCAAAGTTGCAGATGTTCTTTGCAGAGCTCAAGTGTAACACAGTTTTTACTTGGTGCCTGGATGCTCCTGCATCTCTAACAACAACTTAACTCAATTCACAGGACTCATTCCGGCGCTGATCGGCAATGAAAGCAAAACTTGTTCAGTGACATCCTATTTGAATGCTGCATGTACCCAGCCGCACAGCTTTCATAGGGGACAGGTTCCAGGGGTCGGCATCCCGCAGGCTCTGGGACTTTTGAATTCTATATTTTCCTGGCTACAACCTGTAAGAGGCAGGTATCATCACTCGAGACCACTCAATTCTCAGAATCGCTTCGTTTCCAGTCGCAAAGGTCCCAGATGCCATCTACTTCAACTCCTAACTGGGAAGCACCTCTGAGACCTCACAACCACTCTATTATAACATTACCCAGGTGAGGACTCCTGACACTGAGGGAAGCTATACTCTCACCACCCTAAGATCCAGTAACATGGCAGTGCAAGTTTTCAGCACTGGAATACACTGCTGATGATCTGACTGAGGACCCAGAAAAAAACCAAACAGCAAGTCCTGCCAATATTACATCTGAACATACCACAGCCATTATCAGATGCTATACAGTGTTGGATTATATGACTATATGCTACCTCAGGTCAGTGCTATTGAATCAGAAGATCATTCGATAACATCTTGGCGCCTGACCGCCACTAAACCCCGCCATGTGCTGAACTAATGTGGGTATGTGGCTTACTGTTCCTCAATGTTTTATTAATGACTGACACTGATTTCTGGAGTAACCTCACATTGACAGACCTATTTCAATCTTCATGGGCAAAGATAAGAAGGCGGCAGCTTAAAACGAGGCCGTCCATGGCAGAGACACTTCTCCGCATCCAGATTTACGCCAATATTTCAGGGCATCTTCCTCCACCCCTGCATCTAGTCCCCCCCCCCCAGCAGGGGCAAACACAGGATTTTTAAGGGGGGTTTTCATGGCTTGAATTTAAAGAATCAACTACTATTACTACTACTATTCTCAGTTGAGATTTGAATGTTGATAGATGCTTATGCGAGACGTCACATTACATGTAAACCCTGTGGACACTATCTCTTTTATCTGGGCTTTATACACCTCGAGGAGTTACCCCCCTCCCCTATCCACTCTTACCTCCCTTCTCTTTAATTTTTCTTCGTCTTCTTTTATGTCTATGTCATCTTTATATAATTGTTCTATATTGTATAATTGTAAAAAAAACTAAGTTATTTTACTGTGGGTTAGATTATGAATTTTATCTGTGACTCTAAGTTTGAAACATGCCTTACTTGTTAAATGTACTTCATGTTTGTACTGATTTTGAATATTTAATAAAAAAAAATTACACAAAAAGAAGAATATGTTTACTAACAGGAAATTTTCAAATATCTTCCATTTTTTTGTGGTACAAGAATAAGTGTTCAAGAGCAGGGCCTGATTATCCAATAGGTTGACTAGGCTGCAGCCTAGGGCGCAAGGCTTTGGGAGTGCAAAATTGTGAGAAGGTGAGGTATAAACTGAAATTCATTCCTTAGTAAAAAAAAAAGCACAAAATAAAAGTGTAGTAATGTTTTAATCTTGATGTAGGAGAGACAAGGGCAAAAAAAGGCACAACAACCCCACCCCACCTTCACCCTTAGCAGCACTCTTTCACACCACCATTCCCCTATACAATTCCGACTTTAATAAAAACAAAATGAGTGACAAAGATTGCTGTGACCTGTTTGAAATGCAAATGAAGCAGAGTTTCAAGAACAAGCAAATGTAAACATTGGGGGGGGGGGGGTGGTGGAGGATGCCGTATTTTAAGTTAAGGACAAATTTGTTTTTACCTTTACCCTGTTGTGCTGCTTATTCAAAGGTACATGATGTTGTTACTCTTCTAGAGGGTGCGCAGAGGAAAAAAAAGGGAGGGTGGGTCTAATTCATCATTATTATCATTAAGTATCAACATCAAAATGAGCCCCTCAACCTTCTTCTCTCTCCACATTCATTGCTTGTAAAAAAGCGAATGGTTTATATATCATTTTGCTATGTCAGTTCCACTGGGAATAAAATGTTTATTTTTTACCATACATAACTAAAATTTATTATTCTTTCTTTATTTTTTGTACCATAGATAAAATTATTTTTAATTTATGTGCATTATACAGAGAAAATTTACAAGGATACCAAATATGTTTAGTATATAGAATGCTTGGTATGTAGTTTTGACCATAATAAAAATGTACATGTAAAATGGTTTTGTTTTTTTTAACTTTGCTCTTTAGGGAGATTGATTTTTCTTTTTTTTTTCTTTATTAATCTATTTTTTTGTAACTTTTTAAACACTCTTTTTTATATATTTTGTTCCATATAGCATGTGTTAGCATGCAATACCATAGATCATGTAAACATACCATCTGATTCAAAGGACACTGTAGCAGAGATTGTTGGGGCATGTTTGTCCGGATCTCCAGTGACCAAGACAGCTCAACTTGCCAATGTTTAACAAGCAATGTTGTCACAAGCAAAGGTGATTTAATCATGGAAATCTGAAATAAAAATATCAGTGGGTATAAATGCAAACTCCAGGATGGTGAATTATTTTGAATTGCAAAGTAATTGGCTGAAGTTTTCAACAGGCAATGCAAGCAGTCAGAATAATAAAAATGGTCTAAGGAGGATATCAAAGTCAGGTTGCAGTGCATAAACCACTCTTCACACCTGGCTATGCTCGTTTGTGAGTTATGTGGTGCAAAGAGCAAAGAGAATAGACTACAGAAAAGTGAAGAAAGGTCAAGTAGTCACATGAACCATCTGTCACCATGTTATTGACAAAAGAATGAATGCATATTTAGTGATAACGTAAAGAATCCCACAGCCCTGAGTGCTTATTTCCAACAGTGAAGTGGTTCTGTAATGTGATGTGGCACCTTTTCATGGCATGGTTTGGGTGTAGTCATTCCTTTAGAAGGCAATGTCAATGGTAATTTCTTCTTAATGGTACTAAGTAGTCAGCTACACCCCGTGTTGCCACAATTCTATCCTGAAGGAAGGGGAGTTTTCTAAGATGATAATGAGTGGTCACCCAATGGTTTGATGAGTATAACACTGAAGTTATATATATGTCATGATGTCCTCAGTCACTTTATCTGAACCCAATCATGCATTTATGGGACATTCTGGAACAATGCCTTATACAGCATTTTCCACTACTATCAACCAGGCATCAGTTTAATTATTTTCTTGTGGAAAAATGATTCTGCATCTTTCCTGTGGAGTTCCAGACATTGGTAGATTCAATGCCTTGGGGAATACAGGCCATAGTGAACTAGCCCAAAGCCCCCTATAACTTTTATCTTCCCACTACTATTTTCTATCTGTGTTTTTATCTCATTTATTTTAATATTCAATCAGTGGTTGAAGTGGGGGTGTATACGGTGGTAGGCCATACCATCACTTCTCCTACTGACTTCATTGTAAAACAATAAAATTTCATTCATTTACATTCCCATTACATTTTTTCATACCACCACTTCTAAATTTCCACTTCGACCATTGTATACAATGTTAAATAATATTATTAATTTATGTATCCATTGTCAAACTATTGTTAAAGAATATTTATTTTACCCTATCTTATCAATTAACAAATTTTAAAATCTAATGAATGTTTCCCCACCTTGACTTATAGTAAGTTCCATGAAATTACATTCTGCTGCCTTTAGTCCTGTTTATATTTTCATATTTTATATGAATTTCACCCTAATTTCCTAATTCCAAATTATTACATAATTGGCACTTAATATTTCCACATCAGGGACCTTCACCTATCCAGGACACTCAAAACAAAATGACACCTATCTCCAATTTAAGTTTATCTTTAAACCCATCCTTCTTCCCCTCTAGAAAATACATACACATTTTTTCCCTCAACCAAAAATGGGCATATTTGCAAAAAGGCCATACCCTTTATTTTGGGCTGTAGTCCCTGGCCCTTCTCTACTACTATTACATGAGATCTAGTTACACTGTCTTTGCCAGTTACCTCATATTATGTGGTGGCCCAATACCCTATTAAGTGGTTTCAATGCACTTAAATATTACCATAAATTATTGCTATCCTTAATTTATGTAACACCAAAATATTACACATCACTGTATAGAGAAAGTTTATTACTTTACAGGAGTCCCTGTCAAGAAGAACTTACAATCTTATTTCCCCACCACAGACACAATATATAAATGATTAACTATTTAACCTATCAGTATGTTTTTGGAATGTGGGAAAAAACTAGATGAAACCAACACAGACACGGAAAGAACATATAAACACCACACAGATAGTACTCAAATTTTAACCCTATGTCCCAGCGCTGCATGCCAACAATGGACAACCACCATGCCACCGCAAAAGTCACCAAGGCAAACAGTTTTTAGATATTTTGGGCCTGATTCATTAAGGAAAGTAAAGCAAAAAAATAATGAGTAAATTGGCACCTGGGCAAAACCATGTTGCATTGGATGGGAGGTAAATTTAAAATGTAATGGCAGATTTATAGTTGGGGTAGGGCATGTCCTAGATCAACTTTACATTTCAGTGTACAAATAAAGCTATCAAGTATCTGTGTCCTATGTGAAAAAACAGCCAGTATTTAAGATGTGTGCAAAATAAAAAAAATAATTTGCTCCCCATGCATTGTAACATGGTTTTGCACAGGAGAAAACTTGCTAAATTTTTTGCCTTCCTTTCCTTAATGAATCAAGTTCTTTAAGTTCGCTAATGCAGTTTTTGAGGTAATAAATCCTCTGTAAATGTTCAAATGAACCTGAAAGCCCATGGCTTCTGTATATCTCTTTCTCTTATTTTAACATTATAAACTGTTGTCCTCTTTTGAACAGGCTCTTCTATTACAATAGTGCCTCTCTTTTAATAAACCCTTTTCCTCCTCTTGAAAAATAATTCTGTTAACAGACAATGGTGGGAGCATTGAGGAAGGGCCTTTGAAAACACTAATTGGGGCTCACGAATGAAAGAGAAAAGGTTGTCGAAAAAAGTCAAAAAGTAGAAAAGCTTTCAATGCAATATTTAGAGCGATTGTATTCATTTTGATAAATTTTGCCTTATAAACTTTGCTGGCATGTGCAGTAGAGAGCTGTAAATGACATTACTAGATTATATCCTGCTAAGTGATCCCATTTCCAAATGCATCTACTTTAAGAGACCACTTTGTACGTGCTCTTGAAAAAGACCAAAGTATTATATTTTATACACACAGCATAAATGCATTTCCTGAACTACCAGACCAGGATTTTTAAATTAGCATTGTATTTTTTTAATAAAATCTATATAAGCAATACTTGTATGTACTGATTTTTACACAGCAGCTTTTCATATGTTTACAACAGCTAATAAACATGATTGGTACGGCAAGGTAACCAGCAACAACATATTGCACATATATTTGTTCACAATGTTACAATGTGTGAATCTTTAAGCACATATTATTTCAGAGTTTTTGTCTCTGCTGTAATGATAAACTTTCTCTCCTGAAAAGAAATCAGCCAGAGGAGAATGTCAGGCAAAACTTGATAATAGGATGAACCCTTGTGGGTTAAAAATCCGAGTCCCTGGAGGCTTTGTAGGCTTGAAACATGGAAGGTATTACAACATCGATAATGCCAGAATCTACAGAAATAAGTGAGGTCAAAGAATAATACTAGAGGGAAAGAAAATGTAACAGAGGAGTTGAAAGAAATCATAATGTTAATGATTATCTCACACTACTCTGCAAGCACAGCTGTAGCTACACAGGCAGTTTAAACCTCAAAGACAGCCAAATGCAGGGTTAGGAATTAAAGGTTTTAAATCCATTTAAATTATAAAATAATCAAATTGCTTTATCCTGATTATATTTCAATCCCTTATTAATGTCAATTCCTTTATATAATATGCCCCAAGGTTATGTATATTTAGACATTCTAGATGGCCATGTATTATCTTCTATATAACTTTGTGCTGACATTGAGGCACCTGTCTCATATGGACTACAGTCATGTGTTCTTACTTATAATAATTCCGATTCAGAATATCTGGGCTTAACGTCTGCGAACATTATACAGTTAATAAAGTATTTTAAAATATAAGCTAATCAAATATATAACTATGATACATTTACAATAGCTCTACCAAATTAACATATTATTCTTTTTTAGTTAGAAAAACTCACTTTGATTAAACTTTAAATGTATATTCCTTTAGCTTATGAAATAATTTTAATGTTAAATCATATTGAATAATTTTACAAGTAGTCTCAAAGGATATGTCCACGCGGAAATAACATTTTTAATTACCAGCTGAGTCCTATGACAGGGACCCCGTAGTTCAAGGGGGTTTGGGTACTCACTTCCACTGGTGCTGCACTGGACTCCCTTCCTACAGGAGATTTACATGTATATATGTCACACGTCAGACCAGCGGGCCTAAGGTCCGGTGCACTCACTGCTCACTCTCCGTGAGCCTCCTGCCGGCTCCATGGCACAGCGGCGTCCCCTGGCGCCTCCAGTCTATTGAAGCACCTGTCCCACAGGTAAGGTGCCTGTCCTTTAAGTCAGCTCTGTTCCAGCGCTCAGACGTGGCTCCTTCTGCTCTCCTGCTCTTAGGTCCGCAGAATATTGTCCCTTGTATCCTGCTACCCTGCAGCTATCCACAGTGGTCTCCATATTGGCAGCAGACTATCGCTCCGTGTGTTCAGGAACTCTGCAGCTAACCACAGTGGTCTCCATATTGGCAGCAGACTATCACTCCTTGTGTCCAGCAACTCTGCAACTAACCACAGTGGTCTCTACATCTGCTGCAGACTATCTCTCCTTGTGTCCAGCAACTCTGCTGCTATCCACAGTGGTCTCCATATTGGCAGCAGACTATCACTCCTTGTGTCCAGCAACTCTGTAACTAACCACAGTGGTCTCTGTATTTACTGCAGACTGTCATTCCACTCCTTACCTCCAACAAATCTGCAGCTACCCCCAGTGGTCTTCAAATCTGCTGCAGATTATCGCTTCTTATCTCCAGCAACTCTGCAGCTATCCACAGTGGTCTCCATATCTGCTGCAGACTGTCGCTCCTTCTGTCTAGCAACTCTGCCACTATCCACAGAGGTCACTACATCTACCGCAGACTATCTCTCCCTGTGCTCAACAACTCTGCCGCTATCCACAGTCATCTCTACTTCTGCTGCAGACCAGCACTCCTCATTTCCAGTACTCCTTCAGCCATTTCGGATCATCGGGCCTCCTCCAGTGTCAGTTGGATTATCTCGTTTCCCAGTCTCAGGGTTCTCTATATTGGTCTTGCCTAGCACTCACTCAGAGGACCACGACCTGCAGGGCAGAGGCCGCAAAGTCCATACCTCCTTGAGGAGGTCACTGGCGAAAATCATCTGCCTCGTTAGATTCTGTACCTCTGGGCTGGGTAGCTCCAAGCCAGGCAGACAATCATAGTGACTGTGACAATATATATTGGAAGATTTGGTTCCGAAAAAAAGAGCAGTTGAGAGTATGAATTTTATGGGGGATACGGTGGATTTTTATAACATGAAACAAGTATTATTGAGTAACAAAAAGAGAGAATTTCAACAGATCAGAATATTCCCAAAGAAAGGCACATTATTACTGTTACCAGTAGTAAATCAAGTTATAGTTGTGCACTTATCTCCAATTTCTGGTGAGTAAATTGAGAGACCGAGGCTGTCAAAATTCACTGATGCTTCCACGTCTAAATTCATGGTGATGGGAAAACAGACATACAGTACTTTAGCATATTACATTAGGATATGAGTGTATTAATCTATGTATATGCATGAGAATTGGTATGTGCTTAAAACGGCTTACAATTAAAATACTTTTCCCAGAATATGCATTTATCATAAATCTCATCAGCTTACATTATTTTATATACAGAATTTTATCATACATAAATACAAAGGCTATATTTTGCATATAAACACAAAGAGCATGTGCATACTCAGTATCCTTCAGAGGTCAACAATTAAAAGAGTTTTGTAAAGTCACCACTACAGATGCTTGAAATGGTTGCTGTTCATTTGGCTTGAAAATGTGAAAAGTCATTAGAATTTCTTGAATTTTAGAGTCATCATCATCATTTATTTATATAGCGCCACTAATTCCGCAGCGCTGTACAGAGAACTCATTCACATCAGTCCCTGCCCCATTGAAGCTTACAGTCTAAATTCCCTAATATAGACACACACTTACACACAGATAGACAGACAGGGAGGGAGACAGACAGAGAGGGAGAGACTAGGGTCAATTTTGATAGCAGCCAATTAACCTACCAGTATGTTTTTGGAGAGTGGGAGGAAACCAAAGCACCCGGAGGAAACCCACGCAACCACAGGGAGAACATACAAACTCCACACAAATAAGGCCATGGTCGGGAATCGAACTCATAAAGAAAATTGAGAAAGTCAAACAGGCTTGAACATGTTTGAGTCGGATCAACCATTTTCAAGAGACAATATGCAAACCAGTTCACAGTTGTGCAAGCCGATGTACACATGTTCTAGCTGAATCAAACAAGTTCAACTGGCTCAAATAAGCTTTCCAGTTACATTTAAAAATTAAGGAGTTTTTTTTATTGTAAACAGCTAACCTTGAACTGGAACAGCCCTCAAGCTGTGAACATAGTTCGATTTTAAAATAAGTTAAATACTTTTATATTATTTTAAAATATTATTCTGATTGTGTTTCAAAATGTAAAAAAAATACAAAAATCCACTGAAATGTAAAAAAAAAAAAATCAACAAAAATGTTACAAAATATAAATAATTCACGAAAGGTACACTATATGGACAAAAGTATTTGGACGCTTGACCATTACACTAACAAGGACTGTAATGACATTGTATTCAAATACATATACTTTAATATGGAGTTGGTCACCCTTTTGCAGTGATAACAGCTGCCACTCTTTTTGGAAGGCTTTCCACAAGATGTTGGAGTGTTTCTGTGGGAATTTGTGCCCATTCAGCCTGCAGAGCATTTATGAGGCCAGGTACTGATTTTGGACAAGAAGGCCTGGCCTCGCAATCTCCGTTCCAGTACATCTCAAAGGTGTTCCATGGGGTTGAGGTCAGGGATCTGTGCGGGCCAGTCAAGTTCTTCCACACCGAACTCATCAAACCATGTCTTTGTAGTCCTTGCTTTGTGCACTGGGGCACAGTCATGGTGGAATAGAAAATGGCCTTCCCCAAACTGTTCCTACAAATTTGGAAACATAGCATTGTCCAAAATTACTTGGTATGCTGAAGCATTAAGATTGCCATTCACTGGAGATAAGGCGCCTAGATCAAACTCTGAAAAACAGCCCCAGCTGCCATTATTCCTCCTCCACCAAACGACACAGTTGGTATAATGCAGTCAGACAGGTATCGTTCTCCCAATATCCGCCAAACCCAGGCTTTCCCATCTGACTGTCAAACAGAGAAGCGTGATTCGTCATTTCACAGAACACATTTCCACTGCTCCACAGTCCAGTGTCAGTGTTCTTTACACCACTCCATCTGACGCTTGGCATTGGTCTTGATAATGTGAGGCTTGAATGCAGCTGCTCGACCATGGAAACCCATTCCATTATGCTCCTGCAGTACAGTTTTTGAGCTTATATTAATACCAGTGCAAGTTCGGAACTCTTCAGCTATGGAATCAGCAGAACGGTGGCAAATTTTACACACCATGCGCCTTGCTCTATGATTTTACGTGGTCTTTCACTTCATGGCTGAGTTGCTGCTGTTCCTAAATGCTTCCACTTTCTAATAATATCACTTACAGTTGAACGTGGAATATCCAGTTACGTGCTTGAAGTCACTCTCTTCAGAACAACCCATTTTGTATCACAAATGTCTGCAAACTGAGACTGCATGGCTAGGTGCTTGATTTTATACACCTCGCAATGGGTCTGATTGAGAATCCTCAATTCAGTAATTAACAGATTGGCAAAATACTTTTGTCCATATAGTGTATTATCTGGCATCCAATCATAGATGCGTATTTTTCCAAGTGACTGTTTTTTATGAACAACATACTATTTTGTTGGAAAAAATTAACTGTAAGATTATTAAGTTTCTAATTTTTTTAAAGTACCATTTAATGCTAATATGCACAACTGAACTAGTTTATGCAAACATATGTAACAGTATAGTGAGCTTAATAATAGATTGCAAAACTAAATTATTATATTTATTTTGCAAAAGCATTTGCAGACACAATACATTTTTGCTTTGAATTTACATTTTAATCGTTCCAATGAAGTCAATTTGCTGTATGAAGATAAAATTATAATTTGCCTGAGGTTATAGATCTAGTGCTAGATATTAAGCCACTGTATCCTGATACTGTTAGGCTGCTAATAATGTGCATTTAGATTTATCAGAGCTTGGCACATATAGGCATTGAAAAACAACTGCTATTATAAACAAAAACAAAACGTCATAACACACTTCCCACTTTGCTCTGTCACTCTCAACTGAATCTTGGTAATCTCTCTCGATCAAGGGCACCAAATACCTTCCAATCACACAAGGGGCTAGATTTACTAAGCTGCGGGTTTGAAAAAGTGGGGATGTTGCCTATAGCAAACAATCAGATTCTAGCTGTCATTTTGTAGAATATACTAAATAAATGAAATCTAGAATCTGATTGGTTGCTATAGGCAACATCCCCACTTTTTCAAACCCGCAGCTTAGTAAATCTAGCTCAAGATGTTCAAAGCTTGTTCTCAAAGCCTTTCTGCAGCTTGATGCACTATGTAACACCACATGCATTACATCACAAAGGAGCATTTGGTATTGCTTTTGCAGTTCCATAATTAAGATTTATTGGGTAAGTCTATTACATGTTTATTAAAATAAGAAAACTGAAAAGAAAAGCACATAGCATCACTAAATCTACCAGCTTGTGGTTGGCAAAGTGGATGTAAAATGAGCCCTATCAAACATAAAATCAATGTGCTGTAGAAATTTTAAGAATTCAAAAACCCAGATTTTCTTAGTAAAGATCTTTAAAAAGCCAATTGCAGTATCCATTTCTGATTCACTTCCATTTTACTCTACATATATTAAACAGGCTAACAAAATCTGTATTTGAATCTATTTCAATGAGAAAATAACAACACAACATGACAAGATTTGGTCTCTGCATATTGTTTATTCATGTGTCTTTGTCTAAGCCTTTTGAAGAAAGTATTCTTTGGGATGGGATTACTCTAGCACCTTTCTTCCACCATATTTTATGGGATTTTGTGGTTTTGTAGCGCTAGTCATCACTAACTACGATGAGGTGCGGAATATAATTAGCTGCTGATGATGATGATGATGATGAAGAGTGGGAAGACCTAGTTGGAGAAGCTGGAGACAAAGAAGAGATAAGAGAACATGTGATAAGCGATGAGAGATGAGATGACCACTGTTCTACAAATGCCCAGGATTTACTTGTTAACATCCCTATCCAATATCCAATTCAACAATCAACAGCCAAAACAAGAAAATTGTGTAAGGACGCAAAACAAAACATGAACCAGTCCCTTTAGAAATCCTAAAACATCTTCTGCCATAACTGTCCTTCGCCATTTATCTTCCTCTTCCTCTTCTGATTCTAAAAAAAGATTTTGAGAAGGTTTCTGGTTTTGTGCTGCATATACTGTATATTTGCAGGCATTAAATACAATAAAACATTGCCCTTGTTATGTTCAGAGAAAGGGACGACACAGCCCCAGATGTCTTGCAATTTTGCTTTTGGGACAGTTTGCTTTCCATGAAGTTGATCGTTGATGCATAAAACTGTATGTGTTATTTTTGAATAACAGAAGCCATTATTTTTGAACAGTTTTATAGTACTGTGAATGGGACAGCAACCCACACAACTGGACACATTAATACAGTAGCTTTATATTTTATTAATTTAAAATTTAAGGGAGACTGTTGGCTTATGATGCAATTCTCGTCTATTTTCTTTTCTGCCTTCGACTTTAAGTATAAGTTATTACTTGTACGTTAGGTGCATTTATATATTTCTACAAAAGTTTCCATTTTTGTACAGTTGAGTACAAACTATTGTTTTCTGTTATTAGTCAGCTTTGTCAGCTGACTGCAATGTCTTTCAATGAGATGGCAGACAGGAAGTCTGCTGTGTATTGTAAAATATTCATCTTTTTGATCAAAACTTTATCTCAAATATCTTCAATTCTGGTAGGTTCCTTAAACTTTTACAAATATATCATCATCAACATTTATTTAAATAGTGCCAGCAAATTCCGTAAGCTTTGAAGTTGGGGGAAAAGAACAATAATAAACAATACTGGGTAATACAGTTGAAGAGGTAAGAAAGCCCTGCTCGCAAATTTACAATATATATATATATATATATATATTATATATATATATATATATATATGAGAAAGTTCTTTCAATTAAAAGAAATGTTTATTTTTCATTTAGTGGTCCTTTAAACGCAGCGGAAAACACAGCTGAGAGCTTTGCTGCACAACATCTGTTGCTCCCAGTTGCAAATAACCAATAATCATGCCCTGTCACATACAAGAACATAGTAACTGGTGCAAAGTATTGTTTAACGTTTAATCTCTTCATCAAGCTTCCCTATTTCCAGATGCTGGTAACTGTATTATAGTCTTTTGATGCTTAGTCACTAATGTCTCATTAACCCACACAAACTCACCTAATTTAACATAGATAACATTTCTAATTCAATTATTGTATTCTTTGATATCAACTATATTGTAATACACTATTTTCCTTTATAGCATATTACAGTGTTCACAGAACATCTGGTATAAAAGAAGCAGTATTTTTTACATCAATATTCTACTTTTGGCAATCAGTTTACTGAATTTTAAATATAGAGCAAATAGAAGAAGTAATTTATAAAGATGTTTTGAGAGTAAAAAAAGAGTTAATTAAAATTTAAAGTAATTGTTATTACTGAGAATATGTTAAACATGTGTTGTCAAAAACTATAAAGATTGACCCCCGGGTCAAAGATGTCTCTGACGACCATGATACCCTTATCTTTCCAAATCTTATACGCAGCATTGGACAGTGATGGAGTAAAGTCTGGGTCCCTCAAATAGGTATGTTTTTAGTGTAGCCAGAGTCTCTTTTATATGATTTATTAATGGCCAACCCGGTGTTAAATATTTTGTGAAATTGGATGTGGTATATCCATTCTAGGTTAATGAAAAAGGGTTGGAGAAGAATAGGGGCAAAGACTTCCTCCTTTATAGCACCGTTAGTGGAACGTTCCAAGTGGAGGAGCTAACCCAAGATGTGCTGAAGCATGGCAGACCTGGTGAACGTCAGTATGTCAAGAAAACCAAGTTCTCCCTGTTTTCTTAGGTAAGGATAATCTGTGTCTCACTATTTTAAGTTTCTTTCTGTTGCCATAGACATCTGCTGAATGTATTAGTACATTTCAGTGCATCTGTTATGCTGATACTGATAGGGAGCATTTGTATATAATAGGAAAGTTTAGGGAATATAAAGGGGATATAACACTCTTTATTACTGCCACTCTACCCACCTTATTAAAGGGTTCACTTATTCCACAAGGACTTGTTACACTGCATTATCTATTTATGGTTATCCTTTTAAAGTGACAATGAATGTTAGATGAAATTTTCATACTATTTGTATCCCCCCCTCCCCTCTGTATTGTAAAGGTTTTCCTTGTTTTTGCATTACACACCATATTCATTCTATAAGATGGAAGTGGTTGTTTTTGTTTATGATTTGAATATTTGGTTACTGATTACAATGTATACCATCTGAAATAGGACAATAATGAATATTGAGTACCGGACCAATCACATGATGGCTGGGTTGTAACCCAGCCTATTTATAGGCAGAGACCATTGACGATACTGAATTTTCCCTGATGAAGCCTTGTTTTGGCGAAACACGTTGTAAAGGATATTGCAAACCTAGAATCTCACTTTGTTTATATACTGAGACTCTAGACATCAATATTCTGCCCCTCCATTCCATACCCGGTGGAGACTGAGCTTGCGGGTGCCTCGCCGGCACATGCGTATGCGCAGAAGGTAGGAATTAGAATTGGCATCTACTGGCAAACTTAAAGGCAGCACAGCAGCTGAGCAAGACTTGGAAGGATGCAGACTTTGGACCGGGAGTTCCGGGTAGCACTACAGCGTGAGGGTGAGTGACCATTCTTACCCACATCTGTTATCCATCTGCCGCCTCTGCCCACTGTTTGCAGAAATTGACTTTTTACAACTAGGACTTTGTTCCCGTTTATGGGAGCAAGGAAATAGTGTTTTCTAGAGGATTTGATCGATACATACGGTGTATCCCTATTTTAGACTGTAATTACTATTTCCATTTGGCACTGATTTTGACAATTTCTACTTTACTGGTGTGTTGGGACTTCTGCCATTGAACTTTTAGACAGCTCCATACAGTTTTCATCATTACAATTATGATTTTGATCAGTTTATCTGTTTTTGTACATAAGTACACTGTGATTTGTATTCATTTTAATACAAGTACATTTCTGCAATATACATTATTATTGGTGCATCATTTAGGACAATACCATCAGGCGTCTAGGGATCAGCATTGTTCATTGTATATTGGGACGGCTGGGAATTCCACTCTGTTTCCATTCCCTTATCTGGCAGCCACCCTACATATATCCCAAAATTTAGCTGAGATTTTTCGAGCCCACTATCTGTGTAGGAGTAAAATAATGTCTAGACAAGTTGCACAATCTTGGAGTAATAAAAATGGCGATATTTTTCAGTGTAGTTTTAGCTATTTGGAATTGATTTGTGAATATTAATTTTATATCCTTCAAAAGAAATAAAAAGGTTTAACAAATCAATAATCACCAGTATAGAACTTGATGGTTCTGATATAAAAAGAAGCATTTCATCTGCGTACAAGGACAATGTTATTTCTATATGTCTCAAACGAGTCCCTGTATATAGTTGGTTTTGCTATAGGGCCAGAGCCAGAGGCTCCAGTACAATGACGAATAGTAGATAAGATAATGGACAACCCTGCTGCATCCCTTTTTGGATGTGAAAAAGGAGAGGAAATATGCCCATTTGCCATAAATTGCGTTGACAGGTTTATATACAGAGTGTATATCAGTTGGGTTTATTGAGGATGGAATCCAAATCTATGCAGTATCTCATAAAGATTATTCAAAACCACTAAATGAAAAGCTTTTTCAGCATCTAGAGAAAGCAATGCATCAGGAACATCCATCTTTTTCCCTTCCAATTAATGGATAACCGCCAGCACCTGTTGAGACCAAATTTCTTCCCCAAATGAGACCGACTGGTCTTTGTGTAAGATTGCTGGTAATATCAGTTTTAGTTGTTCTGCAAGATCTTTGCGAACATTTTGAAGTTAGTATTTAGGAGTGAAATTGGTCCATAGGAAGCCGATAAAACGGCATCCCTCCTATCTGCGCTGATACCCTTTATGCGGCTCAATCATTGCTCCAGATAATGGGCGTGCCAGTGGCACTGTATAAAACAGAGGGTCTCGCCACATGCCTGTCCTCCTGGGCATCGAAATTGACACAGTAGCCGGCTGTTGTCGTTTACCCCTTGAAAGAGTTAAAAATCGGAAGGCCAGATAATGGAAACCCTCTCTTCACATTACAGTACATTACGTAAAATGCAATCTCTCCTAGGATCTTTAGTATTGAGCATGCTCTTATTTCATTGAGCAAAGAATTGATAGGAGATTTGTAGATTTTGAAGCGTTTCTGTTGCACTTTAATGGGATTCGGTTATGGCCCACCCGACCAGTTTCTAATGTCACTTTAGATTTGCACACGGACGCTTCGGGATCAAAGGGTTTTGGTGCTTTCTTTCAAGGGGATTTTTCCCATTTTTTCCTCGGATTAAGGCCTGATTAGTGGTGTGCCTCCGGGGTTTCATGGATTTTTACCTTTGTTTGGGTTACCTGCCTTATCTTTTTCTTCCTTTTCTATAACGGTTACCCGATAGCCATCTAAACTTGAAGAGGTGTGCTGGGTGTACAGGATGGCAGCAGTTTCCAGGACGGCACTGATTACCTTCTAGTAAAGAGGGTTAGTCGAGAGTAACAGCAGCCAGTTGCCTGGTTCATCGGTTTATGTGGTTCTCTCCGAGTAATTGTACCCTCTAGTAAGGAGGGTCAACGTTATAGTAATAAAAGTTTATGCTTTAAGGCCGAGTTGATATCAACTGCCATATTCGGCTTTACTGAAGTTTTTCCCTCTAGTAAGAATGTTTTTTTAGTTAAAGTTTAAGGATGCAACTTCAACGTAGATTTATGCCATGGTAATGGATGGTCCCCAGAATCCGGTGGCAATCAATTGTTTCCTGTTGAAGAAAGTTACTTGTGTGTAAAGATGGTAATGGGCTTAGATGCCAAATTTCTCTGCAAATGTTGATAAGGATATATATTTTTTTTTGTCCTAGGTTCTGCTGGCGAGAAGAAGTGAATTTGGGTTATAGGTAACTATTTCATATTTTGGGCATCAAAGCATAGCTTGACACGTAATTGGTCACGTTTTTCCGACCCTGCTGACATCAGATGGCTAGGAAAGCGAGGAATGGTGTGGTCAGAACTCATCCCCCTTTTATCTCAGAAAATAACCGCTGAGGGCGCTCCTGATATAGCAGTTTTTCATTTGGGAGGCAATGATGTTGGTAAAGGCAAATCCATTGACTTAATTATCCGCAATCGGGAGCACTTGAAGCATATTTATGCGGAATGACTTGAGATTAAGATCTGTTGGTCTAATATTATACAGGGCACAGTCATTGATCATCCCTTAATTAATTAGAGTTCATCTAACAACAGAAGGCATTAGGCTGTTTATTGAGCAATTATATGCAGGGATTGGGTCTTTATTTGCTTCTAAGCCTTTAAAGGTTCCTGGCTGTAGTGGGAGAGCATCGCAGTAGGCTCGCAGTTAGCAGACAGTACTTACGCGGTTCGGGGTTAATGGTCACTGTCCCCTTCGAAGCACTTGACTCTTGGTTGCTCTAGTAATGAGGACCCTGGGATGCCTAGTAAGGACATAATATCGTTTGAGTCCAGAGGGGGTATAGTATAGTACCGGCCAATAGATAAGGTTTAACCTGGGTCGGTGGGAAGGTGACTGCGCTGTTCTCTCCGCCTCCTCCTTTGAGTCGATTTAAATAAACTATGACCTTTCTTCCAAAACTTACATCATTGTCTATGTCATTATTATGATTATTGGTATTAAGCATGTAGAGTTTAAATGAAGTAATTTGTTACATGTAGAGGGGAATCAACACTATGCATTTTAAATGAAAATTGAGTCACATATACTGGGATATTACAGGTCAATTTTACGTTATATCGAGGACTGAATATTTCCAAGTGTCAGGAGCTGACACCATGTTTAGTGTGAATGATATATTTGTACCAGTACCAGTACCAACATAATACACCCATAAAAGTGAGGGTGGATTGTGACAGGCCTATAAAAATGGCCACTGAGCTCCATTTTGTTGTATTCATACTTTTCAGTGTGTATTGTAAAATGCTTATCTGATAAAGGGCTGAGCCAAGTCATCTCCACATATTATGCCAGGGCGGTGTTTCAGATGCTTTGCACATGTGCAAAGCATGTATCTTTTTTAGCAGTAATGTACGAATAGAGTCTGAAAATAATTTCATACCCTTAAATGTAAGTTGATTCTAAGACCCTTTGTTCTCTGAGTATAAAAGCTGGAATGCAGCCAAAGAGAATTCCACCTCATGACTGGGCCTTTTTGAATAAAGGGGGCTATTGTTTTTCCAGGGGTCCTGGAAATTGACTGTTACTTGAACATATTGGAAGCCAAGTATTTGATTTACTTTCAGTCTTATGTTATGTTTATTGTAAGCATAAAAGTAAACTTCACAATAAATCTTGCATTCATGAGTCATTAACTCTTTGAAACTGAAAGAACCTCATTCAACCTGGAACAGGTAGCATGTCATTGGCATAGAGGTGATATTAGAGGTCAAAAGACAGTTGAGCTGACCAAGAGAGGAGATGTAAAGAGAAAAAAGTATTGGACCAAGAACAGTGCCTAGGGAACCCCAACATTTAGAGGGACAGGAGTAAAGCAGGTACCAGAAGAGACACTGAAAGAACATTCAGAGAGGTAGGAGGAAAACCAGGAATAGACAGTGCAATGAAGGCCAAGGGAGGGAAGCGTGTCAAGGAGGAGAAGATGGTCAACTTTCTCAAAAAACGACAGTATAAAAAACACAATGGACTTGACTTATGTTCAGACGTACATCTGTTTGCATAGCGTGCAGGTAATGGTTTGAAATAGATCTGTGCATGCCCAATGGACATTATGCAAATGAAGCAAATGCATGCAATTCATGTCCACACACAACTGACAATTACAATTGTCTACGACTTGGGAGGTGGAAAGAGCAGACTAACGTCGTCAATGTATATTAAGGGCTTTCTGACATGGATGCAGCCAATTCAACTTCTGTGTTTGTCATAAGTATTCTTGTTTCCAGCTGTATGTTTTGCACCTACTACAGGGCAGGTGTAAATGCTGAGGGATAGTGATGACTGACATGGCATAGTATTTAATTAAAAAATTACAAATATGCTTGCCAGTTGCTATCAAAGAGCAACTGTATGCAACTGAGATATACTATTAAAACACATTGTATATGCAGGACATATTGAAATCATCTTTGTTTATGTAATCAATTGGGGAGAAAAATATAAAAACATTCTGTAATATAATAAATGTTATAATAAAAAATATTTATATGAATCATTATACTGTTAAGATTTGTTATTTTATTTTATGATTAAATAAAAGCTTTATGTGTATTGATGTCTATTCTGAGTCTATGTACAGCAAGTACTGTTTAGGCAGAGCTGTCACGATTTACCAGTCCACGTTCCAAAGCTGCTTTGCTCGTTCCGCTGCCCGGCACTACCGGGTGTCAGCTCACGTGACGGCAGTTCAAGGTGGGCTTTTCCAACTTGCTTGGTTATTTAAACAATACTCTGACACTCATCCAGTGTCAGAGCAACTTTGTTACCAGCTCCTAACCCCTGGTTTGATCCCTGTGTTTTATCCAGTCTCTTCCTTTTGGATACGCTCCTGATTGTCTCCTGTGTACCGAACCTCTGCCACTGACCACACTTATGATTTTATCTGGTGTACTCCATGAGTACAGTTCCTATCTCTGCAATACTACTCCCTGTCGTAAACCAGACTACCACAACCTGCGATTTCCTGGTAGCAAAGTCCATCCTGCCTTGTGGCTGGTCTTGGTGAATACCTGGTTTAGTACCTGGGTCCTTATCTTCGTGGAACGTAACAAGAGCATACTTCCACTGAGATTAAAATTAAAACGTTTCTTGAATTATGCTTGGATTTGAATACAACCAAAATTATACTGAATTGCATGTGTTCACATGTATCTATAACTACGCAAATCCTTTACTGCACACTTATGAATAATAGTGGGGATTTGCCATAACTCACTCCTGTACTGCCCTATTGAGGCTTAAAACATTTGTAGTTTATTTCATGGTAAATAAGCTTATTACCAATAGCCTGCTGTCTTTGTTAATTCTACATTATACATAGCTTTCAGAACATTTGCCATATACTTGACAGACATTAGTATAACCTTAACTAATAAATAATTTAGCATTTTATTTGAAAGAAAATCATCTCTACTCTAACCACCTAAACCACTTCTCAACTCAGTGATTTTCCCGTTTGCTTCCCTAGTTAACCATTAACTAATTTATCAATGGACATTATCTTTAACAAAATGTCTGTTTTAAAAATGAGTGCAGAGAATCAGCAGTTCATTGGAGCTTCCACTTAATAAATATACCCGCAAATCCCTGTGCCATCATCCACTGAAATCAGTATTCTGCATTCACTCCAACAATATCATATATCAGAATGCTGCTTCTCTCTTAATTTCCCAATCAGAGAAATAACCTAATGTAGTAGAATATACAGAAGAACATAAATAGTGACATACTATAAGTACACCAGTAAGTTGAATTAATAAAATACCTCATACAATATATATCTAAGATAGGCCTTATTTGATAGCCACATTTTGCACGCATGTCCTTCAGATCATTAGACTGAAATTTCCTCATATCCAACTTAGATAGTAAATATGGACTAAGGTCTACAATTTAACCTGTAGCCAGCCCAGAAACCACCACCAAAACAGAGAAAAGCATGGTCCCAATAGGCCGTAATCAATTTTTATTAAACAATAAAACAGGATTAAATATTCTTACATCAACATAAGAAATGATAAGCTTTTCTGGAGTGCGAAAATCTCAACTACACAAGCACCAGTCACCAGGTCGGGAACCATCAAACAGCATCACCGTTTGACCTACAATCCAAACAATTCAAGTAAGCCAAGACAGCACATGGGAGGTTACCCTATGCATTTCATCTTGCGATTTCCTCTGGGTTATGTCCTCCCACCCACTGAAGTCACGTTTATAGTACAACTAATTATGAACATTTACAACCCTCTGTGTGGGATTGGAGAACTCAGGTCATGTTACAATTGTGAGTTAATAATTTTGCTCAAAATGAGGCTACTTGAAAATAGCATCCACTCGTAGCTTTAAATCTTAAAAATCAAATGAAAACAATATACAATCCAATAAAAATAATGGTAATTCCTAAATGCAAAGATAAGCATCACAATTTAACCTATCTGGGCAATAATATTAATCCTTATTCAAATTATTACCACACCAAACATGGCGGCCGAAGAACAACATAGGTGTTATACTAACTGGTCTCCATATAGCATCAGGTAGGTGACATGGGCATTTTACATTATTTGTAGTTAGGAACAACAGATATATGTCCCAGATTAGTTAATATAACCCTTATACACACTCATGTCCCTCATTCCAAGGAGGCTGAGGCAGTTAAACTTGGGCTTTCTGAGGATGAGACCATCTCCGGCATTTATTTTGGATTCAATTCTTTTTGTTCTTACAATTATTTTATGTTTGATTTTGCATATTTACAAACACTTGGGATGGCCATGGGCACCAGATTTGCCCCCAGGTTTGCCAATCTCTATATAGGACAGTTGGAACAACACCTTATTTGCAATGGACCATATGGGGCAAATCTAGCGTCCTATGGCTGTTATATAGACAAACTATTATTTGGAAAGGGGGTCCTGATTTAGCACGTGATTTTGTTTCTTGTCTCAACACCAATAATTTCAATCGTACCTTCACTTACACATTTGATTGGTTTGAAATGAATTATCTTGATGTTACTTTTTTTTATCAAAGATTATATAAAAAAATTATGTTAAACCTTGTAATACTAACAATTGTATATTCTATATTATACCAGTGGTCATGATAGTCTCCTGATCAGAAATATGCCAAAAATCCAAATAAACCGTTTAAGATGTATCTGTATTTTAAAGGATGATTTTATCATGCAAACAGATAGCATGTGCCAAACTTTTGAACAAAGAGGCTATCCTTGTACCTTATTATAAGATCTTTAAATTAGAAACACTTACTCTGGATGGATTGGATAAAGCCTTAGATTCTTTTGAAAACTATTACATGTAATTTTGTTGTTAATCTATCAATGAACTGATTATGTGAGATCAAAACTTATTAAGTGAACATTTAGTATTTGTTAATCATAGGACTATTTATAATATCTGTTTAGCACTACTAAAAGAGTAGGGGGGTCCTATTTATTTATTATATGATTCTAAATATTTTTAATGTTTATTTAACTTTTACATAATTATTTACTAATGATAGCTTTATGTTTAGGTCATACAAATTAAAATCAGGCTACAATATGATCTTTCAGCAATATATATGATTAATAATATGATCATATAATAATTTTAAAATCGATATTAAGATAACTTCTGAACTCCTATTTATAATTATTATGCTAATAATAACTGCATTAGAATTGTTTAGATTTGAGTGTTTTTTGTAATATTGGCCATTATCAAGGATAGCTATTATATATTTAATCTGCTTTTTGCTTTTCATATAATACTCTGGTGTACATTTGCGAATTGTGTATCAGCTGAAGTTTATAATGAGATGGATTGAATGACAGAATTTAGACTCACCTGCCCTATTTAAGGAATGACTGAAATGTGAGAGCTTTGCTATCTTTGAAAAAGTCTGTTTGTTACAGACGAAACGTGTCAGTTTGTTATACATCCGCTGCTGAAACTGCTATTATACATGTCCTGGGATTAGGAACAATTTGCAGAATACTGAATTTCTATACGATCGTCCGATTATACCTGTAGAGTTATCCAAATCTGACAGACCAAGTTCTGAGACAGCTGTTTTCTCAGAGCACCCGGACGGAGACCTGCACAAGGTGACTCAGCTCAATACTATCATATATAAAGGAGTGTGTTGTTCCATGCGGAACGTCCTACCCCATGCGGTTGCTGCTTTTAAACACTTGATCAGAGTTTTACCTAGGAAGATACAGCCAGACACTGTTAAGTATATTCAATCCACTTATTTTGTTGCTATTGGTGTGGTTTCTAGGACGATCATTTAGTTATTATATCTCAGACTGCTACATTATTACCAGGTCATTATAGGACACAACACTGATTCATTTTTTTGGTCTCCATATGGATATTATTCATCAATTTTTATTATTATGATTATATGTTCTTGGCTCTTATAATATTATTTTTTAACTATGAATTATCTAATATACCATATCAATAAATATTTTTTATTCATTAATCTTTGGTGTGGCCGATTACTATGTATTGTATCCTGCCATGTTGTGAACTGTTATTTTTAGATAAATCCCCCAATACTAACATTTAGCGCTGTTATTGTGTTTCTGTTTGTTGATAATGCCTAAATTGTTCTGCGGCCACCATGTTTGATGTGGCAATCATTTTAATAGCCTTGGTTATTAAATATAGATATATTCTAATTTTAAGATTAGTAACCTAAATAAGACAATATATTACTGAAAGGAATTCATAAATAAAGCAACCTTGGTTAATTTTAGTCGGAAAATTTTAATTTATGAAAAATGAATACATTGCAATTATGTATTTTGTTTAAATATCGCCTGAATATTAGGACACTGTGGCTGATCCCAGACACACTCAACATAGTATTAACACTTGGGTACATAACACCTGAATAAATAGTCACAATGTCTTGGTCAATGAGTTTCTGGTTCAGCTGCCAACATTGTCTATGAACAAAAAAAAGTTCATTAAAATGTAAATGAGATTTTGCTATATTATTCATTTTGCACTCATCAGTGCTCAATCATCTTCAAGAAAGATGCCTCTAATTAGCATATCACGGATTATAAATACCTTTTCCTGTTACAGAATATTCATGTTTTGGGCCTGGTCTGATTAAGTAAAATATGCATTAATGTAAATGTAAGATAGATAGATATGAAATAGTTTTAGATTTAAAAACTCTTTGTATTGAAATCACCAAGAGAACATTAATTTAATAATGTAACACAATCAATGAACATACAGCTTTTCCTACTGTATTATAAAGCCACTATGTAAGTTACATTATTGCCAAATACACTATATAATGTTTTATTCTTGACCTATAATTGTTGATTATCCACCAATATTAAAGGGATTTTTATAGCAACCCAGATTGAATGTTATTTTACATTCCATTAAATAAATAGTTCATCATCATCATCATTTATTTATATAACACTAGCAAATTCCATAGCACTTTGCAAATGGAAACAAATACAGTAATACAACAATACTGAGCAATACAGACAGAGAGATAAGAGGGCTCTGTTTACAAGCTTGCAATCTATACACCCCACAATAGACACCACAAGACTCTGAAACAAACCACATCAATGCAAACACAGAAAGCCAAGCCAGGAGTGCCTGATATAAACTGTACATGTTAATCCAGACTTGACCCAACATATTAAGGCAGGATGCTGGTATTAATAGCTACTATATAAAAGCAATAAAGGGGGGTGCAGGTGTACCATGGACAATGAATAATAGGTACTGTATAGGGGATACTTGTGATAATGGAATAAAGAAGAATTAATAGCCATACTATAGAATTACTAGACATGAAATAGTATATATAATGGGTAATACAGAAAATATAGGGATTAGTCTACAATGAGTATATCAACACTACATATAGAAGGATAGCTTTGCAGGAGGGAGAATAAAATGGGGGAATGTTGTACAATATCGGGGTACAAAGTAAACAGCTGGACCCCACAACACACAATGGGGGCATATATTACAAAACTAGGGGCACTGCACACAATGGGGGCATATAGTACACAACTTTTGCACAGCACACAACATGGGCACAACATGACAGTGACAGCAGCTGTCATCCTCAGCAGGAGATTAAGGAACCTGTTACCCACAGCTCCTCATACTAAAATTGTTTCTATTTTTTGGTGGATGGATTAGATTAGATAGATAGATAGATAGATAGATAGACAGATTGCCTGGAAACGGCAGGTTGCGGCCCTATAACTGCCACCTGATGTGACTAGCTGGGAAAAGATGTCAGGAGGGAGGAGCCAAACCAGTAGGCAAAAGCAGAGTCAGAAACAAGCTGAAGGTCGAGGTCACCGGCACAGGTTCCAAACGAGAGATAAGCCAAGTCAGGGTCACAGGCACAGGTTCAAATCAAGAGACAAAAAAAATCAATCGACAGAAATAATTAAACAGCAGCAAACAGCAAGGAGAGCTAGAGCAGGTGAGACCTGACACCCTGTTAGTGATTATTGCACAGAGTGGGGTTTAAATAGCTGAAAGCGTTTGTCATGTGACAGGTATCATAAGCTTGAAATGAGGAAATGATGCGAGAGATCATATGAGTACACAGTATAAATGTCAAGCCAGAGACCACATGACTGCAATCTCAGAGAATCAGGAAGTACTAGAAGCAGAGGATGCAGACCTGCATGGAAACAGATACTTGCACTAGCATGGCAGGTAAGAGGAAGTTTTAAAACAATTAGATGTTGTCTAATTTCTAATAAGGAGATGGATTTTCGAAGAGCAGTTAAATATTTGAAGGCTGTGGAAGAATCTAACTAAACGTGGTAGGGAATTCCATAAGTGGAAAGCGGCATTGGGAGAAGTCTTATAGGTGGAAGCCAGAAGTGATTACCAGAGATGATGGAGAGTATTTTGAAATTAAATTTGAGATGTATGAAGGGTGATGTTAATGAGGGCTTTGTAGGTGAGGGTGAGTAGTTTATTCTGGAGTAAAAGAGGAGCCAGTATAGCATTTGCAGTGTGGTGCGGCAGATGTAGAGCAATGAGAGAGGAATAATTTATAGCCACAATAATTGCTAAAGAAACAAACCCAAAAGATTGAATGATAGCTCTCTTGTAATGCTCTGGGATACAAGCTTGCAAACAAGCAGCAGAGACTGACTTAATATGTTGTTGCCGAGTGTCTCTGCAGTACCAATGGAACAGCTCTAACATACAATGTGTTACTGAAGTAACTGCAATCTTTCCATTATATTTCAGGATGGTAACTATTGAATTGGTATTTTGTTGTATGTACTATAAAATGGCTTTTTGTGATGAAATAAGTGTGCTGCTTACATCAAGTGACTTACTAGCTCTACCATACTCCTGTTTCTCCTACTGCAGATTGGTTGCCAAGTATTATCTAAGGTTGAAAAAGATTTTCTCTAGAGTGAGCCGAATTGATAATCATCAGTGACTGCTGTGTTGCTAGATATAGACATAAGCTGGCTGACTATATTATTCACAAAGATTAGATGAAAAATGAAGGGACCATTTTCTATTTGTGTGTATTATGATTTTATGACTGATCATTCTTTACTAATTGATCCATTTAATTGGTGAATTTTTAACTTGATTTTCTATATATCTTTATATGTTGATTTGTTATTGCAAATGTATAATTATTTTTGGGAATATTTGATTTTATTTTCAATACGAAGGTTTTAGTATCAGCAATCTGTACTGCCTTTTTCTATTATCTTGTTCTAATTAGATTGCACGGGAATTAGCAGTTCCTTTAGGTGAGCAGTGATTAGAGATTTGAATTGTAGTTTTTGTTTCATTTGTTATTTAACTGTGCAATTGTACACTGAGATATTTTTCTTATTTATTGAAATCTTGTGCACCAGCAATATTTGTATATAAATAAATGAGGATGGCCCAATTCAGAAACTGTTTTTTTAATGTATTTATGTTCATGGTTAATCTACAAACACAAATATGTAAAGGTAAAATTATTTTGCACATGTTAATCCTATCTTTTCAGTCTAATGCTTTAAAATAGTCAGAGATTCCATCATCCCAAGTTATGCATTACTTCACATAGCCAGGCATTTTTGCCAGGTTCCAAATGTTAACAGCCTCTGACACAGCAGTGAGCTTTCTGTGTGTGCTGCTTATAAAGGTTATTGCTTGGCTGTCAATGAGAAAGGTCATTCCAAGCCCTGCTTATTTTTGACATGTACTGTGTTGCTGTGACAAACTAAATATTTTGCAGATTGAAAACAATTTATTTTTTATGGCAATGAAATCTCTGTAGTACTAGTGATTTACATTTTAATTTGTACTCATTGTCATATGCCACCATGAAATGAAAGATATAATTTATTATACATTACAGGAGACACAAAGCGTGATGTACAAAAATGCTTTGTGTTTAAGGTGAGTAAATTTGAGGTAAATCTATACTTGTGGATTAATGAAATGCCTATATCTATTAGTCTGAGTTTTACTAGTCAGATCTAAGTAAAAGTTACAATGATTTTAATGCATCTTTTAAAAATAAAATTGTAACTAATTTATGTGACTTCTTTATGTCTTGCTCTTGTCCACACCATTTATTTTTCCAAAATGCCTAACAAATTACGTGACATTTGAGTACTATGATGTCATATACATTTTCTTGAGTCTTTTTAATTGTTACTCTCTCAGAATTGATGATCTTATTAGGGGTTCACTAAGCGCTACCTCAGCAACCACAATTCTTATCGAAAACTGATGAGTACTTAATGTTTCACCAAAGATAAACTTTGACTCTCAATATGTAGAACAATCAAATGTCTCCTCTAATGAGAAAAAAAACAGCAATGATTGTCTTCAAGCACAGATATTTTGACACATAATAGATTTGCACCTTTGAGATCACTATCACCACAAACATATACACAAAAACATTCTTTATAAAAAGGTTTTAGTCCACACATGTTGCCACACATTTTAGAATTGCATCCAATCACCTCTTTGAGTAAGGCTAAGTAGACACTGGAAATTTTCCGACCGACGTGTTATCTACAACGATTGTCCCCTACGACTGAAGGTCCGACCGGTCGGGCAATTCATGTGTACACACTAGACATGATTTACTTTCAAATCTGTGCTCTTCATCTGGTCCTCTAGTCGTTTAGAGCATGACTGCACATTATTTACTCATTTATTCATTCCTGTCAGAGTGATTAGAACCGCCTTGTTATATCTATCCACATGTCATAACGAATTTTGTTAGCTTCTGTGAAACTGAAACGAAATATTTAGACTCAGAATTAGTTATTCCATCTACAGCAGTCTCTACATTTATTCAATGGGACATGTTCATTACCGGCATCAGCTGTAAAGACTATGACTTTGTAAACTCTATGGAGATCGTGAACATGAGTGCAAACACTGCATGATCAGAAGGTGATTGGAACAGAATTATTAAGCAGTACAACCAACCAAATGAAATGATGATCGGTACTTTGGAACAACTGACGTTCATCGTGTAAGTTTACATAATAACTCAATATCTGACCGAACCTCCAGGGTGTACCTAGCCTAAGGCAAGATAAGTAGAGGTGAATGAAGATGATCTAAATTAACCAAAAAGAAAATAAGTATAGTAAATCAACACAAGAGCACATAGGAATATTCAATGTTTCCATAACGGAACTCACAATCACCAATCAAGGTTATTAGGAAACGACTTAAATGTTGCACCCCAGTTGTCAAGTCAATTAATTTTAATTGTACATTGATTTAAATACATTAGAACACTAGATGCACAAATACACATTTTAAAATATCCACCTGAAAGCAGCAGATAATGGGGATGGAATTGTCATTCAACATAGAGGTACATTTTTAAGAGAGGCCAATAGAATTTTAAAAGACAATGATACTTATACCAAATTGCATTGACTCAACTGTTTTTTTTTTTAAAGAATTGTACTAATTAGCTAACATACATAAAATTTCAGTTAATTCTAAACATGATTTTGATTATCTGTATACTAAAAGCCTAGTAATACCATTGTTTTACCTTATACATAAAATACATAAAACATTATTAACTCACTTTGCCCTAACTTGTTCCATTATATAGAACCTTATGTTTATGTATAGGTCTTTGGAGAGTTACCTGGACCAGGAAACACTTACCAAAGCATCCAGATTGGGAAGATCAGAATTACTTAATAGAATAGTGTGGGATTTTTTTTGTTGTTGTTTTTCCCGTTTTCCCGTGTCAATATATATTAAGGGAGGAGAAATTTTGCTATCCCACCACATCAGAAAGCAAGATGGAGGAAATCCTCCGTGCTTTAACTAATGTGGCCACCACACAGCAGGCCCAGCAGGGCCAAATGATAGCTGTTGCTAAGGTCCAGGTGGAAAGTAACAGAATATTATGGGTCGAGCTCAATCAGCTCCGACAAAGTGAACACAAACCCGCTGTGTTGCAAATGATGACCTCCTCTAAGGACATTGAGGCATTTTTTATATTGTTTGAAAGGAGAGTGACACGTCTTAAGTGGCCAACAGGTGAATGGGTGGAGAAACTGGCTCTTTATTTGACGGTCGAGGGGGCCTATATGGATATGCCCGAGGACCAGACAGTGAACTTTCAGCAACTAAAGACCGCAATTTTAGTGCGAATTGGGGTGACAGAACCTGAGAAAGTGCAATGATTTCATGACTAGCAGTTTAGACCAGAATTCTCAGCTGGCAGATCTGGCAAAGTTAACAAAAGTTGGTTGAAGCCCCAACCATAATACACTTGTTAGAATGTTAGATATCCTGGCTATCGACCATTGCGAGCGGAACTTAAGTCGGTAGTTACAGACAGACAGTTCTACTAGACCCCATGTTTCGTACTTGTTTCATCATGTCCTTGTCCATAGGGAATCCAATGCTGTTGCAGGTGACTGTCCTGATACGGCAACAGGTGGTGTTATCACTAGTGGACTCAGGTAGTGAAATCACCTTTGTATCCGGCACTGTGGTTCTAGAACGCCTGTCGACCCTGCTACCGTCATTGAGAGTCCTGTGCATTCAGTGAGGAAAATGACTGTGTCAATCTCCCATTACTGTGAGGGGGCGAACAGTGCAAGAGATAGAAGCGATAGCCCCAAGACTGTCTTACTCCCTTATTCTGGGACGAGGCTTTCTCCTGTTACGGGAAATTATAGCCGACCGGATTGGTCAGGACATGCCGGCAACTAAGTCACTGGCCGGATGTCCGACCCAGGGAAGGGCTGACATATTTTAGTCCGGGGGACAAAACTCAACTCAGCTGCCCATTGGGAACATTTTAAAGGAAAAAAAGTGATGGTAACCCAGTGACCCAGCCCAAGGAGGTCCACTAGGGAATCGCATAGGGAGGCAGATGCCCCCCAGCCCTGCCAGCCCCTTATACGATCTTACTTGACCCTGTGTTTCATACCGCGGAACGGGAGATAGAGACCGAGATGCTGCAATACATGGAGCCTGGATATCATGCTTTGGCTGCAAGTAGGCCAATGTCGCGTTCCAGAAGACGGGAGGGAAAGGTCCTAGCTGGTGAAAGTAAGGAGGAAACAAAAATCCTGCCAGAGGGTGAAGATTGGTCCCCAATATCCAGGACTGTGTCACTCAAGGACTTTGCAACTTAATGATAGTGCTTTGGAGCATGCTTATAAATATGTGGTAGAAGTAAATCGAGTATGGAAGGCTGGGATACCGGCCAGGGCAGAACCTTATTTTATAATAAAAGGGGATCTGCTATATAAGGTGGCAATGGTGCAGGAGAAAATATTTCATCAACTCTAGGTGTCCCTTTGTTTCTAACTACATCCCATATACACCTTTTGGGGGGGCATCTAGGAGTGGAGAAGACTTTAATTGTGTGCTCTTGAGATTTCACTGGCCGGGAAACCCTATGGCAGTCAAGAGACACTGTCAAACCTGCCCAGTATGTCAGCGGACGGCCCTTAAACCAGACTATTGAGCTCCTTTGGTACCTCTCCCTATAATTCCAGTCACATTTGAGAATATTTCCATGGATTTAGTGGGTTCCTTGAAGAAGTCTGCCAAAGGCATCAATATGTATTAGTAGTTCTTGATTACGCTACAAGATATCCTGAGGAAATTCCACTACGGAATATCAAATCAAGCACAATTGCAAATTAATTGCTATTAATGTACACTAGGCTTGGAATTTCAAAGGAGATCCTAACGGATCAAGGAACTCCCTTAATGTCGGGATTAATAGGATTAATCTCAGTTTATCATCCACAAACCAACGGGTTGGTTTAGTGGTTTAATAGGACCCTAAAGCAAATGATTAGATGACCTGTGGCTCAGGGACTAAGAGACTGACATATCCTAATAGCCTATCTCATGTTTGTGAAAAAGGAGGTGCGGCAGGCATTAATGAAGTTTAGTCCCTTTCAGCTTCTGTTTGGGAGACAACCCAGAGGAGTTCTGGATATCCTTAAAGCAGGGTGGGAACAGCAGGGTCCCAAAGAACCTAATATAGTACAGTTTGTAGCTCAATTATACAAATTGATAACAACAGATCAGCCCATTGGTAAAACAATATCTGAGGGAAGCACAGGGAAGGCAAAAGAATAGTTATGGTACCCAAGACACCTTATGCACCTTTAAAACCAGGTGACAAGCTGCTAGTCCTAGTACCAACTCAGGAAATCAAGTTGTATGCGCATTGGCAAAGCCCTTATGCGGTAATAGAGCCCATAGGGCAAATAAATTTGGCAGCAAAAAGAGCAAGTCTGTCATGTGACCTTGTTAAAGCCGTGGGTGGAGGAAATCGCTTTGGGAACAGTAAAAACCGAGGATTGCATAGTCCCCATGGAGTCTTCCCTGACAGAGACAAGAGGTGTTAGAAATGGTGGCTCGGAATACGGACATATTTTCTGCTATTCCTGGGCGCACCATGATAATTGAACATGACATTGTCACCCTGCCAGGGGTTATAGTTAACCAGTGCCATATAGAATACCAGAGGCCAGAACAGCTGTAGTAAAGCGAGAGATGGAGGTAGTGGAGGAGTCACCAATGAGTGGAATAACCCCATAGTCCTTGTGCCAAGGCCTTCAGGGGCCATTCATTTCTGTAATGATTTTAGGAAGATGATTATGGTGTCTAGGTTTGACACATATCCAACGTCGCAGGTAGACTATTTATTGGAGAATCTGGCCAGTAGTCAATATCAACTCCCCTAGGTTTGGCAAAAGGGTACCGGCAGATACCGCTCACTGCCTCGTCCAAACGACGTTGTTTCATTACAAGGTATTGCTATTTTGCCTCATGGGGTGTCAGCCACGTTCCAGCGGACAATAGAAAAATTGTTGAAGCCTCATTGCTTACCTTGATGACATAGTCATCCACAGTCAGGACTAGCAGTCCCATCTTCCCAAGGGGGAGGCGGTTTTGCAGTCATTAAGGCGTCACAGCTTTTCAGCACATCCCCTGAAGTGTGCACTAGCCATGACAGAGTCTAAATATCTGGGCTATGTGGTCGATCGGGGGAAAGTAAAACCCCAGGTGGATAAGGTAGAGGCTGTGAGGAATTGGCCTAAACCAGAGAGAGAGTTTTAACTATGGACTTTCGTGGGTTTGGTTGGTTGCTACCGACAGTTTATTCAAAACTTTACTACCCGAGCCGTCCATTTCTTAAAAAGAATAAGCCAGACAAGTTATTTTGATCGATTCTTCGATAGCTGCCTGGAAAGACTTGAAAGAAGCCTTGTGCACTGTAATGGTCCTACAAGCACCTATCCTTAGGGAGCTGTTTTTTCTCCACAGAGATGCTTCCGGGACGGATCTGGTGGCAGTAAAGTTCCAGAGCATGAAGGATGAGCAAAGACCAGTTCTTTTCCTCAGCCGTAAACTCCTCACAAGAGAAAAGAGGTATGCCACAATGGTACAGGAATGTTTCGCTATTAAGTGGGCAGTAGAGGCAGTCTGGTACTACCTACATGGTAGGGGTTTCACCCTTGCTACAGACCACGCCCCATTACAGTGGATGCACACAAATAGGGAGGTGAATGCCAGGGTCACATGTTGGTTCCTGGCATGACAACCCTTTAGCTTTAAGGTGGAATATAGGCTAGAGGCTCTGCATTATAATGTCGATACCCTGTGGCAAAGAGATGATCTTCCCAGATCGGCCAATTCACCTGGTCGCAAAGCCAGAAGAGGGAGTGTTGCCAAAGAGGAACATTTTTCAGGGATCTCCTTCGCCGAGTATGTATGGCAATGCTAAGGGGAAGGGTATGTGGAAAAGGTAATCAGAATAGGATCTGTCCAGCAGGGAGAGAAGTGCAGACAGGGTTAATGCTCCTGCTGTTACCTGGAGTAAGGAGTTCACACATTGGTGTTTATAAAAGGATTGTGTAATCTGGTGGATTGGGTTTCTAATGCTGATTAGCAGCTGGACAATAGTGAGGCATTGTGGGCTAAGCTAGCTAGTGTGTCAGGAAGCCATGGATTCTTAATGTTACTGTTACTGTTTAAGAAGCCTGGAGCAAGAAGTCTTTATTTGGTGATTTCTATCATTATATATACATGTTGTATTTATACAATTGTACTCTCAGTGGTGACTATATTAGTTAGTTGGAATCTCCCGTAACAGGTAATTGGAGTATTTAACAATTGATTTCATTGTTATGTTCATGGAACCAGCTTGAGATGATGAGTTGATATGTGCTTTGATATGTGCTTTGTGACTTGGTATGTTATCCTGCAGGAATTACCCATTAGAATATGAGTAGACTGTGGCCATAAAGGGATATACATGGTCAGCAACAAAAGGTTGTGGACTGTTGCTAAATTGGTATAAAGGGATATATTGTGTGCCGACAAAAGTTCCCCACACCATTAACACCACCACCAGTCTGCACTGTTGACACAAGACAGGAAGGATCCATGGACTCATGTTGCTTACATGAAATTTTGGCCCTACCATCTGCATGTCACAGCAGAAATAGAGATTTGTCAGACTAGGCAATCTTTAACTGTCCAGTTTTGGTGACCATGTGCCCACTGGAAACTCAGCTCATCCACTTCAAGGTACTCATTCCTAAAAACTTAAGCTGGGTACACACTACACGGTTTTCGTCCAATAATCGGCTCAATCAGCTGACATACATTCAAAAGTCGGGTCAGTGTGTGCAGTGACATGATGGTCGAAAGTCTGCCCAAATGGACGATTGTCGCCTCGTGTATTAACCTCCGACCGATCCACAACAGTGAGTACGAAATTATAGTCATTGCTTACGACAACATGGCTGTAAAAAGTCGCTAAAGGGACGTCCGCTCTTCCCTTTATCATCCTAAACAAGGCTAGTGTGTATGCAGTACATGGACCGAGCGATCGGATCATCGATCGCATGTAAAATCGCTCGGCATAAAAAGTTGGTTGAAATTTCTGTAGTGTGTACCCAGCTTTAGCCTTTGTACCACAAATTAATATAAACAAATAAAAATGCAAATGTAGAAAAATAAATGTAGAAAGATAACAGCTTCTCCTTAAGGGAATCTGCAACCAGCAGCAAATTGAACTTGAACTGAAGTTAGGAACAACAGAGAGTGCTTATGTTGTAGTAATCCAATGTATTGTATTGTATACTAAATTAGATAACTGCAGTAGTTGAATCCATACGTCCATACGTTTTAGATAATTGGTATATTCCCTAATATTTTCATCATTTATAAAAGGGGATGCTCTTCCAGAACCGTGTGCATACATCAATATTCAAAAGAAAAGAAAGTTCTGGAATTGGAGGCACTCTAACATATACCAAAATAAGGATTCTCTCTTGATTATAATTTATATATTTATAATATAATAATAATAAATAATCACATAATTACTTATACCTACAAGGGGAATTGTAATCGAGAGAGAATCCTTAATTTGATATATATTAAAGTAATCAAATGTACCAAATATGTATATGTAGAAAATGTATGCATTTATGAAAAGTAAGGAAACAGCTTATCTGAGAAGTATCTGTGTGCATCATACAATAAATCCACATTATATATCATCTATTGGCGTAGATATCACAATCAACTTTTTTTTACCATCCTGGAAAAGAAAAGAAGCCATAAAGGGTCATCCTAGTATAGCAATTTCAAATATTTTATTAAGAAACTTGGTAGAAACATTTGTACATGGGAAGAAAATATTAAAGCTTACCTGCTCTCATTATTACACAAGGACACTCTGGGGTCGATGCAGAGGGGGTACTATGCCTATTTGCATTGCATAACTTGTTAGATTTTGCTCTGAACATGCCCAGAAAGAGACCAGATGCATTTGTGTGCATACAAACCTGCGCACATCTGGCATTTACGACTCTTTGCGACTGGAGAGGTGGAACGATATAGGGAGGTAACATTACACTTCTATGTGGGAGTTTATGCTGTCATATAGAGGTTCTGTAAAGGTATGGAAATCTTAATTAAATAAATAATCAAAATTGATGACACCCATTAACTCATTAGCGCATGAATGTGTCTGCCTAGCAAACTGAATGCCCGCAAATGTGTATGCTTAGCAAATTACATTGCATTTATATTTCACTAGGCCTATGTGGTTATATAGGCTTAGTATGCAACTATTGACACTTGTAAAATTAATTTTGTAAACACATTACTCTGTTTCGGAATTGTTTTTTCCTCCTCAGAAATATGGAGAGTTCAAAACAGGTGAACATTACTACCTGCAGTAAGGTTTATTTTTAATATACTTTTATTCTGATTATACTAGGATTTTTTTTGTTCAAATCAATCAGATGTATTTTTGTGATGGCATGCTACTTATATTTATTTTAATGCTCTAGCTCACATTATGCAAATTTTTTTTCTTTGTAACTTTTGTCAGCATTATTTATTAGTACTTTTCAAAAAAAATTCCGACTTTCTCTGACATGGGGAAATCATTTATGCTCAAATTTTTTACCCCTCACATAGACCATATTTTTTGTGTATTTTTTTCCAATTTCTGATGCGAATTTAAATCCTGCAATTTAATTAATCATTCTGAAAAATAATCACCTCAGGTCTGAGTTTCACCTTGCATTAAAAGTATAGGCAGACTCAGAGAAAGCTATTCAATTATACAACATTTCGCTTTAGCACGACAATTTAAACTGTAACATTGTGTGTTCTTTCACGCAGCTCTAATGGGGTAAAAAAAAGTAAAACATAAGGAAATGAATAAAATGAATAATAATTATTATAAAACAGCGAATTTATGTTTCTCAGTAAAGAATTTTAATAAATTGTATAAAAACCAAAGAAATACCAAAGTTTAGTTATCTCTCCTATGGTAACTTGCATTATTGGCACAGCCAATTATTTTAAATATAAGCCATTATTTTTTTTATTCACCCCTTTGCAGTAGTAAAGGAGATAATTTCTAACAGCAGATTAGCAGAGTCCTTCCTCTTCTGTCCTTAATGTCTTCTTCCTTTTTTGTCTTATTCTTTTAAGCAGTCCTCGGACGTGTTGATGGTTCTGTATCTGAAAATAAACAAGGTTTTAGTAAATCATTATACTTACTTTCCCTTTAATATCACATCAAACATTTTCTCATAAATGTTAGTGATATTGATGTGACCTTCAACAAATCTGTATCTTGTGATATTTCTTTTCCTCAAACAAAACAGTGTGGTCCCTTTCGGTCATCTTGATAGTTGTTCTCATGAGACAGAGATATACAATGTATATAAAACATGCAAGGGTTTGTAAATTGTACAGCAAAAAAGAGATTAAAGGCAGAAAATTTGGCAAGAAGAATATATGACAAGGGTACACAAACTCACCATTGACCATCTTGCTCTTCTTTTGTTCTGATGGATCCTTTTCCTTCTTCATCCTCTTCTAGAAGTTTTATTCAGAATGATCCTTCTTCTTCCTCTTGCTGTAATCTTCTTTTTGGTCCTTCTTGTCTTGATCTTTCCACATTTATCGGGGTGTTCAGCATCAATGGTACCTTGCTGGGGAACAATGCCAGAAATGTTCCATTCAGGTAAATTGACAGACACATTCTCCAAGGCTCTTCTTGCCATCATTTCTTTCAATATACATTGTAGAATTGTTGCTATTAGCAAAGAATTAGCAGATTATTGCTGGAGACTTATATTCATTTGATCTATTGATTGAGACAATCTGCATTGAAAAGCTGAAGTCTGCTTCAGTGATTGTGAGATTCTAGCTTAATATGCTGTATTCAAGCTTAGAGATGCTGCAATTTGCTTTTATGCTGCTTATATTTTCTCTAATATGGCTTCAGTGGCATTTTGTCTATTCTTTACCTCAGTCACCATTGACTCAATTGGTCTATGGACTCATGTTTGCTCTGAAAACTGGCTTCCAAATTCCTCCTGTTTGATTCCTGCTTTTTCTCCATCTGCCTAGCAAAATTGGTGGTGGAATCAAACCGTGTCATTTCTTGTGGTCGACCGGGAACAGGCACTATTTGTTTTGGAAGACAGGTGCCTGTGGCAGATACATTGACTTGGGAAGGACCTTCTGCAGAGGTGGCAGGAACTTGTAGCTTTATGAAGGTCTTTGTCAGAAATTGAAATCTTGGTGCAGCATCTTCATGGGCAGAAGTCGTAGCTGGTGAAAATGACACTGGCTCTGTCTCTCTGTCAATGTCATCAGAATCTATTACAAAAAAATTACACATTTGAAACCATTGTATAGTGTGTATATAATTAATAACCTGTATAATGTCATTAAAGTTTGATTAATCTATTTACCAGATCCCTCTACCACTGATGGACATCTTTCAAATGCCTCCTCCAATGCATAGTGAGTGAAAGGTGTATTTGAGCATTTCACTACATCAATGTATTCTGAAAAAATATTTAAAGATTAATAAATTATATTTTTTACACATGTATACTAAAACATATATTAAAGAAATATATTACCCTCTGGCATTGCGACACACATTGTTGATGTTCCCCATTCTTCAGCCAATTCTTCAATATGTCGGGCTTCTAAAATGCAATAAGACTATATTAAAGAAATGTAGATACAGGATATTAAGGTTATTATCAGAAAAAACTGATTTATGATCTAACCACACTATTCATTCTAATGAGAACATTTATTATAGTTTTCTAGATGTATGCACATTTTACCTTGAACAGTTGGTATTGTTTCATAAAGCTTACCTTGCCGTGAAGCAATGACAAAGTTCTGGCTCTTCTTTGGACTGTCTTCTATAAATCAAATAAAATCATTTTGAAATAACCATCCTCTAACAAAACGTAAAAATGTTACTGTTTATTATAACTGTTACAAATTTAAATATATTACTTCACTATTACTGTTCTTATTGTACTTGTCATTTACACACATATACAGAATACAATACCTGGTTGACTCGTACTGCTCTTTAGGCAGGATTCATAATCATCATCACCATTTATTTATATAGCGCCACTGATTCCGCAGCGCTGTATAGAGAACTCATTCGCATCAGTCCCTGCCCCATTGGAGCTTACAGTCTAAATTCCCTAACATACACACAGACAGACAGACAGAGAGAGACTAGGGTCAATTTTGACAGCAGCCAATTAACCAACTGGTATGTTTTTGGAGTGTGGGAGGAAACCGGAGCACCCGGAGGAACCCATGCAAACACGGGGATAACATACAAACTCCACACAGATAAGGCCATGGTCAGGAATTGAACTCAGGACCCCAGCGCTGTGAGGCAGAAGTGCTAACCCCTAGCCACCGTGCTGCCCCATGTCTTTCTCATACAGCAACTAACTTAATAAAATCTAAAAAGAAATTGTTTTTGTCAAATATTATGAACAAAATAATAATTTCTTACCAGCAATTACAGGCATTGTCACAACTGCCACTGCTGTGTTTATAGTTATGAGAGATCTTAAAATTACATATATTTTAATTAGCATATTTATAATGTTATAAAAATAATATTATATATATATATATACAGTGTATATATGTGTGTATATATATACATATATATATATATACATATATATATATATATATATATATACATGCACACATATATTTATATATATATATATATATATATATATATATATATATATATATATACATACATACATATATATATATATATATATATATATATGCGCGTATCCACGACTTCGTCCGCGCTGCCCCCCTCCACTGGAACAAGCTCCCTCCCTCCATCAGAACTTCCCCTAATCTGTCCAGTTTCAAACAGGCTTTAAAAACCCACCTTTTTCGTAAAGCCTTCCAGTCTCCCACTTAATTACCTTCCTTTTCTTCTGCCTCTTCCCCTTCATTCCCCATCCCCTATCCTCCATTCCTCCCTCTCTCCCCCGTGTCTCTCTGTCTGTCTACCTCACCCCTTAGATTGTACGCTCCTTTGAGCGGGGTCACCTCTCCTCCTGTCTCACCACTGTTAACTCTGCTCTCCAGCAACCTTGTCGTCCTCCTCGAGGACCCTTTTCCCCCTGTCCCCTCCCGCTCCCTCCTCTCCCCCCTGGGGGTCTCCCTATAATCCGTGCCCTCCCTCTTGGGCGCCGTCGTATGCAGACCTTCCCCTCTCCCCTCCCCCGCCCTTGCTGTGCTTTGAGCTCACGGAGTTACTGTGCTTATTGTTTACTGTACTGTGCTGTCTCTCCTTGTATTGTAATTTCGTTTGTCCCTGTACGGCGCTACGGACACCTAGTGGCGCCCTATAAATAAAAATTAATAATAATAATAATATATATATATATATATATATATATATATACATACATATACATACATATATATATATATATATATATATATATATATATACATACATATACATACATATATATATATATATATATATATATATATATATATATATATGTGTGTGAAAAATACTACATTCTGCTGACGAACCAATGAGTAAAACACAGCCCACAGCAGGCAATGAGAAGTGGATGTGTATAGATTATCTGCAGCTTCTCTCCAGTACATGTCACTTGTAAAGAGGGACATATCAGTTGCTAATGTCCAGATACCCCACATCTATTCCCCGATGTGATTAACACTGAGTGTGATCAGTACCACAAAGCACTTTTGAATAAATTAACTGATGTCACTGAGGGGCGGGATGTTTACAGTGGATTCACTAACAGCTGTCTCAGGGAGAGATTAAACTGGGCTAATAGTACTACAGGGTGCCCCTCCCTTATCCCCAAAACACTAACCAGCCCCACTGTGACTATAAAATGTGGGTAATTTCTTCAGCTCAGAGATGAAAATCCCTTAGCCAGAGACTCAGCCATGTTTGTGCTCTCAAGTGAAGCCAGTCTGATTACACCCAGCACAAACCTCTAACTGACATGTGCAACGTTATGAAATCCCCTATATTTAAAATGGGGCATATTTTACCAAATTGTAAAAAAACTATAACATTCCCAAAATTTTAAACCCTCAAAGGCACTCCTCAGCTCACAGATTTCTAATGGCAGAATGTCGTTTATTAGATGCAACCTTAATATAAGGGCATGACTGTGCCCTTATAATATATATATATATATATATATATATATATATATATATATATATATACATATATATATATGTGTGTGTGTGTGTGTGTGTATATATATATATATATATATATATATATGTAAATGTGTATATATATATATATATATATATACATATATACACACATATATATAAGTGACTATATATATATATATATATATATATATATATATAGATATATGTGTGTGTGTGTGTATATTGTAGTATAATCAGGGGAATAGTTACTATCTTCTTGGTATACAGCAGCAATAACCACACAAGTCCAGAGGTTTTAGGATAACAGCTACAGCCAGTTTATTCACCAGCTTGTAAACAAAACAAAATATAAACAAAATCCTAGCCGCCTGGCTACTAACTAATACATTTATGGAGGCCCTCTCCCATGTGTAGGACCTTATGTCCCACACACACCAAACCATATGTATATTGTTGCTCACACAGCAGAGTGTCTCAGGAGGCAACTTACCTCCTCCACACGTCTTAGACACTGATTGCTTATACTAGCTGCTTTTTCACAGGCACCTCACAGGTGCATCTCTTGATCAGTCTCTTTTGAGACTGGCAGACCAGAAGACAATGCAGGAAGCCTGGGACACATACCTCTCCCATATAGCCTCCTCTTTGCAAAGAGGAGACATTGCAGTGTCTGACAGCAGTCTATTTTCATCCATTACCGCCCTGGATGACCTTTGACTGAGGAATTGCCATCTCAGAGCTCACTCCACATCATCTGGTGCGCAGTATAAGCTGTTTGTGTTTGGAGGTGTACTCTTAAGATTAACCCATTTGGTGCCAGGCAAACAATTGATCCTGGTGGAGGTTTATCACATGTGGTGATATATTACATAAACTCTATTACACTATATGAGTTTTTCTATTTTTTGATCCACATTACCGCTATTGTTGGAGAGGGGGAGATATTACCTCAGAAGAGGAACTCCGATTCTACCATACGATCATTGACTTCATCTACATGGTACGCATTTTATTACATCTTCCCATTTTACTATCAATACTACACATTGGAGCGCCATACTTGTTTATCTATCTGCAGTTACTACATCCCTCCGGATTAACCATCTGGACCCAAGTGATTCAAGGCTGCCGCTCTTAAACGAGCTATGTGTTTTTATCGGGACTGATTGTGTCTTTTTTGGTAAATCATTTCACCAGTCATTTATATTGGTGGTTACGTTGTGGTTATTAGCGCTGTTTTTATATCTGTTGTATGTTAAATATATATATATATAGATATATATATATCTATATATATATATATATATAGATATCTATCTATCTATATATATATATATATATATGGACAAAAGTATTTGGCCACACCTGTTAATTATTGAATTGAGGTGCTTCAATCAGACCCTTTCCCGGAGGTGTATAAATCAAGCTCCTAGCCATGCAGTTTCCATTTGATACAAAATGGGTCGTTCTGAAGAGATCAGTGACCTCAAGCATGATACTGTGATAGGATGCCATTATTAGAAAGTCAAAGCATTTAGGATCAACATTAACTCAGCCTCGAAGCGGAAGACCGTGTAAAATCACAGAGTGGGGTCAACGACTGCTAAGGCGCAGGGTGCGCAAAAGTCACCAGCGCTCTGCTAATTCCACAGCTGAAGAGTTTCGAACTTTCACTGGAATTAATGTAACCATGAAAATTGTGGGGCAAGAGCTTAATGGAATGGGTTTCCATGGTTGAGAGCTGCATGCAAGCCTCACATCACCAAAACCAGTGGAAACGTGTTCTATGGAGTGATGAATCACCCTTCTCTGTTTGACAGTCAGATGGGCAAGTCTGGGTTTGGTGAATGCTGGGAGATCTTTACCTGCCTGGCTGCATTATACCAACTGTGAAGTTTGGTGGAGGAGGGATAATGGTAAGGGGCTATTTTTCATGGTTTGGGCTAGGCCCATTATCTCCTTACCCCTTACTGCTTCAGCAAACCAAGTAATTTGGATAATGCTTTGCTTTCATCTTTGTGGCAAAAGTTTGTGGAAGGTCCTTTTGTATTCCATCATGACTGTGCCCCAGTGCACAAAGCAAGGACTACAAAGACATGGTTTGATGAGTTTGGTGTGGAAGAACTTGACTGGCATGCACAGAGCCCTGACCTCAACCCCATCAAACACCTTTGGGATGAACTGGATTGGAGATTGCGAGCGAGGCCTTCTCGTCCAACATCAGTGCCAGACCTCATAAATGCTCTACAGAATGAATGGATACAAATTCCCACAGAAAGACTCCAACATCTTGTGGAGGCCTTCCAAGAAGAGTGGAAGCTGTTATCGCTGCAAAAGGGGGACCAACCTCATATTAAAGTATATGTACTTGAATACTATGTCATTACAGTTCCTGTTGGTGTAATGGTCAAGTGTTCGAATGCTATTGTCCATACAGTGTATATATTTAATTTATTTTTTTAATTCTCTTTTGTTTTGCTGGCTGAACTTGATGTCCGACTGGAGGTCCCTGCAATCAAAGATATGTTTGATTATTAAGTGTTGGGTAATAATATAGTGGGTAATTAGGTAACGAGTTGCGGTAACATGCGAGTGACAAATTCAATGGTTATTGTAGCACATTCCCTTGGCTAATGTGTATGCAAAAGGTGTGTGGGTTTTACCAAAAATGCAATTAGCTGGACAAAATATTGAAATAAAGTGTAATTAGGTAATAAGTGGCCGTGACATGTGAATGGCAGGTTCTGTGGTTATTTCTTTGCTTGTAAAATTTGTATAATAAATTGTGTATTTATAAAAAATTTAAATTGTCCTACCTCCACTTTGGCCGATGATCTTGCTCTTTTTTGAGAAGAAACCAAATCTAATGAAGAAAAATAATAAAAAATACAGAAGTGCTTGCATAAGGATAATAACAAAATAAATGAAAACAGTAAAAAAATACATTTTAAACAATAAATACCCGTCTGTGGGATAGAAATGAACATAAGCTATCCTTCTACACCTTTACTTTCTTTTGTGATTAAATCTTTGTTTATAAACATCTACGGTGTGGTGTTATTTATGTGCTCCATTGTGTGTTCTCTTCTCTTGCCTCTTGTTTTTGTCTTTCTCTTTTGGTTGTACTGTCTCCCTTGCATCTCCTGTGGGGGGTGCTGGTGGTTCTGTATAGAATAAAATAATACAATAATTTATGAACACATATTACACATTTGGATTTTCCCCAAATTATTATAGCTTACATTGTGGTATGAAAGTGGATGTTTCATGGTATCCAATGTCCTTTCCACAAGAAACAGGCTATGATGCTGGCGCATATTCTCCTCCCACGACTTGAAGCAGACCCGTAGTGGTTGGCTGACACCTATGCCCCTGGCATATCTGGCCACCTTGGCCATCTTAGCTTCTGTCATGTGCTTACAATCATGAAAGCGCTTCTTACAGACATCAATGCATCTGGGACTGACTCGAACCACACTGATGACTGCTGCAATTCTGCTCCAAATTTTCATCTTCTGCTTGTGGGAGGTGGACTCCAATTATTAAATCATAGTGCTCCAGTATCCCAGCTACAAGGATGTAATGTGAATCATTGTGCTCTTACTGCAGCAATTTCTTCCTCATTGTTGTTTCTGTCATCTTCTGCCCCCAGTGTTGCTTGGGTGCTTGTAGAGGATTCAACACTGTCCACAAATCGCCATCTTCTCCTGGCATCTCGTTGCTCTTCTGTCTTAATGGTCCATTCTTCTCCACTGCAGATTGTTACTGATACCTGTTCAGCCTCCTTGTCCTGTGGAAAACCTGTACTTTCAATAACTGATGTTACCCACCTGAGCAGCAATATAAACTTTATGGTAATTGTGGATCAGTCCTCCACATTGGCTTGAAAAAAATGTGTCCAATCTCTCCTCACAGAATTGTTTCAACTCATGGATTTTAGTGGACTTTCTTACATGAATATCCTGCTTCAGGTTCTGACACAACATTGTGATTGGATTAAGGTCTAGACTTTGGCTCGACCATTCAAAAGGCTAAATTTATTGTGCTTCAACTACGTTTTTGGAGACTCACTTGTGTATTTATGATTGTTTAATTCATGAGCAGATACCCTGAGAGTTTTTGCTGCTACAATCCTGTATTCATATTTTGATCAATGATAGCAAGCCATTCAGGTAGTGTGGCAGCAAAACAGCTCAAAATCACAATACTGCTACCACCATGTTTTACAGTTGGGATGAGGTTCTAATGTTGGAGGGCAGTGTTTGGTTTTCTCCAAACATGGTTCTCATTTAGGTCAACAAGTTCTTTTCTAGATCACAGAACATTATTTTACTACTCTTCTAGCTCATGCTGGTAAACTGCAGAAAACTTTAAACAAGCAACAATTTTCTTCTAGGTGAAAAGTGGCTTCCTACTTGTTATCTTCTCAGGCATAATTTTCTTGTTCAGTGTTTGTCTGAGGGTGGACACATGATCACTGACATTAGCCAGTGTAAGAGAGGAGTGCAGATCCTTTGACATTACATGGGGTTCTTTGTGAAGTTTTGAAAAATTGTACTCCTTGCTCTTGGATTGATTTTTATTGGACAACCCCTCCTTGACAGAGTAACAATGGTGTTGAATTTTCTTCATATGCACACTGTCTGCAAGACAGTAAGGTCCTTTTTTCCGAGGTCCTCAGAGATCTCCTGTGATTAAGCAATGGCATGCAATCACAAACCTGCGTGGTGAAGACCATTCTTTTTTTAAACAAGGCAGGGCCGCCCAAACTCACACTTAATTGTCATCTCATTGATTAACACACTAGTTATCCCCTTAACTGAAATGAAATTTAGAGTTTCCCATACCTTTTCCAACAAAGGAATTTAATGTTGGTTCATTCTGATCAATAAAATAATGAAAACGTATATCATTTAGTGTTTAGTATTATTTGATTTATTGGGTTCTCTTAATCTATTTTGTGATTTAGATGAAGATATGAACCTATTTAAGGTCATAATTATGCAGAAATTAAGCATTACTCTGTAGAGCATTCTGACAGAAGTGGTCATATACATTGGCCAACATCTCTGGCCCAGAAAGTGTGTCTACAGGTCTCTCTGGGTTACCAAATACAGAACTAATACAACTCTTTAGGTTACCACCTCATGTAATCATGGACACTCTGCTGATTGTCAGACTTACCTAGACCATATGATCATCAGCAGCACAATAATACCACCACTGACTTATTTGTTGGCCGTGTTAAATTTCTGTGCATCTAGTTCCTGTCAGACCATAGTCAGAAATGTTCCAGACTGCTTTCAGTCTTGTATACAAATGGGAACTGCTGGCATTTCTCTCATGCATCACCCAGTTTATTTCACTGCCATTGTATGAGAAATCCCTTTTGGCAATGTAGCAGTAGTTTTTTGCCTTGAGAAAGTATTTCACAGTGAAACAAGCATTGGCTTGTATTCTATATTTCATTGGTATTAAGAGATGGTTTCTTATAATCCTTTGTCATCAACAAGAAGTGCAGGTTTGCACAATTAGATAAGAGATCTAGGGAGAAACGTCTCCCAATCCACGTTTAGACACCATCGAGTATGCAATGATCTCTGTGGAGATAATATGATAATATTGGTAGTAAATTTTAGTAATGGTGCTAAGATACAACGTAAAATATTAGGAGCAAGTGTTACATTCTATCTCCAGATAGAATGTAACATATGTTGTGTGCAACATTTTTGCTCTGTGTGCTACTTTTAAAACATTGCATTTATGAGTGGATGCCTTTGGGGAGAAAGGCCAGAAGAAGGGACCAACAGAGAAATCGCTTTGGCGATTGTGTCCAAAGGTAAATAAATGTAGCTGCTTTTCATCTTTTTCAAACATGTTTTTTCAATAGGCATAACACTATAGTCCTTTAATGGGTACATTTTTGCTAATGCAATTTAAGGTATAGGTGTAACGTCATACTGTGTGCAGGTGTTTGCATTAACTGCATTGTATTATTTTATGCTAGGTTGCTGAATAAGCCTATACATTTTGATTGTATAATCCAAAACGATATAGACAATACAAAATGGAAAAAAAAACATGGCAAACAAGCAACCCCAAGTTTGCTAAATTTTGTATGTGTTGTATAATTATGTAATGATTAATTGAAAAGAAATGATGATTGGGACTCTAATATGTTCCATTTGTATTTTCTACAGATGCTGGTGAAAATGACTTGTCCCCAGAAGTCTGCAGGCACCAGCAAAGAGTATACATACAGGGCCAGTGCTGAGAACTAAGAAACACACAGGCATGTCTTTACAACATGGAGCAATACCTGGACATCTTTGCTTTTGTTTAAAATAATATATACTACAAATCAAATTAATTTTATTTGTTTTTCTAATAAATTATATTTATTTTCATCACATCTGGCTGTTTATTTGCAAACGATATAGTTAAAATAGAGTGAGTGTATTTTTACTGCGTGATTATAGTGTGATTAAGGTGTTGGTTTTGCAGTGTCAGTAAGGTGTATAAACAAGTAATAAATTGGCGATTGAAGGACTTTAAAAAATAATTTTAAGTATTACTTAACAGATATAGAATTAAAAAAATTATATAATTACTATCACAGAATCTTAAGTAAAAGTATATTTTACTAAAGCATAAAAATTACAGTTATAACTATATAAAGAGACAAATTTAAAATCCCATCTATTTAGATCTGATTCAAGCAGAGTTTCAGGAAATCAAAATGGTTTCAAAAGCATAAAAGGACCTATTGTAACATTACAATACTTATAAGATTGGGAATACTCATTTAAGGTCCACTTTAGTTTAACAGCATAAACAGGTATGGAATGTAATCCAAGGTGTTAAGGAGAATATGCAGTTTACATAGGGTGAGAAAATTGATTGTGTTATTCTTCCGAATTACTAGTGCTCTGGCTTTTGTAGAAGGAGAGATACCTCACTATCCACCTTTTTGTTCTGATCAAATATCCCTCTAGGAGAAACGTCAGAGTTCTTGCGTGCTGCAAACTTTCATTGAAGTCTTTAAATTGAATCCACAGTTGTTCTTTAGAGCTTTACCACAACTCTTTAAACTGAAGCTTGAATATGTTCAGAGTGGAAAGAAATCAAACATTGACTCATTTCTGTGCATGGGGCCCTTTCATCAGAAGGTAGAAAAAGAAGTGTCCAATTCCAATTTAAGCAGATCTTAGCCAATCAGTGGTAATCCCTACGCAGACAAACCATCGGTGTAATTGAAGTTTAATACATACAAGACTGTGATGGAGAATGCTTAAAATAAATAAATAAAATAAAATACAGTATTATCCTGTTCAATAAATTAAGTTTATCTATGGTGCTGACTTAAAACATATCATATGAATTGCATTAGTACAAAAATGAATTAATCTAGTATACTAACTTTATATACATCGCAATAATAGTTTAAAAATAAGAGGCAATCGGTAAAATAGAATATATGCTCTGCATAGCTCCAGAGCTTACTGCCGATCTACAATTAATGATTTCAAAGGAGTTATATGTATCTTTCAAACAACATACTATGCTCCAGATGAATAGATCACCAATTCACTTATTCAGACAATGTTTATAAAAATAGATAAGTTTATCGTTAATATAGCCCGGGTAATAAATAACCAAGATAAATTCACATTTGAAATGTTTGGTAAGATAAAATGGGCTGTCCCATTGTAAGGAACATATTGAAACCAATGGATTTTAGTTTCAGTAGGAAGCAAATAGTTTGATAATATCTGATGTATAATAGTATAGAATAAAGAAATAATGTCAATTTAAGAAGTTCTCTTCATAATGATAAAAAAAATATTCATTTGCAAACAGAGACTCATGCTATTATTTATACTCATAACTAATGCTAGATGTTTTATTACCATATTATTTCCTTTTTCTAGTAAGGGAAATGAGAATTAATATAGAAGCATACAAAAACAGTCCATAATAAGGAAATAGTGTTGTCACAATAAAAATTGTAATAATATAGAGATTAATATAGAGATTAACGAGATATATAACAATGAGTAATTACCAAATGTGAGTTGAAAAAACAGTCCGTAGTGTTAAAAGATGGCATAGTATCATTATCAAGGGATAATCAAAATACATTCCATTGTAATAAATATATTATTACTTTTGTAAAATGTTATTCGCTGGAATGCAGTAGAGCGTATATCTAAGGTATTACTAGCAAAAGTGTTAATAGGATTTTAATGGCTCACTAATGACATTTGCAATGGTAAATACATACAGCAAGAGAAAAATGTAAGTGTGATCAAATCCACATATTTAATATGAGTATAATTTAATAACAAAGCAATATCTATATCATTGTAGGATTTTTTTCTACTGTAGTTTTCCTTTAAGGCTTACATATTAATTCTTAAAGGGAGTTCAAATAATAGATTGTGGTGTTGTAACTAGAGATGCTCAGGCTCGGTTCCCCGAGAACCGAACCCACCGGAACTTAGCAGATCCGAGGACCGAGCCGAGCCGCCTCGGTACTTTTGCGCGTCCTTCGAAATTGAAAATGAGGCAAAACATCATTGTTATGATGTTGTGTCTCGCGAGTTTTGGATTCTATAAGTACCGCCCTCCACGGAGATCCAGCGCCATTTCACAGAGAGACACAGAATGGGTAGCACGGTTCTTGGCAGTCTCTAGTGTAGTTGGGCAGCATCATGGCTAGAAAAGAAAGAGGAGGGGTAGCAGTGCTCTTAAAAGTATCCAGTGACATTCTACTGAGTTATAGCTCACACAGAAACAGGAGAGCTCCATTGCTAATTGTTATTTCTGAAATAGAAATAATAGGGCTGGCAGTCTTGTTCTAAATCTGCAGCCACATTGTACTGTGTTATATAGCTAAAACACCAACAGGGCAGCTCCATTGCTAATTGTCATTGCTGAAATAGAAATAATAGGGCTGGCAGTCTTGTTCTAAATCTGCAGTCACATTGTACTGTGTTATATAGCTAACACACAAACAGGACAGCTCCACTGCTCTATTGCCAATTGTCATTGCTGAAATATAAATAATAGGGCTGGCAGTCTTGTTCTAAATCTGCAGTCACATTGTACTGTGTTATATAGCTAACACAAACAGGAGAGGTCCATTGCTCCATTGCTTATTGTCATTGCTGAAATAGAAATAATAGGGGTGACAGTGTTCTTCAAAATCTGCAGTCACATTTTATTGGATTCACAGCAGTACACAGAAGACCAGGAGCACCAAGCAGCTGCTGGCACAAGTCATGATGATAGCAATCGATCTACGTCATCTGCTAAAGCCTATGTTAAAGTGCATAGTGCTTTTAAGTCGGGGAAACAAAAATGTAAAAAACACCTTTTACCTTGTAAAGAAAAAAAACCCTGTAATCCAAGCAAAGTTATATGCACAAAAAAATAATATTGCCAACATGCCATCTACACATGCAGTGGCAAGGAAAAAATGTGCTAGTTCTACAACTGTCACTGTGTCACTGAGGCATCTTCTTGTAAGGCCAGTCATGACCAAGCATTCCTCATGACCTTGTCATTCTGACTACAAAAGTGGCATCCAAATACTTTTACGTGTAAAAGCCGAGCTGGAAGAAAACAGTAAGTCATTAGAGGAAAATGTATGTTCAGATTCAGAAATTATACAAATCCCTGGTTTGGTCTTGGTCTGATAAATGCACCCATCCTGGGGGGTCAGCGCTTCTCGCCATGTATTAGCTGTAGAATTACTACAGTTATCCAAGGAACGGGTGGAACTATCAAATGAACCATAGCTGATTTCATGAGTCATTCTTAGTTTCACTGCCGTGTGCTCAGAGTGACGGCGATCTCCTCGTCTTCATCTTCCACAGCTTAGGCTACAGGGGCCAGTGGCACATCCATTTGTTCCCTGAGGTCTCTTAGCTGTTCTTTAAACTGGACATATTTATCGCCCTGCCTCAGAGCCTCCTCTGTATTATTCTTCTGAAGCACAGTGTATCTTTCATGTACAAGCTCTATTAAATCCGGGATCTCATCCGGTGGGTCACGTTTTAATTTAAGTACGGTCTCCTCAACTACATCTATATATTGGTTTAAATTTATGTTCAGTGCACAGTATTCTAATATGACAGATTCCCTGCCCGCATGTTCCGTGTCACAGTTTGTCTGAAGCAGATCTAATGTCACTCCAGTTGTAATATCCATTTCTGTGCCTAGATACGTTTGGCAGTTCTTCAGGGATGAGAGGGAGGTATCCATGGAGGAGAAGGAGATTAAGGATGCAGCACGAGCAGACATGGTTTAATAATGTAGAGTTCATTGACAGCACTGTTAGGCTTAAGGCAGCTAAGCTATTAGTAGCTTGTTTTGTGAGGGCCCAAACAGCCACAAAAGTAGCTCCACTTGTCGCTGGAGTGCTTGGTTTCTTAAACTGTACATGTCCTTTTCAATAACTTACATAAAGATGGGTTGGAGGGCCCAAGGGCAATTCCATCTTACACCACTTTTCTTTTCTGCCACTGCTGTGTTTTTACACGTTTCCTAGATGTGCTGTGAACTGCAGTGTGTTCGTGTCGCTGCTCTTTTGCTTAGCATCCAGTCAGCTTGCTGCAGTCTTTGTCCAAGAGTGGATGAAAATAATATTGTGACCTGTGAGGTGGTCAAAATTGACTGGAAATGACTGGAAATTAGTGTTATTGAGGTTAATAATAATGTAAAAAAAAGAGCAAAATTATGTGATTTTAGCATGTTTTAGCTATTTTTTCTAAAAAATACAGATCCAAAACCAAAACCAAAACAAGCAAGCACGGTTTTGCCAAAACCAAAAACACAAAGTTAATCCAGATCCAAAACAAAAACCAAAACATGGGGGTCAGTGAACGTCTTTAGTTGTAACACACAACACATGTGATGTGTTGCAGACAGTAAAGTATTTACATATGAGACAAGTGATTGTGCTTTAAAATATTATTTGTATTTTTATAATTTTGCACATATAAAGTGTTGCAAAACATAATAAAGTAGTAAAGGAGTGTCAGTACACCAAGTGCAACATCTGAAGACTCTATATAAGAGGTGTTGTAATACTGAAGTAACATTCAATTGTGTTGTTATACATTTGTGTTTCTTTTCACTTTTTGCTATTAGAACTTTATCTGTATGTATGGTATGGTCATGTGTACATTTTATATACAGTATATATATTTTAATAAATACAGTGTATTTTAATTGACTTGCGGACATAGGAACTATTACTTATAATATTTGTTAATATTAGTGTCAACATACAGGTGCTGTTCATTTCATTTTTTACTTTTGTAGTTTGATTAAGCAGGTTTTTTTTGAACATATGTTGTTTGTGGCATTTTCAGCATTTATTATTTATTATATTATTTTATAATGTATACATGTGCTCTAAACGCCTAGTTTTTTTTATATCTTTTTTTTACTGTGGTTAAGCAACAGGTACCTGCTATTCTATGCTGCTTTATTAAGCTGTTTAATTGCTGGCTGACCATCTGTATTCAAGCCAGTTTTTTTCAAATCATCTCCGCCTGCTCATTTAGCTGACCTTTATACAGGATTCTGTTTGCTCTGACCCTTGGTTTGTTTCTAGCTACATCTGTGTTTCCAACCATTGTCTCCAGCTGTTGCTTAGTGAGGATAACCTGAGGGTCACAACCTGTGGATGTGTTGCATTGAAGTCCATAACTTCCTTGCATCGGTCCCTGGTGTAGATCGGGATACCCACTTAACGTGGCTCCACAGGTAAGTCAGCAACAACTGCAAGTTGAAAAGTGGCTGCTGTGACTGTTTGTTCAGGCTATGGACTCCTCTGATGTTACTCTGCCTTTCTCAAATATTGTGAACTATTAAGAAAGAATGAAGATGCAGGAGGTGAAAGAAGACTACATAATCCAATTTTTGCAGGGTATGTCCACTCGCTTGCTACAAGCACTATACTCTTCAGTGCTAGCTTTGCACCTGCACCCAAGTCCAAGGAGGGAGGTGCTTGGAGGGGGCTTTTAAAAAGGGATAGGCATGCTCTCACAGGAAGAGGGCATGCCTCCCCCTTGTACACAGTAATTTCATGTACAAAACGCATTGAGACCTTCTCGATAAATTTATTTGGTGAAACAAAGCAAAAAAATGTTTGGTTTTTTTCAATGTCTTTTCCTTAATGATTATATATATTATAAACAAGTGACAATAATTTCATTTTTTTCTGTGCGTTCTGTTTGGACTTTAAATTGAACATATATATTGTTCATATGCAGTGTGTTTTGTCTGTCTCAAGAGAGCAAGTGCAATAAATGCAAAGCGTACATACACCTGTATTCAACAAGAAATGTTTCTTCAGATCTGCTTGTAGTTGAGTGCACACATGCGAAGGCATATATTATATGTGTTTAAAAAAAATACTGCACAGTATATTAGTTTTAAATTCCTGAATCAGGGCCATTAGGTCCAAAATTGTGGCCTACTGTAAATCAGGTCCAATATTATTTAATAAGCCATAGTGTTCTGTAGGGTCAATACCGTAATACATTTTCACATTATACTTGGAAGCTTTTGCACAATTTAATATCTTTTCACATAATTTAAATTATGTTAGCAAAATCTACTCTTTGAGGCATACTCTTTACAACAAACCAATTACTTTTGTGAGGGTTCTACACTATGGTAAATCCTATCACTTCAAGAACATTTTAATTAATTGATTCATCCCAACAGAGACCTAACACACTAACTTTCAGTAAATTACCACATTTTACATGTCTTGTTTAGAGTTTCAGAAGCAAAAGACGGTAGATCTTAAAATAAATTCAATGCCATTTACCTCTAAAATCACATGAATTGTTTTACACAGGCTTTGAGCTGTGATTTCCCATTGCATTGTAAGTTGAAAAAAGTGTTATCTTGACAAAGAAATGTGTTGATAGCTTTTAAAAATACATGTTGTGAAATAACGTAAGTTCAATGGGGATCTTACAGCTAATCTGACACAGTGCTCCTGTGTAGTAATAACAATATGGTGTTGATGATCATACCTTCAAAGCAACACTTTATTTTTGCACAACAGAGAATAAATAAATAAGTAAAAATAAAAATGGGAAACCTTTGCTCTTTTAATGTAGCTAGTAAGACGAAAGATAGAATTTAGCTTCTAAGTGTGACTGGGTCTCTCCCATTACACAGAGCTCAAAACTGTGAAGGGCGAGTCCAGTTAAGGAGATACTTATAGTGCTTCAGAGTAGAGATGGGCGGGCTCAGTTTTCCGAAAACCGAGCCCACCCAAACATAGGGTATCTGATCCGGCTCGCTAGCCAGCTTGGAACTGGCGCACGCGTTCAGCATGGAAACGAGGCAAAACGTCATCATTGTCTCGTCGGATCTCGCGAGATTTTGATTCTTTAAATAACGCCCGAAACTGAGCTCCATCGCCATTTCACAGAGAGATAGAGAGGGGATAGCAGTGTCTTTGATAGGTCTAGTGTAGTTAGGCAGGGTTAGTATAGTGATAGTCTCAAGTTACATTGCCAGTGCCAGAGCTCACCCACAATTAGGAGAGTTGTCAGTGGGCTTTTCTTTAATACGCTGGTGTAGTATTTTTTTCAGTCTCCATTCACAGTGTACTGTGCCAGAGCTCACCCACAATTAGGAGAGGTGGCACAGGGCTTTACTTTATAGTTCAATAGGCTGTTATTGTTTTTTTTCAGTCTCCACTCACAGTGTACTGTGCCAGAGCTCACCCACAATTAGGAGAGGTGGCATTTTGCATTTTCTTTATAAAAATATAATAGGCTACTATTGTTCTTTACAGTCAAATTGTATTATGCCACAATTCACCCACCAAAAAATTGCCAACATGCCATTCTATACATGCAGTGGCAAGGAAAGATTCAGGCCTTCACCTTACTTTAGGAGTGCTAGTTCTGCAAATGTACTTTAGACATCTTCTTGTAAGGTCAGTGATGGTGATGAAAGACCTTGTCATTCTGACTACAAAAGTGGTGACCAAATACTTCTAAGTGTAAAAGCAGAGCTGGAAGAAAGTAACAAGGCCTTAGAAGAAAATGTTGGTTCTGATCCAGATATGACACAAATACCTGAGGAGAGTCTTGTCTTGATACAGTACTCACAAAAAAGCCCCTGTCAGCATATGTTCTTAGGTGTGCATGAGCAAGCCAAGTGTAGCCAGTGATACCCAAATTGAGAAAGCTATTTTGGAATTGCAAGAGAATGAGGGGATATTTCTGTAGCTGATGACAGCACTAATGAGGATGTTGATAACGATGATGTTGTTTGTGTAAGTCCTTTACCGGTGGAAGCAGTTGTTGACAGTGATAGCAAGAAGCCCATTGTCATGCCTGGGCAGAAGGCAAAAAAATCCACCTCATATGTCTGGAATTTTTTTACCCAAGTCCTGACAACAGCTGTGTAGCCATATGTAGCGTTTGTACATCCACAGTCAGTCGAGCTAGGAACATATACCATTTAGGAACCTCATCCATGTTACGCCATTTGAAGAGAGTTCATGGGAAGCTTTTTTTTATTTCCCCACAAAATAACAACAAGCAGTCCAGAATCAGCTAGCTCCCTGCTCTCATCTAGATCACGGCCCCTACAATCGACACGACAACACCATCCTCATCAGTATCCTCATTAGCGCTTGGAGTTAGTCCTGCATCCAAGCCACTTAGGCTACATGACTCCTCCCCTAACCAGGATTCCTGTGAAGATTTTGTGACCATTAGGCCTACTGCTGGTCCTGCTGCTGGCGGTGAATCTTCCTCCCATAAAAAGCCAACGAAGAAGACCACTAGTACTTTACAACAATTAACTGTGAAACAATCTTTTGCTAGAGGAAGCAAGTATGACAGCAGTCACCCAGTCGCAAAGCGGATCACAGACACCATGGCGACTATGCTAGTGCTAGATCTGCATCCAATATCCACTATTAACGCAGCTGGTTTTCACAGTAAATTGAGGTCTTGTGTCTCCGTTACCAAATTCCATTGTGACACCATTTTTCGAGAAAAACTTTTCATCAACTGTACCAGAACGTTTGTAAAAATGTAATAATTGGTCTACAAAAAGCCATTCTACCCACTGTACACTTAACAACAGATATGTGGATAAGTGGAAGTGGGCAAACAAAAGATTATATGACTGTGACAGCCCACTGGGTTGGTGACTCGCCTTCACAAGCAGGAACAGCAGCAGCATGTACACCACTACGAAACATTTCTCACAGGCAGGCTACTCTTTGTATTACCGGCTTCACTAACAGGCATACTTCTGATAATTTGTTATGTAAACTAAGGGATGTCATTGATACATGGCTTATACTACTTGGACTCTCCCCAGAATATGTCATTTCTAATAATGCCACCAATATTGTGCGAGCATTACAGCTGGGTGAATTCTATCACATTCCCTGTTTTGCTTACACAATAAACTTGGTGGTGCAGAGCTTCTTGAAAAATAACTGTGAGGTGCATGAGTTGCTTTCGGTAGCCCGTAAAATTTTGGGACATTTCCGGCATTCTGCCACAGCATGTAGGAGATTGCAGCTGCTACAAGAACAATTTAATTTGCCCTGCCACTAACTTAATCAAAAGGTGTTAACAAGGTGGAATTCCACCCTGTACATGCTTAATGAGGATGGAGGAACAACGTACAGTCATCCAAGCGTATTGCACAAGCCATGACATTGGGAAAGGAGAGGGAATGTATTTCAGTCTTGCACAGTGGAGAATCCTTTCTGTGTTGTGCAAGGTGCTGAAACCATTTGAAGTTGTGACATGTGAAGTGAGTTCAGACACTGCTAGCTTGAGCCAAGTCATTACCTTAATTCGACTTTTGGAAAAGCAGCTTGAGAAACTGAAGGAGGAGATGAAAGAAAGTAATTCCGCAAAATATGTTGGCCTTGTAGATCAAGTACTTAATTCGCTTCGCCATGATCCAAGAGTTAATAAAATCTTGAAGTCGGATCATCGGACCACTATGTTTTGGCGACTGTGCTTGATCCTAGGTTTAAGACCTACATAGATATTTTGCTTCCAACTGACCGAGATCTGAAGAGATGCAAGGAGCTGCTGGTCAGCAAGTTGACCGCTTAAGTGGTCCGTGGCTTGACAGCATCTCCTCCTTCAGTCTCTCAGGCAGCTGCTACTCGTAAGAAATTGTGCTTTCTAAAGAGAAGCAGGGATGATGCAGGTGGCAGACCAGAACAGTTTGACATCTGGGGCTAGATTTATTAAACTGCGGCTTTGAAAAAGTGGAGGTGTTTCCTATAGCAACCAATCAGATTCTAGCTGTCATTTATTTAGTACATTCTACAAGATGATAGCTAGAATCTGTTTGGTTGTTATAGGTAACATCTCCCCTTTTTCAAACCAGCTGTTTAGTAAATCTAGCCCCTGGTCTGGTTTGAAAGATTTTAGCAAAAAAATTGTGACCTCGGCCATAACTCCATCCGATCCTACTATTAATATGCATAGGATAGTGGAGGATTATTTTCAAGAGTTCACTGAAATCAACTTGTCAGACAGTCCCTTTCCATACTGGGAGGAAAAACAAGCAATTTGGAAACCCATGTACAAACTCGCTTTGCAATACCTAAGCTGGCCACCCTCCAGTGTGTACTCAGAAAGAGTTTTCAGCACAGCCGGGAACCTTGTCAGTGACTGACGTAGGAGGCTACTTCCTAAAAATGTGGAAAAGATGATGTTCATCAAAATGAACTACATCTCCCACGAGGAAGCCTTTACCGGCAAATACATCCAAGTACTGACACTTCTCTAATGGTGGATTCCAGCAGAGATGAATTAATAGTCTGTGATGATGATGTACACACTGATGAGGGTGAGGATGATGCTGAAGTTGATGACGACAACATCTTGACAGTGTAGAATTCTTTTGACAGCACTGTTGGTCTAACCTACCTTTAGGGCTTTGATAGCTGTCCTTGTGGATGGGAGGCCACAAGGACAATTCCATCTTGTATTACTTTTCTATTGTGAGTTTGTGACACTGGTGTGTGGCAATGTTTTCTAGATGTGATATAAACTGCAGTGTGTTTGTGTCGGTGCTCTGTCGCTTAACATGCAGCCAGCTCGCTGCAGTATTTGGCTGAAAGAGTATGAAAAGCATATTGTGACCTGTGAGAAGGTAAAAATTTAATGGAAATGACTGGAAATTAGTGTTAGTGAGGTTAATAATAATGTAGGTACAAAATAATACCTAAATTATGTGATTTTAGCCCAAAAAATTTAATTTTGTAAAAAATAGCAAAACAAAACCAAAACACGCAAGGGTGGTTTTGGCAAAACCAAAACCCGAAGGTTATCTAGATCCAAAACCAAAACACTGGGGTCAGTGAGCTTCTCTACTTCAGAGGGAACCTGGGCATCATTGGGACATATGCCCCTAGGCAACGAGCATTGGAAATGCCAGCGATAAAGGTATGTTTTTTCAGAGCCTCAATTTCCCTATACTTTGCTCAGAAAATCTTGGGGCTACCCTCAATTGGAACACGCATGCTGACAATTTTAAACAATAAAGTAGAGAGCGAGGGGGGAGACTCTAAAAGGGCTCCTAAATAAACAGGGACACTCTTGTTTGAAAAAAGAGAAATTCCACTTTCAAACTATGGTGTACATCTTTGATCAGCTAATGAACTAAAAATAAAACCACAATATTTATATAAACAGATGGGGCAGCTCTTTTAGAAACCAAATTTCTGCACCCCAGTTACCAAATAAGTTGGGAGGAATGCAAATTTGAAAGAGAGGAGTCAAACAAGGGGTTCCTGCTTATTTATTGTCTGTTGATCATTCAACATCACCAGACCAAGAAACACATATTTATATAAATAAAAGTATCAAATGCACATTTTTACTCTTAACAAATATACAGTAGATAATAAGTCAATTAATAGAAAAAAGTAGCATTCTTTTCGGAGGTGCAGCAGCTATTCAGAAAGGTATCACATTCCTTTTTTCCAACTGACAATGGAAACATGTGAGGAATTGCCGCAATACCAGCTCAGACCACAAGTGGTTGTGCCCCGTCAACATTGAAAACTGCATATCTTTTTTCGCTTACTGCAATTAGCACACTGATAAAGGTCCAGTAATTTAGGACTAAGAGACCACACCTGTATTCCCAATTCATAAGGAATTCTACCAATCTGGTATGAGCAAAGTTGGAATTTTTTTTCATGCTGATGCTTCAAACAGTCTTGTTAAGCTTGCCTGTTTATCAACATTTGCTTCATCCCTCACAATTCTACATCCTCCAAACCATCAATCTCAGCTTTCTTACCTTCTCCAGTTCATCACCTTCAACATTTTCCCTCACGACCCGTCCTATCAGGACTAAATAGTTTGGCCTGTCATGGTGTGTCTCTAATAGCCACCACAGCCAAATGGTTCTCTCCTGGGAGTAGCCAGCACCATGAAATAAATTAATCAAAACTATGAAAATTTTGAATCTATTAAGCCTAAACTATTGCGCACTCCAGGCTTGGATTATAAAAGTAATTGACCCCCTCATGCCCCTGGTATTTTATGAAAATTGGAAGTCTTCTGAAACAAAATTACTAATATTAAAGTCAGAATGGGAAGAACCCAAAGTGTCAGAGGTTTGTGCCTTTTATAAGAAGACATAATAAAGGATCATTGCTTACGTATGAATGTGGAACAAAATTATCTGAAAATAACGTCTGGAATAACAACACTCTAAAGTCACAAATGTTACAAGACAAGGAAAGGTATGCTAATGTCCAAAGGGTGATCATGCCCACCTGTTCGGGATGTATAAGGCTAGGTAGGAGCGAACTAAGTCTGTTTGCAAGCATTTCTGTTAAAATTTTTAGGTCGGTGTTGAGGAAGGATATTAGTCGATAATTAGTGTAGTCTTTGACCGGTTTGAGGATAAGGTTTTTGGCTTTGGTGGTGTCGGGATGAAAATAATATCCTTCTAAAATACTATTAAAGGTCTTATTAAGATAGGGAATTAGGACGTGATTGGAGTGACTCACAAATGACTAGGTGGAGAAAAACATGATGCTGGAGGGCTATGCAAGTATTCTGAATAACAGTAACAATAAATATTTAAACACCAATATTTAAAGACTGAAAGACATATAGTCAGAGAGAAACTATGCTTTAAGGTACAAACTAATCTGCCATAACTGACTGAATAAGAATAAGTGAGCAGACGGCTCAGACTATATTAGTAGAGGCAGAATTAAGGTAGTCGGCTATTAATAATAATGGGCCTGATTCATTAAGAATATTAACTTAAGAAACTTCTTATTTCAGTCTCCTGGACAAAACCATGTTACAATGCAAGGGGTGTAAATTAGTATTCTGTTTTGCACATAAGTTAAATCCTGACTGTTTTTTCATGTAGCACACAAATATCAACTTTAAATTTCAGTGTACAAATAAGCTATCAAGTATTTGCGTGCTACCTGAAAAAACAGTCAGTATTTAATTTATGTGCAAAACAGAATACTAATTTGCACCCCTTGCATTGTAACATGGTTTTGTCCAGGAGACTGAAATAAGAAGTTTCTTAAGTTAAGATCCTTAATGAATCAGGCCCTATATTATTAACAAGTGATGATAATTGTAATTTTTTTGCTTTTCATTCTTCTGGGATTTTATATTCTACATATGTATTGAACGTATCATGCAGTATATTGTTTCTGTCAGAGCAGAGTGTACCTAGTTCCATATTCAACAAGAGACGTTTCTTCAGATTCGCTTGTAGTTGAATACGGACATACATTTGCCCAGATTAGGTGCGGTTTAAAATTAACGCACAATGCGTGTGTTTTGCATGCCTTATTGAATCATACCTGTACATGTCTGAATCCCTGGAACTCAGAGATTATGAATTCTATTGTGATCTAATTAATTATGTAATAACAGTTTACTAAATGAGATTTTGCATATCATATTACCATGTCTATTATTGTTTCATGTGTTTAACAGTTACCGTAGCTTATATGTATATTCTTTTTTCTATAAACAAAATGTTATGCTCTGATTACTAATGCCAATTGTGGTAATGTCCACCTAGATAATGTAACAGAAATGGCTTGTAACACTTGGATGGACATTAGATACATAGTCCCTACGGAAGTCACCAGACGATAACTAACTAGTGTATGGAGCATCTGCTGCATAGTTTATTGATGAAATTATGAGCAAACAGACAGTGCTTAATTATTTTTCTTTCTATATACTTTTGTTGTTCTTTCTTTTGTTTCCCTTCTGGTATTTTTCATAATTTACATTCACAAAGTGCTGTAGAGAAGGTTGGCAAAATTAGACACTAACATGACAGATGGGGGTGATAATAAGGAAATGGATGGACAGCCTCTTGGCTAATAGAGCAAAAAGAGCACATTTACTATACTGTGAATGACAGCCAATAACAAGCACTTGGGGCATTTGAATTTAGAAGAGTGATAATATCCTCTTCCTAGTATGCTTTTTGACATCTAGCATCTATATTTTTCTATTCACTTAAACAGCCATATCTTTAATGATTTAATGTTACACATATGCGGAATAATTTCACTGATGGCATTAACACATTATATGGATGTACGTGACATTGTGAGGTGACTAAGGTGAACTAAAGGAGTGATAGTGGAATTAAAATAAAGAGGAGCAAATGGATGATGAAACAATAGTAAACCTCAGTGTACTTAATAACATTCATTTAAATCAAGAAATGTTTATTATGAGAATAGAATAGAAAAGGCAACCACTTTTCTATCACTCCAGTTTCTCTATGTATGTAGTGCAAGTGAATTGCATATCACTGGGAGTTAAAGCACATGCATAAGTGCTATGTAGAGCCTTGACTTGAACATAGGAATTAAAAAAGGCAAAGAACCGTTTGGTATTGTGACACTGGCACACTTCAGGTGCTGCACACATAAACACCTTCTTGCATTTTACTTTGCTTTTATTGTCAGTATGGTAAAGTAAATTGACAACACAGAGTTCCACACTGTTTCTCTAACACTAGATAGACAGCAATCAACTCCCTAGCTACCGGTCACTATCTGACATCAGTCACCACTGAGCTATGAAACAGACAGGTTTGAATAGTTTACACCCCTCCCACAACCCTAACTTGATGGATAGATGACACACCCACCTTGCCTTTAAATGGAAATTTATTGCAGGTGCTCTGTTTTGATTGCAGACACACCCTGTCAGGCTGCTGCTTGCTGTAGAAAAGTTTTTTAAACCATTTCAAAACATGTTAGAAGTTAAATCAGACTATTTACTAATATTTTGTCACACATGTCCTCAATCTGTATCTCTTTAACTTAGGTGAACTACTGTATAAATATGTAAATATTTGCACTCCTTCTCTGCAGATTACCGGCTAAATATCTGTCTCCTTCTTTAGAAGCCTGTGGCAAACGCCTCCCTGTGTCACAATATGTAATTGAACATAAAAAACTGGCACTCTCACAGTACATACATTTATATAATTTAGTAATCAGTAGATTAATCACCCAGTATGGATTGTAATATTTGTCAATGTTTTAAAAAATAATTCAACATTAAAATGGTATTCCAAAAGTTAATCAATCAGTTTACTTCATAATATGTGTCAGTATCCTAGGAAACAATGTATCAGAAGTCCAAAACAAGGAAAAGAGTCCCAAAATGTATGAAATTTTAAAGCCTGCAGATTCCTGTAAGTTATTGGCTGTTATGTCCTCAAGTAATGTTGCCCCCCACTCCTGTTTCAGTTATTTGGATGTGTCCACCATTGTTATGGCAAATTGAAATATATTATCATTGTTTCAACCTCTGGATAAATTAATTTGAGCTTAGAGTAATGATTGTCGAAACCAGATTATCTTTGTTCACTGTCTATTGTATGGTAGAGAGATCATTAGACCATTTCGTGAATGATCACCTACAGATAGATATCTGCAATCAATATATTGCTATCACTCATCTATTTTGTCTTAACTATTTTTTTAGTAGCAATGAATACAACAATCCTAGGATATGCACCATTCAGTCACAACATTAAAAACACAAACAAGTGAAGTGAATAACATGGATTATCTCATAACAGTAGCACCTGTCAAGGGGTGGGATATGTTAGGCAGCAAGTGAAAGTGATGTGTTGGAAGCAAGAAAAAGGGCAAGCATAAGGATCTGTGCGACTTTGACAAGGGCCAAATTGTAATAGCCAGACGGCTGCATCAGAGCATCTCCAATACGACAGGTTTTACAGGGTGTTTCTGGTATGCAGTGGTTAGTAACTCCCAAACATTTGCTGGGAAACCTTGAGAACTCATGTAGATGGTACTTTGCCACATGCTACTTACCTAAACATTGGTGTAGATCAAGTACACCCCTTCATGGCAATAGTATTCCCTGATGGTAAGTGCCACTTTTGACAGGAAAATGCACCCTGACACACTGAAAAAATGCTCAGGAATGGTTTGAGGATGATAGCAAAGAGTGCAGGGTGTGCCTACAAATTCCCTAAATCTCAAATTGATTGAGCATCTGTGGGATGTGCTGGAAAAACTAGTCTGAGCCATGGAGGCCCCACCTCGTAACTTACAGGACTTTAAATATCTGCTGCAAACGTCTTAGTGCCAGACACCACAGGACACCTTCAAAGTCTTGTGGAATTCACGGCTTGACGAGTCAGAGCTGTTTTGGCAGCACATATTGGACCTACACAATATTAGGCAGATGGTAGATTGTTTTGAGGGTCTGAGGAGGACCCTGCTATCAATTTAAATAAGGAAGTAAGAAGTAGCTTGGTGTTCCACAAAAATATTTTCAGGGAATTAGGGTTTGCAGTAGGTTTTCAATTTACAAAACTACTTGCATAGTGCTTATGAAATATTTTTTGTAGTATAGAAGTAAATGCAGTTTTGTAAGTCAGTTATGTGAATTGACTGTCAATATAGACATTTCTAATTTAATCTACTTAAAAAAGAGATAGATTGGAGTACACTATTGCACTTGGCAAGTGAGAAAATATGTTTATATGCAGTGCTAACACTGGTTCCACCACTTAGTGAATTTTGAGATAAAATGGTACTCAATTGAGTGTAACAATGGAACGTTGCTTGAAGGTGGTTGTTGGGTAGAGTCATACAGGTCTGTTTATTATTGAGATACTAACCAGTAGTAGTGGATAGAATATATGTATGAGTATTTGGATAACAAGAGGATATTCGAATAGTGTAAAAAGTGGGGTAGGATAGAGTTTTAGAGGTGATATAAAGTTGATTCGTGGATAGACTCTCCTCAGGGATTTGTGTAATTTCTGAATCTGAACATACATTTTCTGCTAATGCCTTACTGTTTCCGTCCAGCTCAACTTTTACATGTAAAAGTATTTGGGCACCACTTTTGTAGTTAAAATGACAAGGTCTTGCTTGGTCATGACTGACCTTACAAAAAGATGCCTCAGTAACAGTTGCAAAATTAGCACTCATAAAGAAAGTCGAAGGCATGATTCTTTCCTTGCCACTGCGTGTGTAGAATGGCATGTTGCAAATTTTATTTTTTTCTGCAGTTAACTTTGCCTGCATTACAGGTCTTTTTTTCTTTACCAAGGTAAAAGGTGTATTTCTACATTTTTGCTTCTCTGACGTAAAAACTGGTGCCAGCAGCTGCTTGGTGCTCCTGGTCTTATGTTTATTGCTGTGAATTCATTTTGATAACACAGTACAATGTGACTGCAGATTTTGAAGAACACTGACAGCCCTATTATTTATATTTTAGCAATGACAATTAGCAATGGAGCAATGCCACATTGACTGTAGAGTGGCAACAACACTGGACCCTCTCCTGTTTCTGTGTGAGCTATAATAACACAGTACAATGTGGCTGCAGATTTTGAAGATCACTGACATCCCTATTATTTCTATTTCAGCAATGATAATTAGAAATGAAGCAATGGACCCCTCCTATTTGCAAGCGAGCTATAACTCAGAATGTCACTGGAGACTTTTAAGAAAACTGCCACCCCTCCACTTTCTGTTTCAGATATGACGCTGCCCAACTACACGAGACTGCCAAGAACCGTGCTACTCCTTATGTGTCTCTCTGTGAAATGGCGCTGGATTGCCGTGGAGGGCGGTACTTATAGAATCCAACACTCGCAAGATCCGATGATGCAACATCAACGTTTTGCCTCATTTTCACCTCCCAGGGCGTGTCAAACTCAGATCGGCAAAGTTCGGATGGGCTTGGTTCTCAGAGAACCGAGCCCAAGCTTCTCTACTTCAGACAGATAAGTATTACTTAAAAAAAAGGAGAGTAGAATGGCATGCTTCCATACTAACGTTATAAAACAATGAGGTTGAAAGTCATAGTGGATTGAAACTTGCTACCTCTCTTTTCTTGCTCTTTGGGACCACTTATTTTTGTATCAGTATGAAACTGAAAATGAATATATAGCACCAGTTTCTTTCAGTTAACAATTCACTTCTTTGGTAACTAACAAATCCCAACTGTAATGGTAAAAAGGATTCCATTAACAAGCTGAAGAGTAAAAATGATGAACATTTAACACTAAGCTAAAAAGCTCTGAGTATTGCATCATTCCCAAGAGGAGGCTGATGACTTTGTACTTTAGCCGTTATCATTTAATTAAATATTTCCATTTAAAAAAATACCACCTTGTGAAATGTTAAATACTTTTTTAGCGAACAATCGAAATAATATCATATACACCTTCTTATAAAAATAAGAAAGAGAAGAAAAAAATAAGATATATATATGCTATGATCAGAAGATGTGTCATTGTCTGTATTTTTCTATGCCTTAAATTTGTTACACTATCTTAGCACACATAGTTCAGATGGTAAAACATTCATATTTCTTTTTAATGCTTTCCTACCTTAGTGACAAGTGAAAAGTTGCGTAATTTTGTCCAAATATAAGAACCCTCCCCCACACAGGGACATAAAGCAGCGAATGCATCATTGTGCTGCAGGGAGTGGGCCAAACCTACACGAATCTTAGCGAATCATCGAGGCCCCTGTCCCACACACTTCACTAGAAAGACCTGTTCTCCCGAACTTCAGTGGAGAGTATGCAGGTATGTTCTTTCTAGTAGCTGGTTTGCCAATAAACATTGTAAGTTGAGATATAGTGGGCAAACTATTAAGTTGAAAGTAGAGATGGGCGGGCTTGGTTTCCCAAGAACCGAACCCACCCGAACTTTGCCTATCCGAGCAGGCTCGGTACTCTCCCGCCCGCTCGGAATCCAAATTGAGGCCAAACGTCATCGTGACGTCGTCGGATCTCGGGGCTTGGTTCTCGCGATAATTGAAATCCATAAATACCCGCTTCCACAGCAATCCATCGCCATTTGACAGAGGGACAGAGCAGGGTGTAGTCACAGGCTGATTAGAGCAGGGACAGAGACTATACCTTATTCTTCATCCAATTCTGATAACAATTCTGATAACAATTGATAGAGAAGAGAGGAGGATAGAGGAGTCTTTTTTTTCAATATTTGGCACTCCAAGTGCTTTGGGGTGTCCCCCATTCTTTTGCATTAATATTTCTGGCTGTCAAAAGTCCCGTTTGTCAGCAGTCTCAAAAAATAATATTTAGCACTCCCAACTGCTTTTGGGGTGTCCCCCATTCTTTTGCATTAATATTTCTGGCTGTCAAAAGTACTATTTTTCAACAGTCTAAAAAAATAATATTTAGCACTCCAAGTGCTTTTGGAGTGTCCCCCATTCTTTTGCATTAATATTTCTGGCTGTCAAAAGTACTATTTTTCAGCATTCTAAAAAAATAATATTTAGCACTCCAAGGGGTAAATGTATCAATATGCGGGTTCTTCAACACCCGCGTGTTCAGCCTCTTCCGCGATTAAATTTCAAGCGGCGCTGCATTGTAAAGGGAAGTTAACCCTTTACAATGCAGCGCCGCTTGAAATTTAATCGCGGAAGAGGCTGAACACGCGGTTGTTGAAGAACCCGCATATTGATACATTTACCCCCAAGTGCTTTTGGGTTGTCCCCTATTCTTTTGCATTAATATTTCTGGCTATCAAAAGTACTATTTTTCAGCAGTCTAAAAAAATAATATGTATCACTCCAAGTGCTTTTGGGGTGTCCCCCATTCTTTTGCGTTAATATTTCTGGCTGTCATATTTGTCAGCAGTATCTAAAACAATTTGTAGCACTACAAGTGCTTTGGGCTCATAATGGATTCAAAGCAGTCCACATATGAGCAGAATGAGCATCCAGGTTCTGTTACCAGTCCTGATGGTAGTGTTCCCAGTACGTCATCTGGGAAAGGCGATGTCAAACTACACAGTCTTTTGAAATCAGTAAAAGAAACACACACCCAAAAAAAATTTACCATGTTGAAGCGAAAAAGAAGTGTAACTGAGGAAAAGTTAAGTGCCGATAAAATAAAAATTGCCAACATGCCATTCTACACACGTAGTGGCAAAGAGAGAATGAGGCCTTCACCTTTGTCTATTAGTGCCAGATCAAAAAATGTTACCGAGCCTACAAGTGGTGCACAACTACTGTTACGCGTCAAAGCCGAGCTGCAAGATAACACTAAGGCATTAGAGGATAATGTTTGCTCTGAATCAGAAATAACACCAATCCCTGTGGAGAGTCCATCCACTAGTGGTATGTCTAATCGTGATCATTCTGATAATGTACCCATAAAGAAGGGCCCTTTCAGAAGTTCTGCTGATGTGTGCCTGAACAGCCCTAGTGTAGCCGGTGATACAGCAAGTGAGGATGACACTTTGGAATTAGAAGAGGATGAGGGGGAAATTTGGGTAGCCGACGAGGGCGCTGATGAGGATGCGGTTGATTGTGTAAGTCCTGCGCCAGTGGCAGCAGGATGGCACCAGTGGCAGCAGTTCTGGCACGTGAGGTTCTGGCACCAATTTGCACTTTCCAAACACAAGCAGAGATGACGCAGGTGGCAGACCACAAGAGTTTGACATCTGGTCTGGTTTGAATTTATGGGTATTTTATACAAGTGGAGGGGGGCCTAGAGAGACAGAAACCAAACTGGCTTTCTCCATTTCAATTCTTATTGTACAGTCTATAACGGCTGAATTTTTTGGTATTTTATACAACTGGAGGGGGGCCTAGAGAGACAGAAACCAAACTGCCTTTGTCCATTTCTTTACATATTTAATTATAAGTGTAGGGTGTAATATACATCCAAAGACGATGGCTGCATTGCCAATATTCATAGATGGAGAGGAAGACAATCTGGTTTGTGTGTCGAATTAATGAAGGCCTACCAGAAATTAAACTTTTTTTGGATAATTTATTAGCTGTACAATTACATTACTTATCCAAGAAACAGGTGGAGCACTATATTTGGTTGATTTTTAAACAAAATAGCAAAACAAAACCAAACAAAACCAAAACCAAAACCAAAACACACAATGACAGTTTGGCAAAACCAAAACTAAAACACGACGGTAGTCCAGATCCAAAACCAAAACCAAAAGCTAAACACGGGGGTCAGTGAGCATCTCTAGTTGAAAGTATCTTTTGAAAGTCCTTAATGGTGGCATCTAGATACGCTTGTTAGATAACAGTTAGATAATATTACGATTTTCAGATTATTGTTATGAATTCTTCTGCCAGTTTTAGTTGATAAAGAAGCACTTTTAAAGCTATTTCTAACATAATTACTTGTGTGCTGGAGATTTCAGTATACCTATATCAAATGGGTAAATATAGTAATCTGGGTTCTCACATTTGTATTTGTTTCCTCTTCATTAAAAATTTGGCAGACAGTCACTATTACTTTCTTACTTTGTTGTAAAAGCTCTGGAGTAGCTGGAAAGTTTAACTGATTTTTTTCAAACATTAGGCATCATATCATATAGCATGCATAGAATTTATTTAGCGCTGCACTTTTATAATATATTGGATAGTGTACTCCTTACTATAAATGATATTGCTGTTAGTAATTACAGAGCAGTTCTTTTAACATATGTGGGCCAAATGCTTTTATAAAGGTGATAGAAATCTGAGGTAACTTCTAATGTCCTTAATATCTTACAATACAGGGTTAATTATTTCTTATAACACACAACATGGAATAATAACATCAGGACTCTCGGATTAAAAGTGAAGACATCAGAAGCAGATATTGTTTACAGGAGTTATAATACTCATGTATTATAAATTCATACACTATGACTAACAATTTTGAATTATATGTGACTACATAGGCAGTTTTAAAAAAGCATATAGGAGGAAATTTACTAAAGTGTGTTTTTGTGGTTTTGGTCAAACCACACATCAGAGGGCATTATTTAAAACAAGTTCTCAAACCACAATCCCAGTATTTACACATGGAAGGTATAGAAATCGCCCCATGTATCAAACTGCATGGCAAGCTACATCTTTTCATTAAAAAATACATAGATCTGACAGGCAGGTTAAGGCAAACAGTCTACAGTTTGAGATATCTTGCTTATCATAATGATTAAAGAAAAAAAAACCTCCTGTAGCAATAACTGGTAATACAATACAATATTTAAAGAAAAAAAAATATCTTTCCATTCTGTAAGACTCCAGCCTACTCAGCAGCCTAGGGCTATGGGGGGGGGGACCAAAAATAATTATCAGTGCTACAAGTGACAGTATGCACTGGTGCCCATGTGCATGCTCACACTTTTAGTTCTTTGAAAACTATCACCGCCTTCTGGTTTGAGTGTTCAGCCTCCAAACCGCCAGATAATACATCCAGGGATTTGGCTCTGAAAACCACATGCCCACCCCCCCTTTGTAAATCTCCCCCTTAAAATGTTAATATTTCTTCTTTTATCCCACTATATATGTTGGTACATTTTGTATTGTGTCTCATAATTACCTAACATAACACATCCTTTGAACCATTTTTGGCATGAATAAAAATACATATTCCTGACTACACTAGTAAAACACAATTTGTGCAGTCATATCAATGATTAAAGAGCCCAGCGCTCCATAGTACAGTAGTCTATGACTCAGCGTCTGTCAGCAGCATCCTGAATCAGTACCACGAATGATTCAACATTTCAGATACACTGCCTGCTAAAACCAATTAATTCAACTCTCCTGTAATCCATGAAGGAAAATAAAGAGAAAGAGAGGTGCCTGTAATCCAGTAATGAAAAAAAGCATGTCAAATGTAAATGTACCATTTAATATGCTAGATAAGGAAATGTGAGAGAAAGCATTTCTTTCACTAGTTAAATAATTTAAATAACAGTGAAATAAAGGCTAAAAATACTTAGATTTTTATGATTATTTTCATTTTTAATTCCAAGTGCTTATTCTTATATGAATAAATCCATTTATATGGGTTTGCACATAGCATGTAGGTCAAGATAGAAGTAACTGAACAGATGCAACATTTTCTGAAGGGAGGAACTGGACTTATCAGTGTTGCTCTTGCTAACTGAGGAATAGGTGCTGACATGTGGCTAGTATTGCATCCTCATGCAAAACTTAGATTTCGTGTTGCAGGACAAAATAGCAAACATTCCATTGACTTTCTGGTCTTGACATTTCGGAGTCCAAAGATTGAGACGAAGGTGAACATTAATAATTAACTGTGCATTGCAAAGCATGGAAAATAATTTCCTTAAAGGGATTGCCCTAGGGCAGTGGCACTTCAGGGACTCCTCTACACTAAAGTGCATTCCCCCATTGATACCCAAGTGCTTGGGCATTGGCTTTGCCTTTTCCTTGATGCGGCTCGGGCTAACTTATTAGAACAAGGCTTTCGCAGTTCCCCGCATTGTATGTTCTGCCTACACTTTTCCTGACATCTTGTCGGACAAAGTGGACAATGAACTTCACCTGGGTTACATGATCGGCCTTTCCCTTCCCCAGATTTAGAAGTATCCTCTGTAGGCATTGTCCCTAAATACCTGTGGATAAATGTTAGCTGATCCAGCATCTGTCGTACCCAGCAGAGAGTTCAGTTAATGATGTGATTGACCCATACTATAGCTCAGTTTGTTACCAATCATTTGATTCTGCTCTGAATTTGGCCCCGTGGCACTTTTGGTTAAGCTGGACATTGAGTCCACATTCCGTTTGCTGCCATTCCATCCGGACTATATTTGTTATCTGGGTTTCCATCTGCCAGATGGTTTCAACATTGATCTTTGTTTGCCTATGTGTTGTTCAATTTCCTGTGCATACTTTGAGAGGTTTAGCTCCCTCCTTTATTGGAGTGTGCAGGCAGGCCCACTATCTCTATGATTTTATGTTAGAAGTTTCTGCAAATTTATCCCAATGCGCGGACACTTTGTTTGCGGCTCATGGTTTATTCTCAGTCCTAGGAGTCCCCATAGCATGCAACAAGATGGAGGTTCCCTACCCCTGTTTGTCTTTCCTGGGAATTGAAATTGACACACTAGTAGGCTGTTGTCATCTTCCGCTAGATAAAATGCTTAAGCTGTAAGCATTGATTTTGCATGTGCAAGGCATACCTTCTGTTCAGGGTACAGTCCCTCTTGGATTCTTTCAATTTTGCTTATCGGATTATCACCATGGGTAATGCTTTCTGATGAAAACTCCTACCGGCCGTGGTGGGCTGTGTGCAACTGCATGCCGCAGTGAGTTTATTGGGGGAGATCAGAGCTGATCTCCAGGTGTGGCTACAATTCCTTAGGAATATTAATGGGGTGTGGACATTGACTAGCCCTTCTGTTTCTAACCTGCAGTTGGATTTACACACTGATGCCTTGGGGTCCCAGGGTTTCGGAGCCTACCTGAATGGCAAGTGGTGCGCCAATCATTTGCCTGGACTCCTCGTGCCAATGAGCCCTGGTATCTAATCCCCTCCCACATTTGCCATCTTGAGGCACCTAGTCTTACGGTGCTTGTAATATGACATCTCCTTTAATGCACGGCACATGTCAGGCATAGACAATGGAATTGCAGAACCCCTCATTTTTAGTAGTGGCATTTTAGGGCCCTTGCTCCACAGGCTCACCAATTTGGCACTCCTTGTCCTTATCACATTTGGCAGATCAAAAATCCGGCATAGCAGGACTCATTAAGATGTTTTTGATGACCTCCACCAGACAGGCCTAACATGCAGCGTGGCAACAGTGGGTTTGTTTCTTGGGGTCTTGGGGATATCGATATGCAGGTCAGAGTAGTGATATGCTGGTCCAGAGCCTCCAAAACATCCATGTCAGCCACCCTGGCATCATTTCATTTATAGCCCAGGGTGGAAGATCTCATGAAGAGCTTCATGATCTTCAAGGCTCTAAGGGGCTGGACCAGTGGGTGAGGATACTAGGAGGCCTATTGGCATTTACTGATTATGTAAGCTAGTGCAGTTCTTTGCATCTGATCTATATGATAAACAGTATTAGGTTTAACATGTTTGAAAGGTTATTGTGCAGTGAGAAGAGGCATCAACAATATGCAGTTTATGACAAGAGAGGCCATAAAGCCAAACACACGTAAACTCATTAAGTTGTGCATTGAATACACAAAATACTTACCTACTGTATGTAAAGTTTTTCTGAAATCCCCTACAGCCAATGGGATCCATGGGAGATGTTCCTGGGTTATCAGATAAAACTCCCCCATTTTGTTGCTCTGCCTCTTCGTCTTCACAAAATCCCTCCTGACCTTGCATTGGTGTCTTGATGACTGCTGCTTTATGTTTCGTGAGATTAACCTTTTTCTCTCCCTTCATATAGAGGAGGCACAGTTGGCAGGAATGCAATACGATCAGTGACTGATACATATGGCGCTACAGCTGATCTCTGTCCCCTTCAAGGTAAAGGTGGCTCTTAGTCCTTTTGTAGAGTACTGCTGCCTCAATCCAGCATCTGGAAACAGTATACCTGTAACTCAGTCTGCAAGCCAAGTGCATGGAGGTGTAAGACTAGTACCTAATTGATGGGGAAGCACCAATCCCTTCCCCCTTTCTTTTCTTTTCTTTTATCAAAATATATATATTTAAATGTTTAGAAAAGGCATATAATGTGTTTTTCTCTTCTTTCTTTATAATTACTAACTTATAGAAATGTATGTACTATCTGGTTTGATACTGTTAAGACAATTTACACAAGGCTCCAATCTTAAATAATAGCTTAATACACCATTAGTTAGTATATTTGTCCCAAGTGAACTATATCTTAATGGGTTAATTTGTTTTCCTTTCTAGTTAATACAAAACAGATTATAACAGTGATTAGATTTCCTATGAAGTGTTGCATATTTCCTGCAGAATTATGTACTTTGATCATTTTTTATGCATTTGCTGTGGTTATACAAAGAGCTGTATCTGTCCAAAAACACAGTGAGGTGCTTCAGTAATTGGTAATATTATGCACCAAGAGCTGCTGTCATGTGATCATCCTTTTGTACATGCGTTTCCTTTGTGCATTACCGCTTAAACTGCAGTTTTGAAATGGTTATATTTATGTAGTGTCAGAAGTACAAGCTTTTTACGATATACTAACCCTTCTGCATTCTTGAAGTGTAGATAGAGACAGATTAGGCTTTATTTAGCATATATTCTATGTATACTTGATTGTGCAATAGATTTCTTTGTGCTTTTTTATTTGAGGCCTCTGTAAATCACTGTTATGAACCTTACTACTGTGGATCATTACTGTTGAAGTAGTTATAAAGGTAAGCAATGTCAGTACATATTTTCCCTCTGAATAAATTGTGCATGTCATATCGAAATGCATTAGGTTTTTTTAAGAATTTATATAGGCCCTAATTGTTTTTAGGCTCATGTTGTTTTTAATATTGAATTCTATGTTTATGCCCTACTTAGTAGTTTATCGAAATTCAATTTCATAAAGTGATTCACAGATTTATAGTTATATTTATTTATAAGTACATTTTTAGTTATAGTAGTCTGTTGACATCCGGAATATATTGACATTTATAAAGCTAGCTTTAATGGCAAACCTAACATATTTGCATCTGGCCATATATTGTTGCAAAATTATTGGTGCTTATTGGTGCCATAAATGCAGAAAATGTATTTGTTTCACTTACAACCACATCAATAATGGGATAAAAGAAGTTATGTCTGCTACCAATGGTAAAATATTTTCTATACAGAGATTTAGTAACTGTATTACAAATAGGGTCATTTATCTGGTAGAATGAAATTGCAACTTACAATACATAAGCAGAACAAGACCTTTAAAAGTTATATATATATCGAACAGTCAGAAGGGTTGTAGTCTCTCTGATGCCGTAAGCTAGCGCCTGGGATTCTGGGCCTGTTGGCAATCCCTGTTTTGTTGTATAGTATTAGCTTGGTAGTTGAACTTGCTTTGCTTTCTTCACCACCATCATATATACAATTAAAACTGTGACCTTATTTTGCCAAAATTGAAAACTGTATCCGGGTCTTATTTCAGATATTAAGTAGGTATCTTTATTATATAGGAGTAGTAGGTGAATGTGCAGTGGAAGAATATCAGGCACTTGGCATTTAAATGTGAAAGTACATATAAAATATAATTAAATGCAAACACAAATACAAAACATATTACATGAAATTCAAACATCCATTGCTTTACCTTTTAAAATTAAATGGGAATTCTCTTTCTTGCCAAAATTCAAATGAAAATATCAATTAAGTAATAAATATTGACAACCAAAATTTCATGTAATATTGCCACACTAATGGATTAAGCACAAGCCGCAATCACTCTTTCAGAAACTAGTGCTGTTGCTGATCATCATCATCATGATCAGTGTCTAGTTGCGCCAGCCCTCCAGCTCCCTCAAATCAAATGGCAACTGCAAGCATTATTATATGAATCTGCATCCAGGCCTACTTCTGTCGCAATCACATGAACATGCCCTTAAAGTACTCGGCCTACTTCTGCCCTCCCCTGTTCTGACTAGCCAAGAGTAAGAAACCGTAAGTTTAAGATGCAACAAAATCTGCATATAGACATATGCATACACATTTTTGGTGAGCATGAGCAGTACAGATACGTGTAAAAAAAAGATAGAAATATGTCGAACTCTACATGAGACCCATTTTCTGCAGTTCTGCTGCGCACGTTCAGGATTGTGACACAATTTCCTTATATTTGTTGGCATGGAAACGAAACTTTGAAGATTGTTGCTTATTCTTGATACAGAATGGAGAACTGCTGTCTGCAACTATGAATCTTAATTTTATCATTAATAAATGACACTAAAATCCAGGTAACCACTGTACGTTACACATAACTATCCATATTGTCCAACATTTCAAATAATATCAATGGGCACTGTGCTGCTGAGCAGAAGCATCTTAGCACATCAAACATGGAACCGTTGAGGGTATTATGGACAATCTCCAACTGTATATTTTTAGATTTTTAGAAATTTAAAACATCAATTCAATAAATATTAATAAAACACTGAATAACAGCGCTGGTAGCAAGATTGCCTAAAGATGAAAAAAGTGTGAGTTCATGAAAATTTAAAACCAGTATTTATTAAAACATATAAAAAAAAACATATATAACAACATATCATTTGCCACAGGACAATAGAATTGCTAACTATTAGCAGATGTCACAAGGTACCTCATAATGCATAAATATGCATAACATAGGAGAACTTAGGAGCGTTCCATGGTTCAAAATACAAATTATATCGACAGACGGAACTGTGGTTCAATCAATAAAAATACAATGTATCATCCGTTAAGACTATATATTGAAGATAGGATATACCCAGCCTGAAATTCCCGATATAGATGAAATCTATGATCCAACTTGAATAGACTCAATTCCAGCACCTCAGCCCTCAGAGGTAGGTAATGATGATAAACACCTGATTTGTCCAATATAACCTCCGTGAATGGTAAAGAGTATACGTATTAGCAGATGAAATCAAATGCAGAATTTTGGAACAACAGTCTCGTAGTAAATAAGGGCTGATGAAATAAGTAAAGCTTTCGGAAGAGAAGCTATAATAAGCACATAAACACATCTATTTCCATTTATATCAAAACACGGGTTCATATGTAGAAAGAGGCTGCGGTCAAAGGGGAGTTGGCAGCTACTTAGGGGGTTTTTCTAAATATCTGTTACCTGCTGTTACTTTCCACATCTACAGGTGTGTTTTGGCCAAACCAGCCACTCACTGAGAGTAAGTGTTAAATGCATGGCAATGTGGTGCCCTAGTTGTAGGAGATGAGTCTTTGCCACCACCATGCTCCTTCCTGGACACCTGGAACTGCTTGATTCTGAATGCTGGTGTGTAAATGATGCAGCACCTCTTTGCTGGCAACCCGGATGGATTTTTTTTTTACCAGTTATTTTACATCAAGACTGCTGAATCATGTGCAAAGTGTTGATTCAGGATGCTGGGCTCAAAACAGGACAGCCAGGGGACAGATAACAGTGTTAGCTCTTATCTGTTTGTCACAGGAATAGGTATAGTATCTTACATGAACAGTACAGGATATTTAGTAGCAGTGATCTTTAATTGCCCAGAAATAGCTCTCAAAAGTGCTGTTATACACACAAACACTCAAAGATAGTGACTCTATGTCATATACACAGGCAATACAAACAAATAGTTATCTTATGCACAGGGCACAATAGTCTTGAAACTTGCATTATACACAATATTGCACACACATTGAAATATAAATATTCTAAACACATGGGGTCTGACTCATTGAGGAAAGTAAAGCAAAACAAATTGTAACTTTGCATCTTGGCAAGACCATGTTGCATTGGAGGGGGATGTAAATCTAAAATGTGAAGGCAGATTTATAGTTGGGGTAGGGCATGGCCTACATCATCTTTAAATTTTAGTGTACAAATAAGCTATCAAGAATTTGCAATGTAACATAGTTTTGTCCAGGAGGCACTTTACTTTCCTTAATGAATCAGACCCATGGCATCTGGTGTTCCAGCAATAATGTTAAAATATTTCCAGGTGTAGTGTGGAGTGAGGGGAACGCAGATTTGCCACCATCTCCACCCCCACTAAGTCCACGCAGGCCACCAGGAAGCCATATATACTTGATCTGGTACTGGTCCTGCAGTCTCAAGGATTAATGGAAGTAATCTGTGGGAGTGCAGGTTCTTCTGCCAGAAGAGTCCATTCCTGTTGCTGTGGGCCTCTCCTTGCTTGTAGATTATATGAAAGTCATAAATCTGAAGTATGAGCAGATCTGAAGTCTGACATTGCATGACTTTAAACTCTTACAGCCCAAATGGGGTGATCAAGTCTTGAGCTTTTGGGGTCAGTGGTATCTTTCTATACCCCATACTTAAGACATCAGTGGAAAAGTACTTTGCTTCAGCCAACTCATCTAGCAAACCATCAATACTGGACAGGATATAGGAAACAGATGTCGCCACATCACTCAATAAGCTATAATGTACCCAAAAGAAGGCTGCTGGGTCCTTCTTGGGGACCAACAAAGTGTAGACTGCCCGTGGACCATGAGATTTTTGGATAACATCTAACTCCAGCATCTCTTATGCTGCCCTGCATATAGTTTCCTTCACCTCTGGTGAGACCTGGTAAATGAATAGCATAATTGATCAATATTCATTTTTACTTATGTGGTACATACCTAAGGAAGTTCTATCTGTTCTCCTACTGTTTAACTATACAGATGACCAGAGCACCAATCCAGCACACTCAAGCTGTTCCCTCTGAGTGGCTCCATCCTTATCATTGGCCTCTATGAGGAGATCAGGTAGTGGGTGACTACATAGTTTCATTGTCACTAAGCAACAAACTGAGCCTTCCAACTCCACATGCTCGTGGTACTTCTTCCCTATGTTATGTGGAGAATGCACTGTCACCTACTAATGCTTTCAAATGACACGACATAGCTGATGGCACTCAGATGTTGCAAGACTGTGGGCACCAGAATGTGTATGCCCTGCCCTTCCTCAAAATTTATAGTACATGTTTTAGCCAAGCCTTCTGCTTTGTTCTTCTGCAAGAGTAGCCTGAGCAAGCATCATGTTCTTCTCTAACCACATTTTGAGATTGATTACATACTCTACCTAAGCGTCCTGAGTAGCCACTTCCTCTTACCAAGACTCCCAGAACTGGTTGAGAAGTAACTGCACTCTGCAGCCGTATAATAATTAAAAGAGTGAGAAGCTGGTAGACTCTTGTGGCAACTCCGGATAAGCAAACGAGATGTGTGGCAGTTAGTGCTCCTATTCATTTCTCTCAGAAGTTAAAAATGTCTGTAGCATCTGCTTCAGAGTCCCATTGAAGAGATAGCATAGACTATTAATTTGTGTGTGATAGAGTGCGATGCAGTGTTTCTGCACTCCGCACTTTGCCTAGAGTATTTAGACTCTCATATACTGCCTTTCTTGATTTGTTGGCCGCTCACTGAGGAATTCTACTATGCTAAATAATTCTAGCAGTGTGTCTGTTACTTCTTCCTTAGTGATCGCTGACAGAGTTACAGGATATTGGGTTGTGCAATCTACTATGTTGAGGATGTATCTTTTCCTTAATCTACTGGCAATTGATTGGAAATCTTTGATACAACTGGAAAGGACCTGAGGGGAATGCAAGCACTGGGGTGGAAAGTGCTACAGGACTAACCATAGGTCCAGATGACTTTGGACATTCTGCATCATAAAAAAAGTTCTGTATCAGGTGCTTCAGGGTTTGGTCCCTCGCCTTGTATCCAGCCAGAGTGGTTTCATGGGCAAATGATAATAGCTGCATGCGAAACAGTTGATCTTGCGCTTGAAAGGCCATTCAACTTCTACCATCATTGTTACCTTGTACATTAGACCTTATGCTAAGTCACACTCCCCACATTCATCCCTGAAATGCCACTGCTAGCTTGGTGCCTCATGCCTCATGCCTCCAAGACAGATCAGAGAGCTGAGTTTCCATGAACTCTCTTCTGGGCCTTCACTCTCTATTTGCTTGGGACAATCTACAGTGAGGTCTGTCAGGTTGGGGCTAATAATATCAGTCAGGATGGGGTCATATGAAGGTCATGGTGGTCATCATTACTTGCTGCTGGGGCTTGTTTCCTACTAGGTACATGAAGATCAATGCTCAAAATTATAGGTTTAGGTTGTCTGGAAACAACATGTTCTGTGTTGCTAGAGAACATTGTCTCTCCATGTAATGAATGCCAATAATTTACCACATAAACCTATAGAAATGGATCTAGTCATCACCTATAGTAGGCCTTATTTCTCATAGAGTGCTATGTGTTCCCTTGTACTCAGTTGTCCCCAGGTCTTGTAAGCAAAAGTAAAGGTTTATATTCCGGGCTTGTGCATATAAACAGTATATTAGAGACTAGAACTTTTCCCTCTACACCTCCTTCTTTGGTGACCTCATCTGCTCTTTTTTCCTCCAGTACTATCTGTATGCTGATGATACCCAAATCTATCTTTCATCCCCTGTCCAATCTCATGTCTCCTGCTGTCTGTCGGCCATCTCTTCTTGGATGTCCCAGCGCTTTCTTAAACTCAATATTTCCACGACTGAACTAATCATCTTCTCCTTGCCAGAGCTCCCTGTCCCCTCTATTTTCTGTTCATAAACAACCCCCCTTTCTGTCCCTCAAGTCCAATGCATTGGGATCATCCTCAACTCCTCCCTCTCCTTTAAACAATATATCCAGGATACAGAACTTTCTCACCATTAAAGGCACCACAATTCTTATTCAATCACTTGTAATCTCTCGCCTTGATTACTGTAACCTCCTTCTCTCTGGACTAACTGACTCTCACCTTGCCCCTCTTTAGTCAATCCTCAATGCTGTTGGTTGCCTTATTTTTCTCTCCAGACGCTCTATCTCTGCTGTCCCTCTCTGCCAGTCGCTACATTGGCTCCTGTGGCCTACAGAATTAAGTTTAAACTCATGACCCTCACCTTTAAAGCACTCTATACTCCCTCCCCCCCACATCTCTAATCTTATCTCTACCTACACTTCTTGCCACTCCCTCTGCTCTGCCAATGACCACTGACTCACTACTTCATTGATTACCTCTTCCCACTCCCGCCTCCGTTTCTTTTCCTGAACTGCTCCCCAGTTGTTGAATGATCTCTCACACCCTATAAGGTTAGCCTATACTCTCAAAGGCCTTAAACATGTCCTCAAAACTAATTTCTTTATTCAAGCCCATTAGCCTTCCTTCTAACTCCCTTGTTTCAGCTTCCACCTCTACTCCCCCAATCGATACTATGCTATTTGTGTCTCCCCCTTTCCTTTAGCATGTAAGCTCTCACAAAAAGGGCCCTGTTACCTTGTGTTCTTTTTCCACTATTCCATTACACTTTGTACCTCTTGTCCTGCTTCCACTGCTTCACTCATAGTCCCATAAATAATTTGATCTGCATTAACATTTTATCTATATATTTGTTTTATTCAGTTTGGTCTTTGTATTTTGTTATTCATGTAAGGAGCAATGGATCACTGCTTTCTGTATATGTCATGTACGTTGCTGCAGACCTTTTGTGGTGCCTTATAAATAGAAGATAATAATAATATTAATATGCCAAAGCAATGAAAATGTTAGGTAAAAGAACAAAGGAACCAATCATATAAACAACAACAAAATTCAGAACCAGTCCCAAAAAAATCAAGGTAGACCGCTAACAGATTCATTAGGGTCACAAACCATGGTCAGGGCTGGCAACAGACACAAAATAATCAGAACAAAAGGGTTACGAGCAGACTTCAAACTGAAACAGAGCACAATGCCTAAATGATATATAAATGCTATAACACGCAATGAGTCAGTGTTGCAGGCAGTTTTATAAGCCAGGAAAGACCAATCCTAACAGTGGATCAATATGCTTTTTAATCTCATATTTTTCTCACCATCAATGACGACAGTAGTATGTTTAACAGGATTCTTATTGAAAATGGACCTATTCAATGGTTTAAGTAAGGGAATATGGAACATCTTAAGTATTCTCACAGAGGGAGGCAATTGGAATTTCAGTTGCAGGATTAATAACCTTGGAGATTGTAAACGTACCAATATAGCTAGCACCCAGTATTGCCGAAGGATGCCTTAGAGTGTTGTTATCTACTAGAAACATCAGGCTATCTCCTACTTTCAACTTAAAAGCTGTGTTGATCCGCAAATTTCTTAAATTAAGAGATATATTGGTTCAAATAAACCTACCCCTTCCTCCAAACTGTTCTCAATCTTTGGGAGAGACGACCCCCCTCCAGAACATCCAAAGGTTATACCAGGGAAAATTAATACTTTGGATGATACTCATACATGCAAAAAAGAGGGGGAGACCTTAGACAAAGGAAGTGCCACATTTTTATGAGTAAACTCTGTCCATGCTTGGAGCACAAACCAATTGTCTTTTAAGTCAGAGAGAAAACACCCAAAGTATTGTTCAAGGGCCTGATTGATTTATTCCTTCTGTCTGTTGATTTGAGGGTTATAGACAACATAGAATGACAGGTCAATACCTAACTTGGCACAAAACACTCAGTATGTTCATTTTACTGAAAAGGTCCACAATAGCCCATATAATATTATATCCCTTAGATGGGGGTAGGTCTACTATAAAGTCCATGAACAGATGTATTCAAGGTCTTGAAGGCACAGACAAAGGCATAGGCTGTATTGCTGGTCTCATTCAAGGAACATTATTCCTGGCACAAATATGACATGCAGCAACATATTCCCTTATGTCTTTCTCTTTCAATAGCAAACATATTTCTTGAGTGTGGGTCAATGTTATTATTGATGCTGGGGATTAGAATTTTACCATCATGAATCTCAACTAAGTAAACTTGTCTATGGTCTCAGATACTAATAATCAGTTATCAGGGGTTCTCCACCAGATATTTTTCCAGGGCGGTAAGCAAAAGACTCAACAGATCTTGAGTTAAAATAGATAAAATACAGGACCTTGGAATGATAGGTACACTTTTTAATACCTCAGCATGAAACTCTAAATAAAAAGAGCCTTGGTATTATTTGACCCTGGTCTCAAGGAGATGGTGAGATCAACAGACAAAAGAAAAGAGCCCAGTGAACCTGTCGGGTATTCATTCTTTAAGCTGACTCAAATATTTTAGGATTTTGTGATCAGTGAACACCATGATCGGATGGATTGTACCTTCAAGCCAGTGCATCCATTCCATACATGTTAATTTAATAGACAATAATTCCCTGTTGCCTACATTATAATTTATTTCTGCAGATGTTCCCGGAAAAGTATGTAGAGTGATGTAGTTTACCATTGATTCTGCTATTCTGAGACAACACAGCTCCAGTTCCCACTTCTGAAGAGTCCATCTCAACAATAAATGGTAAACTGGTATCAGGATATTGCAAGATAGGTGCTAAGATAAAACTATCCTTTAGCAGCTTAAGAGCGGATAAAGCTTCATATGACCCAAGAGATGGATCAGCTCCCCTTTTAGTCATCAGTGAATGGGGCCATGATAATGGAGAATTATTTAATAAAACTGAGCATGAGTACTATGGGTAATGTGGGTGTCTTCAATGTCTGGGCTAGAGTCATGTGCATAAAATTTCTTGCTGAACCATTATCAATGAAAGCAGGCAACCACCCAAAAGCTACCATGATAGGTACTAACAATGTGTTGTATAAGGAAATACATTTGGACCTAGTTGTACAGACTTGTACGCACATAAACCCTGTTGATTCTTATGGCAGGAACGTGACCTCCCCCCCTTTTTTTTTACAGCATAGGTGGAGACCTAGGAATCTTCACTTCTGTTTCTCCTCTGAGGGGAATGGTGGGAGGATGTAGTGGAGTAAGAATTATGCTCAATTTTACTTGTTAGGAATACACTTGCAGGAAGAATGGGGTTGTGTTGAGATAAAATATGTTTTTTTGAAAATTTAGCAGAAGACAGGAAATAATGACAGGGTCACCATATTGTAGTGGCCATAATGATATGCAGGGCAATGTGGAGATACATGGTGTAGAAGAAAATCTTTGGCAGTAGACCTTGACTGGTAATGCATCTTTGACACTGATTTCGTAATAGCATGCAGTCTCTAGATTATGATCATTTGAGGCAGGTATGCAGACAGGTTGATGCTAACACAGTCCAAGAAGCACAAACAGTTCAGCACTCAGAAAGAACAGCAGCACTACTGAGACAGGCCTGGAGGCCCTCAGTGAGGATGGAAGTGCTGACCTAGAGAAAGTGCTAGTATGTAACTGTGGTAGAACTACCTGTGAATAGGGTGCTGCAGATGGAGGTGGTGTTCATAAACCAAGTCAAGCAGTCTGTACCAGAAAATCACTGTAATCAAAACCCAGATTCAGGAATCAATGAAGATGCAGAGCCAATAAAGATGCAGAACCAGAGTTCACCGTAATGCAGAACCAGGGATAAGAGGATAGAAATCACCGTAATGCAGAGTCAAGGGTCAGGAGTCAGAAATCATCACAATGCAGAACTAGGGGTCATGAACCAGAAATCACCATAATGCAGAGCTAGGATTAGGATCCAGAAATCACCATAATGCAGAGCTAGGATTAGGATCCAGAAATCACCATAATGCAGAGCTAGGATTAGGATCCAGAAATCACCATAATGCAGAGCTAGGATTAGGATCCAGAAATCACCATAATGCAGAGCTAGGATTAGGATCCAGAAATCACCATAATTCAGGGACAGGGGTCAGGAACCAAAAGTCACCATAATTCAGAGCCAGGAATCATGAACCAACTGAAGCAGAATGTACCTAGAAAGTTGCGTGTAATATTTTACCAACAATATGAAGTTGGACAGGCAAGGATCAAGTTCAGAAAGACCTCCAGTATGATTAGGGAGAGGACACACCTATAACAGTAACTGAACCACTGATCACAGATGTCAATAAAGCAACCATGATGGTCCAGAACACAGTGACAACATGCATATGAACAAACCAATATGGGAAAAAGACAAAATTGATAACTTGCAAATTATATGTAAATCTTAACACTCCTCTCTTTTACGCATCTCTCAATTTTGATAGATAACTGCATTAAAGTCTGATAGTAAACTATCAGGAGCTGGATACTGTAACAGAAAATCTGACTTGACTTTTAAGTGCTGGGTCATTCCAACCACATTCAGTGAATCACCCCCTGAAATCAGCAAACAGTCTTTAACAGATCTGTTCCCTTGTCACAAAGAATGAAAGTTATTTTCTGGTAAAGTGTCTCAGTCACAGTCTGAGATGATTAACTGGGTGCTTTCAATGATTAGTAGAGAAGTCAAGAGTAGGTGAAAAGATATATATGTTTATTTTAGTACAAACACTCAGTTGCAATAATAATGGAACCCTGAGGTAGAAGATGGAACACAACATAAACAAAACACAGTCTAGGTATTGCAGGATATGAACATGAATATTGCTATGATTCCTAATATGAACTAGGTGAGGCAGGATTGTTTGAATAAAACAAAGTATGTTTATTAAAGCAAATATACAAGGAAGCCAATAGGTGCAGAGAATCTGTAAACAGCAACTCAGTTCAAGCAATGAAATGTTTTAGACATAAGAAATTGCAAGCTAGTCCATAGCAACAAAAGTTCCAGGATATGAAGGATTAACTGCAGTACAGGGTAGCAGGCAAACCATGTTTGAGCCACAGATGCAGGGAGTGATTAATGGTACAGTCTATAGCAATGCAGATTCAAGGTTGGGTGTAATGACAGTTGTGGCCTGTGTGGAGATGGCATTAAGAGCAACACAGAACAAGCAGAGGCCAGGTCAAGCTGCAAATATGGATGGTGGAACACAGTGTACACAGGTAAGTCCCAAGGAGCAGACTGCAGACACCACAAACCTGAAGCTGGGAACTGGAATAGCAGATAAATACCAGAGTCAAATACTAGGCAAAGGGTCAGACCAGGCAGCGATACACGTCGTCGTGGTCACAGGCAAAGTGTCAATCCAGGTAGCAATCAGAAATGGTCAGGTCACAGACAAAGGTCAAACCAAAGTAACAAACTGGAGAAGATTATTCACAAGGATAGCAGACTAACAGCAGCAGCCAGGAACAAACAAAGAACTGCAAGGAACACTGACTGAGACAGTTATATAAAGCAGTGGAACAGGTGCAGACACTAATCAGGGAAGGAGATTAACTCCTGTAGGCGAGATGAAATGTTCGGTATTGAGGTACTACAGCCACATACAAGATAAAGGCAGATTCTAAACAAAACACAGTGCAGATGTTGTAAGATTTATAAAAAAAAAAAAGAAATCCAGGTGTGGCTGGATATGTACAAACAGTCTTTGAAAAGCATATTAAACAGTTGGTAAATGTCGGAGAAGCAGAACATTAAAAATGCAGAGAAAATCTAGACAGAGGCCAATGCTGAGATTTAGATGCTAGAAGAATGCAGGTGTGGCACCTGTGGGTATATCCTACTCACCGATGTACTGGTGAGAACCGCACCAAGAGAAAGTCAAAGCTGAACAATGATAGCCACTAGGTAGTCACTGTCTCCTCTTGATGGTGGTGTGCAACTGCCAGAATTGTCATCTAAGAAAAGGGTAACACACAAGAGTCCACTCACAGAGCTGTTTACTGGGCTAGTATGTACCTTCCACATTATTGCTAGTTACAATAATATTGCAACAGCAGCACACTAGTCCTAACCATGATATATGTGTCTGGTATGCTGCTAAACTTTAGCTCCTATCATTAGGTGGAGTGTACTACCCTTACTACAATCCCCACAGTTCCAACAGACCATTCCACAGTATACAGACAACAGGTACAATAACAGATATCAAAATCCTACCATTGATAAGGGCCTGACTTTTGGAATCTGTAAGGGGAAAGCATCTCAAATGTCTACCTTAAATGGGGGCCAGGGCAGGAGCACCATAAAGCTAGATTAGGTCTGTAAAGGACTACCACACAATGCCCACCTGAGATGAATTACAAATTGGGTTGGACACGGTCTCACAATGGCAGGACTACCTTTTAACTGTGCCAGGCTTAGTGCCAAGATGATCTCCACAGGCCTAGTGCCTTAATTAACTTTGCTCCACAGGCTAATCCTGAGTTAATTGTACACAGGTTAGTCCGGAATTACTTGTGCCCACAGGCTGGTCCTGAATACCTAATTGCACCCCAAAGAGGCAATAATATAAACCTACAATACCTAAGCACCCAGGGACTTGTGCCCACTAATGCAGCATGGACCTAATGCCCGATTTTGTGCTATGATACTGGTGCCTAAAGTGTAATAGCAAGGAGTGCAGGCATGGGCCTGGGAGATGGTCGCCTGAGGGCCTTCCCTGTCTCTTTCAGCTTTTATCTATAGATGGTCCCCAGCATGGTCTTCTTTCTTGATCCTATGGTTCTCCAGATCTCTGCTATCTGTCACTGTTTTCAGTATTCCATGGGAACTCTTCTTGCTTGCATCGCCATTTTATTTCTTGAAGTCACTGCTTTTCTGCAACTCTTCTGGCTGGGGCACGCTGATTCTTCTCCGGAGCTCCTTGTAAGTATCTTTCCACTGTCGGACTGACTTCACATCGCACATGATGGCTAAATTTTAGCCGTTACATAGGCGCTGGGTGGTGACACAGTGACCACCGACTGGCTTGCTGCTGTGCCAAAAATTGAAATGGGTGGAGGTTAAGCCTGATTGACTTGCAGTCCTGGCCACCAATTGGCTGGCAATTAATAATTTCCGATTCCCTGCCATAAACGCCAAGGGGCCCTCGCAAGAAAGAAGCACTTGCCTGAGCTGGGTTGCTGGTCAGGTGAGTGCCATTCTCTTCTACTCTTCACCCTCTTCACAGGCTCCAGACCATCTCACACAGGTAAGCTGTGAGTTTGAAACAATAGTAACAGGTGGAGCTAAGGATACACAGAGACAAACACCAGTATGCAGAAGGTTCAAAGCACAGAGTATGAAAATACAATAATCAATGACTAGCTATGTGCAAAGTGAGAGGCGGGATTATACAATCAAGAAAGCAGGCGCAGGTGATCCAACAGAGGAAGTAGATTAACTCTTGCAGGTGAGGTGAAAATATCCAAGGTCATAACAGGTATTGCAGACCTAATACTAATAGTAAGAGTCCTCATATAGTCATCATATAATAGCCCCAACTGCTCCAAACAGGAGTCCACTGAATTGAATGCACTGTGGTGGAGCTCTAGGCTAAATACCTAAGATTAGAAATCACCCTGTAGTATTGAAATGATGATCCCAATTATTTGCTGTTCAGATCATGCAACTAATTTCTTTAAAAAAGTAAAATTAAGTTTTCCAGTCACTAGTAAACCAGTCAGGTAGGTACACTTTAGGTTCTAGAAACCCAGAAACAGCAATCTGAGGCCCTCTGGATAATTCCTCCTAAGTAGTAACCCTACTGGATTAATCCTGTACCAGCAGGGGTTAGGACCAGTAATTGGTTTGTCAGTGGTGCATATGGCCTTATAAATTAGCAGAAACCAATCCTAGCAGTGGATCAATCAGCCCTCTCAGCACTGATGTAATTTTAGACACCTGAAAACAGTCAGATGGATGTCATGACAACCAATATAAACAGTTTAAACAACCTGAGATGCATTGGAATACTGCTATTTTTTTCTATTCTGAACTCTGTTCCCAATCATGACATTCTAGCAGTAAAGCTCTTGCGTTAACATTCTGGCTGCTTGATTTGGGGTAATGACGGTATTAAACTCCATCCACATTCCTTGGTACAGATCATTCCCTAGGACCACATACTTTGAAATGCCATCCATGACTGTCATGCCCTTCACTTCCTTGCTGATTCTCAATTTGAGACATACCATAGCCATGGGGATTTCTCACTGGACTCAATTTCAGCTAAAACTTTGGCAGTGCTGACGTCAGTGCGACCTGAATGAATTCAGATTTAAAGCCGGAATGTTGGGACCTGTTTAAACAGTTAACCTGCGTGGTCTCCACATTGCCGCTTTAAATTGTATATACTAGATACTCTGGCACCTCTAGGGTGATATTTATTTGCTGAGAAATAGCTCTTAAATGTAGTGAAGATGTCATATACAAGGCGCCCTGCATTACCAATACAAAGAAAACAATTACCTTATGTGCTTGAAATTTTATTATAAATATTAATGCACCTATTTTTTATATATTAGTACTCTTCATAAGGTGCCTGGCATACCAGCAATAAGGTTACAATATTTCCACCTGCGATTGTAGGATGGGGAGGGGGGGAGGAGAGATTGGAACCAGTCAGGTCAAGGTTTGATGTTGTTCAGGTGGCCTGATTTGTTCTTCCAGGATACAGATCATTTCCTGCCTAAACATCAAAGACATATATAAGCTTTGCACCCTTGAAGTTCACTCTTGTCAGTACAAAAATGATTGCTATTCAAGGAATGGATGTCCTTTATATATTACTTGTGTGTCATGCTGGTGACAGAAACACTATAGAACATCAGCTGTGATGATACCGTAATCAGTGCTCTTGTAGTCTCTTGCATTTGAATTCATTTAGATTGAAAAGAAAAAAAAAGAACACAAGACAGTGGAAGTATAAAAAAGTACAATATGAATGAATGGTTTTATTCTTACCACAACATTAATTTTGACATGTCTGTGGCACTATACTGACAATGCAGGTATTGCTGCTAATTAATAATTCTCTATTTTGTTATTCCTCTGGGAAATGTTCCCTTCAAATGGAGTCAGGGCTGAATAACCTTGGAAAATTTCTCGAGAGTATGTTCTGCTCATCAGTGTCACAAAGAGCCATGGGAAGACAAACTTACTTTGGAAAATAATGTATATAAAAGGTTACTTGAAAATTGATGTCACTTGGAAAAAAGTGTCAGAAAAATAATAGCACGCTTAATGTGTTCTAGAACCACTGTTTCTACTTTATTGTTTTCAAGACATAAATTCACACTTTGTACTTCTCCTTAGAAGAATGATAGATAATATGTGTAGGAATTCAGTAGAAAACCTTAATGCACAAATTCTTTAAACAGTGTTTTAATTTAGACTTGTGCAAGAGTCAGCCAGAAAAGACAGCAATCATCAAGAAGATTTATGTTCTATCATAAACAGAAAGTATCAGCCATAATTGTTTTAACTTCTTTTGATAAACCAAGACGATGCTTTAGTTGAAATCCTTTGAGAGTAATAGTTAAATACAGAACAGTATTTTCACTTTACTTTATTTGTATATTTTTCAAAATGGATTAGGAATTTGAACCGGATGTTGTATAGAATATTTAATAATTAATCACTGTCAGGCAAGGAAAAAGCAACTAAAGCGTAAATTCTTGTCTGCGTCTCTCTGTCTGCATTCAATTCCACAATAGAATATATTTTACAATATCATTTTGGACCAACATTTAGACCTAGCTATGGATCTTAATCTTAATTAGAGGAATTAGAATTGTGCCCAATCCCGATAATAAGTTTCTATCTAGGTAGTTAGCAAATGTCCGACTACACCATAGCCGAACAAAAGAGAACCAGCCATAATCCCTGCTAATGATATAGGAAGGTAGCACAAAGCTAATACCTACTACAAGTGAATATAATAGGAATGGTTGAATCATCCTAAAAGAAATTCAGGTTTATTATAATAGTAATCTATTAAGAAATGTTACAACATACCCTATATAAATTATAAGGGACAAAACTATAGCAATTGATTAATATACAAAATATATTTAAATTACTTATGGATCCAAAATGATGCGAAATGTCAACTAAGAGAATATGGAATACACACAGTAATTTTAAATCCCAGTAATTCACTTTACCACTTTCGCTGTTTTTTAAAAAAAAAAATTATTGTAAGTGTAAATAAAAGTTACATTTTATTCAGATAATTGAGTTATATGTAAAACACTTAAAAATTTGCAAAATGAAAGACTGTTGTGCACCATGCCCAAAGCCAGCTTCTTCTCCTTTTTTGCCAATGCACTACAGAAAATATTATGCGCACGATAATATTGTAAATAATAAATAATAATATTATAATAATAATAAATAACAATAACTTTGTTCATACTAAGGGAGCAACATACTACCTTTTTAACACTAATAGGACACAGTACTCTTTGTATGTTACTAAAGAGGCACAGTTTGAGCTATCTTGCCTCCCCCAACCTCTTTGTTCTGGCAGTTTGTCAAACAGCAGATTTCAAGCTTCCAGATATTGATTCCTAGTAATGACCTTGGCCTGCCTTCGACCTTGTTCATCATCCTGACTCTTTTGCTTGTATTGATTATCTCCTTGTTATGAACCTTGACTCTGGACAACTAAGCTCCTGACCTTTTCTTCCTGAACCTGAGTCCATTATCTCATCTACTGCTATCACCCTCGACTCCAGCCTTTGAAATCATCTTCTGGGTATCTCTTTGCTTAATTTCCCTTAACAAGATACTACTTTCTAATATAAGGAAACATTTTTCAATCGGCACACTTGCTTGCAAATGATCATATATATAATGACATCATATATATAATGACAGAAGTGTTCTTGTAAAGCAGAACCTCATTGGCGTAAATCTAGTAGCTTTAATGATTTCCTCACATATACTGCTATCTACCACTTCTTCTGCCCAGGATCTTGCTTCCTACTTCATGGACAAGATTGATAAGATCAGACTGGAACTGGTATCCTATTCCTCGGCTAGTAATCATCATCATCACAATTTATTTATATGGTGCCACTGATTCCGCAGTGCTTTACAGAGAACTCACTCACATCAGTCCCTGCCCTATTGGGGCTTACAGTATAAATTCCCTAACATACACACACACATAGACTAGGTTCAATTTGTTAGCAGCCAATTAACCTACCAGTATGTTTTTGGGAATGATCGTAATCAGCTCAATTTCTTCAGAGCACCATCTAATACCCACCCTTCATTTGATCCCACAAATGAAGATGAAGTATCTACTCTCTTTTGACCTTCCAACTCTACCTCCTGTCCTCTTGATCCTTTTCCTTCACAAATCAGTAGAACCCTGTCTCCTTTGCTCATTCCACATTCCACCTCTAACTAAAATCTGTAATCTCTCTCTCTCCTGATAATGCTTCTTCGTTTTTCAAGCACACACACTTCTATTCTGAAAAAAAACAAAATTCTGAACCACATTCCCTCTCAAATTACCCTCCCATCTCCCAGTGCCTCTCTAAGCGACTAAAGAGAATTGCTTACACTTATCTCGCACACTTTCTTTCTGCAAACAATCTATTGGATCCTCTACAGTCAGGCTTTTGTTCACAACACTCCACAGAGCCTGCATTGACTAAGATTGTCAATGATTTGATCCCTTCTAAAACTTCTGGATCTCTTTGCTGCATTTGACTCTATTGACAACTCTCTTCTTATACAAACGCTCCATAGGTCTTCAAGACACTGTCCTATCTTGGTGCTCATCCTACCTATCTAATCGCTCTTTCAGTGTTAGTTTTTCAGGATCCACATCTGCTTCCCATCCCTTATCACTTGGAGTACCACAAGGCTCAGTACTATGTCCTCTGCTGTTCTCGATCTATACCACTTCTTTTGGAAAACTAATAGGCTGCTTTGAATTTCAGGATCATCTCTATGTAGATGATACACAAATTTATCTATCATCTACGGAACTCTTGCAATCTGTGTTTTCCCACGTCACTGACTATATTTCTGCCATTTCATCTTGGATGGCCTCTCACCTACTCAAATTCAATCTTTCAAAGGCAGAGTTAATAATATTCCCACCTGTTGCTTACCTGACATTTCTATTTCGATTGACAGCTTGACCATAAATACCGCCCTATAAGTTCACTGCCTAGGTGTGATCCTTGACTCAGAACTATCCTTTGTTCCCCACATCAAATCTATATTTAATTCATGCTGTATACATCTAAAAAACATTTCCAGTATCCGCACATATATCACAAAAGAAACTGCAAAAATTCCTATTCATGCACTCATAATCTCCTGCATTGACTATTGCAAATCCCTCCCTCCTTGTCTTCCCCAAATCAGACTCTTACACCTATGAATTATTTTGCACGCAGCAGCTAGATTGAGTTTCCTTGCAAATCACTGTTCCTCTGCTGAGCCATTCAGTCACTCTCTACATTGGGTGCCTGTTTTTACCGAATCAAAAACACAATACTTTTACTAACTGTCAAGGCCATCAACAAAATTGCACCTGTGTACATTTCCTCACTTGTCTCAAAATATCTACCAACTTGACATCTCCATTCTGAACAAGATCTGCTTCTCTCATCCACTCTCATTACATGCTCCCATTTCTGGTTATAGGAATTTTCCGGGCTCCACCCACTTGTTCAAGCACTCTCTAAAAACCCACCCCTACAGTCAAGCTTATAATATTCTTCAACCACACTCTTAACCACCCTACGTTACCCTATTACCACCCTTTACATAGGTCACACAAGATTACAACCTTCTGAACCCATAAACAAAATTGCTGTGACTGGCTCATATGGTCCACTAGCCACTCTTTAACTATGCATTCTGGCTGGACCAATATGCAATGTGTGGAACTTGACCTCACGTATCAGGCTCCCATTGTCCTATAGATTGTAAGCTTGAGAGCAGGGCCCTCTTTCCTATCTGTCTGTTTATATTACCCAGTATTGTTTTATTACTGCGTTTGTTCCCAATTGTAAAGCGCTACAGAATTTGCTGGCGCTATATAAAAAAAATGTTGATGATGTTGAGGATAATATAGCTCATATAAGCCTAGAAAATACACTATTTATTTCAAAACACTACCAAAATAAAGCCCAATCTGTCCCTAAAAAATCAATATAAAATCTACTGTTCTTTGACAAATAAAAAAGCTACTGTTTAACCAGTACATGGCAAAACCCCTAAAATGTGTCACAAAGCTACAAGTTGCCCCTATTATTAAGAGGCTAATGTATAGTTGTGTTTAGGTGAAAGGTAATGTTAAGTGGTATGGATACATTTAGGGCAAGAGAAAAAGTGCTCATAGCTGTATTTGCATACTGCAGTTTGGTAATTGGTAAGTTTCCAGCGTAAATTTGGTATTAATATAGTATGGTATGTTCTAACAATATGGCTGACCCATATGATCTCTCCCTCAATATGCTTTAACATGCAAGTGTTATAACTAATGGCCCAAATTCACATGTAATGAATGTAATCTGATTGTGAGTTACTAGATAATTGCACTGATTGTACTCCACCAGGGACAATTTTGTGATGTATAAAAGAACCAGGTCAAGAAATTACCCATAACTGTAAACTCAACTCACCCAAACCACACCCTGATCCAACCAGTCTCACATATGTTTGCTCAAGTCCATGACCAGTTTGTGATAATAGGGTCCACAAATGGGGATATTCCTGGCAAGGTTTTTGAGAGGTATGCAATGAGGAGGATGAGGACAGAAGAAAAAGAAGAATGAGGTAAGAAGGTACTCATGAAAAGAGGAAAGTAAGTTGCTAGATAATTGCACTGAAGTTAAGGGAGGAGAGATGACAGAAGGAAGAAGAAACAGTTAAAAGAATGTGAAGACTTGAACAACACTCTTTTTCAATACTAAATGTAGCCAAGGGCATATGACAAACTATTCTGTGCAGGGTATGGAAAAGTACAATGTTAAAGTTACTTCCAAGGGGAGGAACAATAGAAATTAAATAAGTAAAAGATTACTGTTTCATAATCAAAAGTCTTTTTCAGTTTAACATTTCTTTTAAATCTTGTTAAACTTATATTTTAGTGGTGTATTACCTCAATATATTTACTTTGAAAGTAGCTGTTTTTTATGCAAATCCCTGCTGTTTTCTGTAAATAAAAAGCTATGCACCTGCCTCAGCCCACTGGTGACCAAATGCCAGAAATGATTCTCTTCATTGAGCAATAACTGCAGTACCCGTTCCACTTGACAGAAACCAGCTGAGACGTGCACTCTAGGGGTACAACATGGATGCCAATGCTGGCAATAATACAAGCACAAGCACAAGCTCATGTCAGGAAACCAGAATCACATTAGAAGTGCTTGTTCTGATATTTAACCTTGCTCAAAATATTTTAGTAAAATTAGCCATAGACTTTGGTATGGTCATGAGGTATTATACTTCAATCATCAACATTTCCTCTGGAAACTAATAATTACATTTTTCACCATATTGGTTTTAATACACAGAAAACTGTTTTTGCTTAAAAAAAAAGTGTCATGGGTATAAAATTCACAATCAGTAACTAAACATTGTAAAGAAATTGGAAATTAAAACACATATTCAAATATCTGCATAATTAATAGATACAGATTTTTCAATTGTATGGTAATTCAGTTATAATTCATATGTCCTGGGAACACGCATCATAGGACCCACAATATTCTTTTTCATCAGTCCTCACTTCAGTGTACCTCCAGTCGATTGATAGAAATGGTCAAGACCATAATGATGGACATGAACTACAAAACAGCTTGGGTTCAAGCAATGTGACATTCTCCCCTAACAGATTCATCTGATAGTGTAGAGTGTCACATTATTTGAACCCACTCCAGACTCCTCTCCGGAGCAGAGGACCTCTATTAAATCCTCCAATCCTGCCACTTACTCCAGATGACCCCCTCCAGCCTTCTGATAGCCACCACATTGGACTTGCATTGACATTCCACTGTCACTTTTCACATCCTCTAAACCACTTCATAGGATGCCGACCACATATCTGACTCCATAGCCATAGAATAGTCATGTTTAGTGGCAATTCTCCATGCATTCTACTCAGCAATCATTTCTCTTTTTGCAGCAGGTGTGAACACAATGGGCCTTGTACATTAAGGGAAGCATACTGAGCACCATGTGCAGATGTGAATATAAGAAGTGGTGATGAATACAGGTATAGTTCTGCTATGCTAAGGTAGATAAGACACTGCAATAGATATGTGGAATATAAATTCACAAAAGAACACACAGAAAATTAAACACACAAATCAATTAATGTTCTACGTTAATAAGATAAATACATAAAATAAATGTTTACAGTTGCTCCTGATTGCAAACACATGTTCTAGCATGTATACCCAGCCATCATCACTAGCAATCGTCAGTTAGACTAGATCTGTAGCTGGAGCAAGAGATACGATTGAAAATAAAATACTTTCCCTGCCCTGAAATCATAGGCTTTAGCAAATGCCTTTTGCACTTGAAGATGAATTGGAAGCTACTGCTTTCTGTGGCATATGAGCCGATTCTGGGCACGTGCAGAGTAATTTTGCGGATTATACACAGAAAATCGATGCTTACGTCCCTTAATGATTTAGATCCTAATGCAACACCACAGTTCAGTCTCAATCTTTGGATATTGTCCCTCATTGCAAAAGTCTCATTGTAAGATTTCCTCAACACTCTACCTGTTCAAATATTTGGCAGGTTTTTTGGTGGGCTTAATGGTTTCCTTCACAAGCAGTAGACTTTTGAAGGAGCATCATTTTGGCCTTAAATTTTGCCATTCTCAGGGGTAGCATTTCTTCAACTGGGGTTGGCCTCATGCTTCACATTCACATACTAGTCATTTATCTTACACTGAGCCCTTGCTTGTGGGGTTACCAAGCAAGTGAGTCTCTTAATGGTGAACTGCCTTCCTCTCCCCTCATCTCTTGGACCTTTGAGATAGGTAGCATACAGTCCATAATCTCGAGGTTGGGCTGTCTCTCTTTGCTCACCCTGATCTCTGGGTAGGAGCAATGTACAGTCCCTCATAGTACAGGCACTTACTCTATTTCTCTTTGTGTCACCACAACGTTAAGGAAGCAATTTAGCCTCTGGCTCCTTGCTGAGGTACCTTTCTGCACAATGTTCTTGCAGTTTGTGCAAGTGATATCAAGTTTTGCAAGTTTTAGTAGCAGGCTTTCTCTCTGGCACACTTGCCTTTTTGTATATGACTTCCTGCACATTAGTAATCCACTTTGTCACACATGGGAAATCACTATGGGAGATCTTTTTGGGGAATAAACTATATATATATATATATATATATATATATATATATATATATATATAATGAGATCTGTTACCCACAAAAAAACACTGTAGGCATGACACACGGCATCACCATTGTTGCATTGGTATAGAACACCACAAAATTAAAATCTTTTTTTTAGAATCCATCCATTGAATTACCTTTTAGACAATGTTAATAAATCCTTTACGATACATCAGGAAGTTTACCTTCTATGATATAGAACATTGGTGCTTCCTACACACATATTTTATTTATTAGTTTGCTTATTTATAAACATTTATTTATTTAGTATACTCTGCAGCATTTTGCAATTGAGAACAAACACAGTAATAAAACAAGACTGTATATCAATAGACAAAGAGGTAGGAGAGTTCTACAAGCTATAGGAAAATAGCAGTTTGATGCATGAGGTCAAGTGTCACAGATTGTGTATTTGTCCTGCTAGATTGCAATTATGAAAAAGAGTGGGACTTCATGTCTTATTTTCAATAAATAATAACAGGATTCCTTTGTCTTTGAAGATATATATGCTGCAAGAGGATAGCAGTAGTAGGTAGTAGTAATAATGTTTTATTTAATTTATAAAGTTTGCTATTACAGTATGTAGCATACATCAAGGAGATCATGATACAAATAAATGATATACAGTGAAATGAAACAGAAGGTAAAGATGGCCTTGTCCAAATGTGCTCACAGTATAAGAGCTGTAGGAAACAATGGATTTGAACATAAGATATTGGAATACCATGATAATAAAAATACCAGCTAACAACACAAATATGTGCAGAGAGCTTTCATATGCTCACATTATAAATCTAATAATAATATATAATAGGGAGTGACATATTGTAAAGTGAAATTAATATATTTTGCTGCAAGAATATACATTGCAGTAAGTGAAGAGGGAATGGAATATGATGTACCATGCTAAGTGTCCTCAAATGTGCTTGCTAGTGCATTCTAACATAAAAAGCCCCGGGGACTCGAACTTCAGAATGTCTCTGGTGCAGGGTCCAATGCACAGCTCCTCTGCTGTGAGTAAACAGCCAAATATAGCAATCAAATCGACCACATTCATGCTGGCTTTAGGCACTACTGGGAACCACTTTTCAAACTAAAATAATCTTTATTAATGAAAGAATAAAATGTGGAAACAGAACAGCAGTTCAACAGAAGCACATCCAGTTAACCCTTACAGGGTTAGCATGTATAAATATTGTGCTTAAAAGAATAGTAACATGTATAATAAACATTTATGTGTGTTGTGTGTGTAATTGTATTTCCATACTTGTGAGAACATTGACCTGTTTACACACTAACACTGTGGAGACCCCCTCTGTACCCAAAAAGAAGTCCCCATGAAACTGACTAGGCTAGTCAATGCAGGAGATCTTGTAGAGTACAGAATACAGAACACAGCCAGAAGAAAATAGAATTGCAGCTTTATTTCCTGATTTCAAATAATCGGAATCAGAGAGAGACTATAACAGGATTCTCCTGCCGAAAGGAGGGTAGGAACAGTGGTGTATGACACAGTCAGTTGGTGGTGACCCAATTATAGCAGTAGAGACAAATTTGTCCCTGACCCTTCAGAGGAGAGTGGTCCAGACACCAGTAACAGCAACGGTGATGTACCATTCCGGGTTATCAGAACAAAAAGAAAGAACACAGAGTTGTTATACACACAATGATTCTCTACCTGATGGCCGCAGTGTTTTAATCACAGAAAGCTAAAAATCTGTCCATTCAAACACTTTCTAGGAACAGTGATGGATCCTGAGTAAAAAGCAGTGCTGCCTGTACAGGGAGAAACCTGCCTCAAAAATAGCTCAGGATATCGAGCATGTTCATTGTAATGAAGTTTCTTGGGCACTTAAATTTCCCAAGCAGACAAAAGAAAGGCGCACAGAATTTGGACCTGGGAATATAGGCAACTTTACTACGATAATAGCATGGATATGGTCCTTTCTCTAATTTGGTACAGATGAATACTTCCACCCGAACTACTAACTAGATGAGAAAGAAATTGTAGCATTCCCAGGAGCTTCTATGTCAGGGGTTGGCAACCTTTCTCTATCAGAGTGCCGGCTAAAATCTAGTAAAGCCCAGGTGTGCCGTGCCAGTTGGGTGTGGTGTATATGTATGTATGTATATATATATATATATATATATATATATATATATAAAACAAAATAAGCGGGAGGGGGCGCCACATAGTATAATACTGTATGTAACAATACAGGCTGATGTGCCAAGTAGTAGAAATAAAGATCACCACGTGGGTACAGACACACAGGTTGAAGTGAATCAATAGAATAGGTGCACTCTGGAGTACCAGCACCAAGCAAATATAATATGCGTACCAGATATAAAATCTTTAAGGCTTATCTGTTAGTATCCTGTATCATCAAGAGCTCAGGTTTTTCTTCAAGTCAGTGTTGCCTCACACAGCGATAGGGGTACAGAGCTGGCACTGCTAGGAAAGCTGTTATACTGATCCTGGTACTTAGTACTATATAAAGAAGATATAGATCTCAAGACTCGTTCTGTCTGAATATAAGGTTACTACTGAGAACATATGAAGTGCCAGCTCTGTACCCCTATCGCTGTGTGAGGCAACACTGACTTGAAGGAAAACCTGAGCTCTTCACTACAAAGCATGGGAAGATATCCAGCAGCCCGCCAAGTACCATGTGACCACTGCAGTCACATGACCTGGCGTCTGAAGATACCTGAGCTGAAGGGGATTTAGCCACTACCGATCCCCCCTGCACTCAATAAAAAAAATAAAAAGTATTTTTAAAATAAAAAAAATATTTTTAAAGATAGGTCTCCAGTGGGGACTCAGGCCACGAAGCTGCCCGGGCAATTTGTAGTCACCCCCTCCCCTCTCGGCTATATATATATATATATATATATATATATATATATGTCTCATTTTATGAGGCTAATATTATATTAACATTAAGGGACCAGCAAAAAAACGTTATGCCGAAAAGTAGTGCCCCGGTTCACATCATACCTCATAATTGTGTCCCGAATTCATCTTATGCCACATAGTTGTGCCCACAATTCATACTTTGCCACAGTTGCCCCCAGAAATATATAGCATGCCACAGTTGCCCCCAGAAATATATAGTATGCCACAGTTGCCCCATAAATATATAGTATGCCACAGTTGCCCCCATAAATACAAAGTATGCCAAGTATATGTGCCCCTCAATTTGCTGCTCTTACTTACCTTTGTAGACTCGTCTTTCTCCAGAAACCTGGGTGGGAGCTGCTTCAGTAAAGCAGCCGATGATGGGCGAAACGGAGCTTCTACGCATGCGCAGGTGCTCCGTTTCGGCCATCACTGGTTGCTTTGCAGACTGAAGCAGCTTCACTGTGGCATACTTCGTTAATGAAACAGCTTCAGTTAAGCAGCTGGTGATGGCCGAAACTGAGCTTCTGCGCATGCCAGACAAAAGTGGTCGGCGTGCCACGTCTGGCACGCGTGCCGAGGGTTGCCGACCCCTGTTCTATGTTATATAACACGCTTAATATACCCTCCGTCTGGTAGGAAGTTATTTACTCTGATCATATCTCCACAGATTAACCAATTTTATGTTTTAATGTTTTAAATGTTTTATACGTGATAGATATTAAAATATGGTTTTAAAAAAATATCATGCTAGAAATATTTCCCTTATTTTACATACCTAATTGATATACATGGGAAGAATACATCAGTGAATTCCTGCAAAGGAAGATTGAACAGATATTGTGATAGAATGCTTGATATATTTCTGCAGTTTGTAACTGTCACCACAAGAGGGTGATCGGTGGAGGAAGAAATGTATTGGTTTAAGGCGGCGGTTCCCAAACTGTGCTCCGCGGCTCCCATGGGTGCCGCGGCGCTGTCACTGGGGTGCCGCGAGCCAGACCTAGAAAAAAGAAAGAAAACAGAAACTTACCAATCCGACGGGCGCCGGGACCCAGCAGCCTCCTATCTCCCGCAGCTGTCACTGAATATCGACGTCAGTGACAGCTGTGGGAGAGAGGAGGCTGCTGGGTCCCGGCGCCCGGCAGATTGGTAAGTTCCTGTTTTCTTTCTTCTTTCTGTGGCTGGCGTCTGGCGCGGGGAAGAGTTTGAGAGGGATCGTAGCAGAGGAGGGGGACAGAATGATGGCAGAGGAGGGGGACAGAATGATGGCAGAGGAGGGGGACAGAATGATGGCAGAGGAGGGAGACAGAATGATGGCAGAGGAGGGAGACAGAATGATGGCAGAGGAGGGAGACAGATGGCAGAGGAGGGAGACAGAATGATGGCAGAGGAGGGAGACAGAATGATGACAGAGGAGGGGGACAGAGGGCAGAGGAGGGGGACAGCGTGAGAGAGGGCAGAGGAGGGGGACAGCGTGAGAGAGGGCAGAGGAGGGGGACAGCGTGAGACAGGGCAGAGGAGGGGGACAGCGTGAGAGAGGGCAGAGGGGGCAACGTGAGAGAGGGCAGTGTGCCTGGATGCAGAGGGTGCAGTGTGCCTGGATGCAGAGGGGGCAGTGTGCCTGGATGCAGAGGGGGCAGTGTGCCTGGATGCAGAGGGGGCAGTGTGCCTGGATGCAGAGGGGGCAGTGTGCCTGGATGCAGAGTGGGCAGAGTGTCTGGATGCAGAGGGGCATTTTTGCATACAACTAAATAAGTATTTCTGTCGTGACCTAAATACTTATTACAATTTTTTGACCAAACTACTTCTAAAACAGGACTACTCAGTAATTATTTTGGAGGGGTGCCTTGAAAAAATTTGGAGACTCTAAGGGTGACGCGAACTGAAAAAGTTTGGGAACCATTGGTTTAAGGCAAGAAATAATAATACTGACATTTATACAAGGCGCATAATATACATGCGTCTAGTAAGTACATTCCCATTGGGGAAAAAAGAATCAAAAGTATATCCACTTAGATAAAAAATTCATATATTTATCCATTCCCAATAAATACAAAGGTTATTGTGTTTTGACTATATCACGCTATATCTATATTGTTTTCTTTTTTTTCACATGTATCATGCACCACTGACTAATAGGACCAAATATCTGTTTTATTCTGAAGTAGGAACAAAAAAGAACTTCTCAAATATAAGAATACATCTTTTCTATTTTTGTCTATGGATATTAACAACCTTTAGCGCTGGCAACTCTAATTGCTGTTACTTATTGGGACTGATTCATTAAGGAAAGTTAAGCAAAATAATGAGTAAGTTTTCTTACTCAAGTTTCCTAGACAAAACCATGTTGCAATGCAAGGGGTGCAAATCAGTTTATTATTCTGCACATAAGAAAAATACTGGCTGTTTATTCATATAGCATACAAATACTTCATAGCTTATTTGTACACTGAAATTTAAAGTTGATCTAGGACATATCCTACCCCAAATATAACTCTGCCATCACATTTTAAATCTACCTCCCCATCCAATAAAACATGGTTTTGTCCATAAAACTTGAGTAAGAAAACATACTCGTAATTTTTTGCTTAACTTTTCTCAATGAATTAGGCCCAATTGTGTTTTGAGGATTTGTGTGTCTTCTCTGGGGTAGTACAGCAGTCATCGGTAGGAGCGCAGTTCATTGTTTTACATCTTCTAAGTTTTCTATTTCATATTCTTGTTGATAAAGTATTAGAAAAAGAATATCCCTATGAGGCATGATCCAGACACGGGCCCATACTATGTAATAAGCACAAGTAGTTTTGTTTGTATGTTTGTGTGTGTATTTAAGTGTTTAAAACACTTCATAAGAAAATAATCCTATAAGTGTACTAAACCCTTAATTGAAATTCTCCAAATATATCATTGATAGATATTTAGTCACCAGATCAAAAAATCAAATAGATAATTTTTAATATGTTCATATACATGATTGATTATTCATTTGTATCTATTTATGTGTACAAATTATCAAAGGATCTGCAAGAAATTCATAATTGACTGCTTGACAAACATTGACTGCTTTAACTTTGACTTCCTTTTGGCAACCCTTTACAAAAGAGCTTGGAAGATACCAAAAAGTTTGTTAGGCATCATGATACATATCACTGTGAGTATCAGGATACATACCATTGCTTTTATATATATATATATAATGATTAATGTTCTTATTCATAAGTATATATACTCTGGCGCTGTGTACGGATCGCATCTAACATGCTGTTTTATTGTTATTGTTGGGATTGCACTTAGAATCCGCTTACAATAAAGTTTTTTGAATTTTCGATCCCGCGCCTGCGCACACTGTGGCGGACTGTGCGCATGCGCCAAAATGGCGCACGGACTCGATAAAAAGACGGTTAATGCGGTGTTATACATCTCTGTGCTCCTGAGGAAGTCTTGTGATTATCAAGATGAAACGCGTCGAGCCTTACTGTTGATCAGCTGTACCTGGTGAACTATATGTGAGTTCAGTATTACTTTGTTTATTAAATTTTATTGCTCTTTACAATTGTATCCCCTTCCATTTATTATACCGCCGCTGGAAGGGTGTCCATTGCACGAGATACAGCTGCTTTTAAAGGAAACATCTTTTGGCTATTATGCCCATATTCCTGGGTATCCATTGTATGAGATACAGCTGCTTATAAAGAAAAACATCTTCTGGCTATTATGCTCATATTTCTGGTACGCATATGAATTATTACCTATACACAAAGTGGTGTGTGTTTTCTTGGGCTACGTTGTTCTATACATATACCCTGGTGCATTCTTGAATATCACACCTTTTTGAACATTCTGTGGTGTTTCACGTGGTGCATTATCCTTTGCATTACAATATTATACTATGTTTGCCTTTTTCCACGCCTTTGGATTGTTCCTGAGTTGAGATCCAGTGTTACAACTCCCTAAGAGGATCCACTCAAGTCTAGATTATACATCTTTACCTGACGGTACGCATATATATACACATTTTGTTCCTTGTTGTCCTGGTATAACACTATGAGGCGCCCCGCCTGTGCTTTGTTCTAGTGACTATTTTCTTCTGGATTGACCATCTGGATACAGGCTTATACGTGGCTGCCACTCACACATGAGTGAAGTGATTGTGGACTACTAATTACTAATTATTATATCTGATACTATATAGTATTGTGAACCTCTATATATAATACTAACTGATGTGGTGGACAGCGCCAGTGTATATCTATTGTTGTGGTTATAGTATTGGTTTATGATATAGGCAGCTTCTACACACGGTTTCTTATATATTAATTATGTGGAAATCGGCAAATAGAATTAATTCTAGAAATGACTTTTGTCACAAAATCTTTGACGATACTTTAGTTAAAACAGATCATAATAATGATCTTGACCAACTCTTTTGGGATATTGAAAAACTTTTGATCAAAGAAACAAAAGCTTGGTGGGACATAAAATGTCTTGAGTCCTACATAGACGTCAATAGGATCCCTAGAGGTCTTAGATTAAATAAAACACCTACTTTTGGCCATGATAATCCAACCTTTATTTCAGAATGGGATAACATTTTACATGAATGTTCATTGAGGTTAATAAAATTAATTATAATTGTAAAAACAAATATCTTTAAGAATATTGAAAAAGAACTAGAGGCTAAGGAAACACTCCTACAGCCCTTTAAGGATAAAGAAAGTGAAAATTTTAAGGCCAATGAGGTTGTGCTAAACAAAAAGTTGGATAGAGTAGAGACCGAAGTCATTAAAACCAAAGAACGGAAATTTAATAGGCATAAGAAAGATTATCAACATGCTAATGTTAAAAAGTGGTCCAAAAATAGGACCCAATATAAACCTACATACGAGGAACATTCTGAGAGAACCTCCAACAATGGTAACAAATGGAGGAAAGTCCCTACAAAAAGAACCTTCGCACAATCTAGCCCAAAATCGAATAAGCAGGTACATTTTGAGCCTATCCTGAAAAACAGATTCTCAACTCTATCGGTATCAGATAGTGATACGGATGATTTTTTATCTCCAGGACCATCAAACCGAGAGAGGTTATTACACCGCAAAAAACAATTCAAAGAAAATATAAAAATAGCGTCACCCCTAAAAAGGAGACTAGTAGACGACGAGGAAAGCGAGGGGGAACCCAAAGTATACAAAAGACGCTATCTGTAATATCTAATGAGGATTTAAAATTAAAGGGTGTTTTTAATCTGTCTAAACATATATTATCCAAACCTGAAATTTCAGTTTTAGATAGGGGTTTATCGTTTGCTCCAACCAAACAACCCAATAAGTTCCAACTTTATGTAGATGTACACAAATTCATCCGGAAATTGACCTTAAAAAGGCATTTTGTTAAAAAAGACTCAGCGTGTATTAGTAACTATGAGTCCTCTAAATCAGGGTTAAAATTACCATCGAAATTTTACCCACTTGAATCTAAAAGTAATCATCTACATATTTTTCAAGATTTAGTTATACAGGACTTATGTCACTCGAATGATAAGCATAAGACACATATGAATCTTACACCTTGTGAAAAATCTGCCCTTAAGGGATTACAAACTAATAATGATATTGTAATCAAACAAGCAGATAAGGGGGGGGTATTGTGATTTTGAATCGCTTAGACTACATATCAGAAGCTGACAGACTTCTGGGAGATAACACATTCTATATCAAATTGCCATCGGATCCTACTCAAGAGTATATTTTAATACTCCGTGAGTTATTAACTCAAGGTTTACGTGACAACATTATAAACAAAGAGGAATTCCAGTTTCTATATACCACTTACCCCACTGTTCCGATTTTTTGTTACCTCCCTAAAATCCACAAGGATATGACCAGACCTCCAGGGAGGCCTATAATCGCTGGGATAGACTCCCTGACGTCCCATTTATCAAAATATGTGGACTATTTTCTCAATAAATATGTGGTGAATCTAGACTCATATCTGAAAGACACAAATAATATTCTTCAAATTTTGAATGAATTTGTATGGGACCCCAAGTTTTATTGGGTTACTATTGATGTACAATCCCTCTACACATCTATTCAGCATGATAAGGGGATTTGTTCTTGTAAGGAATACCTAGATGGGGACTCAAGCATTTCGGCTGAACATGGCAATTTTATTTGCAAATTGATGGATTTTATTTTGTCTCATAATTATTTTAATTTTTTAGAAGTGTTTTACCTTCAAATATGCGGTACTGCCATGGGCACAACATTTGCTCCGAGTTTTGCAAACTTACATATGGGCAGTTGGGAAATTAAATGTATATACCATAATAATCTCTTCATTGATAAAATCAAACTTTTTAAACGTTATATAGATGATATACTAATCATCTGGAGTGGTACTCTAGATGAGTTTAGTAGCTTCTTGGAACTCATCAGTGTTAATGATTATAATCTAACATTTACCGCTTCTATTAGTCAAACGCAGGTTGAATACTTGGACTTAATCCTAACATCAGATAAAGATAAAGTTATTACTAGAAACTATATTAAACAAGTTGATACGAACAGTTATCTTCACTATAGGAGTTGCCACCAGAAACGGTGGAAAAACAACATACCCTTTTCCCAATTTAACAGAATTAAAAGGAACTGTAGTAGGGAGACAGATTTTGAAGAACAACTATCATTATACTCGGATCGTTTTAGAAAAAGAGGTTATCCGGCCTCTTTGTTAGATGAAGCTACTCAGAAAATTAAGAACAAAAATAGAACTGAGATCCTAAAGTATTCAATTAAAGGTGAAAAGAAGGATATGATACCGTTTATTACAGAATACAGTAGTGGGGAAAACCTTATAAGGTCGACCCTAACTAAACATTGGAATATCTTGAAAAGGGATCCAGTTTTATCTGAAATAGTCCCGGAAAGACCAGTGGTAGTTTTCAGAAAAAAACGATGTTTGAAAGATATGATAGCTCCAAGTTTATTGGAGAAAACAACAATAAGTCATAAACCACCTGTATTAAATACCAATGGTTCAGTGAGATGTAATCACTGCAATATTTGCAAGTTTATGGATCCTACTAAAGCTCATTTTTTCAACTCAGACAATAGCAAAAAATTTTTTATTAAGGATAGGATGGATTGTTTAACAACTTCTGTGATATACATGTTGGTTTGCCCATGCAAATTGAAATATATTGGCAAAACAAAACGTATTCTTAAATTACGTATACAAGAACACATTCGTAATATTAGGAACAAAATTAAAAGCCATTCTGTATCTAGACACTTTAATTTGATACACAATGGAGATCCACATGGTCTTAAATTTATAGCTTTAGAGCATGTTACACTGGGTAAAAGGGGAGGTGATTTGCAAAGGAAACTTTCACAACGTGAAATGTATTGGATATTCGAATTGGATACCTTATCCCCTACTGGTCTTAATGAAAACTATTAACTTGCCCCTTTTTTTATAATTTTCCCTTAAGGTTCTTCCCTCCCCCTTCCTTCCTTCTCCCCCTCACAAACATTTGTATGTGAGCTATTTTCTATGGATCACATATTAGATGCATACAATATAGATATGGGTTATGATATTGAATGTCTTTTTAGACATGAAGTATGTATTTGCACTTTATAAATATGTCTTCTGATAATATAATGTGTGGGTAGTTTACAGTTTTTTATACACATGTCACTTTATACTTTATTAGAATTTTTATACCTTATTAATATTGTACATTGTGTTACATGGATTATATGAGATGATTACCATCTAGTTCTGAAAAATGACATCTATTTCTTATATAGTTTCCTTATATAGCACTATTTGTTAGTTCCAGCGGTACTCTCTGCCGCATATATGTTGATGTAATGTTCTTATTCATAAGTATATATACTCTGGCGCTGTGTACGGATCGCATCTAACATGCTGTTTTATTGTTATTGTTGGGATTGCACTTAGAATCCGCTTACAATAAAGTTTTTTGAATTTTCGATCCCGCGCCTGCGCACACTGTGGCGGACTGTGCGCATGCGCCAAAATGGCGCACGGACTCGATAAAAAGCCGGTTAATCCGGTGTTATACATCTCTGTGCTCCTGAGGAAGTCTTGTGATTATCAAGACGAAACGCGTCGAGCCTTACTGTTGATCAGCTGTACCTGGTGAACTATATGTGAGTTCAGTATTACTTTGTTTATTAAATTTTATTGCTCTTTACAATTGTATCCCCTTCCATTTATTATACCGCCGCTGGAAGGGTGTCCATTGCACGAGATACAGCTGCTTTTAAAGGAAACATCTTTTGGCTATTATGCCCATATTCCTGGGTATCCATTGTATGAGATACAGCTGCTTATAAAGAAAAACATCTTCTGGCTATTATGCTCATATTTCTGGTACGCATATGAATTATTACCTATACACAAAGTGGTGTGTGTTTTCTTGGGCTACGTTGTTCTATACATATACCCTGGTGCATTCTTGAATATCACACCTTTTTGAACATTCTGTGGTGTTTCACGTGGTGCATTATCCTTTGCATTACAATATTATACTATGTTTGCCTTTTTCCACGCCTTTGGATTGTTCCTGAGTTGAGATCCAGTGTTACAACTCCCTAAGAGGATCCACTCAAGTCTAGATTATACATCTTTACCTGACGGTACGCATATATATACACATTTTGTTCCTTGTTGTCCTGGTATAACACTATGAGGCGCCCCGCCTGTGCTTTGTTCTAGTGACTATTTTCTTCTGGATTGACCATCTGGATACAGGCTTATACGTGGCTGCCACTCACACATGAGTGAAGTGATTGTGGACTACTAATTACTAATTATTATATCTAATACTATATAGTATTGTGAACCTCTATATATAATACTAACTGATGTGGTGGACAGCGCCAGTGTATATCTATTGTTGTGGATATATATATATATACATATATTTTTTTTTATATTGAAGCTCCCTATTAAATTTTATAATCTTAATAAATGCTGTGAATAAGGCTAGTTTCTTGCCTGTTACTGGGATGGAAGTTTATATGCTTAATTTTTATACATATATACACCAATAAGTAGTGAGGTGGAGCTTTCATGGCTCAGATTTGATTTTTCAGCACATCCCACAGATGCTTGATTGGATTGAGATCTGGGGAATTTGGAGGCGAAGCTAACACCTTCAACTCTTTGTCATGTTCCTCAAACAATACCTGTACAATGTGGTAGGGCGCATTAGCCTGCTGGAAGAGGCGACTGCCATCAGGGAATATCGCTGCCATGAAAAGGTGCACTTGGTCTGTAAGAATGTTTAGCTAGGTGTACGTATCAAAGTAACATCCACATGAATGCCAAGACCCAAGGTTGTCCAGCAGAACTTTGTCCAGAGCATCACACTGACTCCGCTGACTTTGCTTATTCCCACAGTGCATTCTGGTGTCATTGTAACAAGATAATCAATAATCAATGTTTTCCACTTCACTTGCATGTGGCTTTTAGTGTTGCGGCCGACCGGTGTGTGTGTATTATATATATATATATATATATATATATATATATATATACATACATATATATATGTGTGTGTGTGTATGTGTATGTGTATATATATATATATATATATATATAAAAACACACACAGGAGAGCTGCTCCAGGTCCTCCACTGGATGGATTTGGTTTGTCTGCATTAGGAAACCTCTGCACCAATTGGGATGAAACCAATGTGAAGTGATCCAGTTGGATCCTGGGCAGATTTAAAGGGGGTTAGGGTCCTGGTCGAACCTCCTGTTGGTGTATGCCAAGAAGAATTTTGACCCGGGGAGCCTGTTCTGATTCTTCCACTGGAGGAATTTTGACAAAAACTTCACAGAATGGTAACATTGGATCCCAGAAGACATATCAAGGGGTTACGGTCCAGGTCAGACCTCCCGTTGGTGTACGTGGTCCAGAACTTTGACCTGGGGAGCCTGTTCTGGGTCCTCCACTGGATGGATTTGGTTTGTTTGCATTCAGACACCCCTGCACCAATTGGGATGAAACCAATGCGAGGTGGTCCAATTGGATTCTGGGCAGGATTTAAGGGGGTTAGGGTCCAAGGTGGACCTCCTGTCGGTGTACGCTAGGTAGAACTTTGACCTGGGGAGCCTGTTCCGGGCCTTCCACTGGATGGATTAGGGCAAAACTTCACACACTAGTAACATTGGATCTCAGAAGACATGTTAGGGAGTAAAGGTCCAGGTCGAACCTCTCGTTGGTGTGCATGGGCCAGCACTTTGATCCGGGGAGCCTTTTCTGGGCTTTCCACTGGATGGATTTGGTTTGTTTGTCTGTCCGGTTATACATTCGGACACTCCTGCATCGATTGGCATGAAACCAATGCAAGGTGGTCAAGTTGGATCCTGCCCAGATTTTAGGATGTTTTGGGTAATGATCGGACCTAACATTGATGTATGCTGGCCAGAATTTTTACCCAGGGAGCCTTTTCGGGGGCTTCCACTGGATGGATTAGGGCAAAACTTCACACACTAGTAACATTGGATCTCAGAAGACATGTTAGGGGGTAAAGGTCCAGGTCGAACCTCTCGTTGGTGTGCATGGGCCAGCACTTTGATCCGGGGAGCCTTTTCTGGGCTTTCCACTGGATGGATTTGGTTTGTTTGTCTGTCCGGTTATACATTCGGACACTCCTGCATCGATTGGCATGAAACTAATGCAAGGTGGTCAAATTGGATCCTGGCCAGATTTTAGGATGTTTTGGGTAATGATCGGCCCTAACATTGATGTATGCTGGCCAGAATTTTTACCCAGGGAGCCTTTTCTGGGGCTTCCACTGGATGGATTTGAATGACATTTAAAATAAAAACAAAAACAACACTAGGCAGTCAACTCATGGGTGTGATGGAAGATCTACTAAGCTGCTAATTCATTTTAAAATGCTGACATCCAACTCATTGATAACTTAATAACTTGAAGATTTAAACCCAGACAATGCTAGGGAATTCATCTAATATATACAGTCATGGCCAAAAACTTAGAGAATGACACAAGTATTGGTTTTAAAGTTTGCTGCTTCAGTGTTTTTAGACATTTTTGCTATGTTGCTATGTTGCTATGGTATATTGTAGTAAAGTTCCAAGCATTTCATAAGTGCCAAAGGCTTTTATTGACAATTACATTAAGTTTATGCAAAGAGTCAGTATTTGCAGTGTTGACCCATCTTTTTGAAGACTTCTGCAATTCGCACACCTGCCTCTTGAGGATTGACCACAAATTCTCAATGGGATTAAGGTCTGGGCAGTTTCCTGGTAATGGAGAAAAAACGTTGATATTTTGATCCCCGAGCCACTTAGTTATCACTTTTACCTTATGGCCTAGGTTCCCAAACTGTGCGCCGCGGCTCCCAGGGGTGCCGCGGCGCTGTCACAGGGGTGCCGTGGACAGGAAGAAAAGGAAGGAAAGAAAAAAAAAACTACCTACCAATCCGGCGGCGCCCGGGAACCAGCATCCTCCTCCTTCCTCGTTTCTCACTGAATGCCGGGCGTGACGTCACGCCCAGCATTCAGTGAGAAACAAGGAAGGAGGAGGATGCTGGGTCCCGGGCGCCGCCGGATTGGTAAGTAGTTGTTTTTTTCTTCCTGTCCACGGCGGGGGCACAGCGAGCGGCAGATGCTGAGGGGACAGAGCAGGCAGAGCGGGCAGAGGCTGAGGGCACAGCAAGGGGCAGAGGCTGAGGGCACAGCAAGGGGCAGAGGCTGAGGGCACAGCAAGGGGCAGAGGCTGAGGGGACAGAGCGGGCAGAGGCTGAGGGCACAGCAAGGGGCAGAGGCTGAGGGCACAGCAAGGGGCAGAGGCTGAGGGCACAGCAAGGGGCAGAGGCTGAGGGGACAGAGCGGGCAGAGGCTGAGGGCACAGCGAGGGGCAGAGGCTGAGGGCACAGCGAGGGGCAGAGGCTGGGGGGACAGAGCGGGCAGATGCTGAGGGGACAGAGCGGGCAGAGGCTGAGGGGGCAGAGGCTGAGGGGACAGAGCGGGCAGAGGCTGAGGGGGCACAGTGTGTGTGTGGATGTAGGGGGCACTGAGTGTGTGGATGAGTGTGTGGATGCAGGGGACACCGAGTGTGTGGATGCAGGGGGCATGGTGTGTGTGGATGCATGGGGCACAGTGTGTTTGGATGCAGAGGGCACGGTGTGTGTGGATGCAGGGGGCACTGAGTGTGTGGATGCAGGGGGCACGGTGTGTGGATGCAGGGGGCACGGTGTGTGTGGATGCAGAGTGCACGGTGTGTGTGAATGCAGGGGGCACGGTGTGTGGATGCAGGGGGCACAGTGTGTGTGGATGCAGAGTGCACGGTGTGTGTGAATGCAGGGGGCACTGAGTGTGTGGATGCAGGGGGGCACGGTGTGTGTGGGTGCAGGGGGGCACGGTGTGTGTGGGTGCAGGGGGCACTGAGTGTGTGGATGCAGGGGGCACTGAGTGTGTGGATGCAGGGGGCACGGTGTGTGTGGATGCAGGGGGGCACATAAGTATTTATGTTCTGACCTAAATATTTATTACGTCTTTTTGACTACTTATAAAACGGGACTGCTCGGCAATAATTTTGGAGGGGTGCCTTGAAAATTTTTTGGAGACTCTAAGGGTGCCGCGAACTGCAAAAGTTTGGGAACCACTGCCTTATGGCAAGGTGCTCCAGCATGCTGGAAATGGCATTGTTTGTCACCAAACTGTTCTTGGATGGTTGGGAGAAGTTGCTCTTGGTGGATGTTTTGGTACCATTCTTTATTCATAGCTATGTTTTTAGGCACAATTGTGAATGAGCCCACTCACTTGGCTGAGAAGAAAGCCCACACATGAATGGTCTCAGGATGCTTTACTGTTGGCATAACACAGGACTGATGGTACCGCTCATCTTTCCTTCTCTGGACAAGCGTTTTTCCACATGCCCCAAACAATCTGAAAGGGGATTCATCAGAGAAAATTACTTTACCATAGTCCTCAGCAGTCCAATCCCTATACCTCTTGTAGAATATCAGTCTGTCCCTGATGTTTTCGCCTCAATGTGCATGCAGATGCACGCGCACCTGCCTGCTGCCATTCCTGAGCAAGTTCTGCACTGGTGGTGACCCGATCCCGCAGCTGAAACAACTCCTTGCTGGACGTTCTTGGGTGCCCTGAAGCCTTCTTCACAATTATTGAACCTCTTTCCTAGAAGTTGTTGATGATCCGAAAAATGGTTGATTTAGGTGCATGCTTACTCCGCATGAACATCAGTTTGCGGCCTATTATGTTGTAAACCTCCAAGCTCTGCCCGGGTTCCAATGTACCCCAGCTGAATTTTTATTCGTGGTTGTGTAGCATTCCTCCTTCCCCTGCCACCACAATGCTCATCTTTTGTCTTACACCTTCTGGAGCCCCCTTTCTTCATTACCTCTCTCACCTTCTCTCAGAAGAATAAGAAACCTGCCAGTGGTTCAACATCAACTTCTAATGCCAGCAAGTACTGGCATTGAAGTTTTAAATCCGGAAATTCACAGTGTCGGCATGATAAGTCATGTAAATTACAACTGATGGCAGTTACTGCAATCAGAATCTATAGGCGGCGTATCATCATGGACTGTGTCTTTATTATGGTAAGTCTACATATACTTCTTATCGCCATTCTTGTAATGGAATTGTTTTGTTGGTATACATGTTGTAGTAATTATAAGCATTGATAAATCCCATCCAGGGGGGCTGTAGCTACATTCATTCTCCCCCTCCTTTCTCTATAGTAAGCATAGAACAGCTAGGGACCCTGTGACATCACAAAAGTAGTGTAAGACTTTAATTTAAGGAGGAGCTGAGTGCTATCCTAAATCTGAAGATGGGGAAGGACAAATAGTATCCCTTGTTCTCCACAGGACTAGTCCAGACATTTGTCTGGAACCCACAAGAGAAGCGACTGTGGAAATACAGCTCATCCCTATTCCCCTAGTCCAGCACTCACCAATGTTTAAGAGGGAGAGAGTCAGGGGTTTGCCCAGGGAGGGAAAAGCACTGTGGAAATTTGACCCTTAGTATAAGGAGCAACTCAAGGGGAGGAGGGGGTGTTCAATCTGAGAATTTATTCCTGGAAGGTGCAAGATGGCTGGTGTTGATTTGCTGTTCTACACCAGTGGAATACATATGCAGCTGAGAGAGATCCATGTGTTTTGGATTCTGCAATTCAGGACCGCTAGGTGACTGTAACTCCTTAAGATAGTGGGGTAAATGACAGATAATGTGGTAAACCTGCCTGGCATTTATTTACTGTTTGTATATAATATTCTAGTGATTGTTGTTATTACAATAAATGTATTGTTGTACTTTTCTAACTGCATTTGCGTAAGTAACCATGAGAACCCTAGAAGATACTGGGTAGGCTTTCCTGGCTTAGTAAGGCAACCTGGGTGGCCAACCAGTGTGAAGTGGGTAGAATTCGGTCAGATGAACCCTGTATTCTCACACCGCTGTAGGAAATACAGGACCTGCCAGCTAACTGAAAATGTAAATCAGGAGAAGGGCTGTGAGGATCCTTGTTCCTCTTCTTTTGGAAAATTTACCCCAGATCTTGTGAATCTGTGTGCTCGTCAATAGCAAGATAACAGTGCAGCGGGCCTGCTGCCTTACTGCCAGTCACTGAGGCTCAGCAATCTGACTTGCACTAAGTGTCTAGAAGCAGTTGGTAACAAGGTGTAAGCCTATAGTCAGATTTTCCAAGATGGCCATGGTAACATATTGTATGTACTGCCCTTGTGTCCATTGTATATACCTATAGCTATTACTTCTGTACATATGTTGGTCTTGTGCCTGTTCTTGTTGTTCCATTATTAAAAGTTACCATTAGTTAAGTTGGATTTCTGACTGGGTGTAAGTCTATACCCACATATAAGGGGACTCGGAAATATGTGCAGCCTCAGGAGACACCGTTTCCTATCAGTATGTACAGTACTCCTTGAAAGCATCTTTATTTGTGTAAATAATGTAATAAAACCTAATATTTGTAATGTAATATTTTTATAAATGATTATGCTGTTAGCACTAATTATTTTATTTCATGATCAATTTTTTTGTGTATGCTTTCTAATGTGACCTTTTATTGTGCATTCGTTTGTGCGTCTACTGCAGTCTATTCTGTGTCTACTTATGACACATACTGTGTAGGCAAAACGTACTTATACTAATTCAAATGGAAACGTATCTTTAGAAATGCTCAGATTTGAATATAGTTGGAAATGGGCACAAGTTCCATGCTCTTGCTTTAAATGTAACTTACATGCAAGCTGCGTCTTTACTTGAATCGGGCCCCTAGTGTACAACCCCAAATACAGTATACAATAGACAGGTCTCCAACACTTATCTGATATAATGTATCTTTCAACATTGGTGAGACCATATTTTTTATTCCATATGTTAGGAGGTTTGGTTAGTATATTACCTAAAAGCAAAATAAACAAAGTTATTAAATCCACCTCAATCTTTGCTTTGCAATAGTAAGTATTATACAAATGAGTTAGGCTCTAATTTACAGTGATAAACATCATTGGACGTAAAAAAAAGAATCTTTCACTCCATCACCTCAAATGCTATAAAATTGTACGCAATTTCCATGGGATTATAAGAGCTATTGAGTTACTATTTTCTCCAACATAGCTGAGTACCTCTGGAAATTTATTAGGAATAAATTTAAATGAAATTGTTTTATCTCAAGATGGATAAATGACAGTAATGCTCTGTTTTTCTGCCTGTTAAAATAAAATCAACATTTTCTCGTTTTCTAGTGCAGTGGTTGTTTAGCATATATTAAATGTACAGTATTGCTTGAATTAGGTATATTCTCAAAAATTGGCATTATATATATTCATATTTTGTCTGAACAAGCCTTCTCAACAAGCACTAGCATACTCAAGTCGTCAATGGCTGCAATAATTTGTAATCTGTTTTTCTCACTATTACATTGGCACCCACCACCCCACAGGTGACAGGAAGAGACCCAGCGCTAGTCAGCATGCCCCTACTTTACCAAACTTGCATGTGCATGCCCTGATTCCCCTCTTTAGGTGTAAAGAGTCTCAAGGGCAAGCCTAAATTAAGACAGATTTTTTTGACACATTTTTACTTGTCACAGCTGGATTTACATCCAACTCGACATCAGTTCCATTATCTTGAATGCATTGCATGTATGCACACAGATAATATGGCATTTCCTTTTTATATGTATCTTTGGTGCTAGTCTAAGGTTCACTAGGTTGCTCATACAAGATTATAGCGTCTCTGCAAACAAAATTGAAAGTTCTCCACCCCTACCAAGCTACTAGCTGAAGGTTATAAAATGATAGTTAACTTATTCCAAAGGTCCAGCAAAGTATCGCCTATCAAAACAATGCCATCTGGGACAAGGTTCTTAGCATGCTTCATGTTAAGCATGGCATTGTGTATGTTTCGTAAACATTGGGGCTTACTTAGATTTGGAAGTATGTCTGTTTATTTTTAATATGCACATTTTCTCGGTGCGCATGTCCTCAAAACAAAAGTATGCCTACATCCATATCAAGTTGTATGTGTATATTCAATTTACGCCAAGAGAGGCGACAGTACAGTAAGGACGCGTTGGTGTAGCTGCAACTCAATTTAACATGGACGTAGATGGGCCTATCAGAAGGTGCATCTCTTGCGGGTGCAGGAGGGCTATTATTATTATTATTATTATTATTATTTATTTATTTATAAGGCACAACAAGGTTTCCGTAGCGCCGAACACAGTACAAACAATGGACAGTACAGGGAATAACAGTACAGAACAATAAACAACTAGTACCAAAACTTCAGAGGCTCCAGGCAAAGCAGATGTAATGGAGTAGGAGCAGAAGAGAAGGTAGAGAGGCAGGAGGGAGAAGGCCCTGCTCATAAGAGCTTACATCCTAAAGAGAGGGGAAACAGACAGCCGGCACAAAGGGAGGCTAGTGCAAAAATTCACAAAAACGATGACTATCAGCACAACTAGCTAGACACTTCTGATTAGTTGTTTGCAGATTGACCTTCAGCTGATAGTACTTAATTCATTAGCATCACAGCTATATTAGACAAGTTCTATAATTCATTTGCAGCCATCAATATTCATTACTTTAACTGCTATTTTCATATGGACTACTGCAGGAAAGACGATTCCTATTTAATTTTTAAAGGGTTAAACCATTTGTTGACATGTTGCATTTAGTTTTTTTACATATGGGCAGCATGGTGGTGTAGTGGTGTAGCACTTCTGCCTTACAGCACTGGGGTCATGAGTTCAATTCCCGACCATGGCCTTATCTGTGAGGAGTTTGTATGTTCTCCCTGTGTTTGTGTGGGTTTCCTCCGGGTGCTTCGTTTTCCTCCCATACTCCAAAAACATACTGGTAGGTTAATTGGCTGCTAATAAATTGACCCTAGTCTGGATGTGTATGTATATTAGGGAATTTAGACTGTAAGCCCCAAGGGGCAGGGACTGATGTGAGTGAGTTCTCTGTACAGCGCTGCAGAATTAGTGGCGCTATATAAATAAATGGTGATGATGATGATATGGAAAATACAACCTTTGCTTTTATTAATAAGACATTATTCTTTATTGTGTTTTTCAGTCTATGGGCTAGATTTTAGTTATCATTTATTTAGTACCTTCTACAAAATGACAGCTAGAATCTGATTGGTTGCTATAGGCAGCATCCCCACTTTTTCAAACCCGCAGCTTAGTAAATCTAGCCCTATGTGTGTGTATGTTAGGGAACTTAGACTGTAAGCTCCAATGGGGCAGGGACTGATGTGAATGAGCTCTCTGTACAACGATGCGGAATTAGTGATGCTATATAAATAGTTGATGAAGTAAGTTTCTTGTACACATATTTTCCAACGTGTACCAAAAGCCCATATATGCCCACCTCTAAATGAATCCCATTGCGCCTTTTTTTGTAAAAGAGTGTTGAAAATGTTTTATGTGTGTCCCGCATCACTTCTTCCTGTTATGCACAGCTTGAAATATAAAGCACATTGTGCAGTAGAATATACTGCCAATATTCAAATATACAGCACATTGCTCAAATATTTCATTGTCTGATGATGAGTCTCTTTTATGGAAAAACAATGTGTATGATAGGATTCACTATGTATGGGAAACCGTTCTGTAGGGTTTTTTTCGCTGCTATTATACTAGGTTAAGGTCTCAATAAAAGTATATGTTTTTATGGCTAAAATGCCTGTCTATATTGCAATAGAAATTGATAAACCAGAAATAATCTGAACCCATTATGAATCCACTCTGCTAAATGAAATACCAAGGAAAAGTATTTTCGGCATCATCCCTCTGGCTTTTGGCTAATAGCTGTTGACAGTATGAGTTGTTTATCTTCAGCATGTGCATTGTGGTTTGGAGTATCAGTATATTTCATAACTTTTTTTTTTCCCCGATATAGCTTTTACTTTTGTTAACTAGAAATAGGTAGGGGAATTTTGAAAGACTACAACTGAATCAGACAACCGATTAAATGTTGACTAAATAATGATTCCCTCTAAATACAGTTTTTCCGAGGAAGCCATTATTTCAATTATTTTAGGACAATTTAAATGAAAAAAGTGGTAATTTAAATAAGACTTCAATGAGTATTTAAATTAGAGATGTCCTCTGACCCCATGTTTTGATTTTGGTTTTGGTTTTGGATCTGGATTAAGTTTGTGTGTTGGTTTTGGTTTTGGATCTGTATTTTTTAGAAAAAATAGTTAAAATATGCTAAAATCACATAATTTTTGCTTTTTGTTCCTCCATGATTTTTAACCTCAATAGCACTAATTTTCCACTTATTTCCAGTCAATTTTCAACATCTCACAGGTCACAATATTTTCATACACTTTCAGAAAAAGACTGCAGCGAGCTGGCTGGATGCTAAGCGAAAGAGCAATGACACAAACCCACAGCAGTTCATAGCACATCACGAAACATTGCCCCACAGCCGTGGCAGAAAAGAAAAGTGGTGCAAGATGGAATTGTCCTTCTACCCACCCTTAAGTAAAAAATTTAAAAGGACATGTACAGTTTAACAAAGCAAGTGCTCCAGCGACAAGGAATGCAACTTTTATGGCTGAAGTGCTTAGTTTGTTAGGGCCCCCAAAAAACAAGCTAACAATGGGCTTAAGGCACCTAAGCAAACTGTGCTGTTAATGAACTCTACTGTGGCAAGTCATGCAGCAGTGGCAGCAGTTCTTGCCAGTGATAGGAAGAAGGCCATTGTCATGCCTGGGCATAAGACCAAAAAATCCACCTCTTATGTGTGGAATTATTTTTACCCAAATCCTGATAACAGTTGTCTAGCAATTTGTAGCATTGTAAAGCTACATTCAGTAGAGGTAGGGATCTTAACCATCGAGGAACTTCATCCATTTTATGAAATTTGAAGTGAGTTCATGGAAAGCTTTTATGAAAATCAGAAAGTTATGCTTAAAAATAAAAACACGCAGTCCAGCATCAGCTAGGTCCTTTCTCTCAGCTAGATCCCAGGACCTGCAGTCTACACCCCCAACCCCTTCATCATCAATATCCTCACAAGTGATCAGAGTTAGTCTTGCATCCAAGTTGCTAAGGCGAGATGACTCCTCCCCTATCCAGTACTACTCAGAAGAATCCTTGAGCGTTAGGCCCACTGCTGCTGCTCTTTCTGTTGGGGGTGGATCTTCAACCCAGAAGCAGACTAAGAAAAAGACTACTAGTAGTTTACAACAATTGACTGGTAAACAATCCTTTGCAAGAGGAAGTATTTATGGCAACTGTCAACCAGTCAGACAGCGGATCACAGGTGCCATGGCGACTATACTAGTATTAGATCTGCATCCAATATCCACCATTAATGTAGCAGGAATAAAACAGTTACTTGAGTTCTTGTGTCCCCATTACCAAATTCCATCTCAACACCATTTTACAAGACAAACAATTCCTCACCTGTATCAGGAGGTTACAACAAAGACAATTATTGGGCTACAAAATGCCATTCTACTAACTGTACACTTAACCAGAGATATGTGGACAAGCGGAAATGGGATAATTTAAGATTATATGACTGTGACAGCCCACTGGGTTGGTAAATCGCCTTCAGTAGCAGGAACAGCAGCAGCATCTAACAAACAATGCCAGATCTTTCAGAGGCAGGCTATTCTGTGTATCATCTGCTTCACTAAGAGGCAAATGATACATACATAAAACAGGGCATAAGTAAAACAAGAACACAAAAGGCAGACAAAATGATTGGAGACATGTAAACAAAGGGTATGGAGGACCCTACTCATTGGAGAGCTTAGATTCTAAAGGGAAGAGGACACATCTGAAACAAAAGGTGTGAGTGTGGCTCAGAGTGGAGATTGGGATAGTTGTGAGGGTGCATTAGTGTGAATAGTTCTATTGAGGATAAGGTCACCTCTAAAACAAGAGATGAGTTTTCAAAGAACATCTAAAGATTTGAAGGCTGTGGGAAAGTCTAATTGAGTGTGGAAGGAAATTCCATAAGTATGGAGCAGCATGTGAGAAGTCTTGTAGGCGGGAGTGAGAGGTGGTTATCAGATACGAGACAAGGCGCAGATCAGAGGTAATACCACTGTCAACCTGTTTGAAAAACTAGGGGATGTCATTGCAACATGGCTTATCCTGCTTGGACTCTCCTCAGGATATGTGATTTCTGATAACGCCACCAATATTGTTAGAGCATTAAAGCGGGGGGGAATTCCATCACATTCCCTGTTTTGCTCACACAATCAACTTGGTGGTACAGAACTTTTAAAAAACTGACAATGACATGCAGGAGATGCTGTCTATGTCCCGAAATATTTAGGGTCATTTTCGGCTTTCTGCAACAGCATGTAAGAGAATGCAGCAGCTGTAAGAAGAATATAATTTAGGTGGAATGTACTTTATTCCAGCGCAGTGGAGAATACTTTCCGTGTTGTGCAAGGTGCTGAAACCACTCGAAGTAGTCACCTGTAAAGAGAGTGCAGACACCGTTAGCTTGAGTTAAGTGATTCACCTAATTAGACTTTTTGAAAAGCAGCTACAGAAATTGAAGGAGGAGATTAAACAAACCAATTTTGCTAATTATTTTGGACATGTATATCAAGTACTTATGTGCTTTGCCAGGATCCAAGAGTTATCAACATCTTCAAATTGGATTATTACATTTTGACTGTGCTTGATCCTAGGTTTAAGAGCTATGTCTTCTCTTTCTTTTCAACTGACCCAGATTTGAAGAGATGCAATGAGCTCCTGGCCAGCAAGCTGACAGCTCCAGTGGTACATAACACAATGACGTCTCCTCCTTCAGTTTCTCTGGAAATTACTGCTAGGAAAAAACTAAGCCTTCCCAAGACACCCAGTGGTGATGCAGATGAGTCTGCCCAACATTTTGACATTTGGTCTTGTGTAAAAGAATTGCTCAAAAATCGTGACAGCTCTGCCGTCAAAATAAACTACAAATTCCATGAGGAAGGCTATTACCAGAAATTACATCAAAGTACACAGACTTCTGTGATGGTAGATCCCAGCGGGGATGAATTCGTATTGTTTGAGGATGATGTACACACTGGTGAGGGTAAAAATGATGACAGTATAGATTGCAGGTGCTGAGATCTAGCTGAGAGAAGGGAGCTAGCTGATACTGGTATGTTTGGAAATATTTTGATTGGAATGGCATTTTGGCAATTTTATGTTTTTCTACAGTAAACTTTCACCTTTATTAGAGAGGAGTTTTTTTCTTTAAAAAGGTACAAGCTTTTCATTTACATTTTTGTTTCCCTGACACAAATTAATTTTGGCGGCATAAGCCTTCTGCAGGTCAGACTAATACCTGAACCAAAACAGTGTATGGCACTATCCACTTGTCCCAGGATATACTTCTTTATGATTTGGCCAGTTGATACCATTAAAGCACTTGGCAGGTGGAATTCTGATGCCTACAAATAATATATTAGATCTAAGACATTATATGCTGTTGCCCCCTCCCCATTCATATTGCTAACCTAGGGCGGTGCTGCTTGTTGCTTTTAGCAAGGACATCAATTGAATTTTTCTTATTTTTCCCCGTGTCCAGGCCCGATTAGCTACGTGCCTCTGATGTTAATCTTCATATGGGTTACTGTTCTCCTCCTTCCTTGTTTGCTTGCCTGGTAGTGGTAGTGTAGTTAGTGCTGAGAGGAGGAGGGGCACTAATTGAGGTGCCAGCACTGCTGCTGCTGGCTCCATATGGAACGATGGCAGCGGTTGCAACATGGGTGCTACCCAACAGGGGCTAGGAGCGATCTTGGTAGCGAGCGGGGGGGAAGGGCCGCCTAGCATTTCTTCAGTGACATGACAGCAGGGAGGGGGGCGGCAGACTACTTTGCAAGGAATATGAATGAAAGGGCAACATGTGAGGAGGGACGCAAAATTCACAAAAAGATGAGGGCAAAAGGAGGGCAGTAATAACTACTAAGGGAGATAAGGGTGTTAGGATATGAGAGGTGGCACAATTAGTGGGGAAACAATTGTGATAAATGGCAGTTGGTAGAAAGTAGGGGGATGACCATGTTGAAAGAACAGAAATGAGAAAAGAAAAGGGGGTGAAAAGGGGGCCTAAATACAGAAGATGAGGATGTCCAAAGGGAAAGAAGAAAAAGCAAATGTAATAAAAGACAGCAATGAGATTCTGAGCCTGCATGCTGGCTTGATCCTAGCCCACAAAATTTGTGCAGCAAAAGAAGCCCAGCAACCACTGGGGGGAGAATAAATAGGGCAGAAACAAGCCCTCCCTCTGTGATCTTATTGGCTGGAGTATGCAGCAAAACTTAACCCCTAATATGTAATTAAATGACGTTTAAGTTAGTTCTGGCTTGTGGCTTCACTTGTCATTAAATGAGCAACAGTATCATGCTATTCTCCCCCTTTCTAATTGGAGAGTCCATTATTGATATTAGTATTACTGACTAAATGACTAACTGTAGAACAATGTTTATTTCATAACAAACATTTTGTATCGCACAATATTGTTACCACACTCTATGAGACGGCACAACATTTAACAATTTGATTATTATAATTGTTATTAATTTAAAGATGTACTAGGTTGATAATATATTGGTGTGAATACAAATATAGATCTTTCCTTTAGTGGAGTGTTTTTCTCTATTAAAAATATTAGTGGCTATAACCACCTCTTTGGATTTGTACCTGCACTATATAATCACAATGAAGTCTTGTTTTTGATCCCAGTGGCTATTTCATTGATAGTTCCAAAATGCTGGCTACTGTTTATCCTTGCTATTAATTATTCACTTTGTTATCACATGTGTTAGTTATATAGCGTCAAGGCATAGTTTGAACATTGTTAATGCTAATCAGTACTTATAATAAAGTAGTAACTCAATTCAACAGTCCCAGGATTTCAAATAGTAGAGTCTTCTAAAAAACAATAAAAAGCTTCATGTGACAGCCATTACCTTAGTGCCAATTTTGTAATCAGGCAATTGTAAATCTATGATGAAAAGGAGTGGATGAGGAATAGTGCTTAATAGTGTAGCAGATAAGAAACTTGCGCAAACCACATACCAAATTCAGAAAACACGCTTAAAACACAGACCAAAAGTGACATAATAGGGCCTCATTTAGAGTTTGATGCATTTTTTGCTCTGACTTTATCCGTAAAATTATTTAGCAGCACTCATCTCAAAACATGTCCATCTTGAAAACTGCAGTAGTTCTGCATCAGGCATATGTCAGGTGTACAAATGTGGTTACTTATGTCCCATAATAGAGTGGAGATGCGGTTGACAATGTCAGTAGAAAATGTGAAAGCTGCATTACCCTAATCATACACTATATAAAGCATTGAAGTGTCATATATACAAGAAAGAAAAAAGTCATGAAAGTGTTATTAATAATTGTCCATATAAAATGTAGTAAAAAAAAAATTCCGAAATTTCGGTACACTGTGTCCATTCTATTTTATTTATGTATTCAATTAATAGTAACATTAGATTCAGTGTTAGATATTTGTTAAGTGGCTTAATCTTGAATGGTAATTCCACAACAATGTTATGCTGATGTTATTGCCTTGCAATACAATGTGCATTAAAGTTTCAGTCTGAAAAGCGGCAAAATAAATTGATTGTTATATACTAATGCAGCATTACAACTTCATAAAACCCTTCATTTTTAATTGATGTACTAATCTACAAATACATATACTGAGTGTTTTAAATGCATCTGTGGTCTACCTAAACGTATCTGCACTTAAATGTATGGTGAATGCACCATCAAGATAATTTGTGTTACATATCATTGATCCACGCAGCATACAGGAATGTATTATTTCCAACTCGTCTATAAATACCATGATGATTACTACACTAAAGGAATAAATGAACCTTGGTCAAAGGATGCTGATACGGCTCCCAACATACAGAGGCACTTCAGCATAAATGTACCACAGACACATTACACACAAAACATATGCACAGATTTATGTTACAGGATGTAGTAAGGTATGGAGGTACGGCTGGTTCTTAACTATTTTCAAAGTTTGTGGTGCTGAAGACCCTTCTTCAGGGAGTATTGGGAGTTAAAACATTGTTACCAATATGCTTATGTTGCAATTAATATTTATCTATGCAATTTGATATAAACAAAACTATTATAAATGCCATTTGTATAGGGAACTAATATAGGTTATGAGAGGTGCATAAAGTTAGCCGCCAGAAAATCTACGTATTAGTCAATAAAACAGGAAAGGATGTTAATGTTATCTGATGAATTTTATGCTTGTAGCCTTTGCTAAGACTAAGGGGCTGATGCAGAGTGAGCACTATGCAACTCTTGTGTATTTTGTGTGAAATCGCTTTGCGAATGTCCAGAAAAGTGCCTGTACAATTATGCACTTATGCAGATTTGCATTACTCTGGCACTTACGACCACTTGTGCCTGGAGAGGTGGGACAGGAGAAAGAAGGAGCGAGTACAATAAGGGTGTGTTTGTGCAATTGCAAACAGATGCAAACTGGGACACAATCGCATATATGCCCGCCCAAGCAGCATTATTTGTGAGTGGTCAAGGACAGGTACAATTAATGGATGAGGATTATGACACTTACCAGCAATAGGAAACTGCTTGTCATTGACTATTTACAAATGCTCCACTGATGCTGAGTATGTGGACACCGCCTATAATTAGTATATTTAGTCACTCAGCCACACCCATTGCTAACAGGTACATACAATCATGCAATCTCCATTGTCAAACATTAGCAGTAGAATGGGCTCACTGGTTTAAAATAAGGCGCTATCATTGTATGACAACTTTCCAACAAGTCAGTTCATCAAATTTCTGCCCTGGTCAATTGAAATGCTGTTATTGTGAAGTAGAAACATCTAGGAACAATAACAGCTCAGCAGTAAAGCAGTAGGCTGCACAAGCCTCCAGAATGAAACAGCAAGTGCTGAAGAATGCAGGGCATAAAAATTATATGTCTTCATTGGCAACACTCACTACCAAGTTCCTAACTTCCTCTGGAGGGAACATCAACACAAGATCATTATGTGCAATGTCAATCGACCACTGGAGTGGTGCAAGCACACTGCCATTGGACTCTGGAGTAGTCTGCTAGAAGAATATGGCCCGGAAAAAATCCTGTAACCGAGAATGGGAGGATGTGATGAGAGTGGAGGAGAGACGTAGATCTTGTGCAGAACGGAGGTGTTGAGTAGGGAGGTATTTCGAGACCAGTGAGGAGATGTATGTCGGTGCAATTTTGTTGATGGCCTTTTATGTTAGTAGAAGAATTTTATATTGAATTCGTTGAAATACAGGCAGCCAATGTAGAGACTGACAGAGTGGCTCAGCAGAGAGCAGTTATATTGTATTGCATACACAGACCTTGATACATTTAACATCTGACTACTATAAACATTCTGCTAAATGCATACATAATCTTATGTTCATGTTAATGCAAAAAATGGAATTATTGCTTTAGCTTTTGATCCCTTAATGCCTCCCTTCTATACATCGTTTCGTAATTTTCTATTCAGCCTTATTAGTCTATATATTTGTACTCTGTTGTCTAAGCAACTGTTGTATATATTCTTTTCTTATTATTCTCATGTGTAACCAAGAGGCTAAAGATTTTCACATGACTAGACCAACCTGCAGCTAACCTCACTATAAAATGTTTCGTCACACATAATGTAATAGCACTAACTGACAATTCATACACACAACATCTTAATGTCATAATGTCCTTCCCAATTTTGTCTATGTGTACTTTACATAAACATCTCAGATAAAATTAAAATATAGAGAACACCCCAGTCTCTTTCTTGTTGTTTTCTCTTTGTTGACAACGTTACATAACTGAAATTAAAATTCCTTTTTTCCACTGTGATCAGAAAGGAAAGACAAATCTCAAAGCACAGCTACTTAGCATATTTGTGCAGTCTACTTTAACAACTGCGTCAAGAAAATGAATGTATCCAATCTGCATATTTTAGAGCCTGTTGGATTGCATGGTTTGGTTATCACTGCACATCCTAATGAGGCTTTTTTACTTAAGTAAATATATTAAAAAGAAGTCTTATTAAAACATTGGGATACAAAATAAAAAAAAGTGGAGAACATCACTTACAATTTTCTCTAGAATAAGGCTTGTCATTCTATTGACTGGATTGATGTTTGGAGTTTGTTTTTCCTGCTATTCCATGTTTGCGTACAGATGCTGTATCATTTTTCTATTTTTCACATCAAACAATGTCTCTCTCTCTTTACTGCCAATGTAATAGCTTGCCAAACTGCTATAAAAAGCATGGTTCATGAATTCACATTGTACTTTGACAGATTTCTCAAGGGAAGGGAGACACAAAGCTGCAAGTACTATACAGGGGGAAGGGTTACTATAATAAAAAGCATTCAGCAAAGATCCATGTTTCAGCTAAGTACATAAAATAAGATGCACTAAACTGACCATTACAACATGTAAGTAATTATGTTTATATCAACAAAGAGGGCCTGATACTCAAAAATCCACAAATTGTGTAAAATCCACAAATTTGTACTGCACGTGTCCACCAAAAAAGCTGCAACATATGCGCGGATGCATAGCTGCACACATCTACACTTGGGCCTGCTTGCGATCGGGGAAGGAAGGGTGGTCTACCATAGGCCACGTACAATAACAAAGTTCTCGCGCAATTGTGAACAGATGCAGACCTAAACAGAGAGGCAGATATCCCTATTAAAGTCACAACAATTGAGAGCTGTGGAAAATACACTCTGATGATGGTGGTCACCAGTACTAGCTAGCCATTGTCTAATTGTGAATTTACCTCTGAAGCTGACAGGTGCTTCCCTCATTGATCGTGCAGCATATTTTAAAACACATTTTTTGCCACGTTCATGCATACAAAAGAAAGAATATTATATCTGCTGTATTATGTCAAACCTAGAAGCGAATGTGTTTTTCACCATCAAAAATGTTAATAAACATTTGTTTGTGCTTATGACCTGGTTGTGAATATGTGTATGTGGGTGTATGTATGAATGAAGTATATCTGGTGTATACCCTACAAGTGGAGAAATGGCTGCATCTTGAGTATATGGGCACAAATACAGTATTTTTACAGGCAGATTTTTTTTTAGCATAAATTACAGCAAACATGCATCCAAGTTAACATCAGGCCCAAAGTCTTTAGAGTGCCTGAGCATGACTCTGACTTCAATAATGTAAGCTCTATTTTGATATAAATGTATCCCCTGGACCTAGCACTCACCCAGAGAGGCTGGCCCTCAGTAATGTAAAGAGAAGAGGAGAAGCGGATGACTGGGGGCAGTGTAAAGATAACATGGGAGCAAGAAACAGTACAGCTAAGCCCAGGAAACCTTCCACTGAGCACAGTAACCACTGGAAGAGGGAGAACCCTGTAGGGAGAGATTGCTGAGAGGGGCACAGACAGAGGGGATACCACCATTATAGGGAGAGTGAAAGCAGGCTACCAGGCTAACACTGAGAGCTGACAGAGTCAAAGAGGGAACTGCTAGTATCAGACTGAGAACTCTCAATGCCAAAGGGGCATCTGTCAGTCTCAGAGAGTACGCTTCCATTGTCAGAGGCCAAGCTGCCAATACCACAGTTGGATTTGACATTGCCAGGTAGAAAGCTGCTAAATATAGAGTTGCCATCATCTTAGCCAGGGGAGTCATCAAGACCTTTGATTCCTACTTCAAGTGCCCACCAAATCTGACTTATGTCCACAGCAAATGTGAGTAACTTATTTAATCTAGCACCACACCACACATGTGGCTGAGCTTCTAAACAGCGTACCGCCAGAACTAGTTGTCTGGCCTTTAACTACTTAGCCCAGATGGGACTACTACTCCCTTTATCTACCACACCTAATTAGAACCAATATTATTGTTTAAACCTCTCTCCCATTATCTTCTTCATTATCTTCTTCAGGAGAGGGATTCATTTCTCTAACTACCAGGGAAAAACTTAGTGTAACTTACTGTCTTTATACTAGTCATCATCATAGTATTTAATACTATCTGCTGCTACCTATCTTTGTATGACTCAGAGTACAGTTCCATAGTAATTTCATAATTTTCTGAGTTACAGTTGTTCTGTTTTCTTTGTTATCTTTATTTTGTGTATTTGCATACTTTTATCCAGTTAAGGTTTGTACTTTAGGGCCAGATGTGAATACTGCCAGTGTTATGCCCACCCCTAGGTTCAAATGATTGCATGCTTCTTGTGGGGCATATATGCTACTTTAGTATTACATTGATACCTTGTTATATTGTTATATGCTAAACACTTGTTATTGGGAGCCGAGATATTTTCCTGATTTGACAGCGAATCAGCAATGATTTGCCATCAGTCAATCAGCGGCCGGTGAGGTGAGCCAAACGGGTTCACCTCTGTCCGTTTTTAAAATTTTGGTGAGCCAATCAGTGCTCAAAGAGAAGGACGGTGCCGGAGAGCTACAAGCAAGACAACCAGGGCCTGGAGTTAAACAACGGACAAGTCAGCAAAGAGCCCTTGTCAGGACTAGGAGCATCTCTGCCATAAGTGAGCAGAGGAAGAGTTGTAGGCAGAGCCTTGAGGATGGTGGTAGTGTTGAAGAATGCCGAGACCATCCTTGGAGACTGCCGGAGCCAGGTAAGGCCCTTCTGGGCACATCTCTCCAGGCTTGCGCCTGCACTTTCCATGCTCTAATACTCACATCACATTTGCACACAAGGGTCTTGGCTAAACCCGAGCGGCGACAGTTGGTATAAGGCCCTGCAGCATTAGGTTTTCAGGAAGCAATTATAATCAAGCACTAGGCTCGTGGCTGCATAATTAATTCAGGCTCTAGGCCTGTGGGCATAATTAATTCAGGCTCTAGGTCTGTGGACATAATTAATTCAGGTTCTAGGCCTGTGGTGGCAAGTCATTGACAGTTCCAGGGGGGCACTCTGCTGGACTGGAGTGTCAATTGGTCCTAGAGGAGAGTGGACATCTCATAGTCATTGAAAGGATAACTTTCACAGTCAAGCACGAGGGGTTAGGCCACGGTCTCCTGAGATATAGGTGAGTTTAGTAACTTATTTAGGAATTTTCCCTTTCAGGATCCAGGAGTCAGGCCTTCATTAAATTTAGGCTTTTGGCATTCGGTTTTCAGTCTGCATATTGTGATTTGTATCTTTGAACTGTGGGGTGTGAGCTAGGGTAGTGCACCACACCTAGTGGTAGTAGTGTTAAAGTTGCGCAAAGTCTGATCTCGTAGTTTGTTGTTGGGATCAGGGTGCTGCTTTGTTGTTGTTGTAGATAACGCTAATGTGGGAGGCACATTTGAGAGGGCAGCTAGCTCTGTGGGGTGGTTGTGTGTTGTGTCGCCCCTGTTCCTAGGTGTTCAATCTGCATAGTTGCAGATGGCTGTCAAGAAGAGTCGACCAGTTTTCAGATGCGTGCTGTCTTTCAGTGTCAGCTCTCTGGTAGGGACCCTCACCCATATCACATTGTGTCGGATATTTGGTTCGGAATCTTCCCTGTCCCGAATATCCATAATTCCAGGCCCAGAACAACAAGAAGTGTCGGTAATCGGGGTAGAGTGAAGTGTCTCTACTCCCTACCTTTTGGTAAGTACCTGGGGTGCTGAGAGAAGGTTTTCTGATGGTGTGGTGGTTCTTCCTACAGCACTTGTTACATCTGCATAACAAACAAGCAACACAACAGCACAGATGTAGAGTCATAAAATTGCTAATCTTCCTTGCAAGAACTTTACACTGATTATTGCAATAACAAATGCTGCACCTATATGTTTATTTCCATGCATATGTTTGCTTGTTTTATTTGAGAAAGAATCTCTTTTCCTTCTAATTATTACCTATTCAAAAATACTCAATACATTGATTACACTATACTGTAAATGTAAGCAATCAGAGATCCCAAAATAGCAACTGAAACTCATTCTGAAAAAAGTGTCAATAATTTCATACTATTGAAACACCATTCACTGTGAAGGAATCTGTTAACAGTAATGCACATACTTATGATGGTCCAAAAAGAACCGCTTTAAGATATTGATTTTTTTAAACATTGCCTTGCAAAGTACTAAGTGCAAATTGTCTGGTTATGAATTTGCAAAAATCTCAAATATAATGGGCCTGATTCATTAAGGAATGTAAATGCTGATATGTGCTGTATTTTGCACAAAATCGATCTCTGCACCCAGAATGTATTGAACAACAGACGTATCTTTACATCCACTCCTTGCTGAATACAGATTTTTTAAAAACGCACAACACGTTCGTTTTGCATGCCTTAATGAATCAGGCCCAATAATTACTATGCTAATCTGTGTAGCATATAGCTCTGTGCATGTGTGGAGATGGTGCCCGAGAAGCGGGCGAAGGTGCCCGCCATCGCTATGCCCCTGGAGGGGCTGAAGATGCGCCTGGTGCCCGGGAAGGGGATGAAGAGTCCCCCGGTAGCTGAGCCCTGCAAGTGGGTGAAGACAGAAGAGGAGAAGTACTCACCCGTCCATCGATCCAGCGGCGGTGAGTATAACTTCTTTCTTGCAGGTCCTGTGCGCGGGGGAAGGATGAGCCAATCAGGGCTCATCTTTCCCCGCTGGCCAATCAGCGGCCGGATGCGCGAGCCAATCGCGGCTCGCGCCCGGCCATTCAAAAGATTGGCGCCGACGCGAGCCAATCAGCGCTCGCGCCGGCTGATGACGTCACGCCGGCGACTATATAAGTCGCCGGGTGGCGCCATTTTGCCAGAAGTCCGTCGGCGGAGAAGAGAGAGGACGTCTCTTCAAGACGTCCATCAAGAGAGCCAGCAGCAGCGGCGGCAGGGGGCCCTTGTAAGGGCCGTGAGCTACCCTGCCGCCAGAAGACTCCTAGCAAGCCGCCGGAGCGGAGATCGCCGGCGGGGAGCCCTTGTCAGGGCTGAGAGCGCCCCCGCCCCAGCTGCAACTGGAGACCCAGCGCCGAAGCGGAGAAGAGGCGCCGCCGGCTGGAGGGTCTGGAAGGCCCGGAGGAAGAAACAGAAGACGGCGTGTCAAGTTGAGTATCCTGCGCAGAGCAGGTAAGTAGACTCAACAATAACGTCGGGCACTAGGCCCGTGGGCACAGCCGGGCACAAGGCCCGTTGGCACTGTAAATTAGGGGCACAAGGCCCAGGGACCTGGGCACTAGGCCCCAACGAGTTTAGTGGGCCAGTAGGCCATTAGTATATCTATATAAAGGGGACAAGCCCTGTTAGTTAGAGAGGGGGACTCTGAGCCCCAGGTACAAGGGCACAAGGCCCTAGGTAGTTAGTGGCCTAGAGTCCATAGGAAGGCCAGAGGGCCTGGTTAGGGGCTGGTAGCCCATCTGCTATTAAGGGCACAAGGCCCTCAGTCAGTTAGGAAGGCCACAGGCCTCAGGCAGGGGCTAGGACCCCTAGGTAGTAGGGCATAAGGCCCTAGTGAGTGGGCTCAGAGCCCTGAGGTAGAGAGGGGGCTGAGGCCCAGGAAACAGAGCAGAAGGCTCTGTGTGTAGCTGGGCAGAGACCCATGGTGTGTAGGGCATAAGGCCCTGGTGGTGAGAGGTAGAGGCGTAGGAGCCTCGTGAGAGTAGGCGCGGTCCTGTGTGAGGTGAGCACACGTGGTTAGGAGGTACGGTCGAGCGTAGGCTCCCGTGGTGCTGTAGCAACCTGCTGGTTGGCTAGCAGCGGTGTGTTCGGGTAAGTAGCGGCAAAGTACTGTAGACTGTATTTATTCTGTCTGTGTGGCGAGTGTAGTTTACATTACAGTATTTTGGTGTGCTTTCTAGCTGTGTCCAGGGGCAAGACGTCAGGCCCCCATTAAAGGTAGGCTCTTGTTTCCTGTGGTTTTCCTGTGCTAACCCGTGCTGTGGGGGACAAGTGTAAGTACCAGCATACACATAGTCAGGGGAGAACACATGTAGTTTTCCTGTCCCTTAGGTCCCCGGGGTCACACTGGTACCCAGAGGGGGGTGGCTGAGTGAGTTGGTGGCAGTACAGCACACCTTGAGGCAGTTCCAGGGGCGGCCGTGGTTCTGATCAAGGGTCCTCAAGGCCGGTTCCGTGCAGGTGGACCTGTGGTTCCGGACGTAGGGACACGTGTGAGATACCCGAGTACAGGCAGTCGGGCGGTTCAGTTCGATCGGCTGTTCCGTGCGGCAGTCGGCCCGCGGGTTAGTGTGCTGTTTTACTGAGCCTCAGCCGGGCTTAAAGAACCCGTACTTAGGGCCTGTGTGTGACTCCATAGCAAGAAGGCAGCTTCTTGGTAAGACCTGGGTGAGGGGGTTAGGAACCGCCCTCCGGTTTAGGCTGTGAACACCGGCTGGTGTTCCCCGTAGCGTGTAACTAGTAGCTCCGTTAGTGCACCACATTTAGTTAGTCCTAGTGTTTGACGTAGTTGCGTTGCCGACCATTAGAACGTTGTTAGGGTCGGGTCGCCGTTTGTAGTTAGTCCAGTTTGTGGGTGCCATCTTAGTTCACGGAGAGCGTAGAGGGAGGCTGTGTGTCTTGTCATCCGCAGGAGTCGGGAAGGTGCAGGAGAACCGGATCGGAAGTGGGAGTGTCCCGGTGAGTATCACGCTCGATTCCTCCTTTCGGTTAGGCCCTCACCGGCAGGTGTGTGAGGCACTTGAGGCGGGATTAGTCCTCGGATTAGTCTTGGCCTTCAGTGCCTGTAGTCCCCCGCGTCTTGGCAAGAACAAAGTGAGGAGGCGGCAAGGAGCTTGGACTGACCGTGTCCTTGTCCTTTGCCGTAGTCTCGGACAGCCCTTACCTGGTAGGCACGGCCGTAACCTCTGCCTCTATCTTAGAGGGACGTGATTGGAGGTGACTGCGGCTGCGGATCTGCTGGGATCGGATCGCAGCTGGGAAATCGGAAGCGGACTGGAGGTGACCATCGTTTACAAGGTGAGTTATTTTCTGTTGCGTCTGTCCCTGTCTTTTCCCCGCAGGGGGCGTTACATTTGCCTAGATTTCTGCCATTTCTGCCTGCTTGCTCCTGAAAAGGAAGGACAGGGAGGGATAGCAGCGTTTTAACATAGGCTGAAAAAAGTAAGAGTGTGTTCGCACTATTGCAAAAATATGCAGACCGGGAAAAAGGCAAAATAAAAAGACAGAATATATAAAATATTCAAGTAAGCACTTGGGAAACAGTGATCATAATATGGTCTCATTTGAAATTAGTTTCCCGGAGCAACAGTATAAGGGACCAATTAGAACTTTAAACCTTAGAAAGGCAAATTTTAATATGCTAAAGGAGTCTAAGAAGTGCATGGACTGGGACGTAATTTTTGAAGGAAAAAATACAGAAGAAAAATGGGGTGTCTTTAAAATGTTGTTGGAAAAATACACATATAAGTTTATTCCTATAAGAAACAAATGTAAAATAATTAAGTCTAAACCAATGTGGCTAAATAAAAAGGTAAGAGAAGAAATGGAAAAGAAGAAGCGTGCATTTAAATTACTTAAGTCTGAAGAAACTGAAGAGTCCTTCCGTATCTACAAGGAATGTAATAAATCATGCAAAAAGGAAATTAGATTGGCTAAATTAGAAAATGAAAAACAAGTTGCAAAAGAAAGTAAGACAAACCTTAAAAAGGTTTTTAAGTACATAAATGGCAAAAGGATTCAAAAAGACAATATAGGACCCCTAAGAAGTGAGATGGATGGATTGATTAATGATAACAAGGAAAAGGCAGAGGTATTAAACACTTTCTTTTCTTAGTATTTACTAGAGAGGAACAAATAGTATGAATAATACATAAAAATGGAAAGGCAACCAAACCATTAATTAATTTTTGGCTGACAAAGGAAGAAGTCCAAAGACAACTGAATAAAATTAAGATAAATTAAGCTCCAGGTTCAGATGGCTAGACCACTATTCTTAATTTTCATAAATTCAATTTCATCTGGCTCAGTACAAGGGATTGTCGAATAGCAGATGTGGTGACGTCATTTAAAAAGGGAATGAGGTCACAACTAGGGAATTATAGACCCGTTGTTAGGGCTCACGACTACAAAGATGAACTTTTAGAACAGTTAGAGTAGAGATCTTCACCTTTAGCAGCCGTCTTTCCCGTAGAGCTTTATGTGCTCACAGGTACTCAGATGCCCCCAGGTCTTAAGCTCAGAGTAGTAAAATGTCATCAAAGATGGCCATAGCACAGATGGAACCAGGGGCACTAGCCTAGACTGGAGCGAGTAGTCAGTAGCAGGCCGAGGTCAGGAGTCCGAAGCAAACAGGTAAATCGATATCCAAGCAGAGGTCAGGGTCACAGGCGGAACAGCAAGGTCCAGAATACAAGTCAAAAGGTCAGGGCAACAGGCAAACAGGCAAGGTCCAAGGTACAGGCAAGGGTCACAACAGTAGATCAGGCAAACAGGAATCCACCAGCAGGTCAGCACAGAACAAGACTGGAAACGCTATAGCCGCCAGGGAGGCTAAGCCCTCCCTGCCTTAAATACTAAATGCAGCCAATCAGGACCAAGGAGGAGGATCACATGATTAGGCCCCCCAGATGCCACTTAAATAAACTAATAAACCCTAATTAGCCCACAGGCTTTACTAATTAATGTGCACGCACCCGGTTGCCCTGTATTGCCGGGACGCGCCTCTCTGAACATCAGCGTCCGGCCGTTGCCCTAGCAACGGTCAGGCCATAAACCAGAAGTGACGCCCTGGTCGTCAAGGAGACGGCCGGGACCCCAGGCACAGAGGAGAGCGAAGCGTGGCGGTTATGGACACTGCTGCAGCTCGTAACACCTGTAAGCCTGACATCAATCAATCAATCAATCATCATCAATCAACTACTGTAAGGTATACTAAGGAATAATATTCATAATTACTTGGTGCGCAATAAGATTATTATTGGGAATCAGCATGGATTTGTAAGGGATAAGTCATGTCTAATTAGTTTCAACAAGGAAGTTAGTGGGAACTTAGACCATGGTAGTACAGTTGATGTGGTCTACTTAGATTTTGCAAAGCCCTTTGATACAGTGCCACACAAGAGGTTGGTTTACAAAATAAAGAAACTGGGTCTAGGAAACAACATTTGTACTTGAGTCGAAAACTGGTTGGAGAATAAGGAACAGAGAGTTGTGAAAAATGGAGCATTTTCTAATTGGCAAAAAGTTTTAAGTGGTGTATTATTATTGTTTATTTATAAGGTGACATAGATTCTGCAGCGCCGGATACAGAAGCAAATAACAAATAAATGAGGTAATACGTATAAGTAGCACAGATGAGTGTGAGTAATGCTATGGGGACTCACACACAGTGCAGCAAAAGATGTGACAGAATGAACGAGGGAGTCAAAGATTGGACAGACGTGGGACAATAGGTAGGGAGAACCTTGCCCTCAAGAGCTTACATTCTATATGGGGGGGGTGAGAGACAGAAGGACCAACTGGGAAGAGATGAAGATGGCAGTAAGCGCTTGAAGGTCTGAAGGTTGGGGGAGAGTCGAGTGAGACGGGGTAGGGAGTTCCAAAGATTAGGGGCAGCACAGTAGAAGTGGAGGTGGGCATGGAAAGAGGTAATGAGAGCTGAAAGGAGGCGGAGGTCAGAGGGAGAGAGGTGTGGCCGGGTAGGTGTGTACCTCAAGGTTCTGTGCTGGGGCCACTCCTTTTTAACATATATTATTAATGACCTTAGTGATAGTATAGAGAACAAAGTTTCCATTTTTGCACATAACACCAAACTTTGCAGGGATTTGAATGAACTGGAGGATTGGGCGGCCAAACGGAAGATAAAGTTTAACATGGATAAATGTAAGTTTATGTACTTAGGGATCAAAACCAAGCATGCAATCTATAAATTGAATGGGATAAATTATGGAGAATCTATAGTGGAAAAGGGTTTGGGCATGCTCACAGACAGTAGAGTTAGCAATAGTAATCAATATCAAGCAGCAGCTGCGAGGACCAATAAAGTATTGCCATGCATAAAAAGTTTGCCACTATATAAATCGTTGGTAAGACCTCATCTTGAATATGGAGGGCCTGATTCATTAAGGATCTTAACTTAATAAACTTCTTATTTCAGTCTCCTGGACAAAACCATGTTACAATGCAAGGGGTGCAAATTAGCATTCTGTTTTCCACATTAATTAAATACTGACTGTTTTTTCAGGTAGCACACAAATACTTGATAGCTTTTTTGTACACTGAAATTTAAAGTTGATATTTGTGTGCTATATGAAAAAACAGTCAGTATTTAACTTATGTGCAAAACAGAATACCAATTTGAACCCCTTGCATTGTAACATGGTTTTGTCCAGGAGACTGAAATAAGAAGTTTCTTAAGTTAAGATCCTTAAGGAATCAGGCCCGGAGTCATTAAGTTATGATGAGAAAAGGTTAGCTAGTTTAGGCAAATTTACTTTAGAAAATAGGCGTGTAAGAGGGGATATGATTACTATGTACATTAAAGATCAACACAGAGAACTTTCATGGGAACTTTTTACCCCAAGGACTGTACACAGGACATGTGGTCACCCCCTAAGGTTAAAGGATAAGAAGTTTTGCAACCAGCAAATGAAGGGGCTCTTTACAGTAAGGGCAGTCAAGATTTGGAATTTACTTGCAGGGAAGGTTGTGATGGCAGATTCAATCGACATGTTTAAGAAAGGGTTAGACAAACTTGGGAATATGGTATCCAGGCTTATAGCCACTAATTAAAATGAAGGACAGTAGTGGATCCAGGAAGAAATACTCTTCATGAGCCCGAATATGAAGGTAAATTGCACAGTGATAAACAGGTTTTTACTGATATAATTGCTACATCAAAAATAATTCCATAACATGTCAAGACAAAAAAAATATGATTAGGAAGTGACCTGGAAGTTGAATTAGGAAGAGGAGTAGTGGGGGAAATCATACAAGAGACAACCGCTCAAAAATCTGTTAAAAATATTGCTTCAAAACCAATCCATAAGCCCTTAATCAGTAATACTCTTCACCTTTGGCCACTGAAAATTAGAAATGTTGGTAGTTAAGATAAGGTATGAAAAGGAGATTAGAATAGGGATGCGGAAAGAAAAGTAATTTGGAGTGTTAAGAGAAGTGATGGGAATAAACCAAACTGTACGTGTGGTGTGAATTTACTTAACAGATGTAGCAAACTTTCCTGATTTGGGCATTTATCCAAAACTGAAGCGCAAGATGCACTTTTCTGTACTGCGTATGCACAGTAAAAGGAGTGTGCCTCAGTTTGTATGCAGATGAGACATATTTCCCAGTTGCTTATTGCTACATGTAGAGAGGTTGTATGAGGAGGGGGATGGGTGGGCTAGCAAAGCTGTGTACAGTAAGGGAGTGCTAACACTCCTTACATACCAATTAGAGTAGAAAGTAGCTTCTACTAATAGGGTTGCTCTAACTCTAAACAGTGAAAGTCCCTATTTTTGAGCCATATTTTCTCTCTGATTGTTCCTTTGTGGATAACCCTGCATCAGACTCCCCCACAGCCTATGAATTAACATTTCTTTCTCTTTGCACATTGGCTTTTAAAGAGATCAGTCACCTCTCACAACCACTCTCCCAAGACACATGGATAATTGAGGATACACAAACACTAAGGACTAGATTTACTAAGCTGCGGGTTTGAAAAAGTGGGGATGTTGCCTATAGCAACCAATCAGATTTTAGCTATCATTTTGTACAGTGGTGTTTGTACATTAACACTTGCATTTGTACAGGAACAGTGGTGTTCTCTTCTACTGTGACTCAGACACCTACCTCAGAATCCTGGTTTCCCTGGTCTCCTTCTGTTTCTACACTGGCCCCAACCAGTGCCTACTCAGTGATCAGCAAACACCTCTACAAGTTGTCGATGGACCTCAGTGTGCTAGTAGATCTGCATCACCTGTTGATGCAGAATGTGCTTCCATGTGAGAAACTCACTTATAAATTGTTCCAGTATTCAATTTTAAACAGTTGTTGCAGAGGTGCATATATAGCACAATATATACACTGGGTGGCATTACCAATCAGAAAAACAAACTGACTGCAATTCACTTGTTAACCATAACATCATAATTAGCCTAAATGAACGCCCTGCTTATTAGTTAATAGAGCTAAGTAATACCAAATACTAAATGAATAGTTCTCACTGAAAGCTGCATTATCAGTTTACTGCAAATCTCCACAGTTCTCCCTCACTTAAGTGTAAATCACACCCATAAAACACTGCACATTTAAAATCCGTGCACACTCAAAAAAGCTCCGAAACTCACTTTGAAGTAATTACTATAGGACTTGAAAAACAAGTTTGGAAATAAACTTGGCCTTTTGTTGCAAAGCAATTGAAAACAAATAAAACATGCCTTAATAGTTGAACTTGTTGACCCATGTAACACAATTTAAAGTGCACTTCTGGTTAGCAGTAGGAGTTATTATGATTTACCATACTAAAATGTCTGATTTTATGCGTGTGAACTGGAAAATTAGTAAAACGTGGCAAATTCTATGTTTGCATATTGGTGTTGGTCCAAGCAGACACTCCTCTCTCTGTAGTATCACATACCCCTGCTTTCAGCTGTGATTGCAAGTTGAATTATGGAAGCCTGGAAAAATGATTGCTCCATGCTTCCCTGTGGGGAGTGGTGGGGAGCAGTGGTTGGGGTAATTACACCTTAGCCAAGAATGCAAGTTTAAGCCATTAACTCTAAACTTTGCCAGTGTATGTAGGTTTTGATAGTTGTGTTGAAGAGTAAAAAGATGTTCTAATACACTTTATTTAGAGATAAAGTGAAAAGTCAGGAAAAGTAGTACATTATAATGTACTCCATGTTTCCTCTTTAAAAAATTCACTTTAGAAGTCATTCACAAAGCACATGTCCTATTTGACTCATTATGTGCAAGTGTGTATAGATTTTCACCAAAATGCAATAGGCTTAATGAAGAAGATAGCGGCATTTGTGGAGTTACACATGGTATTGGGAGAAATTGGATGGAGTCAGTGTGTTCATGCAAAGTACAGAGTAGACTCACTGGGGGAGCTTTGAACGAATGATATTTCCTTTTGTGTGGTGAGATTATTGAAATAAGGGTCATTCCATAGTGTGCAGAGGGGTGCATGGTTATTTCAACTCCACCTGAATTGTGCACTACATCAGAGATAGTGTTCTTCTGGTCTGATCCTATACTTTGGATGGGACCCGTTCTTTACCTCCATGTTGCACTTTAGCAGAAGATCACACTCCAATCAATTTTATAAAAGTGTCACACACAACACAAAATGTTATTGTAATAACAACAGTCCCAATTTAAACCAACTTTCCTGATTAATTAAATCCATAAATAGAGCTAGTTTGAGCAGCATTTTAGGAGGAAAACTTAAAAAAACAAATTTAATAAAAGGTACGGTATTATGTGAGAGGTTGGACTAACATTTACACTTTCATATAGTGCTACTATTGAATTTATTCTACTTCTCCACAGACCTAAGCACTCTTCTAGATTGTGGAGGTGGATCCCAACAATGAAGGATAAATATGCATCTTGATGTGGACTCTTCAGACCATCCATGTGCATCGGTGCAAAACCAAGAAGGTTAGCGGGGTATTTCATAAATTACTTCCTTTGTGTTTTCAGTTTCTATTTATATGCTGACTAGAGTTGTATGATATGTTCCATCTGTGTATGAGACTCAGATAACCATAAATTGTCTATTTAATAATTTAATATATCTACAAAATTGCTAAGTACTCACATATTTTATGTAGATGAATGGTATATATTTGTAAAGTGCATTGCTCTTTATTTCACACTGTAGGTTTGCTATGTCTTGTTTAAAGTATTAAGGGTAGAGGAAACATTTTTGACAAATTACATTACTTTTTTACTGTTCTAGGTCAAAATGTTTACATTTAATCTATGCCAGTGAGTGGTTTGATAAATGCCATAGTTAACATATTTTATTTAATTACAGTGAATCTAATATTTTTAGTCCCATTTTATCACCGTGTAATCATGAGAAATAACGTTGATGTATCTCTCCAATTCTAAATGTCATCCCTGAGGCTCGTTTTTTTTGTCTTTCTTGTACAAACTGACCTAACAGCAATAAATCCTTTCACCGAAAAATCTTGCAGTGCACTTCTTGTATATTATATTCTTTCCTTTATATTCTTGCAGAGGTGTATGTAGGATGGCACAATAACCATTTTGTTGATAAAGCATTATCCTGACTATTAAAGAAGAGTTTCAGCATTTTGAAAGTTTATTTTAAAAAAGGTGATGCTCTACCTTAAATGCAAACTAATATATGTTTTTTATCCTATTTTAAAAAAATAATTCTCATTACTATATTGCTATATTATTGTATATGTCAATATACTAAAACAAACTGTGTGACTCATTCTATATAATAAAACATTCTATATAATAGTTTCAATAATATAGTTTATTATATAAAGTTTGTACATAAAATATAGTTTATATAAGCTGTTGATTATAGAATCCACTGATAAACAGGAAGAGCCATTTGCGCAGAATACCCCTCTTTGTGCTGCATACAAATTTAAGTATTTGTTTATATTTTAATTTGAACAACCATCTAATTAGGCACATCTACCTAATTTGAAGCATTTGCCTTTAGAACAGTCCGAATACATTTTAGGGATGCTGCTTAAAGTTGGCTACAATGTGTCCCCTTGCAAATCTCTACTCCAATCAACTGCAATCCGATCTCTACTCCAAATAGCTTGTTCCATTTCATCCCACTGATGCCTTATTGCATTTGGACCAGGTGCCTGGAAAGGTCACTGCTATAAGATGCATTCACTGTCTGTTTCCTGTAACCATTATAGGACTTTCCTAGTCTTTTAGTTGCTGTAAAAGTTCATTTGAAAATGAGTTCACAGTTGCCATTCAGTTGTGTAAAACAATGAACCTTGGTGGGGTCATCAGTTGAAATATCTCAACCATGACCAATTACAATAGTTGCTCATTGTGACTTGCTTATTTGGCACCACAAATGTAGTCAAATGTTATTTAATTGAGTGTAGGTCACCTTTCATCAAGGTCTTTTTCCAACCTCATTACTTCAGTTGACTGAATGATTTTAGGGCAGTGGCCGACTCACAATACAGGTGTGATACTGTCAGGCTTAATATCTCCAACAACATTAAATTTGTTCCTGATATAAACATGGCAGATCGCGAGAAGCCCAATATCATGCACTATTCAAAGGTTTCTGTCTGTCCATGTTCCCTCTGAGTGGAATAATCTCTGTTTGTTGATACCTGACTACCTGTTTCAAAACAATTTTCTGCATATTTGATGCTATCACTGATTAAACAATGAATTACATACTGTAGTTAGGGTCAGCATACATGTTAAAGGATCATTTTACATTCTTTCAACCATTAATACTTAGTTTAATACAGTGAAATATATTTACTCTAATTATTGTGAAGTAATCAGAAATATTAGAACTCTGAATTCATATAAATTAATTGTGGTGTTGGTGGAAAAAATATTGGCTTGAGACAACTGTATATATGAAACTCTACATAATATAACTTGTTTAGTATATACTTTATGTTAACCCTGCCTCACCCAGCACTAGGTGATGTTCAGTAAGGGAAATACTGAGCAATCAAATACAATGTCAGCGCTTAAACCGTTGATATCACAATTAAATAACATTAGGCTTTTGATGTCATAGAGCAATGTATCACAGTTCAATAAGAGCTAATATAGTACTTTGCTTTATTGTCAGCTACTAACAGGCCCCCCCATGCACAAAAGTAAAACTTCAAATGCTCATTTGCACAGTGAGGCAGACAGACACCAAGTTATGTAAAGTTGACTTGTTTCACATTGTGCAGTCATAATGGATTTTGGATCAATTCACCTTAATTCTTAAAACTTAAACAAAACTCGTTTTTATTGTCTATAAATTGAAAATTATTTGCTTCTTGGAAACATATGTTGTGGGTCTACAGCTGCTCTTATTTGATTGTTTAATTTGTCATAGTAAAGAGATTTTTTTCTAAAAAGCCAAGTCATTAATACAATTTATATGCATAAGCAGTTTTTACATTTTTTACATCTTATATAGGAAGTAAGGTATATATATTCATTTATTTCCACTTCAGTTAATAAGCTTTTTACCATAGATGTTATACTAGAGTTGTTGTTTTTTTGTTCAGGAATACTGTTGAATTTAAAGAAGTTTGCAGCCTCTGATTACAGCTGTGGTTAACATCAGATTAATTAGTTGATCCCCAGAAAGGAATATACTCTTTCTATTTGTTTGGATGAACATTCTTCAGAATTACAAATTTGCACGAAGCTTGGGAGAAATAGTATCTTGGACAACACTCTGGTCATATTACCACCATTTTAAGAGAAAAAGGTTCTAGCCATTTTTCATGGCTACAAAAAGACCTCTCCACATAGGAGCTGTACCTCTCATTATCCAACTATTGTCAGCATATTGACAAGTGGAGTATGGTGTGGAAATAGTATATTAATCTTTTTTTAGAAATACTTAATATGGAATTATCATTTAAAATGTCACATTAATGTCCAGCCTACTGGCATATTTGAACTACCCCCTTAATTAGGGAAAACTTTTCATTTTTTTACTTTTTAAGTCCTTCTCGTTGCAGCCTCATGGATATCTTAGGAATGAGGGATGAAAGGGGCTCTCTGTATTTCATCTGATCCATTTGTAAATTTTAATATTTTAAATATATTGTAGCAATAAAAGCACTTCTGTATATTCTATTCTCCTTGGTGATATTAAAAACATCCAGCTGAAAGTAATGGTTCAGTGCCCACTCACTACCTCCTCAAAGGAAGGGCAATTTTCATTCCACTCATCAAAATTTAGAGATGTTCACTGACCCCCGTGTTTTGGTTTTGGATCTGGATTAACTTCTTGTTTTGGTTTTGGATCCCTATTTTTTTCTAAAATCCCAATTGTTTTTCTAAAATCACATAATTTGGCTCTTTTTTGTTTGTTCCTACATGATTATTAACCTCAATAACATTAATTTGCAGTCATTTCAAGTAAATTTTTGTCAAGTGACAAGAACACTGCTACCCCTCCTGTTTTTGTATGAGCAATGGCACTGAGCAATGGCACTGGAGACTGGAGAGTGACAAGAACACTGCTACCCATGTTTCTGTATGAGCAATGGCACTGAGCAATGGCACTGGAGACTGGAGAGTGACAAGAACACTGCGACTCATGTTTCTGTGTGAGCAATGGCGCTGGATCTCCTGGGGAGTGAGGTACTTATGGAATCCAGAACCCGCGAGACCCGACAACGCAACAATGATGTTTTGCCTCGATTCAGATCCGAGGATGCGCAAAACTATTAAGCCGGCTCGCGAGCCGGCTCGGATCCCCTAAGTTCGGGTGGGCTCAGATTTCAGAAAACCGAGCCCGAGCATCTCTAATTCAAAACAGTTCTGCAGAAAAGCTGGGAACAGCTCCAATTATTAGGTAACCTCCACCCATTGAAGTGCATTATACTGTAATATCTACTTCCATCTAACACAACTTTTACACTGCCCACAATATCAGGTGTACTATTGTGGCTAGCTCACCAAACACAAAATTCATAAGTGACCTTTTTTGTCTGGTGAATTTAGAAAGAGCTATTATGTGCATCCAGGTGCACAATACTTTTCTGTAGGCAGATCAACATTTGTGGAAAGGCCGCCTATGTATTATTTCAATTATACTTGCATTGTTATCTGTTCATTATTATTATATTTCTAACGTTTCTGGCCAGGGTACAGTACATTAGTCATATTCATGAATCTGAGACAACTAGTTGTTGGGAATCCACACTTCCCTATGTGGGATAGTGAACTGTGTGCTTCCAGAGGGAATAAATGAAGGGGGAGTGGTCCCAATCCCCAATAATAGTAATGTAACACATGTTTCCAGGCACAGTGTGGAAAGCAGATTGATAGTCACAGATGTGTAATGACTTGGTGATACAGTGTACTTGTTAAATCAGTAGTGTGAAGAAACGAAAATGCATTAGGCAATCGCAAATGTTCTAATCAACATATTAAAACAAAAAAGCAGTAACCAAATTCTCAGTGCACTGGACACACATATATAAACCAAGAATCAATACAAATGAAACTCAGTCCAAAAAGCCGTGCATGGATAGCACCAGACTTTATCAATATTATACCCCAAACCAAAGTGTTCCTAATGGCAGATATAGATGCATGGTTGTCCTAAAAGTACATTATGGCTCCTTGCATCTACGAATTGGGCCAAAAGACCTGGGTAGGAGTAGTGAGTGTATAAAGCAAGTCTGGTGGGCTCCAAATAGTGTTCACAAGGTTAACTTTTAAAATTTCATACGGAGATACTTTCTCCACATACAGATAAGGCAATGGTGGCTGGTGGAGTTCAGATCGGGCATAACGTGGTGACTTGCCCTCATATTGGATTGTTGCTTGGGAAGCTTGGTCCAAAAATGACATCCTTCCACTCAGCAGCTGTTGGATCCTGCACAGCTGTGTTCGTGGCATCTGTGTGCCTGTATCTTTTGCCGATCCTTCGCGCATGCACAGCGGCGCTGTATTGTTCCATCTCCGTGTGATGTTAGTTGGACATTTGGGGGTCTATGCATCAATAAGATGCGGTACAGCTAAATATGCATCGCTGCACATTGCAGTGATGCATATTTAGGTACCGCTAAGATGCACCATGCCTGGGCTACTCTGGGAGCCCCGGCGAAGTAACCCCTCTCCTGCAATATTTTTTTCCTGCTTACCGGAAAGGCTCCGCTGTTGTTGGACCTTCCCCTTTCCCCTCCCCCGCCTCTGTAGTTGTGCCTTGAGATCACTGAGTTACTGTGCTTATTGTTACCTGTACTGTGCTGTCTCACCTCGTTTTGTAATTTCGTTTGTCTCTGTACGGCGCTATGGACACCTAGTGGCGCCCTATAAATAAAAATTAATAATAATAATAATAATACCGGCAGCTTAGCATTGTCGATGACAAGAGGAAGTGCACTTCCACTGTACCTGATTCTGCAAAGCCAGAGAGGTTTCAGCGGAATCCCATAGGAAATGACAGGTAACACCATCCTGAGGTGGCGTTACCTGTCTGTGCGATGCGAAGCTTAACAAAGCTTCATGCATTGCAGAACATTGCAGTCCCCATAATAATATATGGGGACTGTGATGCTGCACAGTGTCGGCCTAAACGGAGGAGATCTCTATGAAATCTCCTCCGTTAGGCAGTTAATACATAGCAAACTTACTTAAAAGATGCGGAAACTTGTGGTATTTGACAAAATGACAGGTGCCAGCATCAGGACTTAGTCTTAAAACAAATTTGAATTTTGCTTTTAGCATTTGACGATGTCTAAAATGAACACTAAACAGTTGAATAACTTGTGCTTTCTTGTTACATTCATGCAAAGTTATTTTGCATCCAGACATTTTACAGAGATATCTTAAAAAAAAAGAAATCACTTCATTGCTGATTTGTTTACAACTGACTATCATGTGTTCAGTGGTGGAGTAAGATGAACTGGGGCCTTAGGATATATGTATAGGATGGATCCTCCCCATCCAACATTTGTGAAGGCAATGACAAACTAAAATGTGGTGCTAAGTAATGTCAAAGAGAAAGTTAGCTCATGCGGAGAGGAGGGAAAAAGTAATAGAGGGAAAGGGATGCTTAGGAACAGGTGGAGTGAACCAATTGAACTTTAAGGGAGGAGGAAAGGATTAGTCCCCTGTTTCTCATTATAGGTTGACAGACAAGGAGCTGAGCCAGTCAGGGCAGAGGGTTGATCCCCTGTGTCAGCAGCAGGTTATCTAACATGGTGGCTGGCCACTAGGAGAACCCCAATGCCAATGTTGGCCTCAATCAGCTAATGTCAAGCAGACTAATGCCCCCCTCAATGCATGCCAGTTAATAAAAATGTTTTTAAAACAGCATTATTAAACTTTATAATTACTTAGCCCTTTAATAGTATCAAATACATATTCAAATATTTTTTTCCATTAAGCATAGTAATAGCTATGATACTGTAGTAAGTCATATCTGGTACCTAAAATGTATTGTAACGGGTGTGCAAGATATATTCCATTTTTTCCCTGGCCTGGGTAGGGCTTTGCAAGAAATATTCTCTAACTGGAGCTTAACTGTAATGAAAACAAGACACAGACATTTATACAATAGCTGGTGGCATATATTTTGCATTCACTGTTTGCAGGAGAAGAATGTGATTTAAACCTGGAGATGTATTATATAAATTTAATTTAAAAAATCAGCTCTAAGCATGAATTTAGTATGCAGTGTCATAGAAGCAATTTAACGTTTGTGTTGATTTCATTTGTTAGATAACTAAATGTCATTCGAGTACCTTATCATTTTAAATTCATTTGCGTACTTTTTTTCTATTTCCAGCAGTAGTCTTGTGTTTTCTTACCTGAAGAACTTTTTCATGTTCAAATTAATTAGTTGACATTTTGTTTAACTTTTTTTTTTAATTAAAAAAGGATTCAACAAAATGTTATAAAATGTATTTTCACTATAAAAAAGGAACTTAAGGTGGCTTAAAATTACGTACTTTGTTCTTTAATGTTGTTTAAGATATTCTCTTGAATGAGAAATCATCGTAATATTATTATGATGGGAAGAATATCTTTATGAGTACAAATACTCATTATTTTGCAATAGTTTTATGAACGCTATCAAGACAATTTTCCCACATTCAAATGACAACTAAACTGAAATTCTGATATTTTCATATATAAAACATGAAGAAAAATACATTGTTTAGACTTATACTGATTTTAAACTGCAGATTGGTTAAAAAGGAAAAGGGTGATTCAGTATTTCCTCCCCCTACCATCGTAAAACATAAAAGACATATACAATGTCTTTCAGACAATGACGGAAAAAGGAAAAGTCAAGGTTATTGAGTGTTCAGTTTATAAATATATATATATATATATATATATATATATATATATATATAAAAATATATATATAAATATATATATATATATATATATATATATATATATATCTGAACTACAACTTTATGTAGCTACAGCAAAGTATTATGATGAAATTAAATAGTACAAATATATTTGTGCACATAATTAGATGAGAGAAAGTTTACGATATTTATATTTTTAAACATCAGTAACCCCCAATTACACCTCTGTTCAAGGCTATCCCTACAGGAAAATGCTATCCCTACAGGCAAATATTAAAAAATGAAAAGTGGTAGTGTAAATCAAAAGATTACACTGATAAAACTAGCAGGAAAAACTGCTAGATAGCGCTATCTAGCAGTGATACATAGTATGGGCTATGAGGTGCTATCTAGCAGTTATTCCTGCTAGTTTCATCAGTGTAATCTTTTGGTTTACACTACCACTTTTCATTTTTTAATATTTCGCTAATTTGTCTCTTTGTTAAATACCATGACATTATTTTAATGCATACCAATAAAAATTTGATATATATTTTATCTCATTGGTTCCTTGAGTGCCCCGTATATACACACCCATTTTCCTTGTTCTATGCCTATTGTTGAATGTGTATGGGTTGCACCACTCCTAGGTTCGGACATTAAGACATTATGATTATAAATAATTAAGAATATAGTAATATTTAATTATTTCAATGTAAAACCTCAACCTATTTCCTAGGAGGTTTTAGGACCTACCTGATGCGGTACAAGCTTTGTATATACTGTGTTTTTGTTGTTGTTTGCATCAATTATATACCAGCACGGGACTTTCTACCCAGAAATTTTGTGGAAATAATACTTCTAACACAATCTGACCTATAGCAACCTTTAGTATTAGTAATGATCTTTTAAAAATACAAGTAAAATGGCAGGGGGATGTTGACGTCGAATTCAGTCTTGATACTAGTGACCACGATAATCCAATCAGAGGCTGGGTTCAACCTCTGCATGAACTGAAAAATGTATTATATAAACAGACAAAGGTGTTTTGGAACAAAACCACGTTCAATAACTATCTGAAGCACCAAATGATTCCAAGAGGGCTAAGACCAAAACTTTAGCCTGCTTTTTATCTGGTCAGCACTGAATTGAAAAAGAAATGGGAATTGGCTCTGACTAAATGTTCCAATGAGTTGATAGATATTCCTATAGAGCATGATAATTGGCTCCTGAAATCATATTCTGAGGAAATTACAACATTAGGAGATAAATTAAAACAATATGAGAGCCTAGACCAATACTAAAAAGCGTATGACAAGTTCAAACAAGAATTAGATAAATTTGAGAAGGTCATTATTGACATAAAATGTAATAAATTTGCAAGGGACAGAAATGATTATCTAAATGATAAGGTATTTAAATGGCATGAGCAGAGAGCCAAAAAATCTGTCTCAGGTTATAGCACCTTGAAGGTCGAATCATCTGAAAATGCGACCTCTGATCACTCCCACACAATTATAGAGGTGCAAACATCAATACAGGATTTTTTAGGCACAGGCTCAAGACAAAGGGAAGAAGGAGGGGTTCTAAACCGTTATGAAGTTGGGGAAGAGATACAAAGAAGGCCCTGAAGGATAAGGAACTTCATATACAGCAACTACCCGCTCGGAGATACAACAGCAGAAGAAAACAGTTTTAGGGGATACTATGTGGGTCATTTATTTGTCAGATAAATTCATCAGTACAGATCAGATTACCCTTTTAGAAAAAGCTTTATCTTTCTCGCCCTCTCGACACTTCAAAAAATTTTAGTGGGAAAAAGACTTGATACCCTACTCTAGAAAGCTCTTCTTACAAAAATACTTTTTCAACAAAACAAGAGAACAGGCCACTACTTCTAAGTTATACCTTAATCCTAAAAAATTACATTTTGAGTCCGCAGAAGAAGCACTTACATTACAGATTTTGGAAGAACTGGATACATCTAATAAAGTGATAACCTCTGATAGGGAGATCAATGAGACACCTACGGTGTTAAAAAATAAAAAAAAAAAACATCTTTATGCCTGATATTTCTATATGCCCTCTGGTAAAAACCTATATTATTATTATTATTAATTTTTATTTATAGGGCGCCACTAGGTATCCGTAGCACCGTACAGGGACAAACAAAGTTACAATACAAAGGTGAGACAGCACGATACAGTAAACAAAATGCACAGTAACTCCGTGATCTCAAAGCTCAGCTAGAGGGGCGGGGGAGGGGAGAGGGGAGGTCTGGTATCCAAGGATTTGGATTGCCTATATTATCAACAACAGTGGAAACTTCAAAAGAAATTTAAACTTACTAAGGGAGAATTAAGGGCACTTAAAGAGATCAAAAGTTGGAACGACATAGTGATTAATCCTTCTGATAAAGGTGGTAATGTGGTGCTGTGGTCACATACTAAATACTTACGTGAAATTTAAAGAGATCAAAAGTTGGAACGACATAGTGATTAATCCTTCTGATAAAGGTGGTAATGTGGTGCTGTGGTCACATACTAAATACTTACGTGAAATTTACCGTCCATTTAATAACGCTGATTGCTATAAGCGATTTAAATTTAACCCAACAGCCAATTACCAATATAACATCTTAATACAAGACGCTATCTCAACAGGAATTATATCACAGTCGGACTTTGACTTTCTATCTATTTATCCTCCTAAAATGGCAACATTTTATATTCTTCCTAAGGTTCATAAGGATGAAAACAATCCACCAGGCAGAACCATAGTTTCGGGCATAGGTAGTTTCACAGAAAATACCAGTAAGTTCATTGACAGACATCTCTGCCAATATGTCACCAGCCTTTATTCTTATGTTAGAGACACATCAGATGTGCTAGCAAATATACTACATAAGCAAGGCTTATGGGCTGTAAGATAATTCCTAGATATGGGACAAAAGGATGACCTAAGTGATTTTATTATGAACTTACTGGAATTCGTTTTAATTAATAATTATTTTGTTTGTGAAGGAAAATTCTATCTCCAAATTAGAGGGACTGCGATGGGCAGCAAGTGGGCACCCATGTATGCAAACCTCTTTCTTGGTTGGTGGGAGAGGGAGAGGGTGTTAACTGAAGACAACACTATATATATACTGGCCACATAAATACTTGGCTCAATATATAGATGATATATTCATTCTATGGGACGGGGAAGAAAGTTTGTTTCAGGAATTTACCCAAACCCTCAAATCCAATGATTTGAACCTTTAACAGCTGAAATACATAATAATAATACTTAATTTTCTGAACCTAATGATTTTCAGGTCTATGGATGGCCAATTAAGTACGGATAAATACCGGAAGAAAACGGCCACTAATAGCCTGTTACACTCTACCAGCCACAATACCCAGCATGTAATTCCAGGCATTCCAAAGGGAGAAATGCTTAGAATGAAATGCAACTGCTCAGATGAACAGACCTACATCCGGAGAGCGTAAGAACTCAAAAGCAGATTACTATGTAGAGGCTACAGTAAACTAACTATCTGCAGGGCTGAAATATCAGTTAAGGGAAGGAGTAGAGAAAGTCTCATATATTCATCTTCCAAAACTTTGAATATAGACTTCAAGATCCGTATGGTTGGCACATTCTGCTCCCTGAGCTGCGAGCTGAAATCCAGCGAGTAAATTACCGTATTAACGGTTTTCCCACGCAGGATTACCGTATTAATGGTAATATTCTTTGAGCGCGGGATTTTCGGCGGTCCCGCCGTCAATTGAATACCCCCCTTAGGGGCCATTTCAATTCGGCCGTGTTATTCTAGGACTAACGCGGTCTGTGCACTATTAATGATAGTACGGTAAAAGTGCGCAGTATCACCGTTAGTACAGTAACTTTAAAGCTGATTTTTGCTCGCACCTCTCGGGCCGCGAGTAAAAATCCAGTCTAACATTTCCGTATTAAAAGTAATAGTACTAATGCCGCGTTAATCCTAGACTAACATGGTCGAATTGAATCTGCCCCTTAAATACTAATTTAGAGATTGATGTAATCCATTTGCAGCACTTATAATATGCATTTCTGTACTGCACATGCATAACAAAATGAGTCCACATTTAGAGTTGAATACTGTAGCGGCACATGGAGAAGCATGTCACCCATGCTCTTACATATGTGCCCAATTTTGACTTACATGTATATTTAAGATATGCCTTTTGAGATGCATATCTTTGCAAGACCCGTAGCCATTGATTAATTTTCCATGTTAATGATGATGGCCAAATCTTTGCGAGGGATGTATTTATGTTACAGGCTTTGTAAGCTTGTTAGGCTGTTAGCTAGTGAGGATTTCTTCAAAGTGAAGATTTTTTACAAGTGCATTAAAAATTTAGATAGCATAGTCAGAGTTACACAAGAGTTGAACAAGAGGAGAACAAAAGAAGAATACTCTATCTGGAAACACTGCTACATGAAGACATCATTCAACAATCATCTGTATGCTCTGAAATCCTCCACCACATGTATTGTGTACTGCCTGCACACACCCTGCTGATCTGTTTCTCAACCTTAATTCTTGCATTTGCTGTTTTATTGTGACTTGTTGGTTTCACTTATGCTTTGCTTGTATTCCCACCTTCAAAACATACTTGTTGCTCCACTTACCAAGTTTCTTTAACTGGTGCCCCTGCTCCCTCTTGCACACTGTTCATCCACAGCTACCTCGGTGCACCTTCCACTGTGGCTAATGTTTTATAATATCTCTCCACTCCTGCCCTATGTCACTGTCTTGTCTAACTTGTCTCACTATCCCTTATCTCTACTGTCCTAACTACTTCCCATTGCCTTGCTGATCCTTTTACATCCTATCTTCCTCTTCACTCTCCAACTACTTCTACAGTCTCTCACTTTACTCACCTGTCCTGTTCTCTTTTCCTCACCTCACTTCTAACCTGTCACAGTCCTTACCTTCTGCTATACTCTCATTTGTCTTTTCCACACATTTTTTTTTCTCTCCTATTTTATGACTCTGCAAGGTCTCAATTACTACATCTCCTGTACCTTATTACTCTCCATTCAACACTTCCACCCATGCCCCCTCATGGATCCCCAAATCACTACTCCATACTACAGACCCAAGCCTATCCCCTCTATCCCCTGTTGCTCCCCCCTCCACCACATCTCACCCTGTCCTCCCTGAACATCCAATTCCGCTAACCTTCTTCCTATCATTCCTCTTACTCACCTTCCCCATCCTGTACACTCTGGAATGCAAGATCTGTGTGCAACAAACTCACTCCCATTCATGGCCTCTTCCTCTCTCATTCCTTTGGTATCCTGGAGCTTACCGAAAAGTGGATCTCCTCCTCTGATACTGCTTCCCCCACTGCACTCTCCCATCGGGGGCTTTCCCCACACTTACCGTCTTGGGGACTGCCAAGAAGGTGGTGTAGGTGTCCTACTGTCTCCTGGTTACACCATTAATATTATTTCCCCTGGACCCTCCCTCTCCTTCTCCTCCTTTGAAGTTCATTCCATCCGCCTCTTCTCCCCTCTCCACCTTTGTGTTGCATTCATCTGTTGTCCGCCTGTCCGTCCTCTCAATTTCTTGATAACTTTGCCGCCTGGCTTTCCCATTTCCTTTCTTCTGATCTTTCCACTAGTATTTTGGAGGATTTTAACATCCCTACTGACTGTCCTATTACTACTGCTGCCATTAAATTACTCACTCTGACATCCTCCCATGGCCTCTCCCAATGGACAACTTCTGCCACCCACCGTGATGGTTACTCCCTGGACCTAGTGTTCTCCTATTTCGGTGACATCTCCAACTTCTCCAATTCTGTCTTCCCCCTCTCTGACCACAATCTCCTTTCCCTTATCCTCTTTTTACCCCTTGCCCCACCTCTCCCACCCAAAGTCACACGCACACTGTGTCTCATCAACAACATTGACCCCATCATCTTTGGGTCCTCTGTCGAACCCTTACTTGCACCCATTTTTTCCCTATCATGACCCAACGCTGCTATCTCTCTTTACAAAACCACACTCTCTGTTGCCCTTGATACTGTAGTTCCTGCCTCCCCCCTTTGTCCCTGCCAATCTAACCCCAACCCTGGCACTCCCCCTCTTACTTGTCTCCTCCAAAAGGGCCCCCGCTCTCTTGCCAAACGTCCCTCATCTCCTCCCTGTCCTCCAATAAATCCAGACGCCTCTTTGCTACCATTAATTCTCTACTGTACCCTCCCCCACCTTTTCCCCCCTCATTGATCACCGCTCTTGACTTTGCCACCTACTTTAAAGACAAAATTGTGTCTATACACAATGATATCTGTTCTCGTCAAACTTCCCCCTTTCTGTCCTCTCTATCACTCACTTGGCTCCTACCCACCTGTTACTGTGCCTGATATACTCTCTTTTTTCTCCTCCTCTTCTTCTACAACCTGTCCTCTCGATACTGTCCCCTCCAAGTTCCTCTACTCCCTCTCAACCAATGCCGGTTGTCACCTTGCTCACCTTGCTCACCTCTTTAACCTCTCTCTCTCTACTGGTATCTTCCCCTCGGCCTTCAAGCATGCTCTTATGTCTCCTATTCTCAAGAAACCTTCCCTTGGCCCATCCTCTCTCTCCAACTATTGCCACATATGTCTGCTTCCTTTTGCTTCTAAAGTTCTCGAACGACTTGCCTTCAATCGTCTGACCCACTTTCTCTCTTCCCACTCTCTTCTAGATCCTCTCCATTCTGGCTTCTGTCCCCTTCACTCACCTGAAACTGTCCTCACTAAAGTAACAAATGACTTACTCTCAGCTAAGTCCAATGGTCACTCCTCAGCCTCTCTGCTGCTTTTGACACCGTTGATCCTACTCTTCTTCTCACTAACCTAGGTCTTCGCGAAACTGCTCTCTTCTGGTTGCCTCCTACCTCACTGACCGCTCTTTTAGTTTGTCTGCGTCTGGCTCTACCCCCCTCCCCTCTTCCCCTTTCTATTGGAATCCCTCAAAGCTCTGTCCTTGGCCCTCTGCTCTTCTCTCTCTATACCACCTATCTTGATGAACTCATTCAATTATTTGGCCTCCAATACCACCTCTATACTGATGACACACAAATCTATCTAATCTAAGTCGCGGTTGGAAGTGACGTCATTTGGTAGTGTCGCCCTCTCCTCACATCGGATCTGCCCTGTGTCTGTTTACTGGTAAGTAGGTCTTTCTTACATGTTGCTCTCTTCAGTATCATAATAATTCTGTAGGTGTAGACACTGTCTGTGTTTACAATATCGCAAATGCAATTACCACCGCATCCTGTCACGTCTTTTGCTGCACTCTGTGTGAGTGATAGCACTACTCACACTTATCTGAGCTACTGACATGTATTACCTCATCTATTTGTTACTTGATTTTGTATCCGGCGCTACGGAATCTGTGATGCCTTATAACTAAATAAATAATAATAATATATTAAATTAAAGTTGCACATGCCTAGGAAAAGATCACAAAGGTGGAATATACCTTTAACTTATGTGGTGTGCAACATTAAGTGTCATATACATTTGTATATAATAGTTGTTATTCATGCATTTAGCAAGTTTACATGTAAATATGTCATCAAGAATATTGTATATTGTACAATCACGCAATTGTGTTGATTATTTCTTAAGAAAAAGCAAACTAAATATAACTACCTTCAAAAAGGTTCTTGTGACTATTGATTTTAAACTAGGCAAGTTAAATGGAAACATTTGTTATGCTTGAGTATCAGCTAAAAGATGTTAAGTGCAAAAGGTTAGCCTGCTCCTAGGCATTGTTACCTCTCAGTATATATTGCACTATTTCAGTTTCATTTTATCTTTACTCCCTGTGTTCAGTTTTTTTATGGGTTAGGAAAGTAAGGTTTTAATGTGTGTTCTTTATTCAACTGTGCCTTATGGGTGTACCAGACCTACATAACTTATACTATGAGTGTTGCTTTTCCCAAAGTCCTATTTCCCAATAAACACTAGCTCCATTCGACTGACATTCCTTAATGACATTTGCAACTATGGAAACAAACTGTGTGCTGCACTGATTGTTCCCATGGTTACATATATTACTAGGAAAAGTCAGTTCCTAATAAATGGTAGCAAACAGGGCCATCTTAACAACATTATGGGCTCCTGGCAAAGCAGTGCACTTGGGCCCCTACCTACATGACAACTCACAGGAATAAAAATGTAAATTATCAATAAAATTAAGTTTATATTTATTGGTACCTGCGACAAAAATCACTATTTAAACATTAAAAACATGCTGTACACCTGTGCGTTGATACATAGGTGAATAGATTTTTTTTCTATTGGGCACTGCCTATGGGGCCCCTATGCTCATGGGGCCTCCTGACAACTGCCCAGCGTGCCCAGGGGGAAAGACAGCCCTGGCAGCAACAAGGTGTTTTTGAGTTGTAAGCAGGCAATTTAAAGCAGAACTCCTATTTTAAGTATCAGTAGCTATTTCAGTAAAATGTACTAGCATGCATAATAGTTTTAATTAGGATAAAAACTTTTTTTTTAGTGGAGTTACCCTTTAGCACAGATGTTGTTTTTTTTTTAGGGTAATCTTTAGTAAGCTATCTCAACTGGACAAGCTAGGCTGGGGCAGGATAGCATCTGCCCCCTATGCCATTTCAATTTTTAAGTTTTCAGGTATGCCATCTTCATATGGCCACACACAAATAGATGTGGTTGGTGGCTGAGAGGCAGGCAGAATCCTACCCGGCAACTCTGATTGTGTTTTAAATACAATTTGAGTGGCAAGACTGCATCTTCTGTCTGCTTCTCAGCTGCTAAGAGCAGCCACCCTGTGTACTGCTGCACTGTACTCCCAGGTACAACAGTCATATTCAGTAACACACTGATTGGTGGATGGTGTTGGCCATTTACCAATCAGAGTGGTGATTGGATGAAACACCACAAAACAGAGTGCAGGATGATATCATATGGTCTGTAAGCATGCCAAAAACAGTGAGGGACCGCAGCATGGGTAATACATTTAATTGGGTCACACCCACATATTTGGGGTTTGATTTTTACATCAATAGTGATTAGGGAAGAGGGGAACTCTGCTAAACCACTCCCCTAAAAAAATCTGTTTTATCATGTCAGGGTGCTTCATTAACATTGCCTGTACTGATGGTTGTGCTTTGCAATATTTGAGACAATAGACCAAAGTTAGTAACAGGATTGTAAATAGGCTGAGGTCAGTATCAAGAGTGGAAATATGAATCAAAGGGCAAACCAGAGGCAAGCTCAGGAAACAGGTGGAAGTCAGATTCCAGAGATACAGGTCAAGAACAGAGCATAGAAAATTAATAACATGGGAAGATTAGGTGCAAGAGTTTAATAATCTGCCACTGAACGTTAAGATCAGACACAGTTAAATATAGTTTAAGTGGAAGATTTACTTTGAGCAAACTCAAGTTGTTTGATAAATTTATACTTAAAAGTAGAGATGTTCACTGACCCCCGTGTTTTGGTATTGGTTTTGGATCTGGATCAAGTTTGTGTTTTGGTTTTGGCAAAACCGCCCTTTCGTGTTTTGGTTTTGGATCTGTAACTGCAAAATAGCTAAAATATGCTAAAATCACATAATGTAGCTCTTTTTTTGTTCCTACATTATTATTAACCTCAATAACACTAATTTCCAGTCATTTTCAGTCAACTTGAACACCTCACAGGTCACAATATTATTTTCATACACTTTCAGACAAAGACTGCAGCGAGCTGGCTGGATGCTAAGTGACAGAGCAACGACACAAACATAAGACAGTTCATAGCATATATAGGAAACATTGCCACACAGCAGTGGCAGAAAAAAAACAAAAGTGGTGTAAGATGGAATTGTCCTTGGACCCTCCCACCCACCCTTATGTAAGATATTGAAAAGGACATGTACAGTTTAACAAAGCAAGCACTCCAGCTACAAGGAGTGCCACTTTTGTGGCTGAAGTGCTTGGTTTGTTTGGACCACCACAAAACAAGCTACCAACAGCTTTGCTGCCTTAAGCCCAACAGTGCTGTCAATGAACTCTACATTATTAAATCATGTCTGCTTTACTGCATCGTTAATCTCCTTCTCCTCTGTGGATACCTCCCTTTCGTCCCTGAAGAAATGCCAAACTTGAGTAGACACAGGAATGGATATTACAATTGGAGTGGCATTAGATCTGTTTCAGACAGACTGACAAGGAACATGTGGGCAGCATGGAATCCGTCATGTTGGAATACGCTGCATTGAACAGAGATTTAAACCAATATATAGATGCAGTTGAGGAGACCGTACTTAAGTTAAAACGTGACCCATAGATTGAGATCCCGGATTTAAGAGAGCTTATCTATGAGAGATACACTGCGCTTCAGATGAATAATACAGTGGAGGCCCTGAGGCAAAATGATAAATATGTCCAGTTTAATTAACAGCCAAGGGACTAGAGAAAGCAAATGGGTGTGTCACTGGCCCCTGCAGACCAAGCTTTGGAAGATGAAGACGAGGAGATTGCCTTCACCCAGAGCACTCCTATAACACAGCTGGAGATGGTGAACCCAGTGAAAAACAAAGTATGTGGTCACATGTACGAGAGAAAAGCAATTGAAAGGATGATTGAAAACAAACTTCAAAAGGGTAAGATGTCCAAATATTGGTTGTGATCATTCTAAGATGAGTATATCGGATCTTGTTCCAGACAATGCACTAAAAAGAGCCATTAACATTCACAGCAAAAAGCAAACTCATCATTGAGCTTTCAATCGGCCCTAATCCCCAAAAAATTAAATATAACTAGGAACTTTTGATGTAAAGTGCAGATTACAAACACTTTGTGCAATTTTGATGAAACAGCAGCAAAGTGAAAGGTTTGAGTAATACATAAACACCTCTATTTAGACATCCATGCTTACATTACTTCTGCAAGCAACTTTGTTAATAAAACTGTTGTCTTGATACTGTTAAAATAATAATAATAATAATAATAATAATACTCCACCATTCTTTGGATGTTGATAGTAGGATCAGGTGGAGTTACAGCAGAGGTGTCACTATTTTTTGTCAATTATTTTACAATATACCAGACCAGATGTCAAAATGTTGTGCTGAGTCATCTGCATCATCAATGGGTGTCTTGGCGAAAGCTAAGTTTTGCAAAGCACACAACAGAACATGTAGGTAACATTGGCACACAGCGGTAGCTGAAAGGAAAAGTGGTGCAAGATGGAATTTTCCTTGGACCCACCCTTATGTTGGATCTTAAAAAAGACATGCACACCAAGCAAGCACTTCAGCGACAAGGAGTGCCACTTTTGAGGCTGAAGTGCTTGGTTTGTTTTGTTTGGGCCTCCACAAAACAAGCTAATAAGGGGCTTAAGACACCTAAGCTAGCAGTGCTGTTAATGAACTGTACTGTGGCAAGATGTTGTTGTCATCATCCTCAGCCTCATCCTCACTCTCATCAGTGTGTACATCATCCTCACACATTGTTAAATCATCCCCGCTAAAATCCACCATTACAGAAGACTCTGCACTTTGATGTAATTGGCAGTAAAGGCCTTCCTTGTGAAAATTGTAATTCATTTTTATGAACATCATCTTTTCCACATTTTTAGGAAGTAGCCTCCTACGCCAATCACTGACAAGGTTCCCGGCTATGCTGAAAACTCTTTCTGAGTACACACTGGAGGGTGGATAGCTTAGGTATTGCAAAGCGAGTTGGTACATGGGTCTCCAAATTGCCGTTTGTTCCTCACAGTATGTAAAGGAACTGTCTGACGTGTCTATTTCTATGCTGTTGTTAAAATAATAATCCACCATTCTTTGGATGTTGATAGTAGGATCTGGTGGAGATACGGCAGAGGTGTCACAATTTTTGGTCAATTCTTTTAGACGAGACCAGATGTCAAAATGTTGTGCTGAGCATTCTGCATCATCCCTTAAAAAAGAAAGTTTTTTCCTAGCAGTAGTTGACTGAGAAACTGAAGGAGGAGACGCCATCCTGTCACATAACACTTGAGTTGTCATCTTGCTCACCAGTAACTCCTTGCATCTCTTGAGATCTGGGTCAATGTCATGGCTTGTGAGGTAAGCGTGGATGACTTTTCGCTGTTCCTCCACCGTCAAAAGCATATACAGGGTGGAATACCACCTTGTTACCTCCTCTTGCTTCAGTTGGTGGCAGGGCAAATGAAATTGTTCTTGAAGCTGTTGCACTCTCCTACATGCTGTTGCCGAATTCCGGAAATGTCCAGATATTTTACGAGCCACAGACAGCATCTCCTGCACTTCCCTGTCATTTTTCAAAAAGCTCTGCACCACCAAGTTTATTGTGTGAGCAACATATGGAATGTGATGGAATTCATCCAGCTGTAATGCTCTCACAATATTGGTGGTATTATCAGAAATTACATATCCTGAGGAGAGTCCATGTTACAATGATATCTCTTAGTTTTTGTAGCAGATTGTCAGCTGTATGCCTCTTAGTGAAGCCAGTGAAACACACAGTAACCTGCCTCTGAAAAATGTGACGTAGTTGGGTACATGCTGCTGCTGTTCTTGATGGTAAAGTCGAATCACCAACCCAGTGGGCTGTCACAGTCATATAATCTTTAGTTTGCCCAATTCAGCTTGTACACGTATCTGTGGTTAAGTGTACAGTGCGTAGAATGACATTTTGTAGCCCAATAATTACATTTTTACTGACCTTCTTGTACAGGTGAGGATTTTTTTTTTTACTAAAATGGTGTTGGTAATGTGGACACAAGACCTAAGTTAACAGCCTAAAACCAGCTGCATAAATAGTGGATATTGGACGCAGATCTAATACTAGCATAGTTGCCATGGCATCTGTGATCCACTTTGCAACTGGGTGACAGATTTTATACTTGCTTCCTCTTGCAAAGGAATATTTAAAAGTCATTTGTTGTAAACTACTAGAAGTCTTCTTCTTGGTCTGCTTCTAGGATTAAGATTCACAGCCCTCCTGGATAGTGGATGAGTCATCTAGCCTTAGCAACTTGGATGCAGGACTAAGTCCGATCGCTACTGAGGATATTGATGAGGAAGGTGTTGTGGGTGTAGATTGCTCGTGCCAGGATCTGATGAGAGAAGGGACCTAGCCGATGCTGGAACACTTGTTGTTATTTTCTTAGCACGCGTTTCAGATTTTCCCAACAGTTGCCATGAACTCGCTTCAAATGGAGTAACATGGATGAGGTTCCTAGATGGTTAAGGTCCCTACCTCTACTGACTGTGGATTTAGAAACACTAAAAATATGTAGATAACTGTTGTCAGGATTTGGGTAAAAATAATTCCACACATAAGATGTGGATTTTTTGGTCTTATACCCAGGCATGACAATGGCCTTCTTCTTATAACGTGCAAGAACTGCTTCCAGTGGGGCAGGACTTACACAAACAACATCATCATCATCAACATCCTCATTAGCGCCTTCATCAACTACATAAATATACCTCTTATCATTTTGCAATTCCAAAGAAGCATCCTCAATTTGTGTATCACCGGCTACACTTGGGCTGCTCATCCACACATCTGCACAAATGTTGAGAGGAGGCTTCCTTATGAGTACCATATCAGAAAGGTCAGGCTTACACATAGCACTCGTGGATAGATTCTCCTCATTTTTGAATCTGAACATACATTTTCTGCTAATGTCTTACTGTTTTCTTCCAGCTTGGCATTTACATGTAAAAGAATTTGGGCACCACTTTTTGAGTCAGAATGACAAAGTCTTGCATTGTCATGACTGACCTTAGAAGAAGATGCCTCACTGACAGTTGCCACTGCGTGTGTAGAATGGCATGTTGCCAATTTTATTTTTTTCTGCAGTTACCTTTGCCTTGATTACAGATGCTTTTTTCTTTACCAAGGTAAAAGGTGTTTTTTACATTTTTATTTATCTGACTTTAAAACACTATGCACTTGAATATAGGCTTTAGCAGATGACGTAGAGAGATTACCTGTTTCTGGGCGAGCTATGGCACAGTAGTATGTGACTGGAGACTTTTAAGAATACTGCCAGCCCTATTATTTCTCTTTCAGCACTGAACTCTCCCACCTCTCCTGTTTCTGTGTGAGCTAAGGCAAAATAGAATGTGACTGGAGACTTTTAAGAACATTGCCAGCCCTATTCTTTAGGTTTCAGCACTGTAAACTGCCACCTCTCCTGTTTCTGGGCGATCCATGGCACAGTAGAATGTGACTGGAGACTTTTAAGAATACTGCCAGCCTTATTATTTTTGCTTTAGCACTGAAAATTGCCACCTCTCCTGTTTCTGTCTGAGCTATAACTTTGTAGAATGTCACTGGATACTTTGAACACTGGCAACCCTTCTCTTTAACTTTCATTAATGACGCTGCCCAACTCCACTGGAGACTGCCAAGAACCCTGCTACCCCTTCTGTATCTACAAAACTGGCGAGATCTGACCAAGGGGTAGGGGGAGGTCTGCCCAAGTTCCAAGGGGGCGCGAATGTACAGAGCCTGCTCGGTTCGGTACTCGGATTTCTGATGTTCGGGTGGGCTCGTTTTCTGGGAAACCGAGCCCGAGCATCTCACACTCAGCATGCTCAAGGTCTATGATACAAACATCAGCAAAATCAGTAGGTTCCAAAGTCCAAAGCTGACATGCTCATCTGGAAGCAGAAGTCCCTGACATTTTGCATGTGCTGTTCTAAACATTTAGAAATTACAAAAGCTTGAACTTGAACCTTTGTCACTTCAAGGAAGACACAGCCTGAGATACAGACTGAGATTTAGGCAGTAGGAGGTTTAGGATCCCACAGAAGAGTGATGTGAGGTCCTGTTAAAATGATGTGGGAAGACAGCTGTGTCAAGTACCTCTGTATGAAATAAAATGCACATATTTAACTTGTCTCCAGAACTCACAGGTGTAAGGACCTGTTGTATTATCTAAAATGATAAGCAACAGATTTTAAAATGAGCTTGTGTCAACAGAGACTCTCAAAGAGATAATCAGATATGTTGTTGAGACCTACTTTCTTAGGCTGGGTACACATTTCATTGGTTTCAGGCAATTATCAGGCCAATCACCCGATAAATGACTGTTTGGCCTGATATCGTATTAGTGTACACACTTAGACGATAAACAATAGTTGTTCCAAAGCACCAACCATCGTTTGATTGTTCAGCAGAACTAAAAATCTCATTCAATTATGAAACAACGTCCTTCCAATCCTGCAGTGTATATGCACTCACGATCAGGATCTCCATAAAGTTTACAGAGTAATGATCTTTTCCGCCAACAGTTGAAGAGCACAGACCTGAGGGTAAATCTTTTAAAACATGTTTAGTGTGTACACATGGATCGATATCCTGATAAGGACTTTTTTTTCAATTGTTGGTACAATCGTTGTAGATAACACATTAGTTGGAAAATTCTGTTGTGTGTACCCACCCTTACCTGGAGCATAAAAACTGAAGAAAATATTCATTTAACACAAATGAAGAATGTGACTTACTTTTGTTTGTTTTTTTTAAAATTTAAATATTATTGGGTTTTACACACATATACAGGTTATACATGTACAATCAACAAAATGGCATGGTATGTTATTGACACTGAGAAAATCACATCCTGGCACCAGTCCAAAATGTACACAGAAATCTGTAAAAGAGATATGCCAACCCATACACATACCTGCTAATAGCCATATAACCAATAACATATAGACAAAGACAAAGGGAAAGAAGGGAAGGGAAGGGGAAACCACATTAGGGGGGGTCTGGCAAAATTCCTCATTCAAGCTTCAGTTTAGTTTAAAGCTCTGTTAACCTAGTAGGTTATGTTCTGCCGGACACACGACGCACCCAAATGGTCCATCCAACCAAGCCAGCCCTCGGGTGCAAAAATGGGGGGAACAAAACCACTCAATCAGTCAAATTTGAAATCAGGGACTCTGGAGAGTCCAGAAGATTTAACCATGGACCCCAAATAGCATAATACATTTCAAACGAGTCTGTGGTTGACAAGTGCATCTCATCTATGATCCTATAGTGTTCCAATCTATTAGACCAGTCCCGAATACTTGGAGGCGGGGTTGATCTCCATTTCACTGCGATTACTGCCTTCGCTGCCGAGATAATAAATTTTAAGAGAGATTTTTTAAAACTTGATAGAGGCATATCAACTTTATTTACCAGCCAGAACACCGGAGTGTTGGGTATGTTTTGACCTAGCAACTTCTGTAAGATGCTCACCACCAGGGACCAGAACATTTGCAACACGGGGCAGTCCCACCAGATGTGCAAAAGAGAACCAGAACCCTGGTTGCATCTCCAACAAGTATCGGGCACCCCGCGGAAGACCTTCGCCAGCTGAGCCGGGCATCTGTACCACCTGGTAATTACGTTATAGTGGGTTTCTAGGATTGAAACATTAGGAGAACATGCGTGAGCTGCCTGAAAGATTTTAGACCAGTCTGCCTCTTGTAACTCAACTCCTAAATCTCTCTCCCACACTTTGGTAAATTTTGGAGGGGATACGAATAGATGTTCTACCAAAAGCTTATATATGGTTAAAAGGGAATGTGAGGGACATGGTGACCTGAAACACAGAGATTTAAACACCGTTAAACTCTTAGAAGTGTGTTGTTTTGGGAGACCCTGTGACAAAAGGTGTTTAATCTGTAGGTATCTCCAGATCTCTGCATTAGGCAAATCCCATTTGGATTGGATCTCTGTGAATGAGAGAACCCCCATAGCACCCACCAACTGGCCAACACAATGGATCCCTGCTTGAGACCACTGTTTGAAAGCTAGCGGGGTAATCCGTGGAGGGAACATTGTGTTATTACATAATGGGGTTAGTGGGGAAATTGGAGAGGAGATACATGGAAGGGCTCTAAGCTTAGACCATTTTGCTAACGTGGGACCTAAAGTAGAATGAGAAATTTTAGGAATACTGGATAGCCAGAGTAATGTGTCAGCCGGGGATTACAGAGAAAACTACTCAATTTCCACCCATTGTTTCGACCCGACCCTACTAGACATCTCCATTATTCTAACCAATATTGCCGCATCATAGTAAGAGGAGAAGTGAGGGAGTTGCAGTCCTCCCAAGTGTCTTTGTCTAAATAATATTTCATGCTTGAATCCAGGGCGTCTCCCACACCACACAAATTCGCGCACCGTTCGTTGGATGCCCTTAAACCATGAGTCCGGCACGTGAAACGGCAAAGTCTGAATAAGATATAAAAGACGGGGAAGGACATTCATTATGTTATATTGACCTGACCCATCTAAGTAAAATTCTTACTCTGCCACTCCCTCAAGTCAGCTCAGACCCTGCCAAAAAGTGGCCTGAAATTGAGATCATAAAGACATGCGAGGTCACTAGGGATTATCACCCCCGGGTATTTTAATTGGGAAGGGTGCCAAATGAAAGGAAAGGCAAGTTTCAGCCCCTCTACCACTGAAGCTGGGGTCTTAATATTCATAGCCACCGACTTACTATAGTTAATTTTAAAATTAGATAACACGCCAAACTTTTGAAACTCACTGACCAAATTGGGTAAAGAAACAACTGGATTGGAGATAATGGCTAAAAGGTCGTCCGCGAATAACGCAAGTTTATGCACTTTCTCGCCAACTTGTAGGCCCGAGATATTTGGGTTGGCCCTGATAGCTCTTGCTAATGCCTCCATACACAACACAAAAATAAGTGGTGAGAGCGGACACCCCTGTCTGGTGCCGTTGTTCAACACGACTGGCTCCAACAAGTCTCCATTTATTTTAATCCGAGCCGCAGGTTGTCGGTAAAGTGCCAGAATTCTGTGAAGACGAACCAGTCCCAGATCCAGGTGCTCAAGGATCCCTCTCATAAAAGGCCAACTTATGCGATCAAAAGCCTTCTCTGCATCAGTGGACAAAAGCATTGACGATGTTGCTGAACAAGAAGCCAGATGAATCAGGTCTATCACCTTTGTGGTGTTGTCCCGAGCCTCTCGACCTGGGACAAAACCCACTTGATCTGCGTGAACAATTTCTGGGAATAGCATTTTTAATCTATTTGCAATAAGTTTTGCATACAGCTTAATATCCACATTAAGCAAGGAGATATGCCTATAGCTCGCACATTGGGAGGGGTCCTTTCCCGCTTTAGGGATCACAGTTATGTGCGCGTCCAAGCTCTGGGAGGAGAAAAAAGTATCCCTGGAAATCGCATTGGGGGTATCAATTTGTCTTTAAAGGTCTTGTAGTAAGTACTGCCTCCCCCGCCGCCCTCTCCTATGGTGGCCTCTCCTTCACCCACTCCGTCAGACCCGGAGCCCGTCCAGGGGGTGGTGTGGGCTTCCTCCTCTCCCCCGCCTCTACTTTTTGTGTCATCCCCCCTGAACCCTCCCTTTCCTTCTCCTCTTTTGAAGCCCACTCTATCCGTCTCTTCTACCCCATCCACCTCTGTGTCACTGACATCTACCGCCCCCCTGGTCCCACCACCCTCTTCATCGACAACTTCGCCGCCTGGCTTCCTCACCACCTCTCCTCTGACCTCCCCTCCATCATCCTCGGCGACTTTAACTTCTCTATCGACAACACCACTGACCCTGCGTCCATTAAACTGCTCACCCTCTCCTCCTCCCTTGGCCTTACACAATGGACCTCCTCCTCTACCCACTACCTTGGTCACTCCCTCAACCTAGTCTTCTCCTTCCTCTGTAATCTCTCTGACTTCTCCATCTCTCCCTTTCCTCTATCCGACCACCACCTTCTCTCTTTCTCTCTCTCCTCCTCTCCCGCTCCCCTCCCCACGTCCACTCCTACTCAATCTAGGCGCAATCTTGATGTTCTCGATCCTGCTACTCTGTCCTCTAGTCTTGACACTCTCCTTCTACAACCACACCCTCACCTCTGCTCTTGATGCCATCGCCCCGGCCCACTCTGTCATACCCCGTTGCTCCAAACCCCAACCTTGGCACTCCAAATTCACCTGCTTCCTCCAAAAATGCTCCCGTACGGCTGAACGACACTGGAGAAAATCCCGCTCCCTGGCTGATTTTCTCTACTTCAAGTTCATCCTCTCTTCCTATAGCTCCGCTCTCTCTCTCGCCAAACAATCTTTCTTTAAATCCCTTATCTCCTCCCAGTCCTCCAAACCCTGCCGCCTCTTCGCCACCTTCAACACCCTCCTGTCTCCCCCCAGCCCTCCTCTCCCCTCCTGACCGCCTCTGACTTTGCCTCCTTCTTCTCCTCTAAAATCAAGGCCATCCGACTCGATATCTCCTCCTCCCCTCCCCCGCCCGCCCCCCCAGCCTCCCTCCCTCTCCCTCTAGCCACCACTCCCTCTTCTCCTTCCGCCCCACTACGGGAGAAGAAGTCCACTCTCTCATTTCATCGTCTCCCTCGTCTTCCTGTCCCCTGGACCCATCCCCTCCCACCTCCTTCGCTCCCTTTCCCCCGCCACCTGCTCCCACCTCGCCCACCACTTCAACCTCTCCCTCTCCACCGGCATCTTACCCTCCTCCTTTAAACACGCTCTTGTATCCCCCATTCTTAAGAAACCTAATCTTGACCCCACCTCTCTCTCCAACTATCACCCCATCTCTCTTCTCCCCTTTGCCTCCAAAATACTTGAGAGGCTCGTCTGCAGCCGCCTCTCCACCTACCTCTCTGATCACTCCCTCCTCGATCCTCTCCAATTTGGCTTCCGCCCCCTCCACTCCACTGAAACTGCCCTGGCCATAGTCACCAACGATCTCCTCTCTGCTAAAGCTAGGGGCCACTTCTCCCTTCTCATTCTCTTGGATCTCTCAGCGGCCTTCGACAAAATTGACCACCTACTCTTGCTCCACACCATTCAATCCTTTGGCCTCTCCGGCTCCGCCCTGTCCTGGTTCACCTCTTACCTTGCTGACCGTACCTTCTCCGTCTCCACCTCTGGATCTATCTCCCCCCCTCCTCCCTTCCAGTAGGGGTCCCCCAAGGCTCTGTTCTCGGACCCCTACTGTTCTCTTTTTACACCTCTTCCCTGGGTGAACTCATCAGCTCCTTTGGTCTCAAGTACCACCTTTATGCAGATGACACCCAACTCTACCTTTCCTCTCCCGATCTCTCTCCCTCCCTCCTCTCCAGGGTGTCCGCCTGCCTCTCCGCCATCTCCTCCTGGATGTCCTCTAGATTCCTCAAACTTAATCTTGCTAAAACCGAACTTATTGTCTTTCCCCCCGCTCATTCCCCCTCCCCTTCTGACCTTTCTGTCACCGTTCTCAACTCCTCTATTTCCCCTGTTCCTCAACTTTGCTGCCTCGGCGTCACCCTTGACTCCTCTCTCTCCTTTGCCCCTCATATTCTCTCTCTCCCTAAATCCTGCCGCTTCCAGCTGCGCAACATCGCACGCATTCGGCCCTTCCTCTCCCAAGATGCCACTAAAGCTCTTGTCCACTCTCTTATTATCTCCCGCTTGGACTTCTGTAACCTCCTCCTTACTGGCCTCCCCCGCTCTCATCTCGCTCCCCTTCGCTCCGTACTCAATGCTGCCGCTCGGTTTATTTTCCTTTCTCGCCGCTCTTCTTCTGTCTCCCCCTCTATCAATCCCTCCACTGGCTCCCCATCCCCTACAGAATCGTGTTCAAGCTCCTCACTCTTACTTTCAAGGCCCTCTCCAACTCTTCTGCTCCCTACATCTCCAACCTAATCTCCATTCACGCTCCATCCCGCCCTTTGCGCTCAGCTAACGACCACCGACTCTCTTTCCCCCTGGTTACCTCCTCCCATGCTCGCATCCAAGACTTCTCCCGCGCTGCCCCTTTCCACTGTAACCAGCTCCCCCGCTCCATCTGAACTTCCCCCAACCTTTCTAGCTTCAAACGGGCCAAAAAAACCCACCTCTTCCTTAAAGCCCTCCAGTCCCCCACCTAATTGACTCCCCCTACCCCCCTCCCACTCCTGCCCTCCCTCCTGTCCCCCTCTTACCTCCCTCCTTTTCATTCTCCTTTTCCCCCCTCTCCGTCTCTGCCTCTGTTCTCCCCATTCCCTCTTCCTACCATTGCGTCTCTGTCCGTCTTACCCTCCTCTTAGATTGTACGCTCCTTCGAGCAGGGCCTCCTCTCCTTCTGTTCTCCACCACCTTAACTCTGCTCTTCAGCTCCTTGTCTCTTCCATGAGGTCCTCCTGCCCTTCTACCCCTCTCTCTACCCCGCTTGGGGCTCTCACCTCTCATCTAGCTGTACATTGAGCTTCGGAGTTACTGTGCTTTTTGTTAACTGTACCATGCTGTCTCACCCTGTATCGTGTTTCTGTCTGTCCCTGTACGGCGCTACGGATAGCTAGTGGCACCCTATAAATAAAAAATAATAATAATAATAGTAAGCAATGGTAAAGCCATCAGGGCCCGGACTTTTACCCCCAGGTGTAGATTTAATAGCCTCCCTTAGCTCCCCCTCAGTGAAGGGTTGTTCTAGTATGTCACTGTCTGGACTTGAAAGAGTAGGAAAACCCACCTCCTTCAGATATGTCGAGATCCGAGCTGAATGGGTGGAGCCGTCTGCACAACCAACCTGGGTCTCAAGATTATACAATTTGGTATAGTAAGTGTGGAAAGCACTGGCAATGTCCGAGGTCAGCTTACAGACTCAGTCTGTGCCTTCCTTAGTCGAGGCAATATAGGTCCTTGCTCGTTGCTTGCGCAAGGCCCTCGCTAATATAGAGCCCGGCCTATTACCCCACCGGAAGAAACGATGTCGACACCTAATAAAGTCTAATTTAGTCTCAGTCAGCTTATTTAACAGGTTGTTGGTCGCACAGGATTTATGTGCCGTCTCAAAGTCTCTAATCTGCTGTAATAATTGATCCCGTTGAGCAGTACGTTCTCTCTTAACACGGGAGCCCAATTCGCTGAGTTCCCACCTCATAACACACTTATGTGCCTCCCAGATAGTAATTCTGGACACCTCAGGAGTATCATTTTCTGTGATATAGTCATCTAATGCTGCGGCCAATTGATCTCTATAAGTTGTGTTTTGCAGGAGAGACTCATTAAGACGCCAGGTGCACTTTTTGGTCATGGATTGAGTGAGTTGGATAGTTATTGATATCGGAGCGTCGTCTGACCAAGTTATTTGGCCAATGGATGATGTTAAGAGGTAAGGAAGGGCCCTATGTGAAAGAAACAGATAGTCAATTCGTGAGTAAACATTATGTGGATGGGAGAAGAAAGAGTAATCCCTTTCTCCTGGGTGTTGAAGGCGCCATGTGTCGACCAGTTGGTGTTCATGAAGTACTCGTCTAACCTTGCAGTGTTGAGATCTACGTATCGTCGACCGACCATTAGAGGTGTCAAGTTCTGGTTGCAGGGTCCAATTGAAATCTCCTCCTACAATCAGAGTTCCCTCTGCTAGCTCTGCAACTTTTTCGAAAATCTGAGATATAACAGTGGTTGATCCTGATAAGGCAAGTATAAATTGACGAAGGTATACATTACATCGAATAAGCTACATTTAATCAGGAGTGCTCTTCCTTCAACAAGGCGAAATTTTTGGATGTTCGTAGAAGGGAGTCTCTTAGAGAACAAAGTAGCGACACCCAAAGTCTTACCCTCGCTATTATTACTGAAATACAAATTAGTATAGAAGCCATCTGAAAGCCGAGGGGCCATTCCTTGCTTAAAATGTGTCTCTTGGATGAAAACTACATCCGCTCCCATATTTCTCATTTCTTTTAATGCCCGTGATCTTTTCTCAGGGAGATTAAGACCCTTAGCATTAATTGAGACCAATTTGAGTTGAGCTGTCATGGGGATCTACATATATCGGAAGAGCACATCTGATGTCAAACAAACAAGCAAATTGAATCAGCAGTTGTAAGTACCAGGTAAACGTGACTTACTTTTGTTTATAACAAAATGCTAAAATATAAAAAGCATGTCAGAACATTCCATATTACATACTTGAATAACTTACAACATTGGAGTGTTTTAATGCAAATACAGATCTTATTAAAAGTATAATAAACAAAACAAGACACACCAACAAATCTTAAGAAGTCTTTCTAACTAACATCAGAGTGTCATGAATCAGGACAGCTAAGCACACATCAACAGAAAAAATATCTTTGAAGACAAATTTTCAAAGTCTGTCAGCAGTAAAACTAAGATAAAACAAGTTATATGTACTAAAGAAAATAATCCAGCTGAAAGGTTTCTTGTTAGTGTTGCCCCAGAAGATATAACACTGAAACACAATATTTGTGTGGCCTCAGCAAAGATTGAAAGAGCAGATTGTCTTTAAGTTTTTCCAAGACCAAGCAGCTCTTCCTGATATTGGAAAAAGATCACTATAACTTGTAGTACATTGTATTGTGTCAGGTTCATTATGTGCTTCCCCGAACTGTTTCTTTCTCTCAGCCACAATGTGGCAATACATTTAATTTGTAAAAGTTTAAGATTTTAAATGAATTAATCCTGTTCAATAATTACTGTTTTGTCATAATATACACATTGCAGTTCATTATTGTTTGGTATATATGGAGGTGTACATATCATTAGGTTCCATCAGGGCTTTGGCCACTAGAAGATGGAGGTGAGGTGTGCCCAGCAATGCCAATCAGCCCTCCTGAAGCCTGAATTTTTATCCTCTGAATGTGCATGGTGGCCACTTCATATGTAGAAGAGCAGAGCAGGGACCTCTTCTGAGCATGTATGGTGCTGGCGCATGAGCAGTGAAGCCCCATTCTGGAGCCCAGTGATACCATGTTCTGTCCCTGGGTCTTGCTTCTCCCATCCTTCTTTCAACATATCCAAGATACCTCTTGCTGGTCTCCCGAACAATAGCTCAAAGGACTAAGCCCTGTTAAGGCTTGAGGTACTTCATGGAGGGAAAATAGCAAATAGGGCTTAAGACTGTCCCAATCGTTTTCCCTTGCACCACTCATTATGTGCTTTAATGTGGGGTTAAAGTGCTTCACCAAGCCGTCCATTTGTGAATGGTACACGGAGGTGTGCAGAGCAGACACCCTTAACAGCTTACACATGTCCTTCATCAGCTTGGACATGAACGAGGTGCCATAGTCCATAAGAATTTACTTGGGAATTTCCAAACGCATAAAAATCAACACAAGCTGACTCATTGTCTTTCATATGCTTCGACATCTCCCCTACAGAGCTAAAGATAGCCAGGATAGATATTCATATACCTCTTAACACATCACATTACAAATCTGCTTAATTTTTTTTTACAAGGTTTAATATCTAGAATTAATCTATATAATACACTCATTAAATGTGAGGTACGATACACAATGGAACTATATTTGTTATTTTGTTTTTTTCATTTATGTTTTGTTTGGAAAAAATTCAATAAAAAATGTTTGATTTAAAAAAAAAAATCAACACAAGCTCTTTAGCTATGGTGCTGGACTTTATATTAGAGATGGGGGCGGGCTCGGTTCCCCGAGAACTGAACGCACCCGAACTTTGGCTATCCAAGTACCGAGCCGAGCAGGCTTGGTATTCTCCCGCCCGCTCGGAATCCAAATCGAGGCCGAACGCCATTGTGACGTCGTCGGATCTCGGGGCTCGGTTCCCGCGATACTTGAAGATTATAAATACACGCCTCCACAGCAATCCATCACCATTTGACAGAGGGAGAGAGCAGGGTGTAGTCACAGGCTGATTAGAGCAGGGACAGAGAATACAATATTCTGATTCCAATTGTGCTAACAAAAATCGCTAGAGAAGAGAGGAGGATAGAGGTTTTTTTTTTTTTCAATATTTGGCACTCATTATTTTGCCTAAATATTTCTGGCTGTCAAAATTACTATCTGTCAGCAGTATCTACCAAATAATTTTTAGCACTCCTCAGTGCTTTTGGAGTGTCCTCCATAATTGTGCATAAATATTTCTGGCTGTCAAAATTACTATCTGTCAGCAGTATCTACCAAATAATTTTTAGCACTCCCCAGTGCTTTTGGGGTGTTCCCCAAAATTGTGCATAAATATTTCTGGCTGTCAAAATTACTATCTGTCAGCAGTATCTACCAAATCATTTTTAGCACTCCCCAGTGCTTTTGGGGTGTCTCCCATAATTATGCATAAATATTTCTGGCTCTCAAAAGTCATATCTGTCAGCAGTATCTACCAACTAATTTTTAGCACTCCTCAGTGCTTTTGGGGTGTCCCCCATAATTGTGCATAAATATTTCTGGCTGTCAAAATTACTATCTGTCAGCAGTATCTACTAAATAATTTTTAGCACTCCCCAGTGCTTTTGGGGTGTCCCCCATAATTGTGCATAAATATTTCTGTCTGTCAAAATTACTATCTGTCAGCAGTATCTACCAAATAATTTTTAGCACTACAAGTGCTTTGGGCTGAGAATGGATTCAAAGCAGTCCACATATGAGCAGAATGAGCAACCAGGTTCTGTCACCAGTCCTGATGTTAGTGTTCCCAGTACGTCATCTGGGCAAGGCGATGTCAAACTACACAGTGTTTCGAAATCAGTCCAAAAAACACACACCAAAAAAAAATGTACTGTGTTGAAGCAAAAAAGAAGTGTTACTGAGCAAAAGTTAAGTGCCGATAAAAAAAAAAATTGCCAACATGCCATTCTACACAAGCAGTGGCAAAGAGAGAATGAGGCCTTCACCTTTGTCTATTAGTGGCAGATCCCAAAAAGTTACCGAGCCTACAAGTGGTGCACAACTACTGTTACGCATCAAAGCCAAGCTGCAAGATAACAGCAAGGCATTAGAGGATAATGTTTGCTCTGATTCACAAATGACACCAATCCCTGTGGAGAGTCCATCCAACAGTGGGATGTCTAATCGTGAGCATTCTGCTGATGTGTGCCTTAATAGCCCGAGTGTAGCCAGTGACACACAAATTGAGGATGCCACTTTGGAATTAGAAGAGGATGAGGGGAAGATTTGTGTAGGCAACGAGAGCGCTATTGAGGATGTTGATGAGGATGAGGTTGTTTGTGTAAGTCCTGCACCAGTGGCAGCAGTTCTGGCACGTGACAAGAAAAAGGCCATTGTCATTCCTGGGCATAAAACAAAAAAATCCACTTCTTATGTGTGGAATTATTTCTACCCAAATCCAGACAACAATTGTATAGCCATTTGTAGTGTATGTCAAGCCACAGTCAGTCGAGGGAGGGACCTTAACCATCTTGGAACCTCATTTATGTTACGCCATTTAACGAGAGTTCATGGCAAAGTGTTGGGAAAATCTGAAAGTTCTTCCAAAAAAATTACAAGCACTCCATCATCAGCTAAGACCCTCCGGTCACCGACATCCCGACGGCTACAAAATACACCCACCACACCATCCTCATCAATATCCTCAGTAGCGCTCGGAGTTAGCCCGGCATCCCACTTATTAAGGTTGGATGACTCCTGCACTATTATTGATCCTTTGAAGAAAGCGTTAGTCCCACTGCTGCTGCTGCTGTTGCTGCTGCTGGGGGTGAATCGTCAGCCCAGAGGCAGGTCAAGAAAATGAGCAGTCCTACATTTCAGCAATTAACTGTGAAACAATCATTTGCTAGAGGAAGCAAATATGACAGCAGTCACCCAGTCGCCAAGCGAATCACAGATGCCATGGCTGCAATGTTAGTGTTAGATCTGCGTCCAATACCCACAATAAACACAGCTGGTTTTTCACAGTTAATTGAGGTTTTGTGTACGCGTTACAGAATTCCATCGCGACACCATTTCTCCCCTAAAGCAATTCCACAACTATACCAATAAGTGTGTAAAAATGTAGAGATTGCGCTGAAAAATGCCATTCTGCCCACTGTCCACTTAACCACAGATATGTGGACAAGTGGAAGTGGCCAAACCAAAGACTATATGACTGTGACAGCCCACTGGGTTGGTCATTCACCTTCACCAGCAGGAACAGCAGCAGCATTTACACCACTATGTAATATTTGTCACAGGCAGGCCACTCTTTGTATCACCGGCTTCACTAACAGGCATACAGCTGACAATTTGTTACGCATACTGAGAGATGTGATTGATACATGGCTTATACCACTTGGACTCTCCCCAGGGTATGTCATTTCCGATAACACCAACAATATAGTGCGAGGATTACAGCTGGGTGATTTCCAACACATTCCCTGTTTTGCTCACACCATCAACTTGGTGGTGCAGAGCTTCCTACGAAATAACCGTGAAGTGCAGGAGATGCTTTCAGTGGCCCGTAAAATTTCAGGCCATTTCATCCACAGCATGTAGGAGATTACAGCAGCTCCAAGAGCAGTTTAACTTGCCCTGCCACCAACTTAAGCAAGAGGTGGAATTCCACCCTGTACATGCTTCAGAGGATGAAGGAACAGCGCAAAGACATCCAAGCATATTGCACAAGCCATGACATTGGGAAAAGAGGGGGGATGTATTTCACTCTTGCACAGTGGGGAATCTTTTCAGTGCTGTGCAAGGTGCTGAAACCATTTGAAGTTGTGATGTGTGAGGTGAGTGCAGACTCTGCTAGTTTGAGCCAAGTCATTCCTTTAATTAGAGTATTGGAAAAGCAGCTTGAGAAAATGAAGGAGGAGCTGAAAGCAAGCAATTCAGCAAAGTATGTTGGCCTTGTCCATCAAGTACTTCATTTGCTTCCCAATGATCCTCGAGTTATTAAGATCTGGAACTCGGATCAGTACGTTTTGACCACTGTGCTTGATCCAAGGTTTAAGACCTACATTGAGTCTTTACTTGTAAATGAGCGAGATGTGAACTTTTGCAAGGAGCTATTGCTCAGCAAGTTGGCCGCTGAACTGGGCCTCGGCTTGACGACGTATCCTCCTTCACTTGCTCAAGCTGCTGCCGCTCGTAAAAAATTAAATTAAATTTCCCAAAAAGAAGCAGGGAAGACGCAGGGGGCAGACCAGAACAATTTAACATCTGTCACTTTGCCCATAACTCCATCCAATACGAGTATAAACATGCAAAGGATGGTAGAGGATTACTTTCAAGAGGTAGTTTATATGGAAATGTCAGACAGTCCCTTTCCTTACTGGGAAGAAAATCAGGCCATTTGGAAACCCAGGTAGAAAACTTGATTTGCAATACTTAAGCTGCCCACCCTCCAGTGTGTACTCTGAACGAGTGTTCAGCACAGCAGGGAACTTAGTCAGTGATCACCGTAGAAGGTTACTTCCCAAAAATGTGGAGAAAATCATGTTTATAAAAATGAACTACATCTTCCACGAGGAAGGCCTTCACCATCCAAGACATCCAAGCACTGGCTGTTCTCTAATGGCGGATTCAAGCGGTGATGAATTGATAGTCTGTGATGATGACGTACACACTGATGAGGGTGAGGATGAAGCTGAAGATGATGACGATGACATCTTTTTAAAACTTTCTATGTAAGTGTAGGGTGCAATCTACCCCCAAAGAGGAAAGGGACTTGTGGCATTTCCATATCACGTACCGTCTTGAAAGGCTGCTGTTTGGGCAATTTCTCATTAAGGGTAGGGTGTCATAGACAGAGTGACCCCTAACTGGCTTTGTCCATTTCTCTTAATATTGTACAGTCTATAACGGCTGAAATTTTTTGTATTTTCGGCAAGTGGAGGGGGGCCTAGAGAGCCAGAAACCAAACTGGCTTTGTCCATTTCAATTAATATTGTACAGTCTATAACGGCTGAATTTTTTTGTATTTTCAACAAGTGGAGGGGGGTCTAGAGAGCCAGAAACCAAACTAGCTTTGTCCATTTCAATTAATGTTGTACAGTCTATAACGGCTGAATTTTTGGGTTTTTTCAACAAGTGGAGGGGGGCCTATAGAGACAGAAAGCAAACTGCCTTTTTCCATTTCTTTACATATTTAACTAAAAGTGTAGGGTGTAATATACATCCAAAGACGATGGCTGCATTGCCAATATGCATACATGGAGAGGAAGACAATCTGTTTTGTGTGTAGAATAAATGAAGGCCTACCTACCAGGAATTAAACAGTTTTTTTGATAATTTATTAGCTTTACAATTAGATTACTTATCTATGAAACAGGTGGAGCACTAAATTGGGTTATTTTAGGCCCAAAAACATTGATTTTCCAACAAAATAGCAAAACAAAACCAAACAAAACCAAAACCAAAACCAAAACACGCAATGGCGGTTTTGCAAATCCAAAACCAAAACACGACGGTAATCCAGATCCAAAACCGAATACAAAACCAAAACACGGGGGTCAGTGACCATCTCTACTTTATATTCTGCAGGGGAACTGCCTCTGGATATCTGGTTACATAGTCAAGCACCACTAATATATATTGGTGCTCACAGGCAAACTTCTCCAGTGGCCCCACAAGGTTCATACTTATATGCTCAAAGGGGACCTGAGCTACAGGTATAAGTATGAGTGGGAACAGGTTCTCTGTCAAATGGGACAAGACCAGCAATACCTTTTTACTGCCATACGTACACCGCACCAGTAAAGCTGAACTCATTCCGTGTTTTGTCTTCCCCCAGATATCCCCCACAGACATGTATATGTGTTGCTTTTGGTACCATTAATAGTTCTACCTTTTCCCCTTAACACCAGGGGGTAAATGTATAAAGCTGAGAGTTTTCCGGCGGGTTTGAAAAACCAATCAGATTCTAGCTATCATTTATTTAGTAAAATCTACAAAATGACAGCTAGAATCTGATTGGTTGCTATAGGCAACATCTCAACTTTTCAAACCCGCCGGAAAACTCTCAGCTTGATACATTTACCCCCAGGTGTTTATTCATTTGTTGAAAAGCACCAAACCTCTCTATACCTGTGGCAAGCTCTTCTTAAGACTGAGGGTCCAACTGCAGCACCCATCTTTGCAGACCGTGGTCCAGGCCAGGAATTTCTTGTTGAATGATCACAAGTCTTTAGCTCATAAGACCCAAGTTCATGCTCTCTCTTATCTGCAATCGGACCAATTTCATGCTCTCATTACAGGGTGGTATTCTTCACTGATTCTCCGGGAATCGCATCATTTTGAGCCCCCCCATGGAAAAATCATTACGTCACAGGGGTGAGGCCAAAATGACGCCATATGCGGCGCCCCTTCCCCTCATGCCCACCTCCACACTGAGACTCCTGGAGACCAATCTTCAAAGGTTGACGACTATGATATAGATACACACAGATATGCAGCCTTAAGGACAAGTGCTGGCAACAACTGTCTTTTTGTTTTGTATACATATAGGGCATTTATGCTGCAGCTAGTACTATGTATAATATGGGATTAACCAAGTGCAGGCTTATTTTTTTCTGTTTTGCTTCAAAACAATGCCTAATATTGTCTTAGCTGCTGTGTATCAGGTCTATTTAAGGCCTTTTTGGGTGTTACTTCCAAGCCAGCCCTTATTAGATGTAAACTCCTATACCTGAGAGGTGAGTGTATTTGATTTGATTTGCATTTTAATGGTGTTTGAAGCATGTATGTCAGTGTAGGACCAGCCTACACTTGCTAGGTACCCTTGTCTCTGGGGTGCAGGCTTAAAAGTTTTGATCAAAATATGAAATAATGTCTCATGTTTTCCTTTTACCAGATACATACATATATACTGTGGCAAGGACAAGCACTGATAGCTCTATTTTCCTTGTTATGCCATTGCCTTATAGTCCACTTGATATTGTGACTTTGACACTTCTAAGTATGCAATCATTTTTTTTTTTTATTTCTAAATGGACTGTACAGTACTGCCTTGTCCTGCTGTACCTGTATTAAAAAATCCAGCTGTGCCTGCATCAGGTCTCTCCCTGAGTAGTAGCTACTTGCACCACTTGTGCTTGTTGTGTAGCATTAACTTTCAACAGTCTCTTTAATATGTCTTCCATTGTGTCTGTTTGGTTGGGTGGGAAGTAGAATCTTCACTTCACAGCACTTGCAAAACTGGCATCTACAAGATGATGCTCAGACATAATTCTGATAATATCCATCTGCCTTATTTGTCATGATGGCAGACAAATTACACTTACACAATTTCTCCTTGTGATCCCTAGCACTGACAAAACACAGACCATCTGCCTATTAGATTAGCCATTTTGTTTCAGCATCGATCACCCCGCCCGCAGAAAACACAATGAAACCTAAGCTCCTCTCCCAGCTATAGCCTGATTGACAGGTGACAAGCCCATGTCTTCCTCCACCTGACACTACCCACCTCCCCTAAGTGTTTAAAAATGATAAAAACAGCTGCTCTGTTAGCTTTGAAGCCAACATAGTCTTTTATATAAAGAAGGATATTCAGATTGTGTTATTCAGATTGCAAATTTAGCAGCTACATCGTTACTATTTCTAGAATGAATGGGCTTTGGCCCTTAGATTATGTTTCACCCATACTAAATACTACAAGTTTTGTTTTTCTTCAGTGAACATGCTGTAATATGATGTAAAAAAAAGTCTGGAATCCCTAATGCTAGAACTTTTTAAAAAATATATGTAGTACTCAGACCTCAGATAGCACCTCAGAGGCCTCATCACTTTCTCAGCCTTGAGCTCTCATTTGATGAAGATCTTAGTCCTGGAGACCAGCATCTAATTGCTAGCCTGTTACAAGACTGTAAATGCCTCTCCACTCGGATAGTGTCCACTTCTCACTCGTATGTACTACATGCCCGTGATTGTCTATGAAGTGGCACCCAATACACTGTACCTTTTGTAGTTTAAATGTTTTTCCCTTTTAGGACTTTAGGGCGCTTAAAATTTTTCATGAATGTTAATTGCTTAAACTCGCAAATAAACTGTTCCATCAATCTTCATGTTCTTTGATGTGGTTATTATGACAAAGCTTCTTTAAATAAAATTCAATTTGTCTGTCCCATTCATCTGTTGAGAGGTTCACCTCTGCTGAATCTAACAGAAAAGGGTAGCTATCCTTATCCACAGTAAACTACCCTTCCACTCAACTTTCTTTCATCGCATGGATTTATATGCTCAGAGCTATATGTAAGGGGGCAAATTTAACTAAGTACAAGACCCTTAACTAAATAAATCAATAAGCAATCCTCTTCCATGCTCAAAGAGTACTACCTTGTGGACACCTGGGGGCTAGTGAATGGTATTGCGAGAGATTACATTTTCCTTTCTCCTCTTCTCTAGGTATACTTTCAGATATGTTTTTACTCACCACCTTTCTTTCTCCCCAATAGTACCGAGTGAGAACTCTATCCCATTATCTTGGACAGATCATGCGGCCATTTTAATTTAAATTGATTTCATTAATCGTCCTCAAAATAGTTCTGGCAGATTGACTATTTACTGCTACTTAACATTACAACTCTGTCTGAGAGGCCTTAAAGGCTTATTTTCTTCATAATGCTACACAGGAGAACTCACTCCTTATACTGTGGTATGCCCACAAAGCAAGCATTAGAGAAGTTCAAGTGCATAACATATGCCAAGAACAAGGGGAAAAAGAGACTCTCTCTAAATTATAAGCACAAATTCTCTCTCTTCTTTCTGAACACAAGACTTTCCTTTGCTCTTGGAAACTCTGGAAACTTACCTTAGGGGCCAACTCAATGCGATCCTGTCAAAAAAGCTGCTAAGACACTTAAGTGGCTCCAGCAGGAATTTTATAAGAAGAATGACAAACCCAACACTCTTTTAGCAAGTAAACTTAGACAGAAACCCTCACATAATGTAATATCTTACATAAGGGATGAATAGGCTGTTTGATATATGAACTGAAAAAGGTCTACGAAGAGTTCTGTCATTTCTATGCTGGGCATTATAACATTAGAAATGCTGCTAAGCCCCACCCCAATAAGTTAATTAGTTCCATGAACACATATCTCTCATCTTGAATTATTTCCAGTTTGTCTCCAATGATGTTCATATTTTGACTACTACTATTGCAAAGGAAGAGACAATTCTCTCTGCAATGAAGATTTCTTATGCTCATGGCACAGTCAGGTTCACTACTCAGTACTACAAGAAGTGTGCTGATATATTATCCCCAAGAAAATGATTACCCAAACCTAATCCTTATAGACTCCTTACAGGTTTTGCATACCTCCTTCCTTGCACATGTGTATTCGTTACTGACTAACATATTGTAATAGATCCACTCTGGCAGTACTAATTATTTCACCTGTTCTGCCCAGTGGGCCATGAGGACTGGGTTTGGGAAACCCTGACCTAGACTGACAGTGTTTTTAACTGCCTACTGGATGGCGCCTTTTATGATCCAGTCACCACTAGAGATAGGATAGTAGTTAAACTCCTGTAATGCATCCTATCATATCACTATGTTAAATGTAGATTGTGAGTGCTAAAATTCTCTCTAGCAGGCTCAGGGGTATATTTACTAAACTTAAAGTGGAGATGTTGTCTATAGCAACCAATCAGATTCTAGCTGTCATTTTGTAGAATGTACTAAATCAATAAGAACTAGAATCTGATTGGTTGCTACAGGCAACATCTCCACCTTTCAAACCGGCAGTTTAATAAATATACCCCTAAGTCTTTTGCCCTCTCATATCCACCCTGATCAATTGGGGCTTGTTTTAGATAACGCTAGGACAACAAGCAAATTGATTTATTTAATTAATAGTTCCAAATTTTCCTTATTTTTTTAATAATAAAATATTTGATCAAATATCAAACTAAATGTTTTTATTTATTTTACATAAAGGAAACACAAACAATTATGTCCTGCTATGAACTGAGGGAATAGGACTCCTGTTTGTCAGTCAGGATAGGCACTGGCAGAGTCAAGGTGTGGAGTCTAAGGGACTTCACCATGAACAGTTACCGCAAGGTGGTATGGACTTTGCTGCCGAGAGCCCGCAGGTCATGGCCCCCTAACTGCCACCTGACGTGACTAGCTGGAAAAATATCAGGAGAGAGGCACCAAATTAGTAGGTAAAAGTGGAGTCAAAATGAAGCCGAATGTCAAAGTCACATGCACAGATTCAAGACAAGGGACACACCAGAATCGGAGTCACAGTTACAGGTTCAAAACGAGGGGCAAAATGAAGTAAATTCACAGAAATTATTAAATTGCAGCTAATAGCAGGGAAAACTAGAGCAGGTAAGTCTTGACACTCAGGGATAGATTACTGCATAGAGTGGGGATTAAATAGCTCAGAGGGTTTGTCATGTGTCAGGAATCACATGACTAAAACCAGGAAGTATTTGTCAGAGACGGGTAAGTAAAGAAAGGATGCTGGCACTGGTGTTTGGAAAATTAATTGGTTATTTAGTATTTCAGTTTCTGTATATGTTTTTCTTTATTTCAACACATTTAAAATGATCTGATACATCTCATTATGTCTCAATATTACTATTCATGAGTAGTATAAAGCTAAATCACTAGAAATATAAATAAATAATATGTTTAAAAGAAATAATGTCAGTAGTGGGTGATAAAAGTATTTTTTATTTTATCTCTTTATTTTATTTATTTGCATAATTATTTCCGACTGTTTGACTTTGCTTTTAAACTTTTGTTTTCACTGTAATTTTCTGTTGGTGGCATTGTAATAACCCGTTAATTAAACAGAATAAAAAGAGAGAACTGGAAAAGAGGTTAGTTAAAATAAAATTCTGTTTATTGGTTGGATAAATAATCAAGTTTAATTTTGAACTGCTTGCAATAAGATCCATAGAGGAATATCATTTTGCTGTTGAGAACTTTACAGAAATTTCAGTTAAAAATAATTGGCTGTAGATATTTTTCTACATGAAAGCAACAAATGTTCACCCTACTCAGTTGATTTAATGCTTGCTTCCTACAGTGTCATATACCACGAGATCATTAAGCAGAAAACAACAAAAGTTTTCATACATCTTGTATATATGCTTGAAATGTGCATGACATCATACATTTTTTTAAATAATTATTTAATGTACAAAACATGTATAGTTTGCATAAATTTATTTTCATGCTGCTCATCTTCATCACCTTGGGTAGAACCCTCTTAGAAATAACAGAAATAACTGTTTCTTTTGCTTTCTATAATAAGGTTAATCAATATCTATGCATGATATCACTGACCCTGTTACAGGTAAATAATATATAATATATGTTATGAAAATGTAACATATAAATTCAGCAGAGTGCGTATACCATGAATTTATTAATAAAGACTTGGAGTGTGAAATCTCAAATAGTATTAGATCACTATTGCATGATTGAATGAAGTATCACATTGATATCACTGGGATTCATATCAGCCCAAATATGGACAACACAGCATTCCAGTGCTTGGGTACTGCTCTGAAAGACAACTTGTTTAACACAATATTGACTGTTTATGGTTAATATTGTATCAATTAAGCAATACACTATTATTATATTTTATGTGTCCAATTCTGTTCTCTTCACAATTCAGCGGGAAGGGGTCAAAGTTTGATATGGTCTGAAAAGATGTATTCTTAGTGCAGAAGGACAAACTTATTTACAAGGACAATGAGAAAGGTCAAGCTAAATAAAGTGAAGTGAGATTTATGATGTCACCAGTTATAACAATGTTGGTGTATGTGGTTTCTTTATTTTAAGGTAGCCAGTATTTATTAGAAACTTATTTACCATAGAAGTTAATTGTAAATAAGAGTATAGATCACCACATTGTGTAACAGTTGCCATTAAAATGTATAAAAGCTTGTACTTGTATGCACAAGGACACACTTCTCTATGTATGCTTGAGAAGTGTCCACATCTGATGTGAAAGGAATAAAGACGTCATATGTACTTCAGAAGACTATCTATCTATCTATCTATCTATATATATATATATATATATATATATATATATATATATATACACAAGTTAACCCGTGCATGATACTCATGCATTCTAGTCAAATCAAACTACTTAAGGTGTTAAAAAGGTTCTTGTCATGCATTTGGGCCATAGCCCAGGCCTCAACCACCAACCACTCCCCACTGTCACCCCCGGCAACCACCAACCACTCCCAACTGTCACTTCTCCTTCAAGAAATATATATATTTTTTTTAAATCTTTATAAACACTTTTAACAATTAATAAATTAAATTAACAAATTAAAAACATCTTAGTATACCAAATTTCAGCCCTTGCTGAATTTTTTCCCCACACACACTAAGAATTTAGTAGGTCAGTGTATAACTCCGCCCAACAGGTGGCGCTGCAGCTTGGTTTTATTTTTTACACACACACACACACACACACACACACAGACAGACTAACACACGCCACTAGGCATATATATATATATAGATATATATATATATATATATATATATATATATATATACACACACGCATATAGATATAATGTACATGTTGAGGTTGTGAAATAGTTTAAAAGATAAAGCGTTTTGTGAACAATTGATCACTTGCACATCAAAGAAATTTTACTAAAATATATAGGTTTATTTAACAAAATGGTAGCCCCAAACAGCAATAATAATATTTAAATAATAAACTGCAAATAGCACTACAGTCTGGCACAGACAACATACAGAGTACAATGAAAACACCTCACCAGTATCTTAGCCACTCTCAGGGGGTGCTGTCCATCCAAGCTTCTCTTGGGACGCAGACCCTCTCCCCTTTAAGGCTACAAGGTGATCCTGAGTCACTGTCACTCCACTTTTGGCAGACACACAGCTCCCCAAGATCTGGAGAGAGAATTCAGGACAAAGGAAGTACTCCAGGGACCAATTGTACTTTCCCTGTCTCCTGGCAAAGACCTAGCTCTCAACGCCAGTCTGAATACGGCTATCACTGGATAGTGAATGCCACTTTGCTGTTCTCTGGAGTTGGCTGTTAAAGGCAGAAATTACCTTCTCAGGAGTTATAGGACCTTTTTTTTTTTGTTTACCTTTTCACAGGTAGCAATGACTTGCTTTGATACAATTAGGGACATGTATTGTTCTGTGGCTAAACAACAGAGTTTCTTTAAACAGGAGAGATCACAATCATTACAGTTAAATATACAATGTAGTCTTCTGTAGTGAAACAAAGAGCTATAACTGTGGACCTTTCCCTATCTTAACACATGAGACACATGAGGCCCCCGGAGGGATGTACATTCCTACCGGACTAGTAGACAATAATCCTTTTGCCTAGGCTGAAACAATGGACTAGTCTGCATGTATACACAATATATATATATATACATACATAAAACTTTAAATATGACTGACAAATCTGGGGAACCAGAGGGCTAGAAAAAGTATATGTTTTTATTGTCCAGACATTATGAGAAACAAGGTGCAGACTGGTTGAGGTGATAGTAATACCTTGTTTTATCACACCATTGTTGTTTCTAACTTCCTGGGATCATCTTGAACTATTAGTTTAATTCAGTCCAAAAAAGTTCCTGGTGGTGATAGGAATATCCTTGCTTATAGTACACAGCCCATCTAGTGGATTTACGTACATTAATTCGTTATACAGCTCCACAGAGTCTATTCTTCAACAATTATGAGTACAACCCCCAAACCATTCCCGATAAGAGAGATTATTGGACTTTCATGATCATTGCTATACTATCTTCAGTGGGCAAACTTTATTTATTAAGTATGTTTCACTTATATATTTTCCCAATGCTGGCATCATCATCAGTACTGGACATGTCTCGGACACTATATTAACCAGGAGCGCTGAGGGTCAGGTTGCCAAATTATTGTGTGCCAGTCATCGTGTTTAGCACAAACATGCTGTAAATCAAACCCTTGGATTGTTCCTGACTACAAATCTTGGGTCACCCTTGTACTTACCATCTCTGCACCAATGCTATTAACTTGTGTGTTGAACCAAGAAACAATGTTCCTACTAAATAATAATATTGAGACTAGAAAAGTTATCAGAGTTCTTGCTGCTGTTTTGATTAGCTGGATTCAAGGTTTCTCAAGTCATAGACCCTCTTGTCTTGACTTGAAACATTTTTTACTTTGGTATGTATTTATCAGTAAGAGACCCAAGTATCACATGCTGAAGCCAAAGCTTTGTCATATAAATAAGACCTTAATTTTTTCCCCTGTAAATGTTGGAGTTAGGCTTTAATGAAATGGGTGCAAACTGCTTTGACTTTGTAATGGTTTGTCCACTAATGTTTGCTAAAACTATATACTATTGAGGCATTATTAACCAAGCATTGGTTTTTAAAAATCTACAATTTTCAGTGATGCAGATGGGACTTAAAAGGCATTTTCATTAAAGGCAAAACCTGGCATGTGGGTTTGGCATTTGGGTTTATATATTTGATTGGCTGACTGTGGATTCACTTCTGAAGGTGCCTGTTTAATTGCTTATGTTTATTATGATTATGTGAGTTTGTTTTTTAGAATTAAATGTTTGCTACTTTCATTCATACACGGGAAGAAAGATTATACCTGCTGTATTATAGAGGTTGTGACAGGAGGACCACCTATGCCACACTGTCTGTTGCTGCTGGGAAGCGGCTGGGCTTACTTTGCCACCGTTCTCTTACCTTATCCCAAATTTGCCCTCTAATCGCAGTGCTGCCACCACTGGACTCCTTAACGGCATCCAGAACCTCTGTTCTGGTTAGCGGGCAGAGCGGTGGTACTGGAAATCTGGGTCCAAACCTCAAAACCGCCAGAAACGGATTAGAGTTGAGTCTAATCTGTAGGTCACAGGAAATACAGCATGGAAAAAGTTGTCAAGCAGGTCTTGAAGCAAGTGATGTTTACTCGCTCAAGTGCCCTGATAAGGACAGCTCACACTGGTTTGAGGTACCAGTGATCAAAAGGTCAGAGGAAACAATAATGACTTTCAATACAAAGCAGTGTCTTTTTTATACAGTTTTGGGTTACCAGCTTAGCAGGAGGTAATCCATCCTCCTGTCTCTTTAACCAATCTGGACTGATTCATGCAGCCTGCACGTGAATCAGCCCAGAGAGGTTAATACCTTTTTACACAGAGGCAAGTGGCAGGGGGGATGTACTTTCCCCCCTGTCCACGAGCTGCCAAGGAGTGGCTCTCCCCCTGGCCGAAAATAGTACCAGAGGAATAGAGAACAGGTCCCGGGGCAGCAGCCTCTGCCTGCCGCTAGCTGAAGCTTTTTTAAATTCCGGCAAGGGACTTAGTTTCCTAGCACCCAAAGGTGCTGCACCTCCTGGATCTATTTGATTCCAGAAGGCTGGTGTGGACGTCCCTCCAGGAGCCACTGATGCTGGCTGCTGGGGTATGAAGGGGATCCAGGGATGCTCTTCAGCCCCAGTACAAGGTAAGTGCCTCTCCTTACTTTATTTACACATATACATTTGTTACATACATTTTAAATACACTCTGCACATTTAAAACACATAGTTACACTCCTGGCACCTAGTGCCGGGGGTTAAACCTTGCTGCACGCCTGCTAACTACCAGCGCTGTAGACACACTCATTTTTACATTTGTTTAGCTTCTATATATTTATTTACCTAACTACATGGCCCTATCCTAGGCACCAGCGTTTAACCCTTCATTTGCTGCGGTGCCGGGTATTGCTCTCCGCACTGCAGCGCACACATAAAAATACATTTTTATTTACAGCACAACATTTAAACATCAAGCTTATTCACGAGGCGCCTAGCGCCAGTGATTTAACCCCTCCGGTGCCGGGAGAGTTAATATCCAGCACCATCCATCTGGGGGACACTGCTATCATGGGGTTGTGTGAGTGGAGGAGGAGTTTGGCACTTAACTAGTTAACTCTGTTAATGTATGCTGCTGACAAATCCTTCCCCCCTGCCACTCCCCTGTAGCCTTCAGTTTAAGTATAAATCCCCAAGGAAGGGGAGTCAGACCAAACAGCAGAAAAGCAGAAGGGAAGGAACACAGTGTCCCCCAGATGGAATCAGAGAAATGGATTTATCGTGAGTATAAAAATCTTCTTTTCTCTTTCATTCTATCTGGGGGATACTGCTACCATGGGGACTTTCTAAAGCAGCCCCCTTAAGGGAGGAACCGCTCTGACAGCCCGTCACGTAGAGCACTATGGCGGGGACGTGGTTTTCAGCCCAGGTGAAAATCTGAGTTCTCATGTCCATTGCTCTGCTGTGGCGTTGTCGGGCGGCAGACGGACCGGTTGGCCCTGAAGGATGGACAGTGCACCCTGTAAGGCTTTTAACATGGCTTTTAGTTCCAGTATGTTGATGGGGAGAGAGGTCTCCTGAGCGGACCAGACCCCCTGAAGTCTAAGATGAAGAACCACAGCCCCCCATCGCCGAATGCTGGCGTCTGTGGATACTAAGGTCCAAGACCATGGGGCAAAGGACATGCTAACTAGCAAGTTTTCCCGGGCTATCCACCGTCTGAGGGATTTTCCCGGTTAAGGTGACAAGCGAATCAATTGACGTTCTAACTTCTGATGGGATCCTGACCATTTTTTTAGGAGGTCCCATTGGAAGCAACGTGAGTGGATTCGACCGTAAGGGAAAATCTCGAAGGTCGACACCATCTTTCCTAGTAGGCGCATGCATAAGAAGACCAACGGTCTGCTGCAGGACAAAACTCGAATCGCCGAGACCCGCAGGGATCGTATTTTGTCCTCTGGAAGGAATACTTTCTGATTGTTGGTATCCATTATCAGTAACAGAAAAGTCATTCTCTGGCAAGGGGTTAACTGGGATTTGGGGCGATTTATGAGCAACTCATGCCTCTCCAGGATCCTGATGGTAAGCTGAAAAGGTTGCTCGAGCAGGTGAGCCGAAGCAGCCTTGATTAGTAAATCTTTCAGGTAGGGAACGAATTGCACACCTCTGGAAAGAAGATAAGCCACCATCACCGCCATAATTTTTGTAAACACCCTTGGTGCAGTTGCAAGACCGAATGGGAGAGCCATGAACTAGTAGTGAGAAGATCCTACCGTGAATCTGAAAAGAGGCTGATGTGCCTTACAGATAAGAACATGGAGGTAGGGGTCTTTGATGTCTATCGACGCCATGAACTAGTTTGCCTCCAGTCCGTTGATAACTGACCTCAGGGATTCCATTCGAAATCTGACCACCTGCAGGTGAAGGTTCAACTGTTTTAGGTTTAAGATGGGATGGAAGGAGCCATCCGGCCTTTGGGCCAAAAAGAGGTTGGAGTAGAGCTCTTTGGTCTTCCGGAACTACTCGGATAACTTTCTGCCAAAAGAAGAGAGGCAACACAGAGAAGCATTGCCTGTCTTCTTTGTGGGTGGCGGAGCAAGCTGGTTGCAAAAAATCGATGAGGGGCTGAGCCCACTAGGTCTATTATGTAACCTCTTGTCATGATCCTGCAAATCCAACTGTCCTCCGAGGGCTCTGCCCACTGATTTCTGAACAGAGGCAGATGTCCCCCACTCCCGCCGTGACTAGAAGGGGGGGGGGTCACGCTGCTGGGACGACTTGTGGAGGAGGAGCAACACCTACCTCGGTGCGAGTGTCCTCTTGTGCCAGATGGTCTGGACCTGAGTGTCTGGCCCCTGCCATATGGGCCCCCTCGAACGGGCTGTCTACATGAGCCAAACCTGAGTGTCCTATTCTTTGGGACATTGACTGGTAAGAAGGTACTTTTGCCTGCTGTGGCCTGGGACATTATGCTGTCCAATTCCGGGCCAAATAACACTCCACTGGAATAAGGGAGGGAGTCCAAGGACTTCTTAGATTCAGTGTGTGCATCCCATGACCTCAGCCATAGGACACTCCTTGCCACTACTGCTGTTGCTGTGACAGAGGAGGAAAAGGAAGCTGCGTTCTGGGCAGCTTCATACATGTACCCTGAAGCCTCTTTGAGGTAAAGGGCCAGGGGAAGTAAGTCAGTATCTTGCAAAGCTGTAGCCAACTGGTCAGCCCATGTTTCCATAGCTCTGGCAACCCAGACTGATGAAAACATTGGTCTGAATGAGTACCTGCTGCTGTGTATATGGACTTTAAGAAAGCCTCTTCTTACGGTCAGTGGAGTCTTGCAGGGATGCTGTCCCTGGAACAGGGAGCGTGTTGTGGCGAGTTAAGCGTGCCACTGGTGTATCCACCCTTGGGACTTGTTCCCAATGGATTAGATCATCTTTATTTAGCTGGTATAACACCTGGTACCTTCATGGAAAAACAAAACTACGGTCAGGTTGTTTCCAGGAAGCTTCTGTGATCTCTTTCAACTCCACAGATGGAGAAAAACGGATCGCCCGTCTTCTGACCTTTTTAAATAGACTACAATCTGTAGATCTAGTCTCCTCTATGCCTGATGCACTGCTACCATCAGGTCATCAATACCCTGATATCTGGGAGACTCCTCTGGGTCCGTAAAGTGTGCGGAATCGGAATCTTCTAAAACCTCACCCTCCTCTTCTGAGAATCTCTCCGAATCAGAGAGGGACAAAAGGGGGTTAGAGGATCTGTGTCTCTTTTTCTTGGATAAATATCTTGGGGCATCCAAAAAATGATTTACCCGATCTAGGCCCTTGACAAAGGATGTAGACCAAGCCAGTTCTCCTGTAAGGGGGACTTGAGATGGTAGTGTGGAGGGATCTCCCGCTTGTCCAGAGACAATGGACTCTGTAGTCCCCATGGTCCCCCCTGAACTAAGGGGGGCCATCGTTCCAGAGGTTGAAGGGAGTACAGCAGCAACCACTGGAATTTATATGGGTTTAGAAAGCAGTTGTACCAATGTGGTAACCCCCTGCGTTATGGCATCCGCCTACACTGGTGTTTCCATTATAGTTAAGGCGTTAGTCTGTGCCTGCACTACCATGGGAGCCCCACTGCAGTCAGCACAAAGCACCCCTGGGTCCTGCTGTTCAATGGGTAATTTAACTTTACACTTGAAGCAAGTATAATATTTAGCACAAGGTGCTTTACCCTTGTCAGACATTTTAAGGTAACAGAGTTCAGCTATAAAATGTAATACAGGCAATGAGACAAGAAATAGACAGACGATACTAACTAATCTATGATTGGAGTCAAAAGATAGTATCCCTGTTAAGGCTATATGTGAAAGCAAGAGTATTTATGCAAGTAATATTCTAACTACTAATATATTTGCATAATTACGTTTTCTAATACACCTCTATCTATAATATAGTGAGAATAGAAAATGATTTTGGTACTTAGCCTTCCCAAGTCTAAGCTGTCTGGAGTTTGTCAGCAGCTCTGCTTATCCCTCAGAAGGAGCTGATTTCTCTTTTCCCAGGCAGATCTTGGAGTCCAGAGTGCAGGCGGGGGAGCACTATTATCCTAGCTCTCCCAGTTCTTCACTTGCTCCATTTAATAGGGCTACGATTGTAAGGGCGATTTACTGCTTCTCTATAAGCAGTAATCGCCGCTCAGTGCGTCTCCTGGCCCCTGCCGATGAATACCAAGTTCGCCCCTCCTTTTCTGGGGAGAAGACTTGGAATAGTCCAAGATGTTAGCCTTCGATGGCGGGGGTAACAGGCGCTCTCTGCCTGCGTGGCAGCGCCGGTAACCTGCCTGCGTGGCAGCACCGGTAACCTAGTAACAATCAGTGTGACAGCGGCTTATATAAGCCGCCTGTTACACTGCATCATAGCCACACAAACAGAAATATTTTCTCTGCTGTCAGTGAGAGCCATCCGGCTCTCATGTGACAGCTGCTTCTTTAACGAACGAGTGAGCTCTATAAGAAGTACAGAGCACACCTCTGCATAAAATTAAAATAGAATAAAATATAATAAAACATATAAAATAAAGAAACTTTACTGCCTAGCTAAGTGAGCCCAACTCCCTTGGGTACTCAACTAAAACTGAAGGCTACACGGGGGTTGCAGAGAGGAGGGGGTTGTCAGCAGCATACATTAACAGAGTGCCAAACTTCTCCTCCCCTCACACAACCCCATGGTAGCAGTGTCCCCCAGATAGGATGAAAGAGAAATGTCTATTAGAAAATTCTTCCATCCTTAATTAATTACAAGTCTGTACCTCACAAAATGCCTTGCTGTGGGCTGGGAGGCTTCTTTTGTAGCCAAGTCCTGCCTGTTTACATACAATTGCTGTATATAACAAATATGTACTCATTGCATTGATTGTCAAACTTATCAATACACTTTATTGTTTATTTCACTATGTATTTTAGATGGATTTGTTATGTTTTTCTTTGGTATTTAATTTTCTGTTCTTGACTTATGCTTCTTCCGTAGTTTTGACTTCAGAAGTACATTTTCTTCATTTGTATGCTGCTGAAAACTAAATTCTACTGTACAATCTGCCAACTACAAAATAAAATATTCAGAAGAACATATTTCATCATAAAAACCACAGCAATATAAAACCACAAGACATTTATATTCAATCTGCTGTGCTGTAATGGTTCAGTTAACAATTTACCTATAAACCTGATTTCTTTGAAATCACCTAGGCAGATTTTTGCAATCAAAACACAGTTTATTCCATAGATGGCAATACAGACTTGTGGATATACAATCACCAGACATGTGCGATTCCTTACAGACACAGCATACACATGTGACAGAAGCACAGTTCCTAGTCACTAATCCATTAACAAAGCACACACTTGACGGAAGCGAAGTTCCTAGTCACTATTTCACGAACACAGCATACACATGTGATGTAAGCACAGTTCCTACTCACTAATCCATAAACAAAGCACACACATGTGACGGAAGCGCAGTTCCTAGTCACTAATTCACGAAAACAGCATACACACAGGGCCATCTTTTCCATTGGGAACGATGGGCAGGTGCCCGGGGGCCCAACGGGCAAGGGGGCCCTATAGGCAGGGCTCTTAATTAGAATAAATAATCCTGCAAAAGAAAAAACCTGCAAAAAAACCCTTAAGGGTCACTGAGCAAGTACATCTATCTATCTCTATCTCTATATATCTATATCTATATCTATATCTGTATCTCTATACATCTATATATATATATATATATATATATATCTATATATGTAGGGGCCCGGTGCACTGCTTTGCCCGGGGGCCCATAATGTTGTTAAGATGGCCCTGCATACACATGTGATGTAAGCACAGTTCCTAGTCACGAATCCATAAACAAAGCACACACATGTGACGGAAGCAAAGTTCCTAGTCACTAATCTACTACTGCCCAAAACAGTCAAAAACACACCCTTCAATATTCACACAGTGGTGAGGTTAGTAGTGGTCGGATTAGGGACGGTAGCTAGCTTGTGATAGGTAGGAAATTGATAATGCTCAACCCTGAGAGTCCTACCCCTGGTGGTTGGGGACCATTGGGTCCCAGTGGAGAAGGTGCCTAGGATTATAATTCAGGATACTAATATACAATGACTTTGTTGGCTACCCATGATAAGGTTTATAGTATCTATATATGCTAGTTATTTAACCCAGACCAATTGTTCTGTTGTATCCCTGATGAAAAACTCCACCTGGCCACATTCAAGAAAAACTTATAGAACAATTAACATAAATACTCACAGGATACAATCTTAATGCAATGGTGCCTTTCTGACAGTAAGTTTAGACTATATCTACTTGCAGCTTGTAAATGGCATACTTTACCATTTAAACTAGAACATGTGACTTACCTAGCCAAGCATTACATACATATTGTCAAGTCCATAAATGTGTTAATAATAAACTTACCACAACATTGCATACTGTACATTCACAATATATATCAACATTCGTGATACAATTTTAAAACACATGTACAGTATTAAACAACATTGAACCACATTGTGGCGCCCTATAAATAAAGGGTAATAATAATAATAATTGAACCACTGGATAATATGGGCGCTATTCCAATGGTAGTGGTGGAACAGGACCAGGGCTATAAAAGTCCATTAGCCTGATCCTTGGTTTCCTCACAAAATTGCTTTTACAATAGAATAACAGAATATATACCAATCAGCCACTAGAACAAAAAAAGAAGAAGGAATCTCGTGCTGGGCTGCACCACACCAAATAAACACAAACTGCAGCTGCAAAGCAGGGCCAATTGCTAACCCCTATATAAAAACAACCACAAACAAATTAAAAAAAAAAAAAGAAAGTTTTGCTGAATAATGATATATAGGTGTGTCCTTAACTTGAAAAATCAAATGACACCATGGCAGGATACATAAAAGCAGAGATAGTACTGCATAAAAAATATATTTTTAATGTCTCAATAAATATAATACATAGGCCTCATAAATTGGTAAATTGGTAATTGAAACCAAATATTTAAAAAACACTGGGACTTTAAGCTGTACTAATTGAATCACAAATGATGTCTATAAACGGACTAAATTGATGAGTATGTCCAGTTAACTCTTGTTAATATATGGTAGTTCATATAAAGATACAACCACATAAAATGCCTCCAAGATTTCCAGAAAATTGGTCCATAAGTAGAAATATATAGCAAGCAAAGTAATGCTGGTATATTAATGGTATTTCACATCCAGATCCTGATGGAATGTTACTGCCGATCAGCCACAACATTTAAACCATCTGCCTAATATTGTGTAGATCCTACTCATGCCGCCAAAACAGCTCTGACCCATCGAGGAATGGACTCCACAAGACCTCTGAAGGTGTCTTGTGGTATCTGGCACCAAGATGTTAGCAATAGATACTTTGAATCCTTTAAGTTGTCAGGTTAGGGCCCCCATGGCTCTGATTTAATTTTCCAGCACATCCGACAGATGATCAATCGGATTGAGATCTGGGGAATTTGGAGGCCAAGACAACACCTTGAACTCTTTGTCATTTTCCTCAAACCATTCCTGAACAATTTTTGAAGTGTGGCAGGGCACATTTTCCTGCTGGGAGAGGTAACTGCCATCAAGGAACTCCGTTACCATGAAGGGGTGTATTTGGTTTAGGTAAGTTGTATGTGGCAAAATAGCATCAACATGAATACAAGGACCCAAGGTTTCCCAGCAGAACATTACCAGACCATTACCTGCCTCTGTCGACTTGCCTTCTCGTCATAGTGCATCCTGATGGTATCTCTTCCCTAGGTAAATGACATACAAGCACTAAGCCGTCGACATGATGTAAAAAAAAAATTGCCAGACCAGGCCACCTTTTTCCATTAATGGTCCAGTTCACATGCCCATTGTAGGTGCTTTCGCCGGTGGACAGGGGTCAGCATGGTCATTCTGACTGGTCTGCAGCTACGCAGCAAGCTGCAATGCACTATGTATTCTGAAACCTTTTTGCCTAGGTCAGCATTAACTTTTTCAGCAATCTCTGCTACAGTAGCTTTTCTGTGGGATTAGACCAGATGAGCTAGCCTTCGCTTCCCATGGGCATCAGTGAGCCTTGGAAGCCCATGACCCTGACGCCTGTTTATCAGTTGTCCTTGGACCACTTTTGGTAAGTACTTACTAGTGCATACTGGGAACACTTCACAAGTCCAACTGTTTTGGAGATGAGTCAGTCATCTAGTCATCACAATTTGGCCCTTGTCAAAGTCGCTCAGATACTTACGCCTGCCAATTTTTCCTGCTTGCAACACGTCAAACCTGACTGTTCACTTGCTGCCTAATATATCCCACCCCTTGACAGTTGCCATCAAGTTAATGAATGTTATTCACTTCACTTGTCCGTGATTTTAATGTTGTGACTGATCAGTGTATCATGCATTACAGTGTAACACTCTACAACGATTCATGGCAGTCCAGAAAGTTCAGAAGAAAAGTATGGTGGATATTTTCTTAAAACGATAGGTAAGACAGAATTGATGTGTATTTGCAAAATAAAAACTGTGGCTTGAATATTAACTTTAATATACAATAATTACTGAACTAGTTATACTGAGAGTGGTGGGCTCATGCTTTGGTACGGGTACCACAGCTAGTTACCCCATGTTCATGAATGCAATATTCCTACAGGCAAACTATCATGATTATGCCCAGTTTTGTCCAATCTTGAAAGTGATACAGGTAAATAATAGGTTAGGAAACAACATAGAAAAATCTGGTACTGTTTTTACAGCATCAAACAAGAACCACATTCAGTAAGGGATGTACTCTACATGAGCCCTACATCAGCAACAGTAGAATATGCACAGTTAATAAAGAAATATTGTGATTACTCATGGTCACTCATACTATATATATCATACATTACCTACTAAATACACTGGGGGCTCCCTATAATCTCTGGTGCACTAATCACACAACCAATCATACACACTTTGGGACTATTAAGAGTCATGCTACTGATTGATCTGTACAAATAAAATATCCAGCATGGGCAAGTAGACCACCCTCCCTCTACCGAGGCACTTTGTCAACTAGATCTCCGCATCCTTCTGTGACGTAGAAACAGTTCAGAACAAGGATGGATAGTGTAGATCTAACTTAAACTCAGAATAATCCTTAGTAACAATCATGTTGAAATCAGAAGTTAAAGATCACAGGAGATTCTTTACACACCTATTATACTGGAAACTAACAACTATTGGTAACCATAAGATAACACCACAAGGTTGAAGAACTCAAGTATATATACATATCTTCATTTATACTAACTTATATAAAAGTTTTAAATTATCATGCTTTATCTTACTTACAAACAAACATGAGCCCTATGAGGAAAGAATAGCAATTCGATAATCTCATCAGTCAGTTACCTACAGACTAATGAATCTAATCTTAATCAAGACATTTATAGACTTATCAAACCAAGATAGATACCGAAGATCACGTTAAGATATGTCGAAGTCGTATAATTGGATGAACGAAAGTATATTGGTTAATAATGTTTTATCGTGCCATTGCACTTAATATGCCACGCTACACGTGACATAGCGCAAACACGCAGTAAAATATGCACGCACACACTCGCACTACAACATTTAGTTATTTATATATTTCATATTTATGATTCCGATCCACAGTGATTTATGAGCAGATAGTATTTAGTTTATTATTAGTCTATATATTATGATTATATGTACACTTTAGTGTTATTTAAGGTTCAGGTTATAGGAAATGTGTCATGTCTGATATAATTTTAATCCCCTAATGAAATGTTTAAATGTTATCTGAGCTTAAAGACATGCTTTGGTCGGATGAACCTGTTAGACATGAAGAACTGTAGTAGAGTATTCTGTATAACTGATACATGTTCTATTGTACTCTGTACCCCTCCAAATAATGTATTACATGTTTTATTGTACTCTTGAGGGGCATACAAAAAAGGTTATCTCCAAACTCCAGAGGTCTATAGAAAAAGAAGAAATTGTTTTGAGGATTAAGACTCTCTCTTATGATAACTTGTTTAGATCTACAGACAGCGTAGTCATACAACAAGGGGGACTTGCATTACAGAGCAATGAAACGTGGTACTGAGATCCTGCATATAAAATCTTTAAGGTCATTTATTATACTATCAAAGGGTGGAACTGTCGAAGTCGTATAATTGGATGAACGAAAGTATATTGGTTAATATTGTTTTATTGTGCCATTGCACTTAATATGCTACACGTGGCATAGTGCGATCACGCGGTAAAATACGCATGCTCACACTCACACTACAACATTTAGTTATTTATATATTTCATATTAATAATGATTATGATCCACAGTGATTTATGAGTAGATAGTATTTAGTTTATTATTAGTTTATATATTATTATTATTATATGTACACTTTAGTGTTATTTAAGGTTCAGGTTATAGGAAATGTGTCATGTCTCCGAAAAGATTGCACATTGCATACTCTAGTTAGTGATGTTAGGGAATAAATACTTAAAGTTATAATGTGTAAATAGACTAGCTTAAACTGGTTTCTGGGCGGGAGAATCATCTGGAATGTTGACCCTCAGCTTTAGAGGGGGTTGTTTGAACTAGCTTATGACCTGTTAACACTGGACCCACCTGAAGTCTGGACCTATAGAAGCAAGTCACGTCATCTGCATTGTTGTCTCTGTAACACTGAATGTATATAATATAGCTGTGCTCCTACTGGCTTCAGTCATTCTCTGACCACAGTATTCTGGAGTGAAATACTGTTCACTGGTACCCGTGGGAGCGCAGCTAGCGCAAGTGAACGCAGTGGTATGTATTTATCTTGTGGTATTGGCTGTACTGTATTATAATCATGTATTGAATTGTTAAATTTTGCATCTGCTAAAATAAATTACTTTGTGCTTCAGAAACACAATACAATCGCTTATGCAATGCTTATTTGAAAACGATAGAATTGCTTTAATAATTTGGGGGCTTTGAGTTGGTGGTTACGTTACCGGAAGGTATGCAACCTTGTTTGGGAAATCTATTTTCTGTGCAGAAAACAAAAGGTGAATGGTATGCATAAAGATAAGAGAGGAGTTTGTATACTGTTGAAAAAAAGACAGACAGAGGTGATTTACTATTGAAAAGACAGGGATATCGGTTGCTGCCTGACGAGGTGGACTGGATGGCCAAGGTTGTGTTTGAAATGAGAACACTATTTAAGTAGTGTGCGACATTTTGAGTAGCATACGGTGCAGTTTTTTAGTAGTATACAGTATTGTGAGTAGTATACGGTGTATTGAAGAAGTATATGATTTGAATAAGTAGTATACAAGGTATACGGTGAAAACAGATTTTGTTGGTAGAGGCAGGGTATCGAGGAGCTGATAGTCCTGTGGCCCACATTTGTGTTTTAGGGGTCCTCATTTGGTGCGAGAGGAAGTGAGTGGACGCGGCTAGAGGAAATACGTCCACGGCCATTAGAGATCTCTAGCGGTAGATTGTTTATAACAAGGGGTTGAAATTGTTTGCTGGAAGGGACAGAGTATTGCGGTTTAAGCTGTGGTCCGCATAAAGGGTATTGTTTGCTGGAAGGGACAGAGCACTGCGGTGTTATCTGTGTTCCGCATAAAAGGTATTGTTCAAAATAAGTGATAAACATACACTAGAGATGGTCAATGTATTACCTAAGGAAGGCCTTATTGGTTCAGCAAGATTTCTCATGTGTAAGAAATATGGTGCATACGCAACGGCATATTGCGACAAGTGGGTCAAGATGACCAAGGATTGTAAGAGACCTTTTTCCAAAGATCGGTAGTTTAAATTCAGAGGTGTTAAATAATGTTACAGATAAAGTACAGTTGATTAAACCAACAAAAGTGAGAAATAAACATAATGATTGTTAAAAATTGTGGCAAATGGAAGGCAACACTGGGCAGAGCAGCGAGTGCACAGCGGAAGTAGGCGAGGCGAAAAGCGCGCGCACAGCGGAAGTGAGCGTTGAGAACCGTGGAGAACTGAGCGCACGTGCGCCCTCGCAGCCAAATGCGATTGAGGTGACAAGTACAGCCAATACCAATAATGTTAAGAATGTAACCAGTAACTTGTATCCTATAATTTACGTTAAAGATAAGGTATCAAGGGAAGGTGAACCCACCGTCATTTCGGCCACTGTCTATTCTAGTAACATGCAAGAGGCACCACCTGGACAAGGAAAGGGAACGGTTCCACCAGCAGGGGCAGCGGCTGAAATTGGTGAGAATAATGTAGAGATTAATAGAAGGGGAGACATCCATTATACTGCAACAGCAATTCCAGCAACTAGTTCAGAATGTAGGGATTTAGTAGGTTTGCATCCTGTCCGCACAATAGCAGTTCCCAATGGGAAGGCGGACAGAGATGGCGTGGTTCCCATAAGACATGTAGAAATGCATTGTCCATGGACTAGATCTGAACTTCATGCAATTATGTCTGAATTCCCAGACCCTAGGAAAGATTTAGCCAAGTGTCAGAAATTTGTTAGAGATTTAGGTTATGCACATGAGCCAACTAATAAAGATTGGCGAGTGGTGTTAAGGGCCTGTCTTCCTCCCGGTACTGATATACAAAAGTTTATTAAGGATTGTATGTTGGAGGAAGAGAAGTCCTTAACAGATGATGATAATTAGGAAAATATTAAACGCTTAATCTTTCAGTTGGCCTTATACTTTCCTGTGGTAGTGGACTGGAGTAAAAATTTTACTACCAAACAAAAGGATAGTGAAAATGCAACAGACTATTTTTCCAGGGCTCTAATAGCCATGGCCAATTACACTGGGGTCTCAGACATAAAAGAAAATGTACACTACAGGGAGGTTTCTGTTTCAATTCTAATGGATGGCCTCAGGGAAAACTTGAAAAGAAGGGTGCAAACTTCATTACCATACTGGAAAGGAATCACTGTAGGTGCTCTCAGGGAGTCAGCTATAGGACTTGATAGAAGTATAAATAAACAGAAAGAGACACTAAGTGATGGTGGGTATCCAGGCTTTAGGAAAATTACATTCACAACCTCAGACTTATAAAAGCCACTATAAGGGACTAAAGAAACAGAAATCTTTGAAGTGTTTTAACTGCCTTAAGAAGGGACATTTGAGGAAAGATTGCGAAGAAAATCTTACAGCGAATAACCAATGGTAAGTATTAATGTGCAGGTGTAGAAAGAAACAGATTTAAAAAGTATACTTTGTTGATTTTGCTTGTTTGTTTTATGTTGTCACATGCTTGCTTTCCTGATCGCTGGCCAATGGTAAAGAATGAAAATGTTTGTTACAGTTGCTGTTTTTAGATAACTATCTTGTCTTTTCTTCTCACAGATAAGGGTAGACGAAAGAAATATAGACTTAGGGCCTGAGTCATTAAGGAAAGTAAGGCAAATAAAGGAGTAAATGTTCTCTGGGACAAACCATGTTACAATGCAAGGGGTGCAAATTAGTTTATTATTTTGTACATAAGGAAAATACTGGCTGTTTTTTCATCTAGCACAGAAATACTTGATAGCTTTATTATTACACTGAAATTTAAAGTTGATCTAGGACATGCACTACCCCAACTATAAATCTGTCCCCACAGTTTAAATTGAACTCCCCCTCCAATGCAACATGGCTTTGCCAAGGTGCAATGTTACTCCTTTTTTATGCTTTGCTCTCCTTAATGACTCGGGCCCTTAGTGCTTAAGGGGGTGGGATAGAGAAATAGAAAAAATACTCTTGAAAGACAAATTAACAATGGATCATTGGAACACTCTGTTTTAGGCTGCAGTGACTCATGATAATTTGTTTGGCTGAGAATCATTATCCAAAAATGAAGTATGTACATACTTTGCTCCAAAATATTGTTTTATGTATTTCAGATAAGTATGAGTCACTAAGAGTTAATCTTTCATTTCTCTATTATAAGTCAGGAAGTCCGTTGCAAAGGTACATAGTTATGGTGATACCGAGTTCTTAATGAACAAATGACGGATGACACTGGATTGCACGGTTGATGTAAGACCCCCTAGTCAAGTATGGGGAGGGGTCATAGTTTAGCGAATAGCTAAGGGGATTAGTGGAATGAATACAGCCATTTTCTCATAGTGTCCAATCCAGCTGTCATGTTTACTGTAAAAATCTCCCTTTCTGCATGTCTATTTGTTTTCAAACCCTTGTATTTAAATCTTTGTATTCTTATTATTTGTTGCTCTCCTATTTTTCTCATTCTTTACATCTATGCTAGTATCTCTCTCTCTTCTCTTGTATAGAGATACAAAAATACTCAGACATGGTCTCAGTAGTGGGGCTAAGAAATTTTTGACATAAGACGAACTCAGGGATATACACACTAGATTGACATGAGTTACAGAAACAGTTAGGGGTTTGGTGTTATGTGTATAGAAGCTGCTAATGTTAAGCAGAAAGTTTTTTTTGTTGTGGAACTACGATTCATGTTTTTTAGATTGCATATCTGTTTTGTTTCTTTTTTTTCTTTTTTTTGTTGCGTGCCTCCTGTACAAAAATGTGCCTTTATATGTATGCACAAAGGGTGGGGACAGAAGATTGCTGGAGGTTAGACATACAGATATGCATCTCTGTGTAGAACATTGGAGTAGGATTTTTGACACAAGATACGATATAATGTGAAACCCTAGAAAATGTAGAATTTTCGTGTTTTATATTTTTTCACTGTTAGACAGACATGCAATGGATACTCTTATATTTGAAGAAAGTGTTATAGAAATAGACCCCTTTGCCCTTCTCACTTAGTCAAGTAGCTGAATATGGGGTACTGAAAATGGCATGTGAGTTGGCAGAGGGAAAATAGATTAATATACATTGGTCTTCAGCATTTTTCTAGTCTAGGGGGCAACGTTGAGGTAACTGAGAAATCCTTTAGAGCAATACCAGCACATGAGTAAGACACTACATAGATAACTTTATACAGTGACACAGTTACCAACTGAAGTAGCTGCTAGTAAAGCCAACACTTACACACACGACCATACATGGCTGTCACACCAGGGCGAACATAGCTGTCAAATAGACAGCAGGGTTTTATGTGACAGCTGACAAATTTATGTTTTGTTTTTCGTTGTATTGTTTTAAAATGTGAACACACACACACACATGCACGCATATACATATTGGCTAATATATGAAGATTTGTGTTACCTGAATAATAAACTGTCTGGAAGGTGAAGAGATGTGGTTAGGAGTCTGGCAGACCCTGGAGAGATGGACAAGGTAGACCAGTAGCTCCCAGAGTGTATCTTCCAGACCTAGCGGAGGCAGCACATGGTCTGGCTCATCTGGGTACAGAAGGTATGTGCAAGCTGGTAAGAGTATATTGGGGTGCACCAGACGTTTCTTCTTAAGCCAGTAGGATGGCAACGTCCTATCTTGATTAAGAGAATGTCAGGAAGATTATACCAATAGAGCCATCCCATAACCCTCCTGCAGACGGGTTTTTCTCCAGGGTAAAACAAATCTACATCATCCAATTACCACCTTGCAGGATTCTCAAGTGTACACTGGTGTACCAATGAAATATGTCTGGGTAAAGGTGTATTGAAATGTGTCTAATGTATTACTGTGTCATACGCAAAGCTTTTGTTATTCAATGTAATAGCCCTAGAGTTATAATAGGTGATAGGGGTATTCATGTTATTGATAATGAATGTGTAATGTATGAGTAGTGGTAACAAATTACATACTTTTGATTAAGCCACAAACCAGTGTGAACATAAAGTAACGGTATTAGGTAGAACGAATTGAATAGAATGAGAGTTGGAACTTGATTGAAGTGGCTGATAGCTTTAGCCACCAGTCTTCCCCACTATCGAGATCACTCCTGGGCTGCCTCCTAACCTATTGACTTTTGAAATGTTTTTGACTTCTCTTGGGATGAGTTTGTAACTGAGAGACTAGTCTTGACTTTGAGAGGAGAGGTAAATAGTGAGACAGCAACCGAGAACGTTCAAAACACTGTTTCCTGAAAAGTTACACTGTCAGGATGTTGTACCAGGAGAGTAAGTTGTGGAACAGTAATTTCCTAGGCTCAGGTTATTTGACAGACAGGTACAAGGTGTAGGCTACCAGCATCACGACTTCAAGGGTAGCAGAGACACAATGGTGCCCATTTCACCCATTGCAGAGGAGTCAACACCCAGAAAAGGGTCCAAGTGCACTCATGAATCTGTTCTGAGAGGCCTCAAATGCAGTTAGTAGCATCTGAGCCAAAGGCTAAGACAGTTGTCCAGCATGAAGTTGTAGTTTTTCCTGTTCTGTGTTTCTCTCATCTCATTCTCTTTTCAGGACGGTCAATTCTTTTAATTATTGACAGGTGACAGAGGATGGTTCAGGTAATGATATTGAGGAATTGGGGATGAAGGAGAAGTTGGTAGCACAATTGGTCCAGCCAATTACTCTATTCAATTCAGGGGTAAATGAAAATTTGGAAAGCTTGGAGAAAGTGCGAGGGGCTATTGTCTGAGTAGTATTACGTCCATAAGTACGTTGGCCCCATAGTTGAAGAGAGGTACATCCAGCGATGCCAGTCCAGTAATATTCGGACTTGAGCAGGCATCCTTGAGATTGATTATCATTCTAGGGTGGGTTAGGTTGTAGACCAAAAAGTGCTCGGTGTGCTCTCACATGCCTCAGTGGTTATATCAAGTAGGACTAGTTCTGTTTCCACTAAATATTCCTGAGGCACCCGAATTATGGGTGGGAGGTCACTAGGGGAAAAGTAAGACAGCTAGGTCCCTTTGTCTAGAGTCTCCCAATGTTTGGCAAGCCGATCACTGTTTCATGTACAAAGAAACTTGAGTATTGGGAGACTGGGAAGAACGAGCAGACAATAGCCCGCCCCACAAGTGTTGAAGAAAGGAAATGTTGATATTATTGGAATGTATATTGTAACTAAGGTTTATGATGTATTGGTGAACATGAAATGTTTAAATGTTATCTGAGCTTAAAGACATGCTTTGGTCGGATGAACCTGTTAGACATGAAGAACTGTAGTAGAGTATTCTGTATAACTGATACATGTTCTATTGTACTCTGTACCCCTCCAAATAATGTATTACATGGTTTATTGTACTCTTGAGGGGCATACAAAAAAGGTTATCTCCAAACTCCAGAGGTCTACAGTAAAAGAAGAAATTGTTTTGAGGATTAAGACTCTCTCTTATGATAACTTGTTTAGATCTACAGACAGCGTGGTCATACACCAAGTGGGGACTGCATTACAGAGCAATGAAACGTGGTACTGAGATCCTGCATATAAAATCTTTAAGGTGATTTATTATACTATCAAAGGGTGGAACTGTCAAAGTCGTATAATTGGATGAACAAAAGTATATTGGGTAATATTGTTTTATCGTGCCATTGCATTTAATATGCTACACGTGGCATTGTACGATCACGCGGTAAAATACGCACGCACACACTCGCACAACAACATTTAGTTATTTATATATTTCATATTCATAATGATTCCGATCCACAGTGATTTATGAGTAGATAGTATTTAGTTTATTATTAGTTTATATATTCTTATTATATGTACACTTTAGTGTGATTTAAGGTTCAGGTTATAGGAAATGTGTCATGTCTGATATCATTTTAATTCCCTATACATCAGCAGTTGTCCGGTTCTTTCTCCGAAAAGATTGCACATTGCATACTCTAGTTAGTGATGTTAGGGAATAAATACTTAAAGTTATACTGACTGTAATGTGTAAATAGACTAGCTTAAACTGGTTTCTGGGTGGGAGAATCATCTGGAATGTTGACCCTCAGCCTTAGAGGGAGTTGTTTGAACTAGCCTATGACCTGTTTACACTGGACCCACCTGAAGTCTGGACCTATAGAAGCAAGCCACGTCATCTGCATTGTTGTCTCTGTAACACTGGCTTCAGTCATTCTCTGACCACAGTATTCTGGAGTGAAATACTGTTCACTGGTACCCGTGGGAGCGTAGCTAGCGCAAGTGAACGCAGTGGTATGTATTTATCTTGTGGTATTGGCTGTACTGTATTATAATCATGTATTGAATTGTTAAATTTTGCATCTGCTAAAATAAATTACTTTGTGCTTCGGAAACACAATACAATCGCTTATTCAATGCTTATTTGAAAACGATAGAATTACTTTAATAGATAATACTGTTTATGTACTTATGATATATCTAATGTGGTGAATGTATGGTTATGTGTATCATGTCTAGTATAAAACTATTATGTAATGTGAAGTGGTTAACACTTCAATAAGGAACACGTATTGGTTACAGGCACAGAGGGATCATGAACTATATAACACATTAATTATAGACTTGAAATGACGGAGACCGTAGAATATCTTTCATTTCATTCAGTAGTGGACCGATGCTGAATTAGCAAGAGTTCAAGTCATTAGCGATCACAGAGACTGCTTACACAGACTATTTAACGGAGATATCTACAGCCAAACACCACAGACCATATCCCCTGTGGAAGTCACAAGCAGTGTAAAGAAATATGTTGGTACCCAATACTAACATGCACAAGCCTCCGTATTCTGGAATAGAATCTCCTGCGTTCCACAGTGGAAAACACAATGATGTAAGACTGACTTGCTGCCGTCTACTCAGAGCAGCACTGACTTCTTATTCTTCTTTATTATTTATATGCTAGTTGTAGATACATTATTGAATTGTAATTTGGTGTGTATAACAAAATATAATAAAACCTAGTTTTTTAACCCACCACCTGGGTCTGGCCAATTCAAACTCTATACGCATCCTAACCAATATTCGATATAGAAGGATTGAAGGAAAAAAGGTAAACATGAAGTAGAAATTTTCAATGGCACCTCTGATTCCCACATGAAAGGGGATCATGTATAGAAACGGGTTGGGTACGGTTTTTTTCGATGTCCACAATTCTGACAGTGAGGAGACCTACAAATAAAAAGCGAATTTAGTAAAAAACTGTTTCAATCTAAATAGACTTATCTGAAAACCGACGCTGCACATCTCCGATGCACCAGCATGCTGACCGCAACTTTTTCTGAATGAAGACCTCTCCGGCACTACTCTTTGACGTCATCACTACTTGTATTATTGTTATTTTATGTTGGGTTAAGTGTTTAAACACTTAACCTGTAGGGTCCCGACATTGCTACAAGCGCAACCCTACAGAGGGCATTTAGAGAAGGCTCCTAAAGACACAGACCTAAAGAAACCGCTAAATGAACTGTATATACTTCTAAATGTGAATGTTTTGTTTTTAGCCTATTTTAATAAATATCTATATGATAATACACCATTGGCGATTTATCCTTTTTTTCTGTTTTACATGGTGATGTTAATGGAGCAGCATCCCATTTCCCTACCTCCATTCTGGAGGAACGCAAGTACAGCAACTAAGAAATAGAATGAGAACCAAGCTGTGGACAACTGTTTTAGCAATGTTCAGGTAGTGCACAGTATTGAACATTATGTTACGTGAGGGTGCGCACTGGCTTCTAATTGACCATTGGTTGTGAATAGTTAGAGTCTGTGGCGTGCACCCTCATGTTATTTTATGTGATACAGAGCAGCAGGACAGACTATAAATGGCAGGGTAGGAACACAAGCGAAAGCAAAATCAGACTTGGGAGACTGTAGGAGGCAGCTGTGTGTAAAATAAAACTGTGATTGGGCATATTACTGCTGATGCGTTTGTTACTGGCTAATCTCTTTCAAATGTACTTAGTGCCTACGTCGAATCTGATGTTCATTGCTAAGTTTGACATATTTTATTTTTGTCCTTCACATTGTTTACTGAAGGTCATCCCTGCATAGTCAAAACCATGAAACATTCACCATTACATAGTTATAGGCACCATACTAAATTTCCATGGAAAACCAAATATGAAGCACGTAATAAACATGCCTTAATTAACCTTCTATTTTTATAGAAGTGCATACTACACCAAACAGATATAAATAATTATAACGAGGCAACCTACTTTCTTTTTCTTTCAGTAGGGAAATTTTAGAGCAAAGCTATGCGACTTTTAAACCAGGGCTCCCATTGTCACAGATTCGTTCTGAGTACAGTGTAAGCTTCATAATAACTGTATTTGATATTTGTTTCTGAATGAGGATTTTATGTTTAATTGACATTTTGATGTGGCTAAATTTTGGGGACCCAGAAATTATCTAGATTCTATTACTAAAAAGTACCTACATAACTCCCACAAGATACATTTCTAACACAGAACAAGGTTGATGCGTAACATTTTATCAGTAATAGGTTAATCATGCAGGGTTTCCCAAACCCAGTCCTCAGGGCTCCCCAACAATGCAGCTTTTTCATATCTCCTTGCTGGAGCACAGGTGTATTCATTACTGACTGACACATTGTAACAGATCTACAGGTGGTCCTAATTATGTCACATGTGATCCGGAAAACCTGCAGTGTTAGGGAGCCCTGAGGACTGGGTTTGGGAAACCCTGAGTTAATGTAAACAAGCATTCGTGCTGCTTAATTAAATAAATAAAATTATCTTCATAATTGCAATCCTGAGACACAGGATAATGCCTATCACAATAATTAGTATTTATTAGAGATGAGCGGGCTCGGATTTCGCTAATCCGAGCCCACCCGAACAGTGCGGATCCGACGGGATTCGAGCACTGTTCGGGAACTTCCGGGTGCCAAATGAAGCCAAACCGAGGCTATGACATCCAAGTCTCGCGTCGGATCTCGCGAGACTCGGATCTCATAAATGACCCGCTCGCGGCCGCCATCTTCATTCTCCCTGTGGTTAGTGAAGAGGGAGGTTGATGTGCTCTGTCCTGCTGATAACTTTACTAAAGTGGTGCTTTGTCCTGCTGAGTGAATTAGTAGTTTGCCCAGTGCTCTGTCCTGCTGATTTATTTAGTCTAGTGGTGCTTTGTCCTGCTGAGTGCAGTAGTACTTTTTCCAGTGCTCTGTCCTGCTGATTCCAGTGGTGCTTTGGCCAGTGTCTGTGCTGCTGAGTCCAGTGGTGGTTTTGTCCTGTATTTCTTTCTGATAAGTCCATATCAATTTGTTAATTAGCCAAAAAAATAAAAAAAAAAAAAATTTGAAAAAGTATAAAAAATATTATAGAGCAATATATTCTTGCAGTCCCAAAATAGAGGATCTGCCATTTCTATTACTACGTTCATTATTTCTGTAGTTCCAAAAAATAGGAACTGCCAGTTCTATTACTACGGTCATTGTTTGTGTAGTTCCAAAAAATAGGAACTGCCAGTTCTATTACTACGGTCATTGTTTGTGTAGTTCCAAAAAAAAGGAACTGCCAGTTCTATTACTACGGTCATTGTTTGTGTAGTTCCAAAAAATAGGAACCTAATCACACAGGACATCCGGTTTGCGTTCCACTGTGGAACGCACGCCATCCTCGTGCCTCTTCCGTGCACCACTACTGCTAGGAACCAGCTGACATCTAGAGATACGAGCTCCATCGCTAGCCACCGCTTCGTTTACAGCGCGACCCACCTTGGATTACTCATTTGGCATCAGGTACAAGACATTTTATCTTTATCTATATCCCGATTGGGATTGCCGCGGGGAGAGTGGCACAAATTAACTACGGTATATTCCACAATAGTTAAGATTGACATATCGTGTTATTGGACACCGAGGATTTACATGGACAATTCAAATGGAAATTAATCTTGTATTACTGAATACCCATTAACCTTTTTATTATAGACTTTTTAGCAATATGTTTTATTAATTAATCGCTTTGTATTTTAGCCTTTAGGTTTTGTATTGCATTTGTATTGCCTTTGTTTAGCTATTAAATCCATTTTTTGGAAGTATATTCTGCATGATAGTGTTCTATCCACCAACATATATTACTACATTTTTTAGCTGCAGTACCATAATCAATCACAGAATAGTGCACTTTAGTTTATTGTGCACTATAATCGATACAGGTACTAATTCTGGTTATATAAGAAGGGTCAATCTCTGCACTATTGTATCACATCAGATCTTCATATCCACCATTGTTATTCTGCCCTCCTCCAACCCCATTTTTTCATTAAACCACAGTATACCTAGGTAATTGAGCGCTCTACGTTGGTTTTTGTATTTGGTATTTCACAGGAAGGGATTCCTGGGTATTGCTGCTCTTGCCAGGTTGGGGTTGAGCGCAGCTTCCTATTTCTAAAGCCAAAAAATAGGAACTGCCTGTTCTATTACTACGGTCATTGTTTGTGTAGTTCCGAAAAATAGGAACTGCCAGTTCTATTACTACGGTCATTGTTTGTGCAGTTCCAAAAAATAGGAACTGCCAGTTCTATTACTACGGTCATTGTTTGTGTAGTTCCAAAAAAGGGGAACTGCCATTTCTATTACTATGTTCTTTGTTTTTATAGTTCCATAAAAGAGGAACTGCCATTTCTATTACTACGTTCTTTTTTTCTGTAGTTCCAAAAAAGGGGAACTGCCATTTCTATTACTATGTTCTCTGTTTTAATAGTTCCATAAAAGAGGAACTGCCATTTCTATTACTACGTTCTTTTTTTCTGTAGTTCCAAAAAAGGGGAACTGCCATTTTTAATACTATGTTCTTTGTTTTTATCTGTGCAGTGGAATTCAGACCAGTTGAGGGTGATATATTGTGGCCCCGGTACCAAATTGGGTACCGGGGCCACCCCACTACGCAGTCCAGAAAGCTACCGCGGTGCAACGTTTTGGACTAAAAAGAATATTGTGAGATGTGAGGTGTTCAGAATAGACTGGAAATTAGTGGAAATGATTGTTATTGAATGTTATTGAGGTTAATAATAGCGTAGGAGTGTAAAAAAACCAAAATAATGTATTTTAGCGCTTTTTATGCTTTTTTAAAAATAAATCAGAACCCAAAACCCTAAATCAGAACCAAAACCTTTCGTCAGGTGTTTTGGCAAAACAAATCAGAACCCAAAACCTCAAGCTAATCAGAACCCAAAACACTAAAAGTGCCCGGTGCACACCCCTAGTATTTATAGGAGCAAAAATTCCCAAAGCGTATAAGATAATGGTTTTAGACAACATATGGAACTAGTAGCGAGGAATCAGATAAACAAGACTCTTAAACTATTTCATTATAACTAAAACTCAGCCACCTACTAAACAACTATCACACAACATGTAAACATAACTATAGTCTTACACTCAGCATATAACAATTCTGACATAAACTCCAAAATATTTACATTACTAGATTCAAGCTAACAAGTCCTTGACCACCTAATTTATTTATGTGCTTATACTGCAGTGAGCTACAGTGAATTGTATTCTAGTTTCTTAGCAACTGCATAAATATATCTGTAATCCAGATTTTTTTCTCTCCATGCAACGTTACAAGAAAAGACAGTATATCTGGCCAATGTTATACATTACAATGGTTTGCATGTTATTGCACAAGAAAAAACACAGAAACATCATTATAAGCTATGACTTGTTTTGTGTTATCTTGAATTTATTGGCAAGTGAAAATAATACAACTGGACAACTGGGCAACGATCATAAATAGGTCTGATGCAGCATTCGAAGGTGTTTCTGTGACCCTGACTGCTCTATTACTCTTATTATTTGTTCTTTTAGTAGGGTGAAGCAATTATATTTTTTGAGAGAATAAGTATGAAACAAATAGAAGGTGTTTTCACTTTTCCCAGATATCACTCTTATAGGGCCCGATTCATCTTCGGACATAAATCCCATATTCTGCCTAGAAATTGACGTTACACCAGTGAACATGAAACTGTCCCAGTTTCACTGGTTATAGGCAAGTGGTCTGACATGAGCTATTCCACACCTGTATCTATTTTGCCCTCCAATCAATCACTTTTCTTTGCATGTAGAGAAAGGTGTAGCGTAGGATAATTGGGCTCTTTGGGGTGTGGATCTTTCCTATTGTGAGCATACTTTCTTCTAGTGGCCTCGGTGGCCACCATAAAGACATCTGCCTGTCTCTTGGTGGCAAGTTCTCTCGCCCTCAGGCAAAGAAAATCTATCTAGCTTCATAGGCCCCTAAAAACTCAGCTGGCACAGCATTTGCCATTATTGACTAGTGAGCTAATGGAGCATGGTGAGCAGCTGTCTCTTTTCACTGAAGCTGACATTCCTGAACGAGGTAGCCAAATGGAAATGGCAATAAGCCGCTCCAGAGAGGTGAAAAGGTCCAAGCAAACAAGTTCGTATTTAATGGAGTCCTCTAATCCTCTCTGAAAAGAGGTGACCGGCAACTCTTCACTTAGCTTCAAGAGCGATTGAGTGCCCATGTTGATTGATCCAGCCCAGTCTTGCAGAGGCATTGACAGTGCAACCAGGAGAGTCAAAGTCCAGCTTCAACATCATCAACAAACTCTGTTCTTCTCTTGGAATGGTGTGGACAAAGTCAAAGCCAGACCAGTTAGCATGTAGATAACATAATCCAATCTGTTGTTGATCCTGGACAAAATTCAAAATTCTTGTTGTTGTCAAGTGATTGAGTTGACTGAACAGCAAGTCATAGCAGACATCTGCCACAATGACTGCTCGCATCCAAACACCAATCTCTGCTTTGTGGATCTCTGAGCTTTATAAAGGTTCACACCATAGCTCTATCTCAGAGAGGTCAATGTTATAGGCACAAGCAAAATATCATGATGCTGTTTACACAAAGCAAAGAAGCACCTAGTTGTGATGTGTATCTGGGCAAGCTATCAGAGACAACCACAACCATAAAAATAAATGGTTATTATTTTGGACATGCCTCAGTTACTGTCACACGCCGATCCCATAAACAGGCACCGGCGCTGTTACCTTCATCTAGTAAGGGGTGATTGAACTTACTATTTGGTTCTAAGACTTCCCTTTCACTCAGGTGCTCCTTTTCGTTTTGGACCTCCTTTCCATTCTGATTGGTTCTGGTAGTTGGAACAACTATTTAAACCTCCCATGATTCCCTGTTCCTTGCCTGTTCTTCGTGTTGCCCACTCAGTACTAGGATTTGGCTTCCATAGGTCTGACCTACCTATTATATGTTTATCGTCTGGAACCCGCTGGACTCTTTGCTATTGTGGTCCCTCTCACCTGGATTCATTATTGTAGCTGATCTTTACTCCACTGCTAACACGCAAGCGTTCCATCAATGTGAACTGCCTGTTATACCTGTGTCTACTGCTGCAGCTGAAACTCAATATCGCTACTGCTTCATTATTGGATCCACTCCTAAGTTCCTGTCACCTGTAGTTCCACGTCTGGCTTTGTAGAACTTTACTCAGCTGCTAACACGCAAGTGTACCATCAATGTGAACTGCCTGTTACACCTGTGTTTACTGCTACAGCTCAAGTTCCTCACTTCTGTCTGCCTGACTCAATACCACTGCCGTCTCGTTGTTGGACCTACTCCAGAGTTATCCGTCACTTGTAGTTCCACGTCTGGCTCAATAGAACTTTACTCTGCTGCTAACCCACAAGTGTACCATCAATGAGAACTGCCTGTTACACCTGTGTTTACTGCTACAGCTCAAGTTCCTTACTTCTGTTTGCCTGACTCAACACCATTATTGTCTCGTTGTTGGATCTACTACAGAGTTACCTGTTACCAGTAATTCTATGTCTGGTTCAACTAAACTTTATCTCACTGTTAATCTGCAAGTGAATCATTTCTGTGAACTGTTTGTTACACCCGTGTCCATTGCTGCAGCTCAAGTTCCTCACGTCTGCTTGCTTGCTTCTACACTACTATTTCCTCACCATTGGATCTCATGCTGAGTTATCGGTCACCTATATTTCCATGCACGGCTCAGCTACACTTCATTTCTCCGCTACTTCTAGGTAACGGACTGCCTGATAGACTTGTATTCATCTCTGCCGTTTGGGATTGATATTAGTTGCTTAATGGTTTCAACGCCTTGTCTTCGCCATATCGGGAATACTGCTATGCCGGTGACTCATCTGCTACATTGAATCATCTATGTTTATGGATCAGCTAGTTTTATATTCTCATTCCACTTGAACTGTTGCTGTATCAGTGATTCGTCTGTTATGCTGTGTGTTACTCTATTGGATCTAGCATTCTCCGGCATTCATCTAAGCGTTGAACTGTTGTTCTAACTTTCAGTCTGCAGTTGTCAAGGGTTACCAACTCTGAAGTAGCGTGTAGTGTTTCATCTCCTCTTTGGATCAAGGTGTCGTGTGCTCGGTCTATTATCATCTCAACTTATTTCATAATTCGTTATTGCAGTATCTATTCCAATTACTTCACAGCATTCTCTGAGTTTACAGCTATTATCTGCCAGTATTATCGTTGCCTCAGATGTCCGTGAGCTATGAACTTTTATTCACGTATTGGAATTATTCTATTAATTCATTGTATCTAAACTCCACCATTCTCTGCCAGCTCTCGTCTAGGAGACCGCGACCTGCGGGATAGGAGCAGCAAAGTCCATATTCCCTTGCGGGGATCCCTGGTAAAGACCTCCTACCCGTTAGACTCCGCACTCCTGGGCGAGTTCCATCTCGGCAGAGATAGGGATCTATTAATTCGTTCAGAGTCGTGACAGTTACAAACCTTCTTGACTACACTGTGATTCTCCCTTATTAGGGGAATTGTCCTAAATAGACAAGCTCGATAATCTGATGGGATGAATTCCAAATTTAACTTTCATCAATATATTCATGTTATATGTATATACATGCTAATTCTACCCACAGCATATAGCAGGGACGGATTGGGAACATAAAGTGGCCCTGGAAAAAAATCTGTAAGTGACCTCATGTGACCAAATCAGGTGTAGGCAGGGCAAACACAAAAAGAGGCGGGATTAATACAAAGTTGATTATGCCATCAAAAGGCTGAATATTGCTAGACTGCCCATTACATACCACCGTTGTCCCAACATTCCCACTCATGGGACAGAGCCCTAAATCAGGACTGTCCTGCTGAAACATATTCATGTTTATTTAATAACATGTTGCAGAGGAACTGCCAATATAGAAAAATACAGTTGGCAGACTGTCCTGCTCTCTCCTACCTGTTCTTGTTGCTTTCCCTACCTGTGGTTGCTGGTGTCTCTTGATTAGTTGCCACTTGTCTGGATCCTGGAATGCTGGGGGCCCTATTTGGAAAAAAAATAAGTACATGAAATATATAAAGCTCCAACAAGCTCCAGTGTTAAATCAAAAGCACCCACATTTAATGAATAGGCTTCCCTCCAGCCCCAACATTAAAATGCTAGAATTCACATTTAATAAATAAACCTATTTCCCTCCAAACATCCCCAGCAATAAATTAACAGCATTTACATTTAATAAATATAAACATTTCCCATGACCGTGCCATCATTAAATCATTCATATTTAATAAATAGCCCTCTTCCCAAACTCAGACCCACATTCAATAGCCCCAAGCCACCCCACCATTAAATTACAGGTCCTGTCACCTCACCTTAAATCAATAGACTCCACTAATAAATTAAATAGCACCCACCATTAAATAATTTGCTCCAACTTGCAGTACACCATTAAATTACTAGACTACCTGCCACCCAAATTAAAGTAGAGAACGTCCACAGCTCCAGCAATTAATTAATAGCATTTATGTTTAATAAACCTATTTCCCGCAACCATAACTGGCATCAAATAAATCAAATTCCATTTAATAAATAGACCTCATTCTTCCCAAACTCACCCCCACATTCAATTAATATCCCCCAAACCATCCCTTCTTAAATACTCCCCGCTATTAAATTAAATTGCCCCACCATCACTCCACAAACAAAATAGCACCCATTGATTAGCCACCACCTACCTCACACCCATATTACAATGCCACAAGCCCCCTTTGCCAAAACACTACATTGCCACAAGCCCCCTTTGCCAAAACACTACATTGCCACAAGCCCCCTTTGCCAAAACACTGCATTGCCACAAGCCACCTTTGCCAAAACACTACATTGCCACAAGCTCCCCCTGCAGCCTTCACACACACACACACACATTGTCCTCAGCCCCCCCCTGCTGCCTACACACATGGCCATCAGCCCCCCCCCTGCTGCCTACACACACACAGTCATCAGCCCCCCTGCTGCCTACACACACACACATTGTCAACAGCCCCCCCTGCCTTCACACACACATTGTCATCTGACCCCCCCCCCGGTGCCTACACACATGGTCATCTGCCCCCCCTCCCCTGCTGCCTACACACATGGTCATCAGCCCCCCCTGCTGCCTACACACACACACATTGTCAGCAGCCCTCCGCCCTGCTACCTTCACACATACACCTTGCAATCAGCCCCCCTGCTGCCTTCATTTACACACACACACATTGCCATCAGCCCCGCCTCCACTCACATATACAAACACTCGCACATACACTCACAGTAATCAGCCCCCCTCCACTCACACACACTGAAATCAGCTCCCCGCCGCTGCGTTTCGCTCACTTACCTTTCAGCCGCTTCCAAGCTGCGCTTCTCTGCTCACATGGGACGGCACCTGTCACATGGTGCGCGTCCCATGTGATATCCACTTCTTGTCGGATAGGCCACAGGGGGGAGGGACAGGTCTCAGAATATAAAAAAAAAAAATCAAAGAAAAAAAACAGACAGGCGGCCTCATTAGGTCAACGGCCTAACGGGAAAGTTCCCGGTAAGGCCTATAACCAATCCGCCCCTGGCATATAGTATAAAAAAAATTTGGAAATTGGAAAAGGTTACAAAACATAATACTAACACAACCCGGACATCAACTGGATGAAGGTAGGTATGCATCTGTATTTTCAGCTAGGCACTATAAACATTCTGAAGTTTCACTTGATTGCACTCACCTTGAAAAAGACCACCTGGTCGAAACGCGTTGGTGGAGTTGCTGTCAAGCTGTAAATTCAGGCACATACGTACCTATGCATTTGAACATCTGACTCTGTAACTTGATCCAGTTTATATCCCGATAGCTAAAGATCTTTTTTCCTGTGTTCATTTCAATACATGTCTGGTAGGAATACCTGTACTCTACTGCTGTTTTTTTTTTCTAATGCTTTTTATATTTGACCTACTACACTAGATTTTTCTTGTTTTTTTTTCACTTTTAATTTGATCATGTGGTCTGTATGAGAAAATCACCAGTTATACTGAAGTTGTATTCTAGAAGAAAGAAATTTCTTTAGACATCTTTTAAAGATACCTATTAAGAGTGGACTATCAAGAATTTATATTGTAAGTGGAATACCAACAAGGTGATTATACTATTGGGAGGCCTTTTGAATATTGCGATGATGCTTTAATGCAAGTATTCACATTGTAAGTACATTCACATAAAGGGAGACAACATCCTTTGGATACCTTGGTGTACAAGAATTTTCAGAAAACACTTACTGTTTTTGGAACACTGCAATGTGTTTAGAGTATTATACTTTGTTTATGTTTTCTTGTTTTATGTGATTGGATATTGTGCTCATCATTTGAGCTAAGTGACTGACTTTCATATACGAATATAAGTAAAATATTTACAATCACTCTATATCACTTTTTCACTTTTGTGTTTATGTGGGAGATAACCCTGGAATATACATTATTATTTTTCAAAATTTGTAACCAAATCAGTTAAGATCAAGCCGAACTTATATATGATGACTACCTCATATTAAAATAATATTTTTATACAAAAGTTGCTTAGCGTTTTCAAATGTTTCAAATACCCACAATTTCTAGTACAATAAATTTGGCTTCTCGGGTTATTTATATAATTTACTTTTTCCAATTAACAAAATATTGAAAAAAAGGTCAGGAAACAAAAAACAAAATAATAATAAACATGCATTTATATACAATTGTATTTGAAATATTAGGCACAACACATTTATTATTGCCCAGTTCCAAAGTAAAAAATGGCAAAATGATTTTGGCATGAGGTCATTAAACTGTCCGTGTAGGATCAGTGAAGATGAAATTAATACTGCCAAATAATTCAAATCAAACTGGCACGCAAAGTGTGTACAATACCAGCATCCAAATCATTAGGGGAACATAAAATTACACTTTATAAGAGAACACTGCAAAAATAGGCTGACGAATGTTAGACATACCTTCCAACCACGAGAAAGAGAAGCTTAAGATTTTTATGAAGTTTTCTAGATATTCACTGGCATATTGGCAGCCTTTTGTGTACAAATTATACAATATTATATTATATAACGCTAAAATACCTCAACAAATGCATAAACATACAAGTTTAATGCTATTTCATTGAACTTAGAAATCAAACCAACAATTTTTGTTATAGCAGAGGAGTTTAACAGTTAGAATAAAAAAAGAGTAACGCTGTAAGCAAATATAGGACTAGTAACCCGTAATGTGTGTAAATGTATTCAAACATAGCCCCTGCTCTGCCAAGTAACTCAATGCATCTGTTGGGGAGATGAGTGACAAGCTTCACGGCAATGTTCGAAGTGGGGTGCTATGTGCCGGTATTACATACCGGCACTTCTCCCCACGAAATAGCTTGTGGAGTCATGATCTCTGTATTGAGTAGTGGTGATGTGGATGCTCTGTGTGGTCTCAGCGGTCTCTAGAATGCTACATACTAAATAGAGGGGGCTGGTAGATGTTAGCATATGATCATAAATAATTTTCAAATATATTATTGTCTATATATACCTGTACTAAGATGTTGTTTTATTTGGTCATAATGGAGTGCTGAGATTGTGTTTGAACCATTCAGGGTTGGTTAACATTTTGCATTATAATACATTTTTTCCCACAAACTAGCCAACTGACAACAACGCTCCAAGAACAAGCAAGAGAGAGAGAAAAGCACGATCTGTCTAACTTTGAATGTGAAATTTTACTGTAAAATTTTAATATGTCTGCAGAATGAAGTGTGTTTTATGTGTATATACATATATATATATATATATATATATATATATATATATATATATATATATAGTTAGAGATGTGCGCTGATCCCCGTTGTTTTGGTTTTGCTACAGGTTTTAACCCAAAAACATGAAAGGTTTAAGGGTTTTGGTTTTGGATCTGGATTTAATTAAAAATTGTTGAAATAGGTAAAATTATGTGATTTTGAGCTGTTTTTGCTCCTATATTACTATTTATAGCATTAACATTCATTTACAGTCTATTTTCTAATGAACGCTTCACAACTGCCCAAATTTTCACTAAGTTTGGCTAAAGCCTGCAACGAGCTGGCTGGCTAAAGTTAGTGACAGTGTAGCTGCAAAAACACATGTCAGTTTACTAAAAGATACAATCACTATTTCTGCTTTCAATTTCTTTTAATTCAATACCATCTCTCACATTATAAGTCGACGTTTTGGTCCTACATTTGGACCTCTGTCAAGACAACCACATAGAACAACAGAAAAGACAGATATTAAAAAAAACAATAATGCACCTCCACTATCAAACACACACTCCAGAAGTGCAATGACACACTTCCTGTATAACAAGGGTTTTAGTTCCATATTTTCCTGTCAATGACGTTTTGCCTTGTTTTCAGATCCGTTGTGTTGTGTTTTTACTCGGAACCCTAAATCTCGGATCTCTCGGATTTCTCCAAATCCGAACCGCTCATCTCCTTTTATATATATATGTATATATAGATATATGTATGTATATATATATATATATATATATATATATATATATATAGTAAATGATCATCAGTTTATTGAGAAGTATGCAAGGCTTCTCTGAACACAGCAGCAGTGAAGGATTTGTGTCTATTTATTAATATAATAATAGTATATATATATATATATATATATATATATATACAGTGGTCGAAGTGGGCTGATATATGGTGGTATGCCATACCACCACTTCTACTGTCTTCATTGGAAAACTATCCTAAACATTGTTAGTGGGGGCGGCTACCAGGTGTATTAGCCTAGGGTGGCTGGAACCCTTAATCAGGCCCTGGGGAGAGGCTATCTGGCACGGGATGCACAGGTTGATGTGTTCATTAGTGGGGGCGGGGCTTTTACGGCATAGCAATGTGACTGCAGCTTTCAGTAGCACAGTGGCTCTTACTGTGTTTATAAAGCATGTTAAGCAAGCTACGTCTGGAGGAGAACACCTTATATACAGGTACTGAATTACTGTCTATAATGTCCATAGTGGAGGACACTAACCTACATGAGGAAGATGTGTAAAAGTGAACAGTAGAAACATAATAGGGAAACTATGCAGGAACCAGGGGCAAGCTGGGCTGTTGGGCAGGGGGGCATCTACCCCTGGGCCGGCCCCATAGTGGGCTACCATGGGTTGGGTCACTGGGCCACCTGCATTTTTTTTTCCTTTAAAATGTTCCTAATAGGCTGCTGAGTCGCGTCTTGCCCGCCGGGCTAAAATTGCCCCCCTGGCAGGAATATCTGTAAAATCACATGTGGGATTTCATGTTTTTCATTTTTATTGACAATTACACAGACAGTCAAAGTTTACAGTAGAAACAGATGATTTTGTTTAAACAGTCATTTTAATGGCCATATACTGTCTGAGGCTCTGTGTCAATGCTTTTCTTTGTGGTACTCTGCTGTGTTCCCTAAGATTATCTTACCTGAGGTTAGCGTTTCAGAGAGTAACTTAGGTCCTGTGTTAGTTTATATACAGTGCTCTGCAATGATTGTACAGTGTTCTGTGAAATGTAATGCACCACTGCTTCTCATCTCTAAGATATAACCTGTGACTAGCAAAGAATGCTGAATTCAGCATAGAGTTGTCCTGACACACTGGGATTAGTAGATACATATACTTAAACTGCCCCACTCTGCAGCTCTCAGCAGCACGTTACTCAGCATGTGATTTACTTTATAAACGTTATTTATTTTTTATGTTTGCATTTTATACACGTTAAAAATAGTAATTGAGAGAGTGCAGGTGTAGGTTTGTTTTTCCTAATTTTATTGATAAAAATGTAAACACACATAAAATTTAGATATGCTCCACGTGGCAGATTATAAGTCTCCAAAAAGGGCTTAATCAGCTCAATAGTCACATGAACATTAAATGATCATTACAGGTTTTCAGACCTTTAGATATATCACAGTACTCACTCTCAATGTGGTATATGTGTCTTGTAGCAGGCTCAACTATTTTCCACTTAATATCTAGTATATAATAAGTGGATGGAAACTTTCTATATTGGACATGAGTGAACTATTTATACTGATCCACATGTATTAAAATACATGTGGAATGTCGATACAATATGTAAACAAGAAAATATTAACAGCTGGCCTAAATTGTATGTATTTAAACTGCATTTACATTTATAATGAATACAATTATGACAGTTAAAATGAGTCATTAAAGCATGTCCCCATTGACCATACAGGAGAATCTCCTGTTCCTCCAGTAGTCCATGAGGTGTACCCCTTAATCAGGTGTCTCCCAGACATTTCCTAAACCTATGATAATAACATCCACAGAGCGTATATATAATATAATATATACATATATATTATATATAAAAGAAGGAATGGAGAAATTGAGTTAAGAGATATTTGTAAGTAGGCCAGGGCACTGTTCTTGCACTCTGTCAGTACAGAGTGAAGCAGTACTGATTAGCAAGAGGAAATCTAGCTAGATGCAGGTGTCAGAAGAGTTATAAGATCAGTCACATCTGTGTAGATATAATATATTATTAAGGGACTTATTACCAAGTGCATTTGAGTACATTTAAAATAGCAGAAGACCCGAGGTTGATCCTTGACGTACCAAGTGACAGAATAAAAAGCAGGTAGAGCCAGTAAAATAGACACATTAGAACCGATCTTATGTAGTGTCTCAACAAATCAAACAATGGATTGCCTGCATGATACTTGTATGAACAAAAGTGTTAATGGATGCACCTCTGAAGCTGATAGGTGCTTATTCCATGTTCATGCATAAATTTTAGGATTTTGTGGCTATATTTATATTTTTTTTTCTACTTTCATTCATATCCAAGAAAATGATATTGTATTATATCAAGCCTAATAGCGAATGTGCTTTTTGCTACCAAAACAAACATTAAACTTGTGCTTATAACTTGGTTGTGTGTGCCTATGTGGGTGTATGTATGTCTGACATAAGCCTGACGGAGGCCTGTCATATATGCTACAAGTACAGAGCTGGACAAATCCTGAGATGCCTATGATTCTGCATATTGGCGTAAATACACTTTTTGGGCGACTTTTCTTAGTGTAAATTACGCCCAACATACTTCTAATGCAGTGTGAGACTCTATGTACAGTGCTGTTTAATAGGATGGCGCCATATAAATAACTGATAATAAATAACTTCTTACATTTCTGACCTATCAGTTTTGCAACTGGTTTTGCTGCTGCCTTCCTTACCCCCTTTTTCAACTTGACTGCTTTCCTCAATGCTGGTATTCACCGGTGGGTCTTACATGGCATGACAAACTACTCTATGGACACAGCTTTCTGCAGCTGCCTCCACAGTTGCTTATTAGCTTATTTGGACTGAATATCCCCACCCTCACTTGGCATACAGGTGAAGCTCAGCATTAAGTTAGAGTTCAACTCATCTCACACAACAGCTTCACCAGACTGTGCCAGCAGACACTGAATGATTTCCTGGGACTGCCAGGTCTCTCCAGCCACATCCTGTGAACCACATCCAACTAACCATTAAGTGGTGATCAACTAACAGCTCTGTTCCTCTCTCCTTATCCAAGTGTCCAAAGCACATGGCCTAAAGTTATATCTTTGACATGTGAACTTTGGTACCATGTACACTTATGAGCAACCTAGTATTCAGACATGGTTGCTATTATGGACGATGCATGACTTGCTCAGAATTCTAATGAAAAGGCACAACTCTGGTTTAAATTACATTATTCCAGGCAACTCCGTCATTCGCCAAGATTATTGTTAAAATCTCACAGCTGGACTATAGAGTCAGTGGGTGGTACTTACTATTTTCAAGAAGACTAAATACTCTGAACTGCAGGGCTTTCATCTCTGTAACTCAGTGGCACAGAGGCAACCTCCTTGTCTGCAAGGAAAAACTCACAGCCCTCAGCATGGCACTTGTGAGTTTATTCACTCCCATCTGAGCCTTTCAACAAGGAAAATGCCATAGTAAGAGAGGCCATGGAATATGTGGAGTCAAGGTCAACAATATCTAGTTGATATCTTTCAGCTACTGCAGTAACTCAGGCTTTTTCCCTGTAAAGTGAAATGACTTTCCACATTGCTATAGCAAGTGTCCATTGACAGGGTCTGGTCTACAAATGTCCTGTCTATGAATGCCCTGCTCATGCCTAATCCTGGCAGCATGCACTTGTTATAAGTATCACTTTGGTGGATCATACTTTGTCTGGCTTCCCGTACAGACTCGTTCATCAAGGAATGCCCTATGAGGAGCACAAAAGAAGGTTTAACAGAATTATTTGGAAGCAGTGGTCTTTGGATATTGCTGTGATGAGGTCATTGTCAACCTTGGTAAGTATTTTCTGTTGACTGTTGGGAACAAGCTCCAATAGAGTTTTTCAAAGAAGGAAATAGGTTATTTGATTATAAACATGAAATGACATGAGCTGAGAGAAAAACAGACAGACGTGTGAGTGCTTGGTCAAGAGATAAGAGTAATTAGTGCTTCTTTCATAAATGAGTGTAATATAGCAGAAGAGAGGATGATGTTACATATTTTTATGAGAACTTGCTCAGCATAGATTAAAGTAAGATATTTTTCTGGGGAGGGAAAAAAATCTAGAAAAGGTAGAGAGAGTATAATGAAGAGGGTGGATTTGCCCTCTGCTATCATAAGGTCAAAGGAGTATAAGGCAAAAATGTAGGCAAAGAATATGGCAAATTGTGGAGCAGAGACTGTTATGAGATTTATCAATGAGTCAGCCTTATCTTTGAATTAGGAGGCAAGATCTTGGTCAGTAAGCATCATGTTGTGGCATCAGAGAGTCTTATAGATATAAACAGTTATTTTGGATTGGAAGACTGAATGTAAAATTATTATAGCTGTGACAAGTGTAGTTTGATCAGTGAATGGATTTATAATAGTAAAAATCATTAGAATTGTGGGTCTTCTTACAGCAGAGATCAGCTTTACCAGAGAGCTTTCTGAAGCTTGTTTGCCAAGGCTGAAATAGTGATTTGCGGGCATGGCACAGAGTAGATAGCCAAAAGAGTATAAGATATGAAAGCCTACTGACAGTAGAATGACAAGGTCACAGAGTTGCTGAAAGTCATCATCATTTAGATTCCAGTGTATGAGAGGCAGGTTTGTTGGCTAAGTGTAGAAAGGAACAGAGAATTTTCAAGCTATATAAATAACATAAATATATCCCACATGATTGCTAAAATATAGTAGTAATTAATATATAGTAATTAATAATAAAAAAAAAAATGTCAGAGATGTAAATATCCCACTCCTCAGAAAAAATCCTAATGTGTTCAAGTGCCGGAGGGTCCAAATTAGTTTAAAACAAAAGTATGGTTTCTAATATAGGCTTTTATTCTGAGCTCCCACTGAACACACTGAAATAATCATAAAATCAGGAACTTAATAACAGTCTGAAAACTGTCTCCGCAGCTCTGATTAAATTCCATATATACTTCCAACCAATTAAAAGTGTGGTGAAAGTATTCAAACTATTCCTAGGTTTTCTTATTGGTTGAGAGAGTTAAGTTAATCAGATTCAAAGGACCAGACATTATTTATTTCTAACCAGAGACCCAACAGTTCATGAAGCCTTGGAAAGTGTTTCACATCGCCCGGCACAGTAGCGGAAGAGAGGAGAACTCTCAGGCTCGGATCTACTTAGTTTATGCCTCAAGCATCAGGGGCGCACGCAGGGGGGGTTTCTGGTTCTCCAGAAACCCCTCCCCGAACGGTACTGTACAGCACCCGTGGCGCTGTCAAAGAAGCGTTCGCGGCAGTGCTGTATTGTACTACAATACAGCACTGCCGCGTACCCTTCTTTGACAGCACCGCGGGTACTGTACAATTCAGACTCGCCGAAATGGAGCAGCAGCTCTCTCTCGCTCTATTTCTTTTTTGGTTGGGGTGGCGGAAACCCCCCTTAAAAAATCCTGCATTTGCCCCTGAGCATGGTACTGAGGGTCCAAGAAGAACAGTCTGTCTTAAAACGTACTCTAAGTTGCCGGTCTTCTCTTATCACACAGCACACACATTATGAATAAAAAGCATACAATATTCTGATCAAAATAATGCAGTTTTTATTTGCACCATCCATCTGTGCATTACATTTTCTTTAGATATCATACCTCTGCAGTTTAAAACTTTTATATACAGTAGTAATCCAGACATAAGGTTATATATGAGGATTCTATACATTCTATACATTCAGATATAAAAGATAGAACAATTCTTTGTGCAAAGCATCACAAAACAAGTGCAGCTTGTCTGATAATACAGTCACATCCAAGTTTCTAGAAGATTTTCTCATGGGTATCATATCAGTCCACATTTTTCTTCTATATATGTTAAGCAGCTTTAGTTAACCAACTATATCAGCTGGGGAAAAGAAAACAGTAACACTGTCTTTTAAAGGCCATCATCGTTTTATTGATAAAAGGCTCTTGACTCCCACTGGGAATGAGTAGTATCTAGAAAAAGATAGATATGATAACAAGAAAATATAATTAAGAGTCTTTGTAAACAGGATAAGCCAACATTAGTTCAATAGTAATGCTCCTCTCAGATGGCAGAGGTAAGTTTGCAATGACCTCTGTCTAATCTAAGCTATCTATTTTGGCTTGATCAATTGATAAAGGAGAAAGCTATATATGTCTAAATGTGGCTTCCATCAGCTATAATTTAATGGCATGCTGAAAATTCACTTTGGTGATGCATTGTAAAACAGGGATTGTCTACAGTTATTTACACTTTGAAATAACAGCAGCGTAATGTATAGCACTTGTAGGTACAAAACATTATCGTTTTGCATATGGCATGCTTTAAGCTTATTTAAAATTCTGGGCCTGTAATATATATATATATTTTTTTTAAATAAAGCCTCTTCTGATTGGCTGATTAGGAATTCACCTCTGAAGCTGATAGGTGCTTATTCCTTGTTCGTGCATATATTTTAGGATTTTGTGGCTATATTTATATTTTTTTTTCTACTTTCATATCCAAGGAAATTATATTTTATTATATCAAGCCTAATAGCGAATGTGTTTTTTGCTATCAAAACAAACATTAAACTAAACTTATGCTTATAACTTGGTTGTGTATGCCTATGTAGGTATATGTATGTCTGATATAAGCCTGACTGGCGGCTTTTCTTAGTGTAAATTACGCCCAACATACTTCTAACTGTTAGGAACTCCTTCAGTCAGCACGACAGAACCCGGAATCTGCTCCGCTGTCTGGTGTTCACTGGAGCCCCTAGTGGTGGGGACAGACTTGGCAGCAGACGAACGGAGGGTCGTGTAGTGTGCACTGACTGGGGAGAACCCTGAGGCAGCGTAGTAGAACACAGCGATGTGAGATCCAGGCAAAGGTCAAGGGCCGGCAGCAGACAGGAATAACAGAAAACGAGCCGAAGTCAGGGGTCACAGGCAATACAACGAAGTCCAAGAACAAGCCAGGGGTCATACACGGGAAATCCAATAATAGAATAAGCACAGGAGCAGGGAAACAGGAACAGGAGCCTAGCTAAACAGGAAGCTATAACTGGCAATGAGGCTATGTACTCACTTGCCTTAAATAGTGAGAGGAACCAATCAGGCAACGTGCAGAATCTCCTCCCATACATGTAGCCCATCCCTGACAGCATAATAGTTCCTAAAGTACTGTAATACAAAATAGAGAGAAGAAGCATACCGCCTACCGTCCTCCAGAGTCCCTGGCAGCTGCGATTCATAATCTCCTCCTGCTCGCCTGTGCCCGGCTGTATGACAGCCGGCCGGGCGTTGTGGCAGGCGGGTCAGAGCGTCCCGGCTGTTGCCTAGGCAACCGGGACACAGGAGGCGGAAGTGACGCCCTGGTCGTCATAGAGACGGCCGGGACGCCTGGGACCGCCAGAAGTGAGTCGCGGCGGCCCTTCGGGGAGCAGTGGCTCATAACAGTACCCCCCCCTTGAGGAGGGGTCAAGGCACCCCGACTTCCAGGTTTCCCAGGATACTTTTTGAAGAAGTCTTTAATGAGCTGGTCAGCGTGGAGATATTTCCGCGGCACCCAAGACCGTTCCTCCGGGCCGTAGCCCTTCCAGTGGACCAAAAAGTGGATCTGGCTTTGTACTTTTTTGGAGTCTAGAATTCTTTCAACGATGAACTCCTGGTGCCCTCTGACTGAGACAGGACGAGGTCTGTGCAATTGATGTGGTCTGAACTTATGTGACCATTCAACTGCTTTTAGCAAAGAACAGTGAAAGGTATTAGGAATCTTGAGTGAAGAAGGAAGTCTTAACTTAAAAGCCACAGGGTTAATCCGTTTAATAATGGAGAAGGGTCCAATAAACCTGGGACCTAACTTCCTACAAGGTTGCTTAAGTTTAATGTTGCGGGTGGAGAGCCACACCTTGTCCCCAACCTTGAAAGAACATGGTCCACGATGCCGATCAGCATAATGTTTAGACTTGAATGAAGCTTGTTTGAGGGCAATGTGAACCTTTCTCCATATCCGGCCTAGATGAGAAATCGAAGAAGTAGGTTTAGCTTGATTCGGAACTTCCAGTGAGTTGGACCGAGGATGGAATCCCAGGTTACAGAAAAATGGGGATACCAGAGTAGAAGAATGGCACGAGTTGTTATAGGCAAACTCTGCCCAGGGAAGCAGAGCAGCCCAGTCGCTATGGCATTTGGTTACATAAAGACGGAGAAATTGCTCAAGGGATTGGTTAACCCTTTCCGTTTGTCCGTTGGACTGTGGGTGATACCCTGATGACAGACAAACCTTGATCCCCAATTGAGTACAGAACGTTTTCCAGAAAGTAGCAACAAATTGGGAGCCACGGTCTGAAACAATGTTAATGGGCAGTCCATGGAGCCTGAAAACATGCTGAATGAATAGGGAAGCCAATGTTCTGGCACACGGTAGTCCTGCAAGGGGAACGAAGTGAGCCATCTTACTAAATCTGTCTACTATAACCCAGATGGTGTTAAAACTGGATGATCGAGGCAGTTCCACGATGAAGTCCATGGATATGTGTGTCCAGGGTCTTACCGGAACAGACAGAGGCATCAGGGGACCTGCAGGAAGTTTGCGGGAGGATTTATTCCTGGCACAGGATTCACAGGATAAGACAAATTCCTTGGTGTCCGCAGATAACGAAGGCCACCAGACTGAACGAGACAAAAGTTCCACCGTTTTGGATACTCCAGGATGACCCGAAGTCTTGTTATCATGACATTCCACTAGAACCGTTTTCCTCAAATGGTCAGGTACGAATAATTTACCTTTAGGCGTAGCCGGAGGCGCCAAATGTTGAAGGTCATGGAGAATCGTACTGAGATCCTGAGTCAGACCAAGAATAATCTTGGACGCGGGAACAATAAAAGAGGGTTCTGTGGAAGGAGGATGTGAGGCAACGAAGCTGCGAGATAAGGCATCAGCTTTCGTGTTTTTGGATCCTGGCCGGAATGTAATAGTGAATTTGAAACGTGAAAAGAAGAGGACCCACCGGGCTTGTCGGGAATTCACAATCTTAGCGGATTGAATATATTGCAAATTTTTATGGTCGGTATACACCGTGATAACATGGTTAGCCCCTTCTAACCAGTGTCGCCATTCTTCGAATGCCCATTTAACTGCTAGCAATTCCCGATTACCCACATCGTAGTGAGTCTCAGCAGAAGAAAATTTCTTAGAAAAGAATGCACAGGGGTGCAGCCTGTGGTCCTCAATATCCTTCTGAGAGAGGATGGCCCCAGCCCCGATGTCCGAGGCGTCTACTTCGATAACAAATGGTAGTTCTGGATTGGGATGTCTGAGGACGGGTGCCGAGACGAAAGCATCCTTGAGAGCCTGGAAGGATGTCACCGCAATGGAAGGCCAATTAGCAGTATCGGCCCCTTTTCGGGTCAGGGCAGTGATAGGCGCCACTAACACTGAGAATGCTTGGATGAATCGTCTATAGTAGTTAGCGAATCCTAAAAACCTCTGAATGGCCTTTAGATTGCTAGGCCGGACCCAATTAAGAATTGCCTGGACCTTACTGGGGTCCATAGAGAAGCCACAAGGAGAGATGACATATCCGAGGAATGTGACCTGGGTGACCTCGAACTCGCATTTCTCGAGTTTGGCAAAAAGGCAGTGTTGGCGCAGTTTGAGGAGGACCTTTTTAACTTGTATACGGTGCTGCTCCAATGACTTGGAATATATCAGGATGTCGTCAAGGTAGACCACAACGAATTTTCCCAGAAATTCTCGTAGGACATCATTGATAAAATCTTGAAACACCGCGGGGGCATTACATAGGCCAAAGGGCATGACCCGATATTCGTAATGGCCTGAATGGGTGTTGAAAGCCGTCTTCCACTCATCCCCTTCTCTGATCCGGATCAAATTATATGCTCCTCTCAGATCAATCTTGGAGAAGATCGTGGCCTGTTTGAGCTGATCAAAGAGCACAGAGATGAGAGGCAAAGGGTAGGTATTCTTCACGGTAATCCCATTCAAGCCCCGATAGTCGATGCATGGTCGAAGGGTCCCGTCTTTCTTGGCCACAAAGAAGAAACCGGCTCCTATGGGGGATTTAGACGGCCGAATGAATCCCTTACGTAGGTTCTCCTCCACATAGTCATCCATAGCCTTGGTCTCAGGAATGGACAGAGCATATAACCTTCCCTTAGGAAGCTTGGCACCTGGAACCAGATCAATGGAGCAATCGTAGCTACGATGCGGGGGAAGAGAATCAGCCTCCTTCTTGGAGAACACATCGTGGAACTCCTGGTATGCTGAAGGTAGAGTTTCCGGACTAGGCAGAACCACCCGAAGGGGAAGGGTGAGACAGGTTGATGAACAGGTCTTACCCCATCGTAGGATCTCCCCGGTGCCCCAATCGAGGTGAGGATTGTGGAGTTGGAGCCAAGGATGCCCTAAAATCAATGGCACAGAGGAACAGGGAATCAGGAAAAATGAGAGGACTTCGGAGTGGAGGGCTCCCACGGTAAGGTGCAGAGGCGGAGTTTTGAATGAGATCCTTCCATCTGTCAACGGTTTACCATCCAATCCGCAGACCGTGATCTCCGAGTCTAAGTTTACAGAAGGAATCCCCAGTACTTGGGCGAATTTTACATCCAGAAAATTCCCAGCTGCACCGCTATCTATGAAAGCAGGGATGGAAACAGACCGATTTCCATACATGACCCGGGCAGGTATGAGAACAGAATTCTTGGAAGAGACCATTTGGAGACCTAGGCGTACCTCTTCCTTTACTCCTAGGCCTGGTCTTTTCCCGCCTTGTTAGGACAGGTGCGCAAGAGATGACCCTTATTGCCGCAGTATAGACATAGTCCCAGCGATCGTCTCCTGGATCTTTCCTCGGGGGACAGGCGATAAGCCCCTAACTGCATGGCCTCTGGTAAATCCTGAGGAACTGGGTAGACGGCTGGAGAGGACCAGGATGGTGAGGCGGCCTCCTTCTCGGAGCTTCTTTCCTTGATCCTACGGTCAATTTTAATAACTAGTTGCATTAAGGCCTCCAAGGAAGGTGATGAAGGATATTGGACTAAGGAGTCCTTTATCTGCTCCGAGAGCCCAAGCCGGAACTGACTCCGTAGTGCGGGGTCATTCCACTGACTGTCGACCGACCAACGTCGGAACTCGGCACAATATTCTTCCGCTGTCCGCCGTCCCTGTTTCAGCGCTCTTAGGTGGGACTCGGCCGAGGCCACCCTATCTGGGTCATCATATAAGAGACCGAGTGCGTTGAAGAAGGCGTCTACAGACTGCAGAGCTGGATTAACAGGAGTCAGACTGAACGCCCAGGATTGGGGATCGCCTTGGAGTAAGGAGATGATAATACCGACCCTCTGTTGCTCCGAGCCCGAGGAGCGGGGCCTGAGACGGAAATACAGCTTGCAGCCCTCCTTAAAATTTCGGAATAAGGCCCTGTCTCCAGAGAACCGGTCCGGAAGATTTAACTTTGGCTCAGGTGCAGGAGTTGCTTGGGAGGCCTTGGCGGCTTCTTCCTGAGCAGAAAGCCTGTGTGAGAGATCCTGAACCATCTGCGACACAACTTGGATCTGCCCTGCCAGGACTTGAGCCGGACTGGGTTCCATCGGTGGAAAATAGAATCGTCTTTATTTTGGGCCAGTTATAATGTTAGGAACTCCTTCAGTCAGCACGACAGAACCCGGAATCTGCTCTGCTGTCTGGTGTTCACTGGAGCCCCTAGTGGTGGGGACAGACTTGGCAGCAGACGAACGGAGGGTCGTGTAGTGTGCACTGACTGGGGAGAACCCTGAGGCAGCGTAGTAGAACACAGCGATGTGAGATCCAGGCAAAGGTCAAGGGCCGGCAGCAGACAGGAATAACAGAAAACGAGCCGAAGTCAGGGGTCACAGGCAATACAACGAAGTCCAAGAACAAGCCAGGGGTCATACACGGGAAATCCAATAATAGAATAAGCACAGGAGCAGGGAAACAGGAACAGGAGCCTAGCTAAACAGGAAGCTATAACTGGCAATGAGGCTATGTCCTCACTTGCCTTAAATAGTGAGAGGAACCAATCAGGCAACGTGCAGAATCTCCTCCCATACATGTAGCCCATCCCTGACAGCATAATAGTTCCTAAAGTACTGTAATACAAAATAGAGAGAAGAAGCATACCGCCTACCGTCCTCCAGAGTCCCTGGCAGCTGCGATTCATAATCTCCTCCTGCTCGCCTGTGCCCGGCTGTATGACAGCCGGCCGGGCGTTGTGGCAGGCGGGTCAGAGCGTCCCGGCTGTTGCCTAGGCAACCGGGACACAGGAGGCGGAAGTGACGCCCTGGTCGTCATAGAGACGGCCGGGACGCCTGGGACCGCCAGAAGTGAGTCGCGGCGGCCCTTCGGGGAGCAGTGGCTCATAACACTAACGCAGCGTGAGACTCTATGTACAGTGCTGTTTAATAGGATGGTGCCATATAAATAACTGATAAATAACTTCTCACATTTCTGAGCTATTAGTTTTGGAACTGGTTTTGCTGCTGCCTTCCTTACCGCCTTCTTCAATTTGACTGCTTTCCTCAATGCTGGTATTCACCGGTGGGTCTTACATGGCATGACAAACTACTCTATGGACACATCTTTTTGCAGCTGCCTCCACAGTTGCTTATTAGCTTATTCGGACTGAATATCCCCACCCTCACTTGGCATACAGGTGAAGCTCAGCCTTAAGTTAGAGTTCAACTCATCTCACACAACAGCTTCACCAGACTGTGCCAGCAAACACTGAATGCTTTCCTGGGACTGCCAGGTCTCTCCAGCCACATCCTGTGAACCACATCCAACTAACCATTAAGTGGTGATCAACTAACAGCTCTGTTCCTCTCTCCTTATCCATGTTCCAAAGCACATGGCCTTAAGTTAGATCTTTGACCTTTGACATGTGAACTTTGGTACCATGTACACTTATGAGCAACCTAGTATTCAGACATGGTTACTATTATGGATGATGCATGACCAGGGTCTGGTCTACAAATGTCCTGTCTATGAATGCCCTGCTCACGCCTAATCCTGGAAGCATACACTTGTTATAAGTATCACTTTGGTGGATCATACTTTGTCTGGCTTCCCCGTACAGACTCCTTCATCAAGGGATGCCCTATCAGGAGCACAAAGTTCCTCATGACAATTCTGACAATCTCACTTTTCAAATAAATAAAACCCCCATGTTAGCTCCAGGCAGCAAATTAAAATGTTATGTTCTTCAGAAGCTTCCTGTATTTGTTGCTTCCTGTTTCACATGGAAAGCTCTTTAAAAAATGAATAATAGCCACTTGGTAGGAGTCAAATACAATATGGCTTGACATATGTAATATATTACATAAAGGTGAGTTCTGCTAAAGAAAAGATCACATAGACTGTGTGATCACATTTTACTGCCTGATTATGTTAAAGGGGTTGTATACATATCTTGCTGTAAATGCTGAATGCTGGTTGCAGAGGAATCTAAAGAGGGGCAGGGTGTTCAGTCCTGTAAAAGAAGGCATCTCACTGGTTGTGAGCAGCTCACTGCCACCACTATGGCAGAGAATAGACCCATTTCTTGAAACCTCTCCAGACTGATCCCTGTGAAAACCACTCAACTACTCAAGCTATAGGCACAAAGGAAATCTACCATGGATTTTAACTTACTGGGTTTTTATTATTTCTTTGCAGTAAATCGTTATCACTGAATAGACTATTCTGCCATTCTATTACAAACTATTTTGTCATTTGTTGACTATATTTTATGCACTGTCAAGATTCTGAAAACCAGAGCCATCTGGTGTACACATCTCCAAGAATAAATATTTGCTTACTTTATATGTACCTATGATACCTCTATGAAGGTTCCTTCCCTATACGATATAAGGACCTCTTTCCTATTACTGTGTTTTCCATGTTTTCCCTTCATTCCCATATGCCTGTCTTCCAACCTTCCCCCTCTTTCACATTCTTGTATTCCAATCTTTCCTCTTTTTCGTGATTGCAGTTTCATACCAGGTTGGTGCTAGACACAGTGCTCCATTTTGATAGATGTTATAACGTGTTATAACCCCTCAAACCTGTCAAAATGTTGCCGTTGGTTCCTGCAGTAAACCAGGTATATATTTCCCCCATAGTACATTACCTATTTGAAGTTAAATTGTAGTAGCCACTCTCTTCTAAAACGTCTTCGATCATTGTCTAAATAGTCAAAAAACATGAGTTTAGGACACACTAAAACATGACCACTTTAAAACATTATGCTAGGATAAATGCATCAATAGTAATGTAACGTTGAGTGAAGTTTCTAAGAAATTTCACAGGGCAAATTTCCGGCCATACAATCTTCAAGTTCCACTTTTGCTTCGCCAGTTTCCATTTTTGCTTCCGCCAGTCAGTGGATGCCATTTCGTACTGTATTTGTAAATTGCATTTTGTGGAATTTATAGTCTGTACATAGACAGTCAATTCATGTTGCTCTTTTGGTTAAGACTGGGAACACATAAGGCCAAACAGTACAGGGTAAGACAGAGCAAAACAAGTAGAACCAAAACTCCAAAAGCTCCAAGCACAGCAAGTACAGTGACGTCAGAGAAGAAGAAATGGAATTGAGACAGAAGGGAAGAGGGCCCTGCTCTTAGGAGCTTACATACTAAAGGGAGGGGAAACAGACAGCAGGCACGAGATGAGACAGTGGAGGGGATCAGGTGCAAAAGGAGACAGGGAAGAGGGAGGTGAGGAGAACAAGGCTGGAGAAGGTTAGGTGGATAGCTGGTAGGCTTTGAGGAAGAGATGGGTTTTGAGAGCCCGTTTGAAAGCGCTCAGATTAGGGTCAGATGGATGGAGCGAGGGAGGTCGTTCCAGTGGAGGGGACAGCAGTGTTGAATTTTGGCGTGGGATGAGGTGATCAGTGTGGAGGAGAGGCGACGGTCATTGGCCGAACGCAGGGAACGGGTTGGAGTGTGAATAGAGAGCAGGTTAGAGATATAAGTGGCCGTGGAATGGGAGAGGGCCTTGTAGGATATGGTGAGGAGTTTGAAGAGGATTCTGTAGCAGAAAGGAAGCCAGTGCAGGGCAAAGTAGAGAAGAGAGGCAGAGGAAGAGCGGCGTGAAAGAAAGAAGAGTCTTGCAGCTGCATTGAGAATAGAGCGAAGGGGGGCAAATGGGAGTACTGGAGGCCGGTGAGGAGAAGGTTACAATATTCGAGACTGAAAATTATGAGAGCATGGATAATAGATTTGGCGGCATCCTGAGAAAGGAGGAGGAGATAGGTGAACATGGCAAAGAGACGGCGGGGATTAGAGGACTGAGAAGAAATAAGGCACTTGAAGAAAAAAAATTTGGCGAGGGAGAAGGCAGAGCAGTAGGAAGAGAGTATAAACTTAAAGTGAAGGAAGTCAGCCAGTGAGTGAGAGTGAGATTTCCTCCAGAAGCGTTCAGCAGGGCGAGAGCACTTCTGAAGGAAGCGGGTGAATTTGGAGTGTCAGGGTTGGGAGATTAAGCAGCGATGGCGGACTGAGGCGGCAGGGGCGACATTATCTGGGACAGTGGTGAGGGAGTGGCTATAGAGAGAGGTTGCTTGGTCAGGGCAGATAAGAGAGGCAAGAAGAGAGAGAAGAGATTCAAGAGAAGAGGATAAAGAGGTAGGGTCCAGAGCATCAAGATTGCGCCTAGTAAGGGTAGTTTTAGGCTAGGAGGGAGCAGGGGAGGAGGACAGAGTGAAGGAGACGAGATGGTGGTCAGAGAGTGGGAAGGGAGAGTTAGAGAAGTTCGAGAGAGCACATTGATGAGCCAATGGTCTCTTCCACCCATTGTCAAGGGAGTGACCAAGACAGTGGGTGGGGAAAGAGGTCCATTGAGTGAGGCCAAAGGAGGAAGAAAGGGTGAGAAATTTGATGGTGGCAGGGTCAGTGGGGTTGTCAACAGGGATATTAAAATCACCTGGTATGATGGAGGGAAGGTGAGAGGAAAGGTAGTGTGGAAGCCAGGCAGCGAAGTTATCCAGAAAAAGGGAAGTGAGGCAAGGTGAGGGGGGGGGGTGGTAAATGACTGAGACACGGAGGTGGGTGGGGGAGAAGAGAAGAATAGAATGGACTTTAAAGAAGGAGAAGGAGAGGGAGGGCACAGTGGGAATGACCCCAAACATACAATTAGGGGAAAGGAGAATGCCCACTCCACCTCCTGGACAGTCATCCGGTCTGGTGGAGTGCCCCCCATGGGATAGAGCAGCGGGAGAAATAGAATCAGTAGAGGAGAGCCAAGTTTCAGGGATGGCACTATCACTCATGTCTAAAACTTAACAGTAGTTAAATAAAACTTGCATTTTGCTTTTCATTTTCACTAGTGCAAATTATGCTGTAAAAAGATTTAAACTGTCCCCTAAGAATTAAAATTAAGTTAAAATCTTAACAAGACACACATGCATGTATTTACAATTCTGACTAGGCAGACTTTGGTGTAAAAATTAAAATAATCACACCAACAACTGTCTAGTAAGAATTATGAAAGTAAAGATTGGTGCCATACTTTGGGGCAAGAGAGGACATGTAAGGCACAAGAAGATGAGAAGGTGAGAAGGAAGCAATCGGCGTACAGAATGGTGTGGAGCAGTCATGTGGGGCACAAGTAGGTGAGGAAATGGGCATGTCAGACATAGGCTAGTGAGAGAGGGGATTGTGGGGAGAGGGGCAATTAGGATACAGGAAGGTCCTCATGCGGCAATATGGTATGCACTGTTCACAAAGAGCTGAGTGTGCATGCTGTCAGTGCTCTGACAAGGAAAGACAGCATTAACTGCTGGTAGTGAGTGCAGTGATTGTTCAACCTGTGCATGCTTGGGCGCGTCTTCATTTTGACAAGCTTTATTCCAGCCCTGAGTCATATGCATCAGAACAGGAACTGACAGATTGAGAATGCCAGCAAGCCCTGACAGTCGTTGACTGCCTGGGTATGTTGTAGATTGTGGAACTACAAGTGCCATCATGAAGTTACATACAAGTATCTAACAGTTCTGAAGTAGTCCAATTGGAAAACAAATAAAAACTCTGAGAGAAGGTCATGGACTTACCCCTATCATAACAACAATAAGAATTAATAAAGGGCTGTATGCGAACAACCAATTAGAACAGCTTTCATCTGGTTAGCTGGAGCTGGGGTAAATCACGCAGATTGGCTGTTCATATACTGAGGTCTATTTGAGCAAGTCCTTGTTATTCTCTCAGGGTTTTTTCTATTATTATTATTCCACAAGCTCACTTGGCAGTCACAAGCATGCTGGAGCTTGTACAGTCAGGTCCATAAATATTGGGACATTGACACAATTCTCATATTTTGGGCTCTATACACCACCACAATGGATTTGAAATGAAACTAACAAGATGTGCTTTAACTGTAGACTTTCAGCTTTAATTTGAGGGAATTTACATCCAAATCAGGTGAACGGTGTAGGAATTACAACGGTTTCTATATGTGCCTCCCACTTTTTAAGGGACCAAAAGTAATGGGACAAACTAAACAATCCTACATCAAACTTTTACTTTTTAATACTTGGTGACAAATTCTTTGTAGTCAATTACAGCCTGAAGTCTGGAACGCATAGACATCACCAGACGCTGGGTTTCATCCCTGGTGATGCTCTGCCAGGCCTCTACTGCAAATGTCTTCAGTTCCTGCTTGTTCTTGGGGCATTTTCCCTTCAGTTTTGACTTCATCAAGTGAAATGCATGCTCAATCGGATTCAGGTCAGGTGATTGACTTGGCTTTTTAGCCTTAAAAAACTCTTTGGTTGCTTTTGCAGTATGCTTCGGGTCATGGTCCATCTGCACTGTGAAGCGCTGTCCAATTAGTTCTGCAGCATTTGACTGAATATGAGCAGATAATATTGCCCGAAACACTTCAGAATTCATCCTGCTACTTTTGTCAGCAGTCACATCATCAATAAATACAAGGGAACCAGTTCCATTGGCAGCCATACATGTGCACGCCATGACACTACCACCACCATGCTTCACTGATGAGGTGGTATGTTTTGGATCATGAGCAGTTCCTTTCTTTCTCCATACTCTTCTCTTCCCATCACTCTGGTACAAGTTGATCTTTGTCTCATCTATCCATAGATGTTGTTCCAGAACTGTAATGGCTTTTTTAGATGTTGTTTGCCAAACTCTAATCTGGTCTTCCTGTTTTTGTGGCTCACCAATGGTTTACATCTTGTTGTGAACCCTCTATATTCACTGTTGTGAAGTCTTCTCTTGATTGTTGACTTTGACACATATACACCTACCTCCTGGAGAGTGTTCTTGATTTGGTCAACTGTTGTGAAGGGGTTTTTCTTCACCAGGGAATAAATTCTTCTGTCATCCACCACAGTTGTTTTCCGTGGTCTTCCGGGTCTTTTGGTGTTACTGAGGTCTCCGGTGCGTTCTTTCTTTTTAAGAATGTTCCAAACAGTTGATTTGGCCACACCTAATGTTTTTGCTATCTCTCTGATGGGTTTGTTTTGATATTTCAGCCTAATGATGGCTTTGCTTCACTGATAGTGACAGCTCTTTAGATCTCATATTGAGAGTCAACAGCAACAGATTCCAAATACAATTGTCACACCTGGAATCAGCTCCAGACCTTTTACCTGCTTAATTGATGATGAAATAACAAGGGAATAGCCCACACATGTCCATGAAATAGCTTTTGAGTCGAATGTCCCATTACTTTTGGTCCCTTAAAAAGTGGGAGGCACATATAGAAACTGTTGTAATTCCTACACCGTTCACCTGATTTGGATGTAAATTCCCTCAAATTAAAGCTGAAAGTCTGCAGTTAAAGCACATCTTGTTAGTTTCATTTCAAATCCATTGTGGTGGTGTATAGAGCCCAAAATATGAGAATTGTGTCGATGTCCCAATATCTTTGGACCTGACTGTAGTTCAACATATCCAAGCAGTCAATGGCTGCCAGGGCTTGCTGGGAGTTGCAGTTCCACAAACATACATAATGATTTTCTTTAAACTATTACCCAGGAATTGCCAAGATGAGACCCAGTACTATTCATTTATTTTTGCAGGCCTGGTTCCCCTATGAAATTCTGACCAGTGCTGACCGGGCTGGGCTAGCATCATACTATAACAGGGGAATCCCACATGATAGGTCTCCTTTTGCAGGGCTCCACCACACTTAATGCCATTCTGTCTTAGTGGTAACCAGCCCAGGCTATAGCACTGGTGCTGGTTATGTATTTTAGAGGGAGCTGTCATGCAATTTTATTTATTTGAAATTGCTGTATCACAGTTGATGATGATGACATATGTATCTTTACATCCAGCAGCACCAAGGTACGATTAGAGGCTGCATGTTTACAGTGTATTTTGAGTTACAAGTATCTTAAGCATTTTAAAATACACATGTAAGGCCCCATTTTTGTGGCCGTAATTTTACACCTATATCTGGGCCACATAATCAGGTCCTTTATTAGGTTTAGAATTAGCCATATAACTAGTTTAATGTTGAAGTAATATTTCTCCCTCTTTTCTTTCAATTGAACAAGTTGTTAGGATCATCAAATAAATCGCCTTTATTGCATGCTTTAAAGCGGGAGACATCACTGTATTTTAAGCAAACAAGGCATGAAGGCATGTTTTGTTTATGTAGAAAAAAGGTTCTGATATGGAGGCAACTTTGTAGTATTATCTTATTTGGGCTTCATTATTGGAAGGTTTGACAGTGGACTCTGGGGGAAAAAAATGTACCTTGACTAAAACACCAAACACAATAACAATAATAATAATAATACTAATATATTAATTACAATTAACTATACCTGTAATTGCTCGTAGGTTATTCCACCTTCAAATTCAAAGGTGCTAGCATTTCCTATCACAGAGAAAAGAAGCATGTTTAGGCCACATCATTTATTTTTTATTAATTGCATAATTATACAAGTTATATTTTTAAGCATATATTTATAATGTATTTTTTCTTCCATTTCAGCTGTTACATATTTTATACTCCTTGATCCTGAACTAAAAGCATGTCTTACCAGTTAAAAGCAAGTATCAGCAATTTCCGTTTAGTAGACATACAGTTAGATTTCTAAACTGCAGTTAAGTCAGCATTTGTTAAAGTTTTATTTTCTGGTTTAAAGGGTGCTTCAATTTTGTTTTAGTACTTAGTATGCTGGTGCAGCTTCTTAACTTCCATACTTCTGCCACTCACAGCTTCCCAAATCTGCTTCACCACGCTTATCCTGTATCGGCTGACAGATGACAAGGTTACTGAACAGCAATTCCCAATAAAGTTAACTTACCTGTGGCATGTCCCAGCATTCTACTGTGAAAGGTTTCAGACTACTAGAACAGCTATAATTAGAATGTCAGGACATAAAACAGGTTAGATTTCTGACAGATTAGTATGCAACCACTGCATCTCTAGCAATTACAGGATCACTGTGGCAAAGAGGAGCTGGGATGCTGTGGGAGTCAGGAGTGGGTAAGGTAAGTGCATACTCTTTAGAATTCTGTCCTAAGCTATTTAGTAAGAAAATAATCTAGGTTGGAGATATCCTTTAGACATACTTGCTTGTACTAAAATGTTCTCTAAATTTCTCTGAAAATGTTGTAAACCTAGAATTGCCAAATCGTATCTTGATAGACAACTGGGTGATGTTGGGTTTCCAGATGTGGTGACCATTTCCCGTTTCCCTCTGTTCAGATATGCCTCCGGCTGCTTATTGCAACAACCCTTTTTTTTTAATTTAGACCTAAAATATTTATTATTTGCCCCTCACTCTATAGCAGCTCTATTACATACACCCCCACAACTTCTCCCCCTCAGATAACAAATAATGCTTTATTCTGGGACACATATCGTGCATGGTGCGTGATTAATAAGTAATTAAATAAGATTCCCAATATTACTAAATATAATACCATATGGGGTAATCCCACTTTTGAGCCAGGAATATCCAATAAACATTTTTTGGAGTGGAGAGATAAAGGGATCTCCTCTATCAGGGATGTGTTTGATCCTGGAGGATCTCTATACTCATTTCAGCAACTGTCTCGGAAGCACTCGTTAAATAACAAACAATTCTATAAGTATTTACAAGTTCATCCTTTCATCGGGACCATGACATGTAATAAGACCAGGGGGTAAATGTATCAAAGTGCGAGTTTGCCAACGTGTTTAAATTACGGCAAATCGCGGGTGTATACCCACAAGTTTTGGAAAAAAAAACTGAAATGTATCAAGCTGCGATTTTGACACTGATGTTCAAAATCGCTGGTCATCTCTGGCGATTTGCTGCGATGTAAACACTCCCGAGATTAGCTAACTCTCCTGTGTTTGGCAAACTCTCCTGTGTTGTAGCAATGAGTTTTAAACACATCACTGTTACACTGACCTGTCATACAGCTGCCGAAGCTCCGGCAGCTGTCAAAATGGTAAAGAATAAATGAAAGTAAAAAAAAAAAAAAGTGTGAGTTCCCCCCGCTATTCCAGCTTAACCCTAGTGCTGCCTGACTAGTGCTAGTCCCGTGAAAATCGGGGAAAAATTTTGCGTGGAGTCCCCCCGATTTTCAATTTACCAGCACTAGGCAAACCAGCCAGGGTTGGCGGCACTATAGCAGTGGGACACACGGCAGGGGTCCCCCTGCCATAATGACTAACCAACCCTAGACTGTTCAGCGCTGGGCTGGATTCCCTAGGGAGTGGGGTCCGCCGAAAAAACGAGCGGGCCCCCCCTAGAAAGAACCAGCCCAGTGCTGATAGCACTAAGGCTCTTCCTACTACCCCTGGACTGTGGGTAGTAAGGTAATAACGGCGCAAAAGTGTTAAAATAATAAACAGCCGCCATTTTCTTTTTTTGGAACTACAAGTCCCAGCCAGCCAGGTTGCCAAAAACAGTGTGGCCATGCTGCTGATGGTATAACTACAAGCACCAGCATACCCACGGCAGCCAGGGCATGTTGGCACTTGGATAACCATAAGTGCCAGCATGCCCTGACATCCCGGGCTTGCTGGGACCTGTAGTTCCACAACAAAAAAATGTTAAATAAACAACAACACCCAAGTAAACACCACACACATTTATTAAAAATAAAAAACCCACAATAAACACACTAACCACCCTCATTTACACCACATCTATTTAATAAAAATAAAAACACCCCAAATACTCACCAAAGATGTCTTCTTTCTTCTCCAAAAGTTCCGTGCTTGCCCCAGTCCCATATTAATTAAACCTTCCAATAGTCCTGCTTGCCCCAGTCCCAGAATATTTGTACTCCCAAAAGTTTTTGCTTGGCCAATCTCTTCTGTACTTCGCCCAGAAGGGGCCCCTTGTTGATAGAAGTCTTCTTTGCTTCGGCCAGGAGGGCCCCATATTTGTAATTCCCACGACTCTTTCATTTTGACTGTAGAAAAATAAAAAAACTGTGGACACGATGCTAACACCTCCTACCTAGTAGGAGGTCCGGTACGCAATGAACTTACGTTCATTGCGCAAGCTCTAACTACTGTATTATGTGATTTTCCCACGCTAGTGGGGAAATCACCTAATACAGTAAATAGAGCTTACGCAAGTAATGTAGCTCATTGCCCATGCGCTACGCTACTTGCGTAAGCTGTATTTACAGTATTACAGCCTACGCAAGTAGCGTAGCGCATGCGCAATGAGCTACGTTACTTGCGTAAGCCACATTTTATCATAACTTTTGGGAATGCAGAAAAATATCTTGCTTCTGGAACAAAATATTATTTTGTAATTTTGACACTTTGAAAGACAGTTTGCCTTCTGTTAATATTATACCAATTCTAACAGTGGTATTGACAGTGGCAAAAAAAGCAATTCTACGCAACTGGACTGTGATGATTATGTAGTATATCTAATGACTGATTGTTATTTTCTGTTGAATGCATTTATGAAAATGAATATTGTATGTAACCTTGTAAAGTAACCTCAACGTGTGCTTTGCTAGATGACATGAGTTTGAACTTATACAAGTGTCAATTATCTGCTGAAATTAGTCAGACCAAGATAGATAAGGATCTTGGAGGAGTTTGAAGCCCCAAAGTTGTAAACCACTTAAGCAGAACAAGCAGGGGTGAGAGATTCTCTGAGGTGCCCAAACATATATCTTAGTGATAGATAATTTACTTTGGAAAGCTCTGTGTCATTTTGGGAATCAATCTGACTTAATTGAAAGCGTAATTCCTAAGGTGAGGGTGAAGAGCCTGCAAGAAGGTTTCAAAATCTTCTGCTTTAGACATTACATCGTGCATTTCATGAGGGGGTCTATCAAGACTGAAATGTCCAATCCTTCTCAACTGGGTTCCCTCACACTTCAGGTCTTAACTAGTAAGTAGTGACTCTGATTTTATTTCCTATTTTATTTTCTGAAACTCATTTGTGCAACATATTATATGTCTTGTTATTAATTTTTGTAAATAAGCCTTGGAAACATTTTTCAGATTAAATACATTTAATCTAGTGTATTCCTCGTGATTCTTTGTGAACTTACGAAGCCAGGGAGGCTCATGCTACATGTGTATGTGATTTAGGTGTGAAACATTAATAAGTGGTTCTGGTGAACGCAAGGACAACATAATAAATCCTTTGTGGCGACAGAAAAGGTGTATTCATTGCTAAGTGTCTAAGGTGACGCCAGTCACGGCCGGCAGTTCAGATGCTGTATCTGGGACAGGTGTGCATGACATGGACGTTCTCTGCTCCCCTATTCCTAAGAGGTGTGCAATTGGAGTTACTGGAACTCCTCATCTTTTATAAATGTGCAGCGTTTTCAGATGTTGAAAGGGGGGTACTAGAAAACTATTTTAAAAGGGGTCCCTATGTGGAGTCATTGTCAAAATCCTATTGTCCATTGTCAAAACAGGATGATATTCTCAAAATATTTAAATCTACCAAACAGTCCTTGTATAGACGCTTGTGCTCGAAAAATTAATGAAGCTTGCTAGCTATTTTCCTTGGTCCCTCATGTACAACTTGATGCAATGTGTTATCTTGGACAACACAAAATATGTGATATTATCTACCCACACTCTCTCCTTCACCTCTTCCCCCTCGACCAATGCCTAATAAACAGTATAAATAAAATTTATAATGTATTGTATATTGTATAATACAATTACAAAATGTTGTACAAGCATTGTAGAAAAGTAGTATGAAGATCGCATGATGCATTGATTTTGATTCTGATTATGCTATGTTATATTTGATAACAAGTAAATGTTCCCTTAATGAAAACAAATCCATCACAATTTAAATTTGTATCTCCAATTATCTCCTTTTTGCATTGTTACATGATTATCTGATGCATACATTCGTTATTTATGATTTATATTGCTATTTGATATCATATATTGACTATCTACTACGTGTTTTGTTTTTGGAAAATGCAAATAAAACATTTTGAAAAAAATAAAAGTTTCATGCCTCCTGTCTGGTAAATTCTCCATTGTGAGAAAAGTGCCAGGTCTCCTGGAGTCCAGGAGGACCATCCTAATTTATAAGTTTCCTAGACATTACGGTTGAATAGGTAACTGTGGAGACTATTTGTTACTAGGTGAAAAAGCCTAGATCTGGAAAATCGCTAACCTGCCCTGGTTATCTTAACATTTATCTCAGCAATAGAAAATCTTCCATATCGCCCAAAATTAATAAATAGACCCCTGTGGTTTTATTTTTATATATGAAGAAAACAACAGTGTGTGCTAGTAAGTAGACATGACAGGTCTGAGTCATTAAGGAGAGCAAAGCATAAAAAAGGAGTAACTTTGTACCTTTGCAAAACCATGTTGCATTGTAGGGGGAGGTAAATTTAAAATGTGAGGACAGATTTATAGTTGGGGTAGTACATATCCTAAATCAACTTTTAATTTCAATGTAAAAATAAAGCTATCAAGTATTTATGGGCTACATTAAAAAGCATCCAGTTATGTTCCTTATGTGCAAAATAATAAATAATAATTACGAATTATTTGCACCCCTTGCATTGTAACATGGCTTGTCCAGGAGCAAACGTATGCCTTTTGTTTGCTTTGCTCTCCTCAATGACTCAGGCCCAAAATGTCTGTGCTTGTCAGGGATGCAACCAAGTTGCTGTAAATATGGTGGTTTCTTAGTAAATCTGTTATATACAGAAAAAATGGCTTTACGCTGTATTCTAATGCTTGTGTATATCCACAGATAAGTTGGCAATAAGAAAACCTTGATATTAATATTTATTAGAAATTCAGTTCAAATACCAAGTTTTTTTATCATTATACACTACTACTCAAAACAGAATATAAATTACTGCATGCTTACTGAACACAAGTTTTATCCCTGGTAAATGGAAAAATTAAGACACAGGTACAAAACATGTTTACAATCTCGTAAATATGGTCTTTTTAAGCTGTAATAAAAACATTGCTCTCTCTCTCTCTTTATATATATATATATATATATATATATATAATGTCATATCTGTGTATCTGTATTTGAGATATAAGATGCATTTGGTTAGATTAGTTGGCTTTGCAGTGGATACAGGCATAGATTGTGAATAGAACAGCAGATCAAAGAACCAGGGTTTATGTATGAACAGACAAGCCCCCCCAGCTTTCATACATTCTTTGAAAATCATTGTTTTATGCCATCATTTATGATCTCCATTTTTATTGTACTTCTTGAAAGTAGTGGTGCTTTGATGTGTTCTCAGCTTTGATTATGATAAATCTGCAAATAAGGTTTGCAGTAATAGCTTTATTAAATCACGGGTTACTAATTGCACCTATCCCTGTATTCTGCAATGCCGCTACAATAAGTAAATTCTGTTATTTTTTAATGCAAACCTGTCCTGTCATCAGTGATTAGTGTCTTCCCGTATGACTGTAGTAGTCCATGGCAGTCAGCAGTAAAAAATTCGATGAGCTCAGGAGATCCCTGCGAAACCTAAACAAAGATATACATTTAGACATTGTAAACTTAAAATGTAAAGGAACAAACACAGAGAAAAATCCCAGAGTACACTGCTACAACAAGCAACGGTGCTGCTATTTCTACCTGTACATAAAAATGCAGAATTCTCAGTTAAACACATTTGCAAATGTATGGTAAGTCACCCGCAACATCACGGCGCCTCTGCTAATAGGGTAGTCCTAACTCTAAACAGTGAGAGTCCCTATTTTTGGGCTATACATATATGTGTTTTTAAACTGAAAGCTATATTACCAAGAGGTTCTCCAAACTCCTCCAAATAGCAATACAGCAACAGCACACCCTATCAGCGACAGCTACTGATGCCAAACATGCCTCTCAGACAAACAAACCAGAAGTGGAAGCTGTTCTATCAATTTTTAGGTTCATAGCAGGTGCTTGAAAGGACGGTGCTATCCACAAAGGAAAAAACACAGAGAAAAATCCCCCAACACTCTGCTATAACAGCAACTGAGAAAACCTAAAATGTAGACAGGAAAATACTTTGTTTAAAGGGGGTATACAAAATCATTCTTTTGGAAAGCAGAGGAAAAAATGCATAGCATATGCAGTATAGTAATTTTATTTTATACCCTAGAATCACAATTATGCAGTGGCAGATTATAAGAGTGGCACATTGGGGAGTAGCCTGGGGCCCAAACTGGCAAGGATTTGTAGATGTTTTCTAAACAAACTCAGCAAAGGAACAGTGATCTTGACAAAATATAAAGTAAGCATTGGATAATGGGTTATTGTGTATTTTAAATAGAGATGGTCACTGACCCCCGTGTTTTGGTTTTGGATTCGGTTTTGGATCTGGATTACCGTCGTGTTTTGGTTTTGGTTTTGGTTTTGCAAAACCGCCATTGCGTGTTTTGGTTTTGGTTTTGGTTTTGTTTGGTTTTGTTTTGCAATTTGTTATAAAAATTACATTTATTGGTGCTAAAATAACATAATTTAGGTATTATTTTGTAGCTACATTATTATTAACCTCAGTAACACTAATTTCCAGTCATTTTTTATTCAATTTTGAACACCTCCTATGTCACAATATGATTTTCATACACTTGAAAAGAAAAATTGCTGCAGTTCTTGCCAGTGATAACAAAAAGGCCATTGTCATGCCTGGGCATAAGACCAAAAATCCACCTCTTAAGTGTGGAATTATTTTTACACGAATCCTGGCAAGAGTTGTCTATCCATTTGTAACATTTTGAAAGCCACACTCAGTAGAGGTAGGGACCTTAACCATCTGGGATCCTCATCCATGTTTCGTCATTTTTCAGCGAGTTATTGGCAAACTGTTGGGAAAATCAGAAACTTTGGTTAAAAAAAAATTAACAACAAGCATTCCAGCATAATCTACCTCCCTTCTCTCATCTACATCCCAGCACCTGCAATCTTCCCCCCCAACAATTGGCAAGTAAACAATCCTCTGCAAGAGGAAGCAAGAATGAAACCTGTCACCCAGTCGCAAAGCGGATCACAGACGCCCTGGGTACTATGCTAGCGTTAGATCTGTGTCCAATGTCCACTATTAATACAGTTGGTTTAAGACATTTAATTGAGGTGTTATGTCCCTGTTAGCAAATGTCATCACTATACCATTTTACTAGAAAAGCTTATTCTCTCCTGTACCGGAAAGTTCCTAAAAATGTCATTATTGGGTGACAAAATGGTATTCTACCCACTGTACACTTAACCACAGATATGTGTACAAGCGGAACTGGGCAAACAAAAGATTATATGACTGTGAAAGCCCACTGGGTTGGTCTTTCGCCTTCCCCAGCATGGACAGCAGCAGCATGTACCCAGGTGCATCACATTTTTGAGAAGTAGGCTACTCTGTGTATCAGCAGCTTCACTAAGAGGCATACAGCTGACAAACTGTTCCAAAAACTAAGGGATGTCATTGAAAGATGGCTAATCCTGCTTGGAGTCTCCTGAGGATATGTCATTTCTGATTACGACCCCAATATTGGTCCAGCATTACAGCGGGGCTGAATTCCATCACATTTCCTGTTTTGCACACACTATCAACTTGGTGTTACAGAACTTTTGAAAAATGACATGCAGGAGATGCTGTTTGTGTCCATAAACATTTAGGGTCAATTTGTGGTTTCTGCAACAGCATGTAGGAGAATACAGCAGCTGCAAGAAGACTAGCATTTGAGGGGAATATACTTTAGTCCAGCGAAGTAGTTACCTGTGAAGAAAGTGCAGACACAGTTAGCTTGAGTCAAGTGATTGCCTTAATAATAGATTTTGAAAAGGTGCTACATAAAATTATAGTGTGCAATAAAACAAAGTAAATGTGCTAACTATATTTTAATTGTAGATGAAATACTTAATTTTCTTTGCAAGGATCCCAGACTTATCAACATCTTGTTGGGACGTCTTCTCCTTCAGTTTCTCTGGCAACTGCTTGTAATAAAAGAAATTGCTTTCCCAAGACACCCAGTGGTGATGCAGATGAGTCCGCTAAACATTTTGATATTTGCTGTGCTGTAAAAGAATTGCCCAAAAACCGTGACAGCTCTGCCCTAAAATCAACTAGTCATTCCCTTTGGAAGGCCATTATCAGCAATTACATCATACTACACAGACTTCTATGATATTGGGATATTGGGATGAATTAGTATTGTTGGAGGAAGATTATCACTAAACCCTGCCACCTCTCCAGTTTCGCAATGAGCTATGGTACAATAAAATGTAACTGCAGATTTAGACCAAGACTGTCAGCCCTATTATTTCTATTTCAGCAATTACAATTAGCAATGGAGCAATGGAGCTCTTCTCTTTGGGTGTTACCTATATAACGCAGCACAATTTGCCTGCAAATTCTACAGACAAGCCTGCTTGTCTTCCTCTCCATCAATGACTCTTAGCAATTGAGCACTCGTCTTTGGGTGTATATTACACCCAAACATTATTAGTGAAAATTATGAAAAATACAGTTTAATCCCTGATAGGCCCTCCACCATCCTTTGCATGTTAATAGTAGGATTGGTTGGAATTATGGTCAAGGTCACACATTTTTTTGACAAATCCTTCAAACCAGCCCAGATGTCAAACTGTTGTGGTCTGCCCCCTGCGTCATCCCTGCTTGTGTTTGGAAAGTGCATATTGGTGCCAGAACCTCACATGCCAGAACTGCTCCCACTGGTGCCACACTGCTGCAGGACTTACACAATCAACCGCATCCTCATCGTCGGATACCCAAATCTCCCCCACATCCTCTTCTAAAGACAAAGTGTCATCCTCACTTGGTGTATCACCGGCTACACTCGGGCTGTTCAGGCACACATCAGCAGAACTGCTGAAAGGGCCCTTCTTTATGGGTAGACTAACAGAATGGTCACGATTAGACATCCCACTGTTGGATGGACTCTCCACAGGGATTGTTGTCATTTGTGAATCAGAGCAAATATTCTCCTGTAATGCCTCACTGTTATCTTGCAGCTCGGCTTTGACGCGTAACAGTAGTTGTGCACCAATTGTAGGCTGGGTAACTTTTTGGGATCTGCCACTAATAGCCAAAGGTGAAGGCCTCATTCTCTCTTTGCCACTGCGTGTGTAGAATGGCATGCTTGCAATTTTTTTTTTATCGTCACTTAACTTTTGCTCAGTTACACTTCTTTTTCGCTTCAATACAGTAAAATTTTTTTGGGTTTTTGTTTTTTGCACTAATTTGAAAACACTCTGTTGTTTGACATCGCCTTGGCCAGATGACGTACTGGGAACACTAACATCAGGACTGGTGACAGAACCTGGTTGCTCATTTAGATCATATGTGGACTGCTTTGAATCCATTCTGAGCGCAAACCACTGGGGAGTGCTAAAAATTATTTAGTAGATTCTGCTGACAGTTATGACTTTTGACAGCCAGAAATATTAATGCACAATTAGGGAGGACACCCCAAAAACACTGAGGAGTGCTAAAAATTATTGAGTAGATACTGCTGACAGATATGACTTTTGACAGCCAGAAATATTAATGCACAATTAGGGAGGACACCCCAAAAACACTGAGGAGTGCTAAAAATTATTGAGTAGATACTGCTGACAGATATGACTTTTGACAGCCAGAAATATTAATGCACAATTAGGGAGGACACCCCAAAAACACTGAGGAGTGCTAAAAATTATTGAGTAGATACTGCTGACAGATATGAATTTTGACAGCCAGAAATATTAATGCACAATTAGGGAGGACACCCCAAAAACACTGAGGAGTGCTAAAAATTATTGAGTAGATACTGCTGACAGATATGACTTTTGACAGCCAGAAATATTAATGCACAATTAGGGAGGACACCCCAAAAACACTGAGGAGTGCTAAAAATTATTGAGTAGATACTGCTGACAGATATGACTTTTGACAGCCAGAAATATTAATGCACAATTAGGGAGGACACCCCAAAAACACTGAGGAGTGCTAAAAATTATTGAGTAGATACTGCTGACAGATATGACTTTTGACAGCCAGAAATATTAATGCACAATTAGGGAGGACACCCCAAAAACACTGAGGTGTGCTACAAATTATTTAGTAGATACTGCTGACAGATATGACTTTTGACAGCCAGAAATATTAATGCACAATTAGGGAGGACACCCCAAAAACACTGAGGAGTGCTAAAAATTATTGAGTAGATACTGCTGACAGATATGACTTTTGACAGCCAGAAATATTAATGCACAATTAGGGAGGACACCCCAAAAACACTGAGGAGTGCTAAAAATTATTGAGTAGATACTGCTGACAGATATGACTTTTGACAGCCAGAAATATTAATGCACAATTAGGGAGGACACCCCAAAAACACTGAGGAGTGCTAAAAATTATTGAGTAGATACTGCTGACAGATATGACTTTTGACAGCCAGAAATATTAATGCACAATTAGGGAGGACACCCCAAAAACACTGAGGTGTGCTACAAATTATTGAGTAGATACTGCTGACAGATATGACTTTTGACAGCCAGAAATATTAATGCACAATTAGGGAGGACACCCCAAAAACACTGAGGTGTGCTACAAATTATTTAGTAGATACTGCTGACAGATATGACTTTTGACAGCCAGAAATATTAATGCACAATTAGGGAGGACACCCCAAAAACACTGAGGAGTGCTAAAAATTATTGAGTAGATACTGCTGACAGATATGACTTTTGACAGCCAGAAATATTAATGCACAATTAGGGAGGACACCCCAAAAACACTGAGGTGTGCTACAAATTATTTAGTAGATACTGCTGACAGATATGACTTTTGACAGCCAGAAATATTAATGCACAATTAGGGAGGACACCCCAAAAACACTGAGGAGTGCTAAAAATTATTGAGTAGATACTGCTGACAGATATGACTTTTGACAGCCAGAAATATTAATGCACAATTAGGGAGGACACCCCAAAAACACTGAGGTGTGCTACAAATTATTTAGTAGATACTGCTGACAGATATGACTTTTGACAGCCAGAAATATTAATGCACAATTATGGGGGACACCCCAAAAGCGCTGGGGAGTGCCAAATATGAAGAAAAAATAATAAACCTCTATCCTCCTCTCTGCACTAGCGATTTTGGTTAGAGCAATTGCAAGAACAATATGGTATTCTCTGTCCCTGCTCTAATTAGCCTATGACTACACCCTGCTCTCTCCCTCTGTCAAATGGCGATGGATTGCTGTGGAGGCGTGTATTTATAAAGTTGAAGTATCGCGAGAACCGAGTCCCGAGATCCGACGACGTCACAATGACGTTCGGCCTCGATTTGGATTCGGAATGGGCGGGAGAGTACCGAGCTGCTCAGCTCGGTACTCGGATACCCAAAGTTCGGGTGGGTTCGGTTCTCGGAGAACCGGACCCGCCCATCTCTAATTTTAAAGAACTTTAGATATTCTTGCTCTTACTGCAATAGACTTGGTTTGATGCCTGCAGAGTTTTTACTCTAGGACTAAAGAATAAGGTCTATGGCTGAAACCACTGCTCAGGTTACACGCCTTAGCACTTTAAGGAAACGCGTTCCCATGGCTTCCTAAAGCATTATATATATATATATATATATATATATATATATATATAAACACGCTCTACAACCAAATGTCTGGATTTCCCATTGGTACTGTATGTGCCCAGTCCCCAATGAATAAGCAGCCTCAGTGCAGTAGCCTAGTCAGAATGCGGCAGAATTCCCTTAATGGAATTGGTCTAGGAAAGCAATGAGCAATAGGGTAATAGTTTTAAGTAATTCAGCTAGCTACTGAAAACACGTTTATACATACAGGGCCTGATTTAGAGTTACTGTAAATATAGACAGTACTTTCTTGAAAATGTGCTTTTATTATACCTATAATGCATTTTCCCTTTACTGTATGCCTGACAATGTAGCACACGATTATGTTAGGTCTTTCTGAAAAATCTACTGTAGTATGTATCTCATGGCCGAAACCTCCCTCCTCAAGACCTTGAGATAGTCTTTGCATTTGCCTCGTCTTTTTTTGTTCCCGGTTCCCTTTGACAGTTAGCACCTCCAGTTGCTCTGTGTGAAAACATGTCAAGTATTTAGTGTAACAATATACAGTATGTCATGTACAGTGATACTGTATTTTCCTTTCTCTTAATGTAGCATATAACACTGTTTTTGCAATTTGGTTAACACTTTTTGTTCCCTGCATCATATGCTTCAATGTTCTTTTTTCATCATTGCTAATTAATATGCTTATTATAAAAGCAAACATGTAACATGTTCATTTTCAAAGAGGCAATAAGCCTGTCCCCATGGACCTATAGTCCTTAAGGTCCTAAGTATAACATTGCTTTTTCACAAGAGATGTATTGTTGACTTTTATTTGTAACAAACATTTAGAGTACACATACTTATAGAGCAGCATACAGTATTCCTGTGCAAAATAATGCAATAATTCGATTGAATAGTGTGCATCAAGATGGCAAACGTCAATATGCCATCGCGCAGTGAATGTGTCCATTAGGTGCGACAGGCAAAACGTTTGGCACAAAACGCTTATTTAACTTCTCCTTGGAATCTATAACTTAATTTCCAGGTATCTGTTATAGAGACACTGCTGCTTTCGCTGATTACTAACATAGAAGCCCAAAACTGGTCTGTGGACATTGTCGTTTCCTTTAATTACTAGCTCCGAAGTTTAAAACTGTCCTAATTTGCTACATTGGCATCACTCTCTATATGAACTAACTGTGGTTTTATCACCATCAGAAAGTGTCATTTACCTGTCTGATAATTAAAATTTAGACATTGTGATTTATCTGTATAGTGGCAACTGTGTAATTTATATATATAATCATATAATCTAATATAGAGCCACTTTTGTGTGTCAGTGGTGGGAAAATCAGTGGAGTTACATTAAGAAAATAACAAGAAATATTACATGACATATATTGTTACAATAAATACTTTGCTTCTTCATATACACAGGTGCTGGCCACGAGATACACTCTTGGAAGAATAATTGACCACATGGAATCACTGGTTGCAAGTGAATATTTTTTGCTTTTGTGACATAATTTTATGGTTATTTTACAGTATTTGTTTATTAATACATGTTCTAGTTTTAGTTAATATTTAATTATATTGCATATATTAAATACAGTTGTCATAAGGAGTCAAGCATAGGAAATGCATGATACATAACACATCAAAGTGTATTACACAGACAGTTGTGTAATGAAAATGTGGCAACATCTATAACACAGGCACGTCTGTACACATAAGTTTAAGTTGGACCTATCTATATGCACTGTATATAAAAAATAGTGCTCACAGGAGCTTTCAGAATTACCTTTCCCCTTGCATTTACCTACAGTACACAAAAGCTTTACTTGTAATTGATTTCTTCTAGTTGACTAAGTGAAATAATTTACATTCCAATAGTAATTAAGTACCATAAGCTAAAAGACATGGGAAAGGTTCCAACAGTAACTCAAGCAGCACAACATACCTTTTCAAGTCATACCTATAGTATTTGAGGTTGTAAGGCTACATCACACCCCATGCTTTTTCTGCTACAAAGGATAAGCCCCAGTGTAATTTCACACAATGCTTGTTTGCCCTGAGTGTGTCTAGGGCTAGATTTACTAAGCTGCGGGTTTGAAAAAGTGGGGATGTTGCCTATAGCAACCAATCAGATTCTCGCTTTCATTTATTTAGTACCTTCTACAAAATGACAGCTAGAATCTGATTGGTTGCTATAGGCAACATCCCCACTTTTTCAAACCTGTAGCTTAGTAAATCTAGCTCTTAGTGGGTTTTTCACATATGGAGCTCTGCCCCATGTTGTCTTGGCTGGAGACATTTTCACGTTATAACCAAACGCTGCAGGTCTACCTGTTACGGTGTTACCATGCCAACCTGGCCTAGCCTGGTGCTGGTTGCCGCTTAGCAGAGGGACGCCATGTTTGTTTTCCCCCTGCTTTAGAAGTCAAGCATTTCAGACTATAGAACTGTTGTTCATTATTCATTTAAGAAGGGAAGGCACTGCTCACTTTTATTTATTCATTATTGACGTGCAAGTGGATTTTAGAATGATAACTTTCACAAAGTGCCCCAAATGGGCACTGCAACTCAGGAATGGTGCAATTGTGACAACTGAACGCTTATTGTATCTATAAATTCTGAAACATTTGATGAATGCTGTTGGGAAATGAACGCGAAATAATGTATCTTTTAGGTGCATTTTAGTAAGGTACAACGGAATAACGTTTTTTTTCTATACATGTTAAAGCTTATTTTATAGAATTACTGAAATATATTTTTGTGAACATTAAAAACATAAAATAAAATTTTGATTTAATAATATGTTATATTGGAGCTGCTATTTCTTCTGTAAATAAAAATGAGATTGTTATACTCAAAGGTACTGAGACAGAAGAAAAATAAATGAACAGCAACTCTGATGGACAGTGAGAGGAAGCTGTCATTAATAATAAAAGTGTTGCTGACTTTGCTAATGGAGTAACTAATGGTGTCAAATTGATTGAGCATGTTCTTCTTAGGACAAACGGATGATATTAATTATGCAAGTAGAATATTTAGCACTATATGGCACAGATGCTGCAGAGGTGAGCAAATAATATTGGAATAATTTCATAGGATTACACTTACTGGTGTTAAGACGGGGAACTTTATATTTTGTCCTGAAGTTTTTAAATGTGACAAATTCCTTAACTGTTAAATCACTGAAGATTTAAGACCTCAAACCTCTATTTGCATTAATGTTTGTCTTAGGCTGTGTATCAACGAGCTAAATGATATATCAAAAATGAATTAGGTTTATATGTTCTGTTCTGTTTTCAATTTCACCTGTAGCAGGTTGTCTATTTAGGAGGTAGGTTCCTCTCTATCTAAGCCATGAATAGCAGGCATGCTGTGCTGATGGATTCGTAGAGAAACACAGGGCCAGTGATGTCAGAACAGCTTAATAGACTGCAGTTTTTTACCAAAATTGTAGTTGTTTTTTTGTGTATGTAGGTTATGTTTATGCATAAGTACCACAACAATAACTGCCTTTTTCCTTTTTGGCAACCAAAACATCCTTTGCATGACTTCAAGACTCATGTTATGTACACTATAACATTTCAACCAAAAGCAACAACCACCTACTGCATACCTCCCAACTGTCCCAATTTAGGTGTGAGTGGCAGATGACTATTTTATATATATATATATATATATATATATATATATATATATATATATATATATATATATATTCCCACCAAATTTCTAAGCTACACAGGCGCTTATAAGTGCAAAACCATGAAAGGTGACAGTGACAAAAAATTGTATACTCAGTATATGAGATGGCAGCTCCCAATACATTCGACACCTGTCTGCAGGTATCAACCTAATAAAATACAAAAAGAGAAAGGGGCGCCAACATAGTGCATTAAATGCATAACATTAATAAAATATTCCACATGTGTGCAACTCCCGTACCAGAAGTTCATATATCAAATAGCCTCGAATATGTGCTCATAAACCTTCACACAGGTATAGTCTGCAACTGACCGCTGAAGTGTAACGTCCTGACTCCGACAGAATCTTCTCCCAAAATAATAGCACCACTCCGAATTGGCTAAAACTCAGAAAAAGCCAATATAGTGTAATACCATCACAACAAGTGAAATTGGAAAAGATTTTAATAAAAAAGAGGCAACATAGCCTCACACTGCGGTTTATATATAATATGCTTGTACATAAAACAAGATATAAAACAGCTTATCTGTCCAGTTTCTCGTGCAAAATTGGAACAGAATGGAACAGCATGCTGGGCAAGTCTAGCCAGTACATCCACACTGATACACAAGTCCGGGACAGCATACAAAACGAAAACCCAACGCGTTTCGTCCTCTCAGTAAAGACTTTTTCAGTTGCAGGGTTCTTCCCATCTCCCTGGAGGGATTCATTGCCATTTGCCTTTGGCTCAACATCTATATTCAGGAACATCAGCAAAAGGAGACAGTTACTCACCATCTCTCATCAGCTCAGCAGCCTTGAATGATCAGTGCCGTGCCAGCTTAGAGCTTCAAGTTCGCTTGAAGTTAGGTTTTCATTGCAGAGGGTAAGAAAACTCACCACAAAAAGATGGTGGGATGTCTTTATTGTGGCCATTGAAAGAAAGACTGCCCAGAACGGAAACGAATGTAGCAGACAGGAAATGTCTTTCTTCAATGGAACAGAAGTCAAGTCCATGAAATTTAGTTCAATTATTCCTCCTCGTTCCTTTCTGTAATCTAAGCTGTCCATCGTCCTTTCCTGTGGGTCCAAGTTTGGGCTGTAACCACAAGCTGCAACCGCAAGTTAGAACTACCTTTGGTTCAGAAAATAATGCCAATAGCCATAGAAGCTGTGGATGGGTGACATATAAAACCAGCTTCCTCAACTCACAAGACTATCTGGGTGCTGATGTGTGTCAACTCCACTCACTGGGAGCTAATCTCATTGAGTGCCATTCACATCCCAAGGAGTTCAATCATCCTGGGTTATCACTGCTTCTACAAACACAACCCAGTGATTAATTGGAGGGCTAAAAAGATACAGATACCTTCTGGAGGAGACCAGATTGTCTGTATGTATCCTTGCTGACAAGAATCTGCAGTATATTCAGGGGACAAAGAGGTTGAATTGTTGGCAAGTATGGAGGATGCTATTCCTATCCAGGAATTGCATCCTCTGTGCCTGGATATATAACATACAAGCCTGGACCCATCAACATCAAAGCTGACACACTCTCCTGGCCATTATCTCTCACATGATTCATAGCGGATGGCAAAGCCATTTTACCTCAAGACTTGATTCTGGGAGCGGCCATCTCGCAGTTGCCACCAAAGTGCCCAAGGCACGGTGTTTGTCCCCACTGGCTGCCAGCTGCAGTTCCTGCAATGGGGACACCACTCACAAATGGCATGGCATCCCGGCCCCAGGAAAACAATAATTTTGAAGGTACAAATTGAGCATTTTCCATTGCAAATATGCAACAGGTCTGGTACTATGGATAAACTGCTTTCCCAGAAGAGATAATTAATTTGGTGACATTTGTAATCAGCATAAACAGGACATTCAAAGCAGTTAGTATGACAACATCCCTATTTTGCTCGCACATTTGTTGTTGTTGGTTATGCTTTAGGGTTATTGTTCTTTTATTTGTTTGTTAATAAATATTCTAGTTTTATTCATAATTTGATTGTATTATTTGACATACATTAAATACATTTTCCAGAATCAATCAGCCATGTATAGGAAATGCCTGATATATAACACAGGATACTTTATAACACAGATTCCACTATACAACAGACACATCACTACACTTTATTTTATGCTAGCTGAATCTATACAACAAACACATAAATATGCATTTTGAGTTAGACATGTCTTACAATAGCTGATTTGGGCATGTGAGAATATTCAGCCAATTAATTATTGTAAGCTAAATTACATAGGGTAAGCTGCCAACAGTAATTCTAAGCAGCACAACATACTTTACAGTAATGCCTACTGTATTTGAGCTCATAAGTGTACTTGAAACCCTATACTTTGTTTAATAAAATCTTTCATATATAAACTAATGTAAACTTTTTAACATTAATCTCATATCACATTGATAATCATTAGTTGCTTTTTTATTTGACATTAAAATTATTTATATGCAACCATTGGAAAACTACAATTCCCAGCAACGATAAGCTGTGAGGAGACAAGAAATTACATCAGAGCCCACAAAAAATCAGGGCTTTGGATCCAATATCACAGAAAGATAATGAATCTGGGAGGAGAATGACAGATAATGGAGGTGGCACGTCATAGTCTGGTATGCAGCCATACCCAGAAAAGCTGTCTGCAACAAGAAACAAGTGTTTATTTACTGCATTGTGGCAGCAGGTCCAGCGACTGTATTGTGCTGGCGGACCGAGAGGCCGTATTGCAATTTTCTAGATTCAGCCACTGGCTGATTGGTTGGCACCTGTTCTATTAAGATGGTGCCACATCTTCAAGTCCTTTAGCCTGCTAAGCTGCTGGAATATTCGGTTCCTTTGAATCCTGGTATCCGTGTCTATTCTTCAGATCCTGGTATCTAGTGTCATATGCTTCTCAGTTAACCCTGGTATCCTGTATCCATGCCTATTCTCAGATCTTGGTGTCCATTGTCATATGCTTCTCAGCTAATCCTGGTATCCTGTATCTGTGTCTATTCATCAAGTCCAGACAGCCAGCGTCATATGCTTCCCAGCTAATCCTGTTATCAAGCATCAATTTCTATTCACTAGGTCCTGGTATCCTGTGCTGATAGCCTCTCAATTTATCCTGGTACCTACTATTCAGTATTTGTTTCTCTTCTGATTCCTTCTTGTTGGCTATAACATGTTCTCCTGTAAGTTTTGTCTAGTACCCACCTGGAGAAATGCGCTCTGTGGGGTGAAGCAGCAATGGTCACACTTCCTTTTCGGAATTCCTGGTGAAAACCTTAATTTTGCTAGACTCTGCACCTCTCTGGTGGGTGGAGTGAATCCAAACAGACTGGAAAGAGTCTAAATCATCCCTGTGAGTTCCATGACAAAGAGAAAGCATGACTTCAGTAGACAGAGAGGAAGAGGTCCCAGACAGACCCCAGAGATGCATAGAGAGTCCAGGGGGTAAATGAATCAAGCTGAGAGTTTTCCAGCGGGTTTGAAAAGTGGAGATGTTGCCTATAGCAGCCAATCAAATTCTAACTTTCATTTTGTAGAATGTACTAAATAAATTATAGCTAGAATCTGATTGGTTTTTCAAACCCGCTGGAAAACTTTCAGCTTGATAAATTTAACCCCAGGAGTGTACCAGCTGTCTGTCCTGGCTTTTTGCCATTATTCCAAGTTCTTGATGCTACTATTGCTGTTGCTCCATTTATGTTGGGGAGTGTTACTGGATGAAATTCCACATATTTTATTCATGTTCAAAGAATCTTACAACTTTGCAGATTTGGTCAGTACCCACTGAACATGTGAGTAACCTGCCTTACACTGCACTGCACCCCACCCAGAGATATATAGGCAGTCTGTTTGAGACAGAGGTACTGCTTCGCACTGCCCTACTCTGCTGGGACTACTCCACTCTCGTCTACCATTACCACACATTTAGTAGTGGCTACCATTTATGGGACAACTCTCCCTATTTTCACTGCATCTACACCCATCTGTAGAGGAAAACTATATTCTATATAGTGTGCTGAATCTACCATTACCAAACTCTTTGAACACACTGCCTAGAGAAATTTCCTCACATCAGACAAATAAAGGGACAATCACCTTATTATGATAGTTTTCGGCTTTTTTTAAGTGTCCACCTAGCAGAGACCTTCTCAAGGACTGAATTGTTTGTCTTAACCTGATACAGGTTCTGAGTTATTACTTTACAACTAGAGATGCTCAGGCCCAGTTCCCCAAGAACCGAACCCACCCAAACTTAGCAGAGCCGAGCCCTCGGAATTGAAAACGAGGCAAAACATCATTGTTACATCATCAGATCTCATGAGTTATGGTGGATCCGATAAGTACCGCCCTCCACAGCGATCCACCGCCATTTTACAGAGGGACACAGAAGGGGTAGCACGGTAGTCTCTTGTGCAGTTGGGCAGCGTCATAGGTAGAAAAGAAAGAGGCGGGGTAGCAGTGTTCTTCAAAGTCTCCAGTGACATTCAAGAGAGCTTCATTGCTCCATTGCTAATTGTCATTGCTGGATTAGAAATAATAAGGATGGCAGGCTTGGTCTTCTAAATCTGCAGTCACATTGTAGTGTATTATATAGGTAACACACAAAAAGAAGAGCTCCATTGCAAATTGTTATTGCTGAAACAAAAATAATAGGGATGGCAGGCTTGATCTTCTAAATCTGCAGTCACATTGTACTGTGTTATATAGGTAACACACAAAGAAGAGAGCTCCATTGCTCCATTGCTAATTATCATTGATGAAATAGAAATAATAGAGCTGGCAGTGTTCTTCAAAATCTGCAGTTACATTTTACTGTGCCATAGCTCACTCAGAAACAGGAGAGGTGGCAGGGTTCAGTGCTGAAACAGAAATTGTAATAGGGCTGTCAGTGTTCTTAAAAGTCTCCAGTGACATTCTACTGTGCCATAGGTCATACAGAAACAGTAGGGATGTCATTGTTTTTGTCACTCTCCAGTCTAAGTCATGATGATACTAATCCCTCTAACTCCTGTGTCAGGGAAACAAAAATGTAAATAAAAAGCTTGTACCTTTTTAAGAAAAAAATACCTCTAATAAAGGTGAAAGTTTACTGGAGAAAAACATAAAACTGCCAAGATGTCATTCTACCCAAAATATTACCAAGCATACAAGCATCAGCTATATCTCAGCACCTGCAATCTACACTGTCATCATATTCACCCTCATTAGTGTGTACATCATCCTCAAACAATACTAATTCAACCCCGCTGGAATCCACCATCACAGAATTCTGTGTACTTCCTCATGTTCAGTTCATTTTATGGAAGAACTGTCATGATTTTTGGGCAATTCTTTTAGACCAGACCAAATGTCAAAATGTTGTGCAGACTCATCTGCATCACCACTGGGTGTTTTTGAAAAGCTCTGAAACCTAGGATCAAGCACAGTTGCCAAAATGTAATGATCCGATTTCAAGATGTTGATAACTCTTGGGATCCTGGTGAAACAAATAAAGTACTTAATCTACAAGTCCAACATAATTAGCGGAATTGCTTTGTTTCATTTCCTCCTTCAATTTCACTTGCTGCTTTTCAAAAAGTCTAATTAGGGAAATCACTTGACTCAAGCTAACAGTGTCTGCACTCTCTTCACAGGTGACTACCTTGCACAACACGGAAAGAATTCTCCACTGCACTGGACTTGTTACGAGCCGTGGCGATACGTCGCATCCTGGCGTGAGGTAGCAGCCGAACACGTGCATTAGTTTCAATGCACTGTTATATTTGTAGAGGTTGTAGGGACATCCTCCAACTCCAGGGGGAGCTCTCGCATGATTCTATTTGTTATTCATACATGTTCCTGGTTGTAATATGACCTATACTAGTTCCCAGCTAGTAATTAATCAGCAGCCTCCTGAGGCTGATTATCAGTCTGTCCTCCTCCTTTCTGATTTGCCCATCATAGTATTTAAGGCAGTGAGGACTGGGCCTCACTGCTGGTTATAGTTCCTGCTTGCTGCATACTAGCCTGCTGTGTCCCTTGCTCTCTGTGCTATTTGGATTCTGATTATGGTTGCCGACCCTTGCCTGAATATCTGACTATAATTGATTGCCTGTGCCCCTTGATCTTTTGCCTGGACTCAAACGCTGCTGTTTTGCCTGTGACCTCTGACCTCGGCTTGTTTATTGAATTCTCTGTTTGCTGCCTGCCCTCGACCCTTGCCTGGATTTCACTCTGGCTTTCGGGTCTCCCCTCAGCCGGTACTCATCTCACGACCCTCTGTTAGTCTGCAGCCAAGTCTGTCCCCACCACTAGGGGCAACAGTGAATACCAGACTCTCAGAGCAGATTCCGGGTTTTGCTGTACTGGTTTGAGGGGTTCCTAACAGGACTAAAGTACATTCCCCCTAAATTCTATTCTTCTTGCAGCTGCTACATTCTCCTACATGCTGTTGCAGAATCCCGAAAATGACCCTAAATATTTTGGGACACAGACAGCATCTTCTGCATGTCATTGTCATTTTTTATAACCAAGTTGATTGTTTGAGAAAAACAGGGAATGTGATGGAATTCCCCGTGCTGTAATACTCTAACAATATTGGTGACATTATCAGAAATCACATCCATTAATTTTTCAAACAGATTGTCAGCGGTATTACCTCTGACCTGCGCCTTGTCTCATCTCTGATAACCACCTCTCACTCCTGCCTACAAGACTTCTCCCGTGCTGCTCCTCACTTATGGAATTCCCTACCACGCTCAATCAGATTTTCCCACAGCCTTCAAATCTTTAGATGCTCTTTGAAAACCCATCTCTTTTTTAGAGGGGACCTTATCCTCGATAACACTATTCACACTAATGCACCATCACAACTATCCCACTCTCCACTCTGAGCCACACTCGCTCCTCTTGTTTCAGCCGTGCCCTCTTCCCTTTAGAATGTAAGCTCTCTAATGAGCAGGGTCCTCCATACCCTTTGTTTTCATGTCTCCATTCATTTTATTTATTAATAATAATAATAATTATAATATGCCTCTTAGTGAAGCAGATGATACACAGAGTAGCCTGCCTCTGACAAATGTGACGTTCTTGGGTACATGCTGCTGCTGGTAATGGCGTATTACCAACACAGTGGGCTGTCGCAATCATATAATCTTTAGTTTGCCCTGTTCCGCTTGTCCATATATCTGTAGTTAAGTGTACAGTGGGTAGAATGGCATTTTGTTGCCCAATAATTTTATTTTTACGAACCTTCTGGTAGAAGTGAGGAATAGATTTTTTACTAAAATGGTGTTGTGATGGAATTTGGTAACGGGGACAGAAGACCTCAAGTAACTGTCTAAAACCACCTGCAGTAATAGTGGATATTGGACGCAGGTCTAATACTGGCATACTCGCCATGGCTTATGTAATCTGCTTTGCGACTGGGACAGCTTTCATACTTGCTTCCTCTTGCAAAGGATTGTTTAACAATCAATTGTTGTAAACTACTAGTAGTCTTCTTCTTGGTCTGCTTCTGGGTTGTAGATCCACCTCCAGCAGCAGGAGCAGCAGTAGTGGGCCTAACGCTCAAGGATTCTTCTGAGGAGTCCTGGATAGGGGAGGAGTCATCTCGCCTTAGAAACTTGGATGCAGGACTAACTCCGGTGTAGATTGCAGGTGCTGGGATCTAGCTGAGAGAAGGGAGATAGCTGATGCTGGACTGCTTGTTGTTATTTTTTTATCATAACTTTCTGATTTTCACAAAAGCTTTCTATGAACTCGCTTTAAATGGCGTAATATGGATGAGGTTGCTATATGGTTAAGGGCCCTACCTCTACTGACTGTGACTTTACAATATTACAAATGGCTAGACAACTGTTGTCAGGATTTGTGTAAAAATAATTTCACACATAAAAAGTGGATTTTTTGTTCTTATGCCCAGGCATGACAATGCCCTTCTTCTCATCACTGGTGCATGACTTGCCACAGTAGAGTTCATTAACAGCACTATTTGCTTAGTTGCCTTAAGCCCATTGTTAGCATGTTTCATGGGGGCCCAAACAAACCAAGCACTTCGGGCCACAAAAGTGGCACTGGTTGTCGCTGGAGTGCTGCTTTGTTAAACTGTACATGTGCTTTTCAATATCTTACATAAGGGTGGGTGGAAGGGCCCAAGGACAATTCCATCTTGCACCACTTTTCTTTTCTGCCACTGCTGTGTGAAAATGTTTCCTAGATGTGCTATGAACTGCCGTGTGTTCGTGTCATTGCTCTGACGGTTAGCATACAGCCAGGTCACTGCAGTCTTTGTTTGAAAGTGTATGAAAATAATATTGTGACCTGTGAGGTGATCAAAATTGACTGCAAATGACTTGAAATTAGTGTTATTGAGGTTTATAATAATGTAGGGTAAAAAAAGGCAAAATTATGTGATTTTAGCAAAAAAATGTTAGATTTTAGAAAATAATAGGGATCCAAAAACAAAAACAAAACGCGCAAGGGTGGTTTTACCAAAACCAAAACACGAAGTTAATCCAGATCCAAAATAAAACCAGAACACAGGGGTCAGTGAACATCTCTAATTACAACGCATTTGTACCATTATTGTCTGCACATGTGTGTAATTTTTTTTATTATTCTATGATGTTGTCCATTTTACTGTCAACTATATTCAATTGTTATTCTATTATTGTATTGCATTATCCAACTTGCAACCTATTATAAGTGTTTGCTTTTGCTATAGATAACCCACATTTTATTGCAAGCCTAAATAATACATATTAGTGCTTTAAGCAATTCGGGATCTGTAGGATATATTCCTGTTACTTTTGATCTAGTCTCTATAGCCAATATACTCGGACTGCTGAGAGTATTCCTGAGCCAAGTAGGGCTGATTCTTGCCTTCCCGCCCACCCTCAGGCTGCAAAAGCCAATGTTGCTTCTCATCTTCCCCTTCCTCTCTTGGCACCCCTGGACGTACCCAACATTTGTTCAGTTGTATGGGGTTTCTATTGCTTTTTCAAGAAAGCACACACTTTTTTACGATTTGTAAACAGCCCATAAATAAATACTTCCGTCGATAAGTAATGTAAAACAAGTGGCGTGGCTTATTTCAACTACAAAATGACAGAATAAAACCACTGCAAAAGATGCTTCTTACACCATCTAAATATGATGTACATAAACAAATGATCCCTCAATTCCTTTCCTCCTCCTTTACCTAACACCTTCTTAACTTTTCTGTCACATTGTTTTTTAATTTCCGCTTAAACTATAACCAATATTTTTCTATACATTACTGTTTTGAGTATTTGAAAAGTGCAATGTTATAGGATTTTAAGATGCAACAGCATAAAATAAAAAAGAGCTCAATTTTTTTGCTTTGTAAGTGATCCCTAATGTGTTAAATTCTAAAGCATCACTTACATTTTTGCAAGCTAAAATGGCTTTTTCACGCAGGCATATTAAAATAGGGTTAACTTTTCTAACATTTTCTCAGAAAATAATTTTTTTTTTAAAAAAAATAAAAGATATATTCAATAATGTAGGCTATTTTAAGCAGTCACACTTCCAATTCATTCAGAAGTGTTTGTGTAGGTCACCTGTGAAGGACATCAGTATAGTACTGACCTTGGATATAAGGACAACCATGTATCAACCATTCATATGAAAGCTGCAAAGGAAATTAATTGAATGTGTAACTATTAAAAGATACCCAGGTGATCTAGCAATATCCCTGGGAATGAAATGTGACATGTTATATCCATTTAAAATTTTCATCTATATTGCCCCTTTTGCCATCCTTAGTTCTTTCTTATCTCCAAAAGTAAAAGTTTGCAAAAAATATCTCACATTGAATCACCTATTGATTAGGAATACAGTACATGCATATAAAAAACTGCTACCAGTATACTACCACTTAGAACACAGGACACATCTGGCATTGCCACAAGGGTGGAATTATAACGAGGGTGACATGTAATGGAATTACAACATTTTAATGCACTTAGTGTTAAGGCATTCCCACATATATTTTATTCTGTTAAATAGCTAAGTACCTTTTAAGCATGCATCACTTTTCTTAGTTGTCCTCCTACAAATCATAATCTACTTTCAAAGTTTCTCCTGAAGAGAGACAAATATGGCTGCCATTCACACCAGGGGGTAAATGTATCAAGCTGAGATTTTTCCGGCGGGTTTGAAAAGTGGAGATGTTGCCAATAGAAACCAATCAGATTCTAGTTGTCATTTTGTAGAATGTACTAAATAAATGATAGCTAGAATCTGATTGGATTTTCAAACCCGCCAAAAACTCTCAGCTTGATACATTTACCCCACAGACTAAGTCATGTGAAGGCAGTGGGGGGGGGGGGGGGGGGGTAGATCTCAGAGGAGCATTACAAAGCCTTTCTGCTCACTACATTATGTGCCATGTGACTGGTTGCTATGATAGTCACATGACACTGTGGAAACTGTGCAGAAATCTAAATCATTAATAGCAGCCTAAAGAAACAAACCAATGAAATATGGTAACTACTTAGCTTCTTCTTATAGCCCACAGAGGTTATGTTAAAAACAACACACCTTATGTTTTGAAAGGAATGCAGCTTTAAGCAAGGGTGAGGGGTTGAAAGAGGTAGCACAGTATTTTAAGTAAAGAAGAGTAAGTCTATATCTGCGCACAGAGCTGAATTAAACCTCCATGGGGCCCTAGATTAGATATTGGTTTGGCTCTGCTCGTTCGATAGTCCCTATTAAAATGCCTTTCCCATGGCATTCCCCTGCACCTTTCCAACATACAGGTTTATTTATCATACTATAAATTACCTCTAAATTTTGTCCTCTATTTAGGCCAATGTAGGCTACATTAGCAACTGAAGTGTTGCTAGAGGCAGGACGAGGCAGCTTTGTTAGTTGCAACAGGGAGAAAAAACATGCTGGACCAAGGGGAAAGGGCAGTAAAAAAAAAACACATAACAAGGGTTTGGGTAATTTGGGTCCCTCAGTGTACACACTGGAGGATGATCTGTTCTGGTTGCACCTCAAAGTGCATCAAGTTCTTGTTAATGTTACCAGCTCTGAATGTATTGTTTGATTAAGTAAAGTATAGTGGGTCTGTGAACATTTTGAGCCTGATTCATCTTAGGAAGCAAGTCCCATTGCGTGGTATATCTTCTGAAATTGCACTGCGCATGTTCAGAAATGGACACCGGTAATCGCAATTGCATCCAATTCATATCCAAACGCAAATGGCAATTCCCGACTGCCTCAGACTTGAAGGGCGGAACAGGGGCGAGAATGGGCGAACGCACATAGGTAATGTACAGTAAGGGAGTGCCAAGGACAAGCACAAGTACATTCGTCCGATTCAAGCTCTGGGCATCTCTAAGGAACATGTTCTCTAGTCTTCTCATTTCCACCAGCTACAGGGAAGGTATAAATGCCAACTGATAGTGATGACTAAACGTATGCATGCCAGAACATGTTTGCAAGTAAGAGACACCATAAAAATGCATTTTATGTACAGTGCGTATTAAGAACATCCTGATTTATGTATTTCATATAAAAAATTAACATATATTTTTATTAATGATGATAGAATTAATAGTTGTAAATTGATTTTATACATTTTTGCATGCGTTCTGATGGAACTTGATATTGCACATATGCATGTGCGTATCCTGCTCTCTGTTCTGTCTGTCGGGTGGGGTATGTATTGACAATGACTACAATAACAACAACAAGGACACCGACCTAAAAATCACGATGAGCATCAAGGCGACAGTCAATAAATATCTACATACCATTATTTAGATGAACTGTCTCTCCGGCACTCTCTAATCTATTCTAGGGCCGGGTCCACCCATTGCTGCCATAAAAGCGCCAATTGCACTGTGACCGTAAATGAGGTGGCCTGATTTTCTATTTTCGCAATTTACAGCTGACGGTTATAATTGGTGCCGGAGAGACAGTTCATCTAAATAATGGTATGTAGATATTTATTGACTGTCGCCTTGATGCTCATAGTGATTTTAGGTCGGTGTCCTTGTTGTCGTTATTGTAGTCATCGTGATACTGACTACCACCATGTCTGTCTACATACGGCAAGTACCGTATACCCAGAGCGTACTTATACCAATATTCAAATGGAAATGTTTCTTGAGATCCGCTTATATTTAAATACTGGCTTATAATCGTGCAAGTTACATCCTTTTTTTTTTTAAACGCAAGTTTTGGTCACATTACTTTTGAAGATGAATCAGACCCATTATCTTTATTTGCACTGGATGAATTTACAGCAATATTAAGATCGAAAGAAGCACATCTATGGTTCATAAAGTGCCATCATCTAGACAAATTCTCCAGACAGCCCATTCAGGGGTGTTATATAGGAGAAAGCGATGACTTGCAGCATGATAGTTTGGTGGTAAAAACTTAAGAGGAGGATTCAACATATATGTAAAAAAAAATATTCATATAGTACTGAAATTTAAGGACATTTTGCAATATTACTGGAACAGATTTATGTGTAAGAGTAGTAATAATGAAATAATGAAATATAAAAGAAGCAAGGTTTATTTATAACCTAGGAGGTTTCCCACACTGCTGTGAGGTTTATTTATAATCATGGTGGGTTCTCACACTGCAGGTGGGAAACCTCTAGGTTATAAATAGACCTCACTTATTTCATATTTTATTGGTCCTCCATAAAGGACCAAAGTTCTCATCATCTTAATTATTTATTTTTTTGCCAAGCCAGTTCCTGAGGATTATTTGGAGTTCAGTAAGCATCAAGAAAAGAAGATTTTTTTGCCTTCAACCTGTGGAATTTTTTATGGACAACTATAAAACCTTGGATGCATTTTTTTGGAGAGCTACAGGACCTGGAATGTTTTGGGTTTTATTATCGATACTTGCCTATTGGATTAAAAGCATACAAGATTGGATCCCTTACAGATGAAGAAAACAGATGTTAGTAAGTATATCTGGGTTTGTTTGTTTTTAATAAAATAATGTGGTATAATTGGGGTGCTTGGTTTATTTAAATATTATTTTATGGCACTAAATGGTTCAGCGGACCCCACACTGCGGGTTCCCCTGCTATAGTGCCAACAGCCCTGGCTGGCTTGCCTTGTGCTAGTTATCGGGGGGCTGCACGCTCCCTCTGCCCCCCCACCCCAATGCTTTTGCGACTATCAGAACTAGGCTAGAAGCACAAGGGTTAATATCACAGGGCTGGGGTTTTGTTTTGTTTTTAATTACTCATTTTTAAATGGGTCCAGCAGCTGTAATGCTGACGGACGTGCAGGCTGCTGCAGAATCTGATAGATACTTACATATCCTGCAGCGTCCTGTGTAGTAGAGTAGAGAGAGAAAATACACCTGTAGTAAACAAGGAACGTATCTTGAGATCCACTCCTTGTTGACTTCGGGTGTAAGTAGAGCCTATTTGCGTGGAGTTTTACTACTCCATGCAGATACGTGCCTTAATGCCCCTATATGTTCTGAGTAAAATATGAGTCTAGTAGATGGAGTGGCTTCTAAGGTGCCAAAAGTTGTGTGCCTACAAGCTGCAACTACGTAAATCCAGCCCTGTAATGTGAATAATACAGCATTAGATAAAAAGGAGCATTTCATTTAGCAATACATATAATTTATTTCTAAACTACAAACAGTGAAAGTCATACCTTTTGCATCTCTGCTTTCAGGTTACAAGGATTGCTCTGGAGACTGAAAAGAGATTTCTTATATCGTTCAACAACTCTCCTTTTGAGGTTATCATGTAGAGCTGGAGGGAGCTTTGGGAACACAGGGAAACATTGCTAAAAATTTTCCACGACATTGTTGTGTTATTTATTGGCATGTAATCATTTTTAATTACGGTCCCAGGGATTTAAGAGCAACAACTGCCTTGAAATTTGTTTCCACTATTAGATATTAACGTGAAATGATGGTACATTATGCCACAAGAGAGTCTAGTTTGTAGTCTCTAGCACCCTGTTTGTGGAATGATATTTAAAGTTCCCATATTGAGTTCCGCCACAGTCCTAACTTCACTATATTCAGAAACAGAGGTGGATAAAAGGTCACTTTCTCAAAGCTGACACATATACAGATACTCTAACTTCAAATCGTTAAATGTGCCTAGTACAGGGGAATGCTTACTTTAAACCTAGTCATTTTGTTGTACTCATTAGCCTGAATGGTGCTATACACAAATGTACTGTAACACATAACAACAAATTAGATTTGAATTCATTATTTTTCAAGTGCAGTTTACAAAATTGCTTTAGAAAAAGTACTTTCCCATGATTATGATCCACTAGAATATTAGTAGAAAAACTTGTCCAGAGCCAGAATTATCCCAATTTGCTATTGAAAACTTTCCTGCCCACTTTCTAATGTATTGTGTGAATGTTTGTTTACCGATGATGGTGGAATTGGAACCAAAAAGCACAGTTGGTTATCGCCAAAAAATGTGGAAATATTGACATTTATAACAATCAACAATAGATAACCCCTATACACGGGCTATAGCCCAAGATTTAGAAGAACAATAAGGGGCATATTCAATTGTCGCGGGTTTCAGCGGCGTTAAAACTACTACCGTTATTATGGTAGTAGTTAGCTGGATTTCAGCTCGCGGCTGAAATCCAACGAGGGAACTACCGCAATAACGTTTTTTCCGCGCACTATTACCGTAATAACGGCAATAGTGCGCGGAGCGCGAGATTGTCAGCGTTTCCGCCGACAATTGAATATGCCCCTAAGTGTGTTATGTAAAACAATTACTTTACCATTATAGATGTAACATTACATTCATTTGGAACAAATAAATATTCTGTGACAAGTAGAAACTAGATACCAGAACATGTAAAACTTCTAATAGAATTATTTGTTGAAATTGTTCCACTTTTCAGCAGAAAACACTTCAAACTACCGAGGTGCAGAGCAAACTATACTTTAGGTTATTGTAAAAAAGGTGTGAATTAAACACTCTTAAATTTAGCTGTATTCTAAATTCTTTAATTTCCTATTCTGCTTCTTAGGGAAATATAATACATTTATCTACTGTACCTTGGAAACATAATTAAAGATGAAAACTGTATAGACATTTAAAAAGACAACAAGATATGTACCTGTGCAATATAGATAATTTTGTGCAGCTGCATTAAAATTTGTTGAATAGGATCACTGATCTGTCGTACTTTTCTCTGGGATACTGCAATACCTGCAGATGCTGCGGTATAGTAAGCAAAACAAACAAAAACATAAACATTACACTGAATGGAACATATTTTAGACAAATTGAGCGCCACAGCGAAAACAGTGCAGTTTCATTTATTTTACGCATCAAAAAATGATGAAAACAATTTTACAACAAAAAATGTGTGCATCAAATTTCAATACAATTTTTGTAATCTGAGGTCAGTTAACTCATATTTGTGATGTGAATACATACTTTACCAGCATTTTGTGTACCTTTATACCCAATAAGCACATAATAAAACTGTGAAATGATAGAACAGATTTATTTGCGAAAGAAAAGGAATTAAAAGAAGGAAGTGAGTTGCCAATGCTTAGAAACATGAATTAAATGCATGTTAATAAGAATCAAAAGCTCTACTACTAAACTGTTAAATCAAAGTCTGATAACAATTAGTGGATATTGGAAATATTTCCGGCTGCCTCTCAGTATTTTAAGCAATTATTACAGAGAGAAGTGAACACAAGTAGATCACCACTGTGAACACAAGTAGATCACCACTGTGAACACAAGTGGATCACTACTGTATCATAGCCACTAAAATCAAACCCCTTTCTTAACAATAATTTTAATTTGAGATGGTATTTTATTGCATCATAGTGTGATTTTGCTAATCTAAGATGTAATTAAGATTTCCATTTATAAATCTGTAGTGCTTGTGATAATGTCTGAAATTGCAGCTCAAACACAAGGGGGTAAATGTATCAATCTGCGGGTTCTTCAACACCCGCGTGTTCAGCCTCTTCCGCGATTAAATTTCAAGCGGCGCTGCATTGTAAAGGGTTAACTTCCCTTTACAATGCAGGGCCGCTTGAAATTTAATCGCGGAAGAGGCTAAACACGCGGGTGTTGAAGAACCCGCAGATTGATATATTTACCCCAAGGTGAGAAATGCCACTACGGGAGGGGGTTCCTGTATAGTAGACTACGGGTAATAGAGACATCTATTAGTATACATTACTAAGTTCACTACTCTTAATAAAAGTCTTCATGAACCACCTTAATATTTACCCAGTAAGCTACACAGTGGTCACAGTGGGCCAGTATATAGTGTTAAGCCAAATCACCGCTTCTCCTACTGCCTTCATTGTAAAACTATCAAATCTCTTACATTTTTCATACTGCCACTTCTAAATTTCCACTTTGATTTAGAGTCCTAACACTAGAGTGAGAGACATTTTATTATGCTACCCACAAAAACACCTAGGGGAAGTTATGAATTCTGCTTTCACTCATTGGTCCACAGCTTCTAGCAATAGACTTGGGGCAAATTATAAACTCCCAAACTAATTAACTACAACAGATATACAATGCATATCACAGGCTAATAAAAGGCCTGATGCAGGTTATATTTCCTAACCAACCATCAATCATCTCTGTTTACAGTCAGGTTTAAACCAAGTTCTGATTAGTACTGATCGCTCAGAGGGACCTACTTAGTAAAATACCCCTGCAATCAGCAGTGCATTGCTATAGCAGTAATATTACCACAACTTAGTAAAAGGACATGTAAAATAGGCTATACATTGGGAAAGATGCATTAAAATGCGATTTTATAAAATCATAGATTTTCTGCGATTTTGACAGCCATATTTAAAATGACAATTTCATTTACCCTGTGAGCTTTGTCTTTAATAATACTGACGTTTTAAATATGGCTGTCAATATTGCAGAAAATTGGTGACTTGACAAAACAGTAGTTTAATACATTTACTCCCGTGTGTAGTTAATTTTACACGTCCTTTTACTAAATAATATGGAGGAGCAATAGTGGCAAGAGCAAATCCTGGGAAGAGAGCATATGGCGTATAGGAGAAGATATCACAAGTACTCACCATTAAACATTTTTTTTATTTCTGTATCCTTCTCTCCCATTAATATGGAATGTCACAAGCTCCACTATTACAAATTCCCCACAAAATACATTTCTAGAGCTAAATACAGTCATACTACCAGTACAAAATGGGACACATTTTACACTTTTGTAGGAAAGTGCATTTTTTCTCCGACCAACAAAATAAAAACATTGAAACACACAAAAATTACACCTATTTTGAAGACAGCCCTGATTTCCCCTCTCTCTCTCATGATAATTTTAAACATAAACATTTAGATTAATGAAAGAGGTTTTCCTAAAGTAGTAGAGGCCTCAACTTTGATGTGACATTTTACCTGCCAGAGGACAGCTATGAAAAGCAGACAAATATGCGTATGCATCTGTAAATGCCTTAGGCAGACACTGGCGCAAATAAAAAATGAGTACAGGTCCGTAGCATTTGTGGTTTGTAAAGGAGCCAGTTTTTGTGAATTCATCCCAGCATATGTCACTTATTCCTTTCTTTTAACCAAAAAAGTAGATAATCTATTAACATTGCATTTAGGTGCAAAGTTTGCACTTAAACACAGCAACTAGTCTTAATGGGTCTGATTCATCCCTGGCACCTGTAACTAGGGACATGGAGAAACTCAGAGGGCCTGAGTCATTAAGGGGAGCAAAGCAAAAAAAAAAGGAGTAACTTTGCACCTTTACAAAACCATGTTGTATTGGAGGGGGAGGTAAATGTAAAATGTAAGGACAGATTTATAATTGGGGTAGAGCATGTTCTAGATCAACTTTTAATGTCAGCGTAAAAATAAAGCTCTCAAGTATTTGCGTCCTACATGATAAAACAACCAGTATCTTCCTTATGTGCAAAATAATAAACTCATTTGCAACATGGTTTTGCCAAGGTTCAAAGTTACTCGTTTTCTTGCCTTACTTTCCTTAATGAATCAGGCCCAATCTGTCTAAGTTAGGCAATGAAAGCAAGTATCTGATTGGATGCTATGTCTTATACTAACTTTGCACCTTAATGTAATATTACTAAATGTGTGATAAAGGAGAAATAGGGAGTTGTCATTGTAAGATTTTGATTTCTATGTCATGTCCCATTTTGGATATCTAGTTACAGTCAAAGGCAGAGGTCTGGGTTCCCTCTCCTAGACCAGATACACTAAGTAACCTTTTAAAAAATGATGCCATGCTATTTTAACTACAATGTTTAAACACCGCAAAACCCTTATATAGGCTTATTTTTTAGTGTGATTTGTAGGATACACAGTATGCTGTATATAATGTTTGTTTACTACATAAAGTATATAAATTAAAATTGAAAAGCATGCATGTATAGATAATACGAACATTTTGTTGAAAGGCAAAAGTGGAATCCCCAGTGAAAAGCCTGTGCTTACCCTTGAAAAGTGCTGACTGCATAAGTGAAATTAGAGCTTGGACGACTAAGTTCTTTGGTTGTTTTTCATGTAAGGAATGTGGAACAGTGTATGTGAATTGGTTTTACAAATAGTTTTTCAAATTAATACATGCAACAGTTTGAATAAAATACATGTATCTATATCCAGAGGCAAAAGTAAAAAAAAAAAATGTATAATTCCATTAAAGGTAGATACCAGAATATTTCAGACTGTTAAGAACCAAAGTAGGAAATCTGTTTGTAGACCACTCTGCCCCTATACAAGATGCTAGTTTTCTACTTTGAGACCTGAACACCAGTGAAGGAACATTCAGAAGAAGATCAATAGGCAGCAAAGCTGAAGAAGAGAAAGCAAGAAATAGCATTTCATGTTATATAGGAAGAAAGAGAAAGCTTAAAGAATTTGTGCTCGAAAAGCAGAAAAGTACCTGGCCTTGGTTTAGAACCTGTGCTTCCTGTACGTTCTCTGTAAAATATAAAGAACAACATTATTATTTCTCTGGAACTTTGTTATAGCAAACTTAAGATAAAAACAGAAATCTAGGTCTCATAAAAGATGTGTTTATTAAAATGAAGGTTCACACAAGACTTGTATTCAAATTTGTTAAGAAATTTTGATTTTATGTTCTGTTTTGTTTTACTGTACTATATATGAGCCTTTTCTTTGCCATTTTGACAGTTGTTTCATGAGAGAAATTATACCTAAGTGTAAAATGGAGTTTCCAAGCCCTTTGTAACAGGATAGGTTTAATAACACTCAAAATCTTTCCTGGTTATTCATTAATGTTTCACTGACCTGCACCTTCCCCTTAGTGGAACTACACATTGAAATTATTTTTCCTGGGGCTCCTCCATTTCTGTAATTTAGCATTAGAAAAGGTTTTTTGTTCACAAGTCTAAGAAGGCATTTTGCTGAGAAAGGTGTAAGTGGGAGGACCAATAAGAAGCTGCAAGCTCCATGCTTGCAGCGTCTTATTGGTCCACACAGTCACACTGCATAGGCTATATATGAAAGCCAATGCTGTACTAAAGAAATGGGAGAGCCCAGGTAAAAACTGTTCAGCGTGCAGTTCAAGGGGCTCCACTAGGGGAAAGAAGCAGATCAGTGATTATTTAATGAGTAACCGGGAATGTTGTCTTAAGGAAGACTTCACTGTAACCATAATCCACTTAAAGAGCTACCCGTAAGGAGAAGACTGGGACTGGTTGAGCTTCCCTGTCCCCTGCTCTACGGAAAGTTTCTGCTCTCCCTGAGCTCGCCTTGACATAAATAACCTAAATGTAGAGAAACATATACTGCATTCCAGTGCCAATTGAGGCCAATATCGTTTTCATTTCTCTTTAACATGCTTTTAAAAGCAATAAAATAAGGTATAGGATTATAGCTTGTTAGCACACGCCAAAGACAAATTGTGAGTGTCTACCTGGGTCTTAATGTAGAAGCATATGCAAAAGCACAGATTTTTCCACACTGGCTTCATTGGCTTTAGCAATCCAATGACCAAAAATCAATTTAGACAGTTTCTGAGCAGTGCAGTATAGTCAAGTACTGTAATTGTAACAGCCTAGTTTCAGTAAAGAGTGCATCATGCGACTTGCCAGACTACAGGTCATATATTGATGGGCTGCAGTCGTTTATTGCTCCCTGTTGGCCTCATTAGACCGAATAATTATAACAAACAAAACAGAGGAAAAAAGCAGTCATCTGTGGCTGCTACCTACAACTTCATTTCAGGGCTTTGCCAGTAAATATGTACAGATTGCAACCATAAGCTTAGAAAAATTCTGAGAAATGTGAGAAAGGATTAATTGAAAATATTTAAGTGTGTATTATTGGTTAGGTAAATTATCCTTTAAATTATAAACCTTCACCAATTTATTAAAACATAAGTCCTCCTTCATGTCATTTTTTTTTGCCCATACTATATACTTGAATCATTTGTTGACACATTGAAAATCAACAAGAAGTGTTGCCGTGTGAATCAATAGTTTCCAATCACAAGTGTATGTGTGGTAGTAAACCTGACAACACAAGGAGTTACTGCAGCTGTTATAAATCTAAGTAAAGCTATCTGTAATTTACTATTCTTCTAAATAATGATATTACAGTAGGAAGAAGGAAATATAATATAATTGTCTATAACATAAATTCTTCATTTAGGCATGTTTAGATTGATTTTAACTATAAGACAATATTACTAACAATCCTTAGTAATGGTGATAGTAGGTTGCTTCAATTTACTTTAAATTGGCAATTGACAAAATGTATTTGTAAACTAGGTGATGAAGTACATCCGACTCAGTCTGGTGGACTTATGTTCAAATTAAATTATTGTGCTTCAAAAAATGGTCCTTGTTTTTATTGTTTTTGTTTTTCAGAAATCTTTGTAGCAGTAGAGTAAAATAAAGATGTATTTATGGTGTATTATATCAGAGGTTAGCTCTGTGGTCAGGTGTAAAACACATTAAGTAGCTGCACAGTAATAGTACCAATAGGTATTAAACAGAAGATGTCCTTATCCCAGGGTTTTCCATGTTGCACTCATAGCTCACAAAGTCCAAACCAAACAATATCCCAAAGGATCACAATCCATGAAAAAGTAGACATGTTGTGTATATTACAATTGCCTTATTTCATATTTGAGCAGGGCTATGGCTTCCCAAGTGTGTAAGGAATACTGTCTTGTTTGTTCTAAACTCACATATTTTATATTTTAGCAATTTAGACTCTAATATTTTCTTATTGCGGCAGTCTATATCACAATACTCAGCTGCCTCGATAATACTGGCCCAGTGAGGTAAGGGGGTTTACTTACCATTCCACTGGGCCAGTCTCAGGGGTTAGCCAGTTTAGCCATGCACAGAGGAACTAAAAGCCCACACTGGGCCTGTCAGTTACAAATTGAAAAACCCCCAAAAATAAACAGTTAAAAATAGATTAAAGATATTAAATTTAAATATTCATTGTCTTCTGTTATCACCGTCCTGAGATCACGATAATAGTACTTGTACCACCACAATTTTTGCTAAATTTCAACATGCTTTGCTTGTGGAAGCTATATCAAGCGAGACCCAGTGTATCTTACCGATATTGTCAACACGGGCCTCTTGATGTATAGGGCAAAGTTCTATTGCAGGCAAATACATCCCTTAGTTCTTATTGTAACTTCCGAATTTGAGTTTGCACATTACAAATTATAAATCCCTTCTGCTTTCAAATATATAGGTATAAACAAAAAAGTGAGAACTAATAAAGCAGTCTTTAAACCTGTGTGCTGAATTTTGAAGCATAAACATATATTACTAGCATATTACTACAGTATTATTACAGATTTTCATTTCACAGCCTGGTTTTGAATAAGAAAATCTCTCCATTTATCTGTAAAAATACATACTACTATTGTGGAAGACTACATAACTATGTATAGTTTTTCTGAGCAATCTTGTAGGGATTAGGAATTTTTAACAAAGAATGTGAGGCTCAAAGTTTAGTTCTACACTTATTAACAGTGACAACACAAGAGGAAAGATTACATAAACCAACCCTTTGCTAGCATTAGTTGAAGTAAGTTGATTAAACATGGGAGTCCGTAAGGCACAACCCTGACTGGTACGCAGCCAACCAATCAGGTACATGGGAAGGGTTTCAAATTAATTCCTATCTATTTCCATTTTCCTGATTGGTTGGTTTCTCCCACCAACCAGACAGTATTCCAAAAGAATGCCAGTTTGAAACATTTAGCACTGGCTATTATTTTTATCCATTTGGCCTATGTTGGATCAAAGATGTGTAATTTTATATGTATAATAATCAGTAAATTAGTAAGCACTGGTTGCTGTTTTTAGCCTTCTGGAAAACGCCAGATAAGAATGGGGTGATTATTTGGATATCTAGAAAATTAAGCCCCTCCCCCCCCTTCTATAACCTTTACGTTGATTACCTGGCCACTAAAACTACCAAAGAGCCTCTTTGCTACTCTTCATGAGGCTGTGTTTGTGACTTTATTTTGGCTCCTTCTATTTAAATCAGCCCAGATATTACTTATTAGGGAAGATCCCAAGGTGCTGTGGGTTTCTCCAAATCACATAATTTACTTGTGATCACTAACTAGTGGGCTATAATGAGCTGTATGAGTGCGTAGCTGGTAATGTATGTTAAGGTACAAAGTTTATATAGTTACAAAATGCATATTCAGAGATTATACAGATGTTAATGAAATGCACAGTTGGGAAACCTCCACTTATATATATTAAATATGTTTTACTATATATAAAATGTTAAGCACTTCTTTGCTCTGGTAAAACTTGTCCTATATGTTTACCTGGGTTATTGGAAGCCTTAAATCGGTCTAAACTTGACCCCTGGAACCCCGACATTCACTATTTTTAACAGGATCCCAGCTCTCACATATATATGGGAGTTCTGCTGATCTTTTTTTAGTGCTGTTTGGTTCTCTCTATGACAGGAAAGCATTGGAAGAGTGGGTCTAATTGGAAACACCATGAATAGTGCCTGGGAGCCCTGCCAAAGTATTATTCCTGGGAATGGAGGGAATTTAGTACATGAAGTTATTTAAAGAAGAATCCCCTTTTAAAGAAAATCATAATGCACTTTGTTTTAGGAAAATTGGCAGATATTCCAATCTCTACCTCTTCCCTTCTGTCACCCTCCTGCTGTCTCTATTTTACCCTCCCTTTATATTGTAGGCTCTCACAAACAGGGTCCTCTCTACCCTATGTCTATTGTCCGTCCCGTCAATCTATCTTGTATGTCCCTGTTATGTGTTATGCTCAGTGGTTGAAGTATAAATTTGAAAGTGGCAGTATGAAAAGTATAAGTATATTGAATTTGATAGTTTTACAATTAAAGTAGTATAAGGTTGTAAGCTCTCATGAGCAGGGCCCTCTTTCCTTGTGTGCTCCTTCTACTGTTCCTTCACCCTCTGTACCTCTTGGCCTGCTTTGCTAGCTCTGTTTTCCCTGTCTTCTTAAGCTTTGGCCTTCTTCTCTCTGATTTCTACCATCCCTTTCATTATCTGTCCCAGATATAATCTGATTTGCTTTACCCTTTCACCTGTGTTTGTACACATTTTTGTATCATGTTGTGTCTTGGTTCTGTTTTCTGTACATGTAATGTACGGCGCTGCGGACCCTTTGTGGCACCTTATAAGTCAAAGATAATAAATAATAATAATAAGTGTCGGTGTGGTACACCTCCATATGCAGACCCACTTCGACCACTGATTATGGTTTTTAGTGGAGTTGTGCGTTCTGCTTGCCATACATGCTGTTATTCTGCATATTTTACCTTTGTTTTGATATACATCTGCATTCTAGTACTTGTTATTATATTTAATTGTGCTAATGCATTATCGTGTGTTTATAAGTATTATTGTATTGATGTTGCCCTAGCTGTATACATTTATTTTTACTACAATCCCATACTTTTGGCTGTACAGAGTTATGGAATCAGTGGCAAGAAATCAACTTTAAAGATGATGATATGGTAAACAGCCTCTATATTTGATCAAAACAGATAGGAATTGTATCTGAAAGTCCCCACCTGCTCACTCTGGTCTCTGTTCCTCATTGCAGGAGCCTGTGCGGTTTTTTTACATGGTAAGAGCTGTAGGGATAGGAAAGAAAGTAGTCTCCTGTCCCTACTCCTTTCATGTTGTTAGTTCATATATTCGATCATGCAGAAAGTGGGAGGTGACCAGAGAGACAGGGGATGAGGTCAGGAGTTGTGGGCCAGGAGGCAAGGTTGTCCCTGGGATGGAGCCACCTGAGATGTGGTTCTGACCTCATAGTAGTAATGGCCCTGCAACCACAATCGCCACTATATGTTGACAACTGCCTGTACAAACCTTGATTGAGATATTTCTTCTCCAGAAGCACTGACACTTCGTTTTAATGTACCTGAAAAACATATGTGCAATATTAATAAAATTTGCATTTATATAACTTGACAACCATTAACATGGTTCTTCATCCTGTACAATTTCCTATTCTGAATCTCTACTTATCCAGTTCATCTTTGATGCTCAGCTTAGCAACTGACTGGCCTGTGTTTGTGTAAAATAGCACAGGTGCACTCTCCAGGAAAATACATGTGTGCTACTTGGGATCTAGAGCAACCCTGTATTCTCTAATCCATAAACATTAAAATGGGGTCCACATACGCCTGTTGATCCAATCCTATTAGCAGGTTGTGTAGATAGTATAAATGATGACAGTGTACCCCAACGCATTTCTTCCTGGATTAGGAATTTCTCAAGGAGATTGAATCAACAGGCATATGTGGACCCTTGTCAGTATAATCTATATCGGAGGATTAATATCTGTTTGAAGTACTTGCTGTGGCCACAGCAGGACTTATCAGTGCACCCGGCAACGCCGGAGAGGGAACCCCGTCTGTTGGTAATAGAACACTAGGGGGTCTATGCATCAAGGTAACTTACACTTAAAAGATGCGGAAACGTCTGTTTCCGCATCTTTTATGTTTGCTATGTATTAACTGCCTAACGGTGGAGATTTCATGGAAATCTCCTCCGTTTAGGCTGACACCGTGCAGTATCGCAGTCCCCATAGATTACTATGGGGACTGCGATGTTCTGCAATGTATGAAGCAAGATGGCGTTACCTGTCATTTCCTATGGAATTCTACTGAAGCCTCTCTGGCTTCGCAGAATCCGGTACAGTGGAAGAGCTATGTGCATGCACAGAGCAATTCCTCCTTTCACTGGCAGAGCTAAGCTGCCGGTAAGCAGGACAAAAAGATTACAGGAGAGAGGTCACTTGGCCGGGGCTCCCAGAGTACCCCCGGCATGGTGCATCTTAGTGGTACCTAAATATGCACCACTGCGATGTGCTGCAATGAATATTTAGCTGTACCGCATCTTTTTGATGCATAGACCCCTAGGAGGAGAGTGACAGCGAGGTTGTCAGCTATCGGTGTATAATTACCTGAAAAGGAGCCTGTATGACCTATTAGGAGCATCAATCGGAGAAGCTATTTTTACTGGTATCTTCCGAGATTTTTGATAGGTTGCAGTACAAGTTCTATTTGCATTAGGGAACCAGCACCAAAGTTATACTATTGAGGGGACTCATATACCACTTAGATCATTTAGTATTATTATGCGATAGCATGTTGTCAATTGCTATTGGACATGGTTATATGACTTTACACAGACTATGGTATACTGTTATATGCCAACATGCTGTCCATTATCATTGGAAGTGTTTATATGATGTTACTTAGTTAGGATAAACTGTGCACTCTATTGAATTACTCCAGTATTGTGTACCAATTGTTGGTATATACATTGTCATTTGCAGATATCCTCAGCTAGTGATTCACAGGAGATAGCAGATCTGCTATCTGGAAGCTGCAGATGGTTAGATATTACAACGGAACCGGTAAAAGCAGATCTGTTTTGGGACATGCTATTTCATCTTGCAATCACATATATTATGATTGCTTAGCGAAATTAGATCCTTTTCATTACAAATTGCCTGAACAGTGGAGACAATTTTAACCAAGGGGATCCTTGGTGTGAGGAATTAGAAGAACCACTTGGGTGGAATAGAGATTTTTGTTAATCATATGAAGGACACCATATAGTGTTTCTAATTTTATAAACCGCTCTTTTTAACATTAACAAATCTATTTGCATCAATAAAAGCATTATTTACACACATATGCATGCTATTCACATAGGGAATTATTTCAGCTAAAGTGTGGGGCGCTGGGATATTCTGATTTTAATGTTTATTGGCCTGTGTTTGAACCTGTCTACAAATCTAATCTTTTCAAAACGGTGTGATTTCCCCTTTGTATTCTTTCTTCAATCAGTCCCCGCCTAGACCAGTGGATCCCAAACTTTCTTAGTTCGATGCACCCTTAGGGTCTCCATAAATTTTTCAAGGCACCCCTAAGCCATAATAATTACCAAGCAGTCACCTGCCTTGCTTACCACAAGCCCTGGCCACGATAGCCCAAGGAGGTCGCCGCGGCACCCCAAGGAGCCACGGCACCCAGTTTGGGAACCACTGGCCTAGACTATTTAAAAGGTGAGGGACAAATCTCAGGTACCCATACCTACAGGTAAGGAGTATTTCTTAGGAATGTAGTGATACAGAGACAGCCATAATTCTAATATTTGTTGTAGACACTTGTATCAAGTTTAAATTGCAAGATGAATGTAAACTTACTATATATTTTTTTGGCTTTATATATTTATTTATTTCATATAATTATATTTGTATAATATGTATGATGTTTTTCACTGTTTCAGTCTTTACTGAACATCTTGAATAAAGTTTCTTGTACCTGTTATTCAAGCCTACACATTAGCCTGGAGGGATATTTGCAAATGTACATTTAGAGAATTTATTTTTGTACTATCTTTTATTAACGATTCACTATAAGTTATGCCATGGTTTTAATTGAGGCAGCTACTACAAAACATTATGGGTCTCATTTAGAATTGGACCTACTTTCATTTTTTGTGTGTAACATACACATTTTTTTACTGTGCATGTGCACCAAAAATACATATTTGTACGCTTGTTATAGGTGTATGTGTATTGTTTACTTGTGTGTAAAGGGGCAGAATAGGGGCAGCAAGTGTAGGCTGAATGCAGTAAGGGCGTAACTGTGAAACTTGCTGCTTAAGTGCATTTTAGGAGGCGTATCTCTTGCAGATGCTAGAGGGCTGATGCAACAGATGATGACTATCAGAAGCACTGTTTAGCTGCTATGGGGCCCAGCTATGCCAGGTTACCCTCCCAAAGGCCCCCAATCTGCTCTCAGAAAACTAAAGCAGGGATCTCATGTGCCACACCAGTGCCAGACAAGTACAAGCTCAGACAAGTCCCGTTCAATGCCGCATTCCTCCCCTGCTTAAATCATTAGTGTTCTATCATTACTATCATTACTATTATCATATACTTATAAAATGTCAACATATAACTCAGCATTGTTTTTTTAAAGGGTACAGCATCAGCTGTTTGTACTTAATTTAATTTGCATTTAGTTTTGTGAAAAATGTGACTTTTCTCATTTATAAATAGTTGTCAGGACAATATTTTCTTCTATGTACATGACAATTTATTACATTTTTATGTTGTGCACAAGTAGGGTAAAGCAATTTTAGCATTTACACATAACACTGTTAAGCTACATCTCTACGCTGTAGTGGGGCGTAAGTATACAGTACACACATGTTACGCCTGGTAGAAATGCAACTGTTTTGACCTGGATGCAGCTTGAAATGCACTCGGTTCAACTTATAACTGTAAATACTCTTCAAGTGAATTTATCTGTAAGCACTTTCAAATTGCAAATGCATCCACCTGTAAATGAGTCCCTAAATTGTTTCTGTTTTGATTATTCTGTTGAAGATTTGCATGTGTCAATATAGTACTTCATAACCCACATTATTTTAAACATAAATTCATCTACCATGAAATTCTACTGCAGAATTTACTAGTTCAATCCAGAATTCAATGCTCCTTCAATGTTTCACAAACCACCTGGGACCTAAGGCTACAAAGTTGTCCCAAACCATAATATCTTCTTTCATGATATAATGAGATTTAATTTTCTCTGAACATTTCTCTTTGGCCAAGAAAGTCCCACTTTGACTCATCTGTCCAAATATCATTCCTTCAATAGATTTTTCAAACATATGGGTGTTATTCAACTTTTTGGAGAGCAGGAGATTTCCATTGCCTTCCACTCCCGCTAGATATTTTCCTTATGGTGGACTCAGGAACACTGATATGAACTGACATGAACACTGACATTTAAAAATTCAAGAGTCCTTAAGATCATTAACCATTAGTCTATGGCTCTTTGTGACTTCCTAGTTTATTGTACACCTATCTCTTTGATTCTTAAGAACAATAACAATCATGTTTCATTTTGTCCTTTTGTACAAAATGTGCCTATCTTTAGATAGATGGAGGCCAATATCTTAAGTAATGTTATTGTAATTACTTTGAGCTTTATTTTTTAAATAATTAATTCACTTCCAAAAACCTAAATCATTAGCAGGCTGAAACAGGTGCAGGTGATCATATTCCTCACTTGGTGGATTTTCTGTCCACATGGCTGACACTGGCAAGTTACTCACAGTGGCACATGCTGCCATATTGGGATGCACTGATGTGGTTGTGCTTGGAAGGAGTTGATAGACTCTATGTACCAATATACATCTAGGGCACATGTTGTGTAATGTCTTTAATATTTATTTTTATGTTTGTGAGTAGCCCTACAGTAGTTCCATTACTGTTTGACCCTGTCTGCTCTTTCTCCCTTACTGTTATCTGCCTGCCCAGACCTTTGGACTACTCTTTTAGAATGCTTTTTTGGTACTGGCCTTCCTGAATTGCCTACTTTGGCATGACCCTACCATTGCTATTGGATTCTGATGTGGTGATGCATCTACCAGTCTGTTGCTAAATCCGTCTTGATTTCGATCTTGCCTTTATTGTCTCTGAACTTAAAGTTCTTACACACAACAGTGCTATACAAGGGTTTTGTTTACAATCTGGTAGACAGGGCTTTTGTCAGTATGCGCTTATCTCAACATGTTATACAAAGAGTGATGTGTATTATTCATTTATCTTTGTTGTATCATGTTGTATTATATACCTGGTCGACAGTGAGTGGGCAAAGATGAGACAATCATGAAGAGTTGACCTATGCTCTTACAAGAACAGGTACTTTCAAACTCCCACCACATTCTCATTTCATTGAATAGAACATCTCAATCAATGTTCTATCTAATAGAGTTCATTACGCTAAAGGTAAAATGAAGACAGTGAATGTTGACTGATTTTTTTAATAATATTTGTGTGTTCAGATTCCTTTTATCTATTAAATGTAAATATCAGGTGACATTTTAGTTCAAATTAAATCAGGAAAACAGATTATTCTAAAGAAGTCACAAACTTTATTTTATCATGTTTATCTAACCATGGCTTAATGGCATATCTGCTCAACCTTGCCACAAGTTGCTTCTATTTTGTCAAATATAATGTCAACAATCGGAAATATGCTAATACTAAATTTTCTTTTTAACTGGTTATGATTATAATACACTGGGCTTGCTCAAAAAGTTCCGTACATATATAGCCATAAAACCTGTTCTATTTGCTCATCTCCTACCAGTTTGTTTTTTGTTTCTTTTCACAGGATATTGTAATTTTTGAACATTAATATTCCTTTATCTCTTCTACTAAGACACATGCTATGTGTTTATAAAGTATAGTAAGAATTGTAAAGTATAGTGATACTATTACCAGAGAGAAACTGTCCTCTAATCCACACATCTGATTGATTGTTTTAATTTCAAACAAATATCACTAACATTTGTGACTCGTTGGAACAGTTTGTTGTTGGGGACTTGTACTCCTAAAGTACATGCAGCGTTAGAAGTTGTGGTTGGATAAGCTGTTTTAAAAAGAGGTACGGTGACTTAGGCTGTGGTAGTAGAAGTTCACTAATTCTACTGATCAAGTAATACAAAGTAAGAGAACTGTTCACTGCTATTGCCATTGGTTTTTTTTTTTCATTATTTTGTTATAATTATTATTTATATTGCTTGCTTTAATATATTGTATTATTGTGTCATTAAATGATTTTGTTTATAGGAAAATCGGTTCTCACAGATAATATTCTTTCTGGCAAAACTCTAGCGGTATTCTTCTATGTTCATTTTCTTTTTAGTGCAAGATGAGGTTGGCAATTCCTCCCTTTCAGCATTAGCAGCTTAAGGAATTTTTTGGCTCCACTATTGTTACTGCTGTTATTGTTTTCAATCGCTGTTGTTTATTTCAGCAGCGAATGTAGTATTAACATAAGTATTTTTTAGCGCCTGGTTATTTGTCATTTTTTTGTATAGTTTTGAAATTAAACCTTGGAGGTGGCAGTTATGGAAAAAGTAGCATTTTGGGGGTTATTAATCATTTTAAGACAAACCAGGAGATTTTGTTGCGACACACTGGCTCAGGTGAATGCTGTATATTACACAGTTTGTAAATGAGGTTGTTTATTTTCTGACTGTCCCAACACATTGAACTCAGGAACACAAACAATATACTCCCAACATACTGTATTATACCTACAAAGGACCCTACAAATTGTAAAACCTCTGTACACTACCTCATACACCATGGGGCCAATTCAATTCTGCCGTAAGTAGCGCGGCGTTAGCAGTTTTACCGTTAGTACGGTAAAACTGCACATAATTACCCTTAATACGGTAATTTCAACGGTGGATTTTTACTCGCGGCTCCCTGAGCTGCGAGATGAAATCCAGGCTAAAATTACCATATTAACGGTAATACTGTTAACGCTGCTCTATTCGCGGCAGAATTGAATTGGCCCCTATTAAACTCACAACAATGTACCTGTATACTGAACTAAAACATATACCGTAAACTACCTACAACTCGGACATGTGTTACTACATACTGCATATTCTCTCTCTTCTCTCTGCCACAGCTCCCCCATACTAACTTCTCATCCTCTTTCATCTCCCTGCAGCTCAGTGTCCTACCTCTGTTGTGTGTCATCCTCTCTCCACCACTCCCATTTTTGCCAGTGTTTTCTCCAGTGTACATGCACACGTCTGTGTAGGTATATTTACACAAAAGCTGGAAATTATAATTACTCATTCACCTAAAACAAGCAGACATTTTGCTTTCCTAAAGAAATAACTATGAGGAAAAACTTGCTTTGAACTATTCAAACATTTTTAATTTATCAAACAATAACCATAGTAAATCACTTTATAAATATTCTACATAATTTTTCCTTGATAGTAACTAAAATAGTAACAAACATTTATGGTTCTTGCAGACAAAACACAGTGTTTTACCCATAGAAAAAAAACAGAAGAGCGCATATGTCATTCCGACTAATATACTGCTATTTGAATCCTAGGGCTAGAATCCAAGACGTTGATTCTAGCATCTGGGATGAAGTTTGAAGCCCACATAAAACATATGGGCAACAAACTACTCTCTTTTGTTAGTGCTTTATTGAAAAATCAAAAAGCTATTTGATATGAAAGGGATAAAACTACAATACCAGGATTACATCATCTTTGTTGTGGTCTAAACTTGTAAAATAATTTCATTAATGTGTAAATACAGCCAGATGATCTGATAAACCAGGAATAAATATATATATATATATATATATATATATATATATATATATATATATCTCCACATATACATATATATATATATATATATATATATGTATGAAGAGGGATTGGGATATACTACTCCCTTTCTTATATTCGCGGTACGGGAAGTACCACAAGCCTCAACGGGGTTTAGACTATTTGAACTCTTGTATGGACGACAACCTGGGGGCATCTTCGACATCCTTAAGAAAGGTTGGGAACAACAAAAACCCAAAGAGTCAAATGTGGTTCAGTTTGTTGCCCAACTGTATAAAAGGTTGAGACAAATAGAACCTTTAGTGAAAGAACACTTAAAGAGCATCAAAGAAGGTATTATGACACTCAGCAAGTAGTTCGTTCCTTCAGCCCAGACGACAAGGTTTTGTTTCTTGTTCCCAGAAGAAAGCAAGATGTTTGCAGACTGGCATCCACCTTATGAAGTCACAGAGGCGGCTGGCCCAGTAAACTATAGGCCAATTAGGGAGAAGGCGAGAGGAACAGATTTACCATGTCAATTTACTAAAACCTTGGCATGAGGATAATCTTGGACCTTCGTTGCTAGCTGCTAAAACAGAGGTCTATGAGGTACCCATTAAGACCTTCCTGACGCCACCTTGGAAGCACCAGTTGGTAAAAATGGTGGCTTGAAACAGGGATGTCTTTTCTCCTGTCCCTGGGATATATAGTTGGACGTGGGAAGGTCAAACCCCAGATCGACAAGGTAGAGTCCATAAAGAATTGGTCCAAGCCAGAAAGGAAAACCCAGTTGAGGACATTTCTGAGCTTAGTAGGACACTAACATTGATTTATAGAGAGCTTTGCTACTTGGGCTAAATCACTGACAGAGCTTCTCAAGAAAGCCTGTCCAGACAAACTAAGCTGGTCTGAGGCTGCAGAAGCTACTTGGGAAGACCGAAGGATGGCTTTGTGTACAGCACCTGATTTTACTAAGAAATTTTATCTGCAAACTGATGCCTCGGGAGTGGGTCTGGATGCGGTGTTGTCACAAAAAGTAGGAGAAGAAAAACCCGTCCTGTATCTAAGTCGCAAACTCTTACCAAGAGAAAAGAAATATGCGAATGTTGAACAGGAGTGCCTCACCATCAAATGGGCTGTGGAAGCCCTCCGATATTACCTTGTAGGTAGGGAGTTCACGTTCGTAACAGATCATGCTTCGTTAAAATGGATGCAGGTAAATAAGGAGATCAATGCCAGAGTGACCCGGTGGTTCTTGGCATTGCAGCCCTTTCATTTCAGTATAGAGCATAGGCCAGGAGCTCTGAATAAAAATGCGGATGCTCTCTCCCATAAACATGCACTCCCCAGAGTATCTGCTTCACTGGGGTTGATGAAACCAAAGAGACGGTTGTATGACAAAGAGGGCAGTTTTGCGCTTTCCACAGAGTCCGCTTGGTGTAGCTGGACGAAGCTAAGGGAAGGGATATGTGGAAAATGGGATACTTTGCCACTTTCTAGTGGAGAAAAGAGGGATGGTTTCCCTGGGAAACCACAGATTATAGGTGCAGAGAGGGTTAAATCTGAACAATGACGAACACACACACACAGCACAGCAGACCAGGCCTAAGCAATCAAGGAATCAGCTAGAGCAATGCTGGGAAGAAGGCATAAATAGCTATCTTGTGTTGTGGGTGGGAGACTGAAGCTAACAAGTGGCCAGTGACTAGTTAGAGACCTAACTGTGATAGCCAGAGTTTAGGGCTATGGGATTGTCTACTTCTGTGAATGTTTGATTTGAGTGCTGAAGACACTGTCAAGACTGTTTATCCATCCTGACAAGTTAATAAACGTCAACGTTATTCAGCAGAAACCTTTGTAAGGAGCCACCTGTTTGCACACTTTTCACAAGATTGGCCCATAATGTATCAACATAATATGAAAAAAAGATTCCTGATGATCCCATTGCAACCCAGCATGCCATAACAGGAGAGAACATACATTTTACATGGTCTGGTATGTTCTGCATGTTTAATGTAATGCCTGTAACAGTACAAAATACATTCTTGAAAGTAAAATTAGCCATGCTAATTAAAAAATACAAAAATTATTGTAAAGTAAGAGATATCATAACACTGAAAACAAGTTTCTTTATTCAGTGGTGGAGTGGGACTTTAGAGGTTCTCCCATTTGTTAATGCAGTCCTATTCATCTACAGATTATTCTCTCTCTAATTAAATAGTCACAGTTGATAAATTTGAATGTATGATTGTGCTATAGTTTTTCTCTTTGATTAATTGGCCCCATGCTGCTTAAGTTTTAGAAACTGCCTCATTTGCATATTATTCTGTTGATTCTTTCTTCTGGGAGGAATTTCACTTGCACATAAAAAACTAAGTGCTTGTATGACTTTTTAATCTGCATTGTATGTTTTGCCAGATATTTCCTGTTCTGATTGACACCTGCTTCCACTAAGAAGTGTATACTGAAGAAATGTAGGTGTTTTACACATTGTTGATTTAAGATAACCTTGAGTGATGGGAGATTCTCAAAAAATGGGTCGCTCTTCACCTCTCATTCCTCCTATCTACCATAACATAGACCTCATTAGAAACTCATTACAGTACAGATGGCACAGTGGCACAGCTAAAGATCAGTGGCTCTGCTGCCCCTTTACCTGTAAATCACGGAGAACATCAACCCTCACTTAAAAACAACAATCATGTACACAAACATTACACATATACTCACAGCAAACTCTCAAATAGTTTCACAATGTGGCCCTAAAGGAAATCTCAGCCCATGACACTAACTGATCAATTACATAGATATGCTTATGGGGGATGTTTTGGCTAATGGTCCATTATAAAGCATCCTCCGTGACCCCTATTAACACCCAAACCAATCTAAATAGATATAAACAATGTTCAATTTATCCAAATAAAAAGATACCACTCTTTTCCCAAGTTTTAAAATAAATTAAACTGAATAGGTTTGTGTAATTCAACTAAAAATCATAATACATATATCACTTGTGTAGAAGCTGTACTGTGCCAGAGAGCAACAGGTTTTCTTTGTAATCTGTAATCTCCTGGCTGGGTGACTTTACTTTCTTGTCTGTGATTTCTGAGTGAATTTACAGATGTAGATGATTAATCTCTATGGAGATTCTGATGCAGTAGATAACAGAGCAGGGATATAGGGCGGGAGCACATGTTGTATGTTTACACAACCATGTTCTTTCTTTGAAAGACACCAATGTGCACTGCACTGTGTGCACTGCTTCTGTCTTTCCAGATTGGGCTACTGTGTTGTCTGGTCAATGTTCTATATGCACTTGCACTGCTCACTATATTCATTCAAACTGACCATCAACCATATTTTATGTATGGCAAATAGAGGACTCTGAATAGAAGTATTTAAACAAAACATATATCATACCTGCGGTGCATCCTTTAAAATAGGTAGAACGACTTGAATTATCAGATGTATCATCTTCAAGTTCAGAAAATACTTCTGGGTGGGGGAAACATGATTATTGAAGTCAGATAAATAAACAATGATCACAATGTTGCATTAGTTAACAAATGGTTGTAGAATTTAAACTGTAAGATCCAATGGGGTGGGTAAGATGTGAATGAGTAAATATTAATCGTAAGGTGCTCTGTAATATATCGGTGATATATAAATATAGCAACATAGTTGATGAGGTTGAAAAAAGTCACCAGTCAAGTTTAACCTATTTTGCATCTCCTGTGATCTCTCTCTTATATTTGAAATTGATCCAGATAAAGCAGTCGCCAATCTGTTTCAATCAGGAAAAAACCCTCATGACCCAATATTGCCGTCCTATTTCTCCCTGATCCACTACTCTCCTTAATTTTCATTAGCGGTCGTAACTCTGGATTTGTCTAACCATTTCTTAAACATATCGATTGAATCTGCCATCACCACCTTCCCTGGCAGTGAATTCCGGGTGGTAATCGGTATCCCGATGCTGGGGATACCGACACCCAATACCACTACAAAAGAAGACCGAAGCGGGTATTGAACGAACTTATTAAAACATACACTTACCTTCTCCCCGACGCAGGACATCCCCGGAGGCACTGCTCTGCGAATGCTGTAAAATCTGAAGAGGCTGGATTGTGTCAATTAACGTCACAATGCAGCGCCGGCATCCAGCCTCTTTGGATTAACTTTGTAAGATAATAAAATCAGAGCAAGATGTAGTTTCTCTGCAGAGGGACTTCAATAAACTGGAGGATTGGGCGGCCAAATGGAAGATTAAGTTTAACATAGGTAAATATAAGGTTATGCACTTAGGAATTAAATCATGCAATCTATAAATTAAATTAGATACATTTATGGGATTCTAAAATGGAAAAGGATTTGGGAGTTGACAGTAGACTTAGCAATAGTGCTCAATGTCAAGCAGCAGCTGCAAGGGCCAATAAAGTATTGGCATACATAAAAAGTGCATTGATGCAAGGGAAGACCGTGTAATTTTACCACTATATAAATTGTTAGCAAGACCTCATTTTGAATACGGAGTAAAGGTCTGGGCAACGCTATATAAAAAAGACAATTTGGAACTAGAAAGGGGTCAGAGAAGGGCGACAAAATTGATAAAGGGTATGGAGTCATTAAGTTATGAAAAAGTTATGTTTGCTTTAGAAAAGGACACACGGTCACCCCCTAAGGTTAGAGGAGAGGAAATTTCACAACCAGCAAAGGAAGGGGTTTTTACAGTAACGGCAGTCAAGATATGGAATTCATTGCCAGGGAAGGTTGTGATGGCAAATTCAATATATATGTTTAAGAAAGGGTTAGACAAATATTTAGCGGAAAAATGTAGCCAGGGATACGACCGTTAATTAAAATTAATTAAAATTAAGAATAGTAGTGGATATAGGGTAAAAATAGGACTGCAATATTGGGTCTGGGGGGATTTTCACAATTGAAACAGATTGGCAGTTGCTTACTCTGGATCAATTTCAAATATAAGTGCAGGATCGCAGGAGATCCAAAATAGGTTGAACTTGATGGACTGGTGTCTTTTTTCAACCTCATCAACTATATTACTAACAAAGTCTTAAAAAAGCAATACTATACACATCCACCACCCCAACAATGATAACATTGGCTGGAGTCGTCCACCACAAGAGTTTTCTCTACTGTGGTGACCGAACTGGACACGGGTTGATTTGGCGCATGCACGGTACTTAATCTGCACATGCGCCAAAAGTGCATACAAAGCTCCATTGTGTAGGCCAGCTTAAGTCGCCACATAAACAATGGATGCGCCTAGCCAGGTGTGATGACTACATCACACCTGGTCGATGTACAGTACATATATACAGCGGCTTATGGTGTATCAAACTTCATTTAGTATTCTACAGATAGCCCATAGTGCTTTGTAATATTCATACACTGTCCATTGCACTTAGCAGTCTCCTTTACTCATGACTTCACTAATAATACCATTAATACAATTTATAAATTCCTTACTCTCATCGGGTGTATTTCTCTCCCATATAAAATATAGCCTTTTAAGACCAATTAATAAGAACATTATCTTCACCCCATCTAATCCTGCAAATTTGATACCAGTCTCATCTTCCATTTACTACCAAACTCACCAAGCCCAATTTGGTCACATACATATGTACATGTTTACAATCAGGAATCATCTTTTGTATCTGACTGTACTTACTAAAATGCCTGAAAATGACAAGATTTTGATCAGATTGTTATTGGGCGTTGGAGTCGTTTTGTGACCACAAATGCTGTGATACTGCAATGGCCCCCACTGGACTAAACTTTTAGAACAGGCCGTGAGAGAGGTCCTCACGTGTAGCCTTTTCTGTAGACAGCAAAATTCTCTCAGATACTCAGATGCCCCATGAACTTAAATTCAGAGTAGTAAAAGTTGATTTCAGGTACCAGATAGCAATGCAGTATAGAGACTGGGAGAATAGTAAACTAGGCAGTATACAGAGGATAACCAGTACTGATGCAAATGGTCAAGGATGGGCAGCAAACAGGAATATCAAGGTCAAGCCATAAGGTCAGGCACCAGGTAATCAATCAGAATATAAGGTTTCAGCAACACAGCAGGCATCACAAATAATGCAGTCATAAACTTTATAACCAGCATAGAGGCTAAGCTCCCCATGTTATTTAAGCTAATGAGGGCCAATCAGAATGCTCCACTGGGAGCGACCCCCTACACCCCCAGTAATTAGTAGATGCAGTCACGTGACTGCAATCACTGAACAAAGCATCCTGGCTGCCTGGTTTAGCAACAGCTGTGACATAGAATCAGTGTGGCAGCTCATAATCAAGCAGTGGTCAGCAGAGCATAATGTCCCAGTTGCTTGGTAACAGATGTTGGGTCAATGGCCCAATATTGCTGCATATATTGCACAATGTATATGTATAGCCAGCATTACTGAGTTCTTGTCTTAATCCATGGGATTGTATTGGGACCCATCTTCCTTATCCATACACTCTAGCCCAATTAACTTGTCAACTAATATCACATTTATGTATGATTCTATTAGTCCACAAATTACTTTTCCCCCTCACCATCCAGACAATACTAGCTAACAGCCTCAATATGGCATATATTGTAACACTAGAATAACAACATTTCTTTAATGAGCCAGAGAGACATCTCAAAGGCAATAACATAAATATGCTTCCCTTCTGTCCAAAGCAGAATTATTCCTCATGTTTTACATACAGAGAGAAGTCATGTTAGACTCATCTATTCATTGTTATCAGAGCTGGTCACAGGCATGGGCAGACTGGGTGTTTAGGCCAGGGGTGTATTGCTGTTTGTAGGCATTGGTGGAGGTTGTAAGTTTTAATTAAATGTGGGGCCTAGTAGTGTTATGAGGTTAATGTGGGGTTGGTGAGGGCTATTAATGTATGTTAGATAAAAATGCAAAGTGGGGTCTCTGTATTAAATATCAGTGGTTCATGCTGAATTGCCATTGTGGCTTATATTTTTCTGTCCTAGTTATTCCAGCCTTTTATTACATGCAAGTGTTACTACATGCAAGACATAGAAGTTCATCTCTTTGCTCTGTATCTATCACCCCTTTATTGCAACCTCTCTATCTGCTTACTATAAAACTGAGTATTCAATTCAAAGCCCTACTCCTATCCTTCAACGCTCTTCACTCCCTTGCAGCCATTTACATCTCAGACTTAATCTTCCGACAAATTCATTCCAACTTCCTACACTCTTTTTGTGGTCTGCTTTATACACCCATTACCAACATTCTCTTTGTCTTGGAGATTCTATACCATCTAAATTCTGTCTACCTACCCATTCATCATTCATTCCTCCAACCCCCTCTTTAAGGATGTCTTGTTGTGTGAAGCAAGCACAAAACTAAAAATCATTGTTAACATTACCTTTAGCAATGTTATAAACAGAGTGATTTGGGGAAAACACATCAGATCCTTTTTCACAATTGTTTGATTCTAATAAACCCATGGAAATAATAGCACTCTCGGAAATGTCACTCTTGCAGCTCGCTATTCCACTGCTGCTGCTGCTGCTGCTAATGCTGGACTTCTCATAGTGATCCTAATACAGAATAGGAAAGAGAAACAAAGATGTAGATTTACAGTAACATACTATACAATTACATGGAAATTTGCATCTACATTATTATTAGCAAATGACATATAATAATGTAATCTCAATGTGTTGGCTTGAATAGTAGAGACAACATAAAATGTAATATAGAGTTTCACGTAATTTCAAAAACAATTTGCTGCACAAGTGAAAAGCTTTGGTCAATTTTTGTGACCTCGTTGTGATATGTTATAAACTGCTTGTGTGCAAAAAGATGGTAGCTTGGCAAGTGATAACAGTATTAGACTGTACAGTGAGTAAATAGGAGTGGGTGTTATCAGTAATGCACATTGTAGGTGCCTAATGCAGCGCAAAAGAGCAAAAATAAAATGACGAGTCTCATAAAAGAAGAGCTGCTAGGGAAGGCCTACCCTGCATTTGTGAGAGGTCACTGAGCTTGTTCATAGAACTTCGCACCAGAGTCGGATTTAGACCCCATGGAGCCCTAAGCAACATACTGGTTTGAGCCCCTTTTCCACCACCATTTGTCAAAAGAATAAAACATAAAAATGGGTTAAGGTAATCTGGGCCCCTCAGAGGTCACAGTGCCCTAGGCAGGACCCTGTGTTGTCATGATCCAACTGTGCTTGGCACACAACTCTAAATCAGGGCCGTAACTAGGGGTGTGCGACAGGGGCGACCGCCCAGGGCGCAACGCTGAAAGGGGGCGCAATTTAGGAATATTTTAGGTTAATTTAGTTAAAATTGAGGGCTAGGGGGGCGGCATTTGTCTTTCTCGCCCCGGGCGCTGTAATTCTAAGTTACGGCTCTGCTCTAAATAAATGTAATTAACATTTGGAAAGATAACAAACCAAATGCATAAATGACAAAAAAGGACCTTTACCCATACACAATCCCCTGACAAAATGAGAGTCAAGCAAGCAGGTAACAGGAATATCTAGAAAGTTACCTTAATAAGTGAACTGGACCACAGACACAAAGGTAGGTAGTGGTTAGACATGACATCAATGCATGGCTTATGACCAGGTATGGCATATAAAGGAGCCACAATGTCCTCTAGCTAGACAAGTACAGAAAAGTTTACGAACCTACTGGGCATTTATATATGTAAATGTGCTTTGTAGAAAGGGAGAAATGCAACATTGTTTGCATATTTGATTTGTAGCTCCCATATTTCACCACAACTGAACTGAACTGACAATAATAACCTACAGCAGGTTTGCATTTATTTGTATTTCATATGGAGCAGACACCAGGGTGCTATCAGGAAGGAAATTTAGATTTAGACGGGACAGTCCCGAGTCCTTGCAACCAGGATGTTTGTCCCGACTGCTGTGAAAGTTGGGAGGTATGTCCCACCTAAAGCCACTGTGCACAGCAGCAATAGGGAGGTGACTCCAGAGTAGGGGAAGGGAAGTACTTCAGAAGTGCTAGACACGCCCTGGATGAAGTGGCCACACCCATTGTGATGCAGTTATGCATCCTGTTTGGAGGGGGTGTGGCCATGTCCTGGTTCCCAAAACTTGAATGTTGGGAGGTATCATGTGTCAGTAGAAAATTATCCCCAACCTGTTAAATATACACAAATACATAAAGAAAGACACATACAATCAACTTCAATTGCAAGTAACTCCATATTTACTGCTGATACATACACATAAGCACAATATTTAGGGACCTCTTCATGCACTCCTTAAAGTGAGGAAACTGAGGCACAAAATTATATACACATTTTAAAATGCCTATATAAAAAGTTAATTATAAAGATTGGCAAAAGTAAATAGTCTCTTTCTCAAACATCGTCCCTGTCATAAATAAAGACATCTGGAGGTAAATGTATCAAGGTCCGATTTTTTCAGCGTGTTAAAATCGCGGCAAATCGCTGGTTATAACCCGCGATTTTAGTTAAAAAATTCTCAAATGTATCAAGCTGCGATTTTTACTCTGATCTTCAAAATCGCTGGTCATCTCTGGCGATTTGCTGCGATGTAAACACTCACGTGTTTAGCTAACTCTCCTGTGTTGTAGCAGTGTGTTGTATAAACACATCACTGTTACACTGCCTGTCATATAGTTGCCGGAGCTCTGGCAAAACAGTAAAAAATAGATCAAAGTGTTAAAAAATAAAAGCATGGGGTCTCCCCTTTATTCAGTCTTAACCCTAGTGCTGCCAGCCTACTGCTGGTTCCCTGAAAATCGGGGAATTTTTTTGCGTGGGGACCCCCCTATATTCACGGAACCAGCACTAGGCAAACCAGCCAGGGTTGGAGGCACTATAGCAGGGGAACACGCAGCAGGGGTGCCCCTGCCATAATGACTAGCCAACCGCTAGGGAGTGGGGTCCGCCGAAAAAAACAAGCACCCCCCCAGGGACACCCAGCACAATGCTGATAGCACTAGGGCTCTTCCTACACCCCTGGGCGGTGGGTGTAGTGTAATAACGGCAAAATAAGTGATAAAAAAACAAACAGACGCCATTTTATTTTGTGGAACTACAAGTCTCAGCCAGCCAGGTTGCCCTAAATAGTGTGGGCATGCTACTACTTGTATAACTACAAGCACCAGCATACCCACGGCAGCCAGGGCATGTTGGCACTTGGAGAACCACAAGTTCCAACATGCCCTGAAACCCAGGGCTGGCTGGGTCCTGTAGTTCCACAAAATAAAATATTAACAAAATCACAACACCCTGGTTAAAACCACTAACATTTATTAAAAATAATAAACCCACAATAATGACAGTAAACACCCTCATTTACACCACATATTTTTATTAAAGATAATAAATCCCCAATATACTCACCAATGACATTTTCTTCTCTTGTCAGCAGCTTTCAATCCAAAAATGACTGTCACTAATGTCCCAAATAAATTTGTATCCAAAGTCCATGCTTGACAAAGTCCAAAATAAATTTGTAATTCCAAAAGTCCATGTCATTATTGTGGGTTTATTATTTTTAATAAATGTTAGTGGTTTTAACTAGGGTGTTGTGATTTTGTTAATATTTTATTTTGTGGAACTACAGGTCCTAGCCAGCCCTGGGTTTCAGGGCATGTTGGCACTTGTGGTTCTCTTAGTGCCAACATGCCCTGGCTGCCGTGGGTATGCTGGTGCTTGTAGTTATACAAGTAGCAGCATGCCCACACTATTTAGGGCAACCTGACTGGCTGTTATTTGCAGTTCCACAAAACAAAATGGCGTCTGTTTTTTTCATCACTTATTTTGCCGTAATTACTCTACACCCACCGCCCAGGGGTGTAGGAAGAGCCCTAGTGCTATCAGCACTGGGCTGGGTGTCGCTAGGGGGGGGCCCGCTAATTTTTTTCGGCGAACCCCACTCCCTAGGGAATCCAGCCCAGCGCTGAACAGCCTGGGGTTGGTTGGTCTTTATGGCAGGTGGACCCCTGCCGCATGTCCCCCTGCTATAGTGCCTCCAACCCCGGCTGGTTTGCCTAGTGGTTCTGTGAAAATAGGGGGGACCCCACGTAAAAATTTTCCCAGATTTTCACGGAACCAGCAGTAGGCTGGCAACACTAGGATTAAGACTAAATAAAGGGGGGACCCCACGCTTTTTTTTTAATCTATTTTTTTTTTTTTTATCTGTTTTTAACACTTTTGACAGCTGCCAGAGCTCCGGCAGCTGTATGACAGGCAGTGTAACAGTGATGTGTTTATACAATACGCTGCTAGCAAGCCGCGTGTTGTATCTGGCGTGTTTGAAAGCAAACTCTCCTGAGTTTGCTTAATCGCAGCTTCATACATTTGAGACTTGTATAGCTGCAGTGGCAAACAGTCGGGAGTTTGATCTCTATCGATTTTGCAAACAGCGATTTTGACAGAAGCACAACTCTGGAAATTTTACATGAAATCTCTGCTTCATACATCTGCGAGTTTCAACTCTCCCGAGAAAATCGCTGGTTTTGCAAAATCGCACCTTGATACATTTACCCCCTGATGTCATAGGTTAGAAACCTGTAAACTTTCTATGCATTGAACAGACATCAGGAATTGTGTACATTGGGGCTGATTTAGAGTTTGAGGTAAGATGTTTTTTTTCTGTCAGAAACACCTTTCTGTACTATGTGAAAAACACCTGCATATGCAGACATCCACATATAGATTTTTGTGTATCGTTGTATTGCATATCTCCATGCACCTGGACAGACGGAAAGTGTAATCTGAGTGCAATATTGTCGTATTCATGTAAATGCAAAACAATTAAATATGGATGAATCACCAGATATGCCTTTTGGGAGTCTTTATGTCTTGTGGGTACTGGAGGATTGGGGCAACAATACGCAATGATGATGATGACTATCAGCAGCACGATCAAGCCACTTTTGACTGGCTGATTGCTTATGGATCCCTTCAGTACTTAAATCATTAGCGTTATGGCTAAATCAATAGTATTGTGGCTGTTTTACATCAATATCATTTTACTTAATTGACATTTCCATTTGAGCTATTACATGAAAGAACATTCCCGTTTCTCTGAGTAAACTACAGCTGTGGAGAAAAGCGTAAGATGCTTTGAGTTGTTGGAACACAGGACGCAAACTAATAAAATTGGCTGACTGTTGGAATTGGAAAACTTTGGGAATCTAAAGACCTGGGTCTCTCATTGAGATAAATGCACGTTTGAAGTCCATTCTATGATAATCTTATTATGAGGAAGACGGGAGTTCTGAAATCTAAGGGAGCTGAAATAGGGTATAACAATAGCGGATTTATACCGCCAACACACCCTACATAGACCCTGAATGGAACAGGCTTAATTAAGAACAGACCGGATGGTGATAATTTATGTTCTATTAATATGTGCAATTGACTGTTGAATGAGAACTATATTGCTCTAGACTTCCGAAATAGTCATTGATGTAATTGTGGTTGATAACTGATCAGTAATATTTCCCCCTATGGAAGCTGGAAATTCTAAAAGCGAAAGTAGCTGAATTAGTGTATAACAGCAGCGGATATACACCGCCAACACACGCAACATAGATCTTAAATAGAACAAGCTTAATCAAAAACATACTGGATAGTGACATTTTTGCTATTTCATTAATACGTGCAATTGACTTTTTGTTCAAATGAATGAATGCTATATTGCTCTAGACTTTATTACTTAGCCACTGAAACAACTGTGGGATTGAAAACTGATCAATAAAAACTTCCCCCTATGTGCACTGAAAGAGGAGAAGTTGCAGGTTAACACAAATTGAACGTCCTGGTTCCTAATTGGTATTTTTATATATATTGCTTTTTTTATACCTATGTTTCTATGTTTTTTAAATTGTTTAACAAAGTTTTGTGGATGTACAAATATGGGGCCCCCCTGCCCGAAGAAATGAAGACTACTATCAACAATGGGCCCCTCCTGGGAGAAGAACTGAAGAGATTACAAGCCAGGACTTTGTAGATCCAAATGTCCAGACTTGCCCCAGTCCCCAAGTTATTTATACTTCCAAATTGTTTTGGGACGTTCTCAAGCCTGGACATTTGGAAGTATATATAACTTGGGGACTGGGGCAAGCCTGGACATTTGGATCTACAAATTGTTTTGGGACTTGGTCAAGCCTGGCCATTTGGAAGTATAAATAACTTGGGGACTGGGGCAAGCCAGGACTGTTGGATACAAATTTATTTGTGACATATGTGAAAGCCATTTTGGATTGAAAGATGCTGACAAAAGAAAGAAAACTTCATCGGTGAGTATCAGGGAATTTATTATTTTTAATAAAAATATATGGTGTAAATGAGGGTGCTTACTGTGTTTATTGTGGGTTTTTTATTTTTAATTAAATGTTAGTGGTTTGTACGAGGGTGTGGTGGTTTTTAAACATTTTCTTTTGTGGAACTACAGGTCCCAGCCAGCCATGGATGTCAGGGCATGTTGGCACTTGTGGTTCTCCAAGTGCCAACCTGGCTGCCGTGGGTGCTTGTAGTTATACAAGCAGCAGCATGGCCACACTATTTTGGGCAACCTGGCTGGCTGGGACTTGTAGTTCCACAAAACAAAATGGCGTGCATTTGGTTTTTTAACTATTTTTCACCGGTATTACCCTACTACCCACAGCCCAGGGGCAGTAGGAAGAGCCCTAGTGCTATCAGCACTGGGCTTGGTGTCTCTAGGGGGGGGCCCGCTCATTTTTTTCAACGGACCCCACTCCCTAGGGAATCCAGCCCAGCGCTGAACAGCCTGGGGTTGGTTAGTCATTATGGCAGGGGGACCCTGCTGCGTGTCCCCCCTGCTATAGTGCCTACAACCCCGGCTGGTTTGCCTAGTGCTGGTTAAGTGAAAATCGGGGGGACCCCACGCAAAATTTTTCCCCGATTTTCACGGAACCAGCAGTAGTCAGGCAGCACTAGGGTTAAGCAGGAATAGTGGGGGGATCCCACGCTTTTTTTTTTTTTATTTCATCTATTCTTTACAATTTTTACACTGACAGGCAGTGTAACAGTGATGTGTTTATACAACACGCTGCTAGAAAGCAGCGTGTTGTATTTGGCGTGTTTGAAAGCAAAGCAAACTCTCCTGAGTTTGCTTACTCTCAGCTTGATACATTTGAGACTTGTATGGCTGCAGTGGCAAACAGTCAGGAGTTTGATCTCTGGCAATTTTAAAAAATAGCTATTTTGACAGAAGCACAACTCTGACGATTTTGCATGAAATCTCTGCTTCATACATTTGCGAGTTTCAACTTTCCCGAGAAAATCGCTGATTTTGCAAAATCGGACCTTGATACATTTACCCCTAGGACGCTTGTTTGGATTGATATATTTGCAAATCACACATACAATTTCCACAGACTATATTGAACAGCTTCTCAAGTCAATGTATAGAAAAGAGATGAATGTATCCTACAACATGTCTCAGTTAAGAGTATATGAAAGTGTGCAGCATTCCCAGAGGCTTAAGAAACATAACATAACCCTGAATACATCAACAAATAGCACAGTTTTGAAAATATGTTTCTACTTTTTGTGTGTGTGTGTATATATATATACTTATATATATATATATATATATATATATATATATATTTATATATATAGATATATATATATACAAAATTAAATGTTTATTTGCTTTCTTAAAGACAACTGTTAATATAAAAACACAAAGCCCACAATACAATAATATCTGAGGGATAGTTTTATGATAAACAAACCTGTAAAATATTTGTAAAAAAAACCTTCATCTTGGCAATGAGAACACTAGAGTGAAATTGATAGCTGGAGAGGTCAAGAAGCTAGAGATAAATGACTTGCATCACTCTAAACAAAAAATAGATATGAAACTTGTTTGCTTCACATTTATTTTAACCTATGACCCTTACTAGTATCAGGTTTTTGTTTTTAAAAAAAAAAAAAAACACTGACTGCTTTTTCTAGCTGACCCCGCACTATCTAACATCTTTAGAGGTTCCCATGTTTTGTTTGATGGAGGGGGAAAGTGTTGGAGAAAAATATAATAACCAAACAAATGCTTCAAATGATGATATTCATGTTATGTATAAATTTCTTAGACCATATTGAAATATTACATTTTATCTTCATTAATTTCAGTAACTATATATATTTAGTAAGTATCAGATTGATTTACTCAATAATTATAATTAATAATTAACTTCTTATACTTAGAAATCCCCATGAAACGACATAATATGTGACTATGATGGCCCTTTGAGCACATATGCATTTTGGAATTTTTGCTACTTTTTAGAGTTTGGGTGTTTTTTAGGTGCTGTCCCTGCTTTTTTACATGATTTCAAATGTTGGCTTGTTATGTCATGTTTGTTATGAAGGGAAATACTTGGCTTTATAAACATTGTGCTTTCATTGTACCGGCAACGACAATACACATGGTGTAATCATTACATCTTTGCAGTATTTCCCCATCCAGGTGTTCTCTTGTTTTAATGTCACTTGCCTAACTCCAGTTAGAAGAGATGTACAATTAATTTTGTAAGTAAAACATGACTATAGTACTCACAAGGTGTATTCTAATCCCATGAAGATACAGCCGTAAAAATAAAAAAACAAAACTAAAAAATAAACAATTGCACGATCATTTACAGCTCAAAGTATATGAGCATCTGTATAGAGACACAGTGGTGGTCCTTATTTAATACACCTAATTGTGTTGGTATGATACTCTAGCTATTGTATAAACAGAAAACGATGGGTGGCAGTTTACCCAGCTGGCTTCATTGACAAGCATTAAATGCAGCTTGCTTTTATATCTAGAGAAGCAACAGTTACCGAAGCTGGTGAAGTAAGTATTTCTAGAAATGCTCATCTTGCAGGCATCACATCCCCAAAGCTCTTTTTGGTTAAGGGGAGAGGAGATTACTGAAACATGAAATTTGTCTTGGAGTTATTTCTTTATTATCAAAGGCTGCAGAATTGTTCTTTCCACAATGCAAAAATAAAGTAACTAATAAACTAGCAAATAAGACAAGACACTGACCACATGGGAAAAAATACTCTCTGTTTCATTAGAGACTGTCAGCCAGCAAAGATAAGAAGTCAGAGCATAGATGTATTTGAGTTTCAGAGCAACTGGAGCAGCAAGTAACATGTCTGTTAATATCTGCATAACCCTGCATGGGAAACAGTCTTTGCTTTTCTGGATTTAAAAAGCAAAAGGACATTCTGGGGGTGTGTTTTACTTGACAATATCCAGATCAAATTTACTAATTGCAAATTGCTGCCATTAAGCCTGCTCATAACCCTCTAAACACAATATTGAGTAAACTAATCAAAGTACTTACCTTGTAGGTAATCTAGGCCTAGTAAATGGAGCTTAAATTTGGAATAATTGATCCATGTGCAAAACGCATACCTCAGACAAATCGAAGCTAAAATATGACAAAATATTAATGCAACCTGTAATTTTTCTTTTACCATGCTCCATAATTAAATTTTTCTAATGGCAATGCATATATCTGTTTAGCATAGTGATCGATTGTCCCTACTTCAAGTTCTGTTTGCTCATAAATGTGTGTTGAAAATTGCCTGTGTCAGCCACAAGGTTAGGCTCCTATATTTTGAAAAACAAAACTAGAAAAACCTACGACTTGATTGTTGCTTATTGTCCAAAAACACTACATCAGTTTTAGTATCATATTTTTGAATTTTGTTACTCCAGGTGGTGCATCATGTGAAGAAGTAGTTAAACATGTACTTAATAAAACAGGTCATGGGAGTGTATAAAAAAAAAAAGAATTATTTTGTGACTTATTGCTTTTTTATCAGTTATAAATTCTTGAGGGCGATTCAATACAGTGCGGGTTGCCTCACACGTCATTTACTTTCATCTAGTGCTGGGAGAAATATGCAATTATAGTGACTGAAAAAGGGGTTGATTTTGCTCATTTTAGCTCGCGCCCTAGGGTTATATAGTCTTATAAAACCCTACCAAATGATGCGGTTTAATTGCTTAAAATCAGTGGGCACAATTGAAACTGGAATTAAAACTGGAATACTTGGGCCTCGTATTACCGTCCCCTTTTCACAGGATTTAGGGGATGCCTAGAGATGCAGAGTACATATTGCATCCTGTGGATTGGCCTAGGTAAATCAGTAAAAATCAGTAAAGTTGATTCTTTTGATGAAAATATCATACTGCTTAATCATTTTTTAAGATCTTTCTCTCAAACGAGGATAATGCATTTTAATTTAGAGTGTACTAGGCAATATATTAACAGATCCACTATGTAAAGACACATAATGAAAAGAGACTTGGATGTCATCACAATTACTAAATGTTATCAGGACTTCTAAATAGCACAGCTTGTCTGATTTCATGCCAGAGAAGAAGCACCTCTGTGGCTCTGTCTCTAAGTTACAAACTGTCATCCAACCAATATACATAGTGTACTATGTAACACATCTCAGTCATGCCTACAAACTTTGAGTCCTCTGATTGACGCCCTTCTTATGAGCTTAGGATGGAGGTAAATACTTTGGAAGTTTAATGTCACCATGGTTGCCTATTTTCACACTCAAGGAATACCTCATATCAGTTCATGAACACCAAGCATTAATATACCAACCCTGCATTTTCTTAAATCTTTTCCCTTAGATTGTGTCTGTTTCGTTATTTCAGGTCATATGTTTACATTTTGGTGAACTAAGGTCATAGTTTAATTATTAAACAAAAAGGCAATACCAACCAACAAATGGTGATGGCCAGCCAGCGCTACTTTATGGCATCAGAAAGACTCCACCCCTCCTGGCCTAAAAAAGGGAAAGCTTTCACAAACGATACCCCGGGCACTTCCACAAGTGACCCTGAGAGAGACAAGTTCAAAGAGAGAGGAATTCTGCAGCCCAAAATACACTTGCACCATTTATTAAACAGCTGCCTGCACTGCTTTCCTGCGGACTGTGCCTCATCTGAATTATGAGAAAAACGTGGTTAGGAGGAACAAACATCAGGCAGATATAAAACATCGTACAAGGAAATCCTTTCTGTCCACACTAACTTATGAAGGCTTGGTCACCCTACCCCTTGGGATCCTATTGGATGTTTCTGGTAAGTGTATTGCTGGTAATAAAAGCAAAGTGTCATTCATCCCCATACAGGTCCTCATTTGCCATTTTATTTTAACTCAAAATATTTTGCGCTGCTGCCCATTTTTGAATCATGCCTTTTTTATTATCCAGTGTAGTGAGAGTGGAGTTAACTGTCAATCACAGTTGCTATACAGACACATGTCATTTTTCTGCCACTTATCTCTACTCATACCCAGATGTTGGCTAGTATGATTCTCTCAAAGTAGAGAATGTATTACATTGATCTTCACTATAATATGTAGTTATTTTTATTACAGCATCATTTTATTGAAGTTTTGTCAAGTTACAGGAAAATGCTACAAAAAGCAGCAATATTAAAGTTTACATACATATATACTAAAGTAGCCATTAAACAGAGTGATGAATAAAAAGGGTGTGTGATGAAGTTAGAAGTGAACAGGCCAATTTTTAATTCCATTTGGACTATGACATTATATTAAATAATGTGGTGATTGAGGGCTAATTAAAGTTTATTTGTAAAGTGTGTAATTTTTTAAATAATGTGACCACTGGGGAACCACAGTATTTACATCTAGGGGGGCAGAAAAAGCCCCGTTTTTTTGTAGTGTGGAGCTATTAGTATAGCCCTGTTTTTTGTGCTCCCACCATGCCCCCCCCCCATATAGGCAGCAGCCTTGTGCTGATGAGCCTTAGGCAGGTGTTCACTATAGCAGGGAGCTCACCCACAATTTGTTTATACAGATGTCATTTACAGGAGTTTACAGATATATTAATGTCTGTTATAAAAACCAACGTATGTTGTTGTATACAAGTAAGAACAAATTGATCAACATAAAACATTAATGGGTGCTCATGGGTGACTACCCTGTATGTTGTTTAAAATGAAACACAATATTTTATTTTTAGCCTTTAGTAGCATTGAATAGATTATGAAATACATTTTTTTGTCAGTGAAGGCCAAGCACAAGATTGGTTAAAATAAGATTTATAAATGTGAGAACAAGGTCTGAGGGGTTCTTAACCTTACACACATGAAACCAATATTAATAATCAGCTCTGTTTGGAAGTGAAAATGTATAATTCTTTAGTACATTTATTTGCTACTAAAAATAGGTGTAGAATTTTAAAATTAGAAACTTGTACAAAATTATAATGAAATAAAAGGACAATACTGTAAAAATAAAATTGTTTGCCATTATTGGACAACGTGGACCAACAATAATCCAAAATATACATTTGTATGGTTATGAACCAAAGGATAAGGACTCAACTGACATTGACAATGGGAGGTTGGCTTCCAAACACTAAACCTTAAACCGATTATTAAATAGTTTTATAGCAAAAATAAATAACTGAAAATATAAGTAGCAATACAAATAAATTATTATTATTATCGTTGATTTTTAAGGCGCCACAGTGCTCCGCAGCGTCGTACAGTAGGGAAGACAGGGACATACCTAAAACAGGACATACGTAAAACAAGAACAGACAAGGCAGACAAAAGGAATGGAGACATGAAAACAAAGGGTATGGAGGACCCTGGTCATTAGAGAGCTTACATTCTAAAGGGAAGAGGGCACAGCTGAAACAGGAGGAGCGAGTGTGGCTCAGAGTGGAGAGTGGGATAGTCGTGAGGGTGCATTAGTATGAATAGTGTTATCAAGGATAAGGTCACCTCTTAAAAAGAGATGGGTTTTTTCAAAGAGCATCTAAAGATTTGAAGGCTGTGGGAAAGTCTGATTGAGCGTGGTAGGGAATTACATAAGTGGGGAGCAGCACGGGACAAGTCTTGTAGGCGGGAGTGAGAGGTGGTTACCAGAGACAAGACAAGGCGCAGCTCAGAGGTAGATCTAAAAGGGCGGGAGGGAGAGTATTTTGATATGAGATTTGAGATGTATGTAGGGGTGTTGTTGTTGAGGGCTTTGTAGGTAAGGGTGAGTAATTTGAATTTGATTTTGGAGGACACAGGGAGCCAGTGTAGAGATTTGCAAATTGGTGCAGCATATGTGGAGCGGTGAGAGAGGAAGATCAGTCTTGCAGCAGCATTTAGGATGGATTGAATTGTGGATATATGGGTGTCGGGGATGCCAGATAGCAGGAGGTTGCAATAGTCAAGACGGGAGATGATGAGAGAATGGATAGGCAAAATATCACCAGCAGCAATGAGAAGGAGCAGGGTGAGAAAGAGGACATGCGAAGAGGATTTGTGGGTGTGAGGTTTATGTAGGCTGGTGAGTGTGCAGGAGACAAAAACAGTTCATGTGTACAGACTAGCGTGGAGGGAAGTAGTGAGGGGTAAATCATAATCAGGGAGGGAGGAATAGGATAATAGAGAAAGAAAAGGAGTTTGGAGAGAAGTATGGTGACAGTAAATAGACTGCAATTTGTAAAACTTTCAAAGGTGTATTAGAAGGGGTTGAAGATTGCTACCATAATTCTATCTTAAGGCATTGAATTTAATATATGTGGAGAAACATAAGTTAGTTATAAATATTCATGAAATTAAATAATTTCAGAAGAGTAGAGAGTTCATGTATATTATAAAATTAAATAAAAGCCGATTTTGACTTATGTTTTTCTCTATTATATTCCTCATAGCCTAATTAATATTTTTTCGAATACAATATACCCACTTGTCTCCTTCATTCTCCAAGCACATATCGATCAGCACAAACAGAAATTGGCACAGACATGTTGAATTTTCTGATGTCAAAGATGACAATGCCTGGGACAGGAGAGGGGGTAGCACCTTGATATGGCACTTCTTGTAGGTTGTGTACGACAATCAGTAAGACATTGAAAAATAGCATGGGCATCATGGTGTTACAGTAGTTTGCATTGCTGCTTCACAGAGGTGGCTTCACGGGTTTGATTCCGAGCAGAGTCATACTTGTGTGGAGATTGAATCTTCTCCTCGTGTTTGTTTGGGCTTTCTCTAGGTGCTCCACCTACACTCCAAAGACATCTATGGTACATTAATTGGCTTTTTAAAAAATTAACCGTTGTGTCTCCATGTGGTAGGGAATACAGATTGTAAATTCCACTAGGGCAGAGATTGATGTGAATGATCAAATATTATTTGTAAAGTCCTGCACAATATGTAGGTGGTATATAAAAACTCTTAATAAATTTGAGGATACCGGGATAACATTTACAACTGTTTGCTCTGCCAGCCAACTTGTCTGCCCATAGGTCAGCTCTGGTCTTCCCGAGAACCTCAATGTGAGTTAAATAAATCACTTAGGCAAATAGTGGGTGAAAGATGCACCTTTTTATCAATAAAAAAACACACAGCACACAAAATAATAGCAAGTATGTGATAATACCAGACGGTTCACAAAACTGCAAACTTCACATTCCTATAACTCCTATAACTTTGTCTCAGTCATTTCATGCACAATCCCTGCTGCTGAATCACTCTCTTCAGTCCTCTACCCATGTGGTAGGGATTGAGGTCAATGATCTCCTACATTTTCATGTCCTAAAAGATAGCACATTTAACAGAGACTTTGATGTACACATAGGCAAGGCCCTAGACCAGTCAGAGAGGAGTACTAACTCTTTGTCAGCACTGTCGTGAAGAAAGGTGCCCCCTGCCATGTGTCTGCATCTTTTCAAACCCCTCTCAGGGGTTCCACGTGGACCTCCAACAGTCCTCCGCTCACTAGCAGGCACCCTACACTATTTGGCTCCAGCATGTCTGATAAGCAGAATGCTACTCAGTGGTACTAATGATGCTTGCATATATACACAATGACCATGAGGCATATTACAGAACACAAACAAAAGTCATGTTTACACAATAGTAGCAGTGAGTATAACCCTACCTGGCAACATTTAATACATAAAATACATAGATAAATGGTTAACACATTACAATGGGTAGTGCACAGACACTATTGTCTGTCTGTATAAAAGAAATACAATTAATTTAACACTAATTAAAATCATCATAGGAATGTTATGCTGGCAGGCATTTGTGTGCAAAAATACACCATATTTTTCCACTGTATACAATACAGATACATATAAAATACATAACAGAGGAGCAAGTCTGACACCTAGAGCCGTAACTAGAACTGTGCGATAGGGGCGACCGCCCAGGGTACAATGCTGAAGGGGAGGGCGAAGTTTATGAATATTTTAGGTTCATTTGGTTTAATTTGAGAGTTGGGGGGCAGAGGGGCAGCATTTTTGTTTCTCGTCCCAGGCGAGAAACATTTTTAGTTATGGCTCTGCTGGTACCCTTTCTGTTTTGTCACCCTAGGCCTGGCTCTCCTGCTAATCTGGACTTAAGCCTGCATGATAAAATGGATAGTATTTTCTTGAAAATTGAAAAGCTTAAGCGATAAAGAGGAGAGACTATGGGTTAATAAATAACCACAGGAGAAATCATCATCATCATCATCATCATCATTTATTTATATAGCGCCACTAATTCCGCAGCGCTGTACAGAGAACTCATTCACATCAGTCCCTGCCCCATTGGAGCTTACAGTCTAAATTCCCTAATATAGACACACACTCACACACATAGACATATACATACAGAGAGAGAGGTAGAGACTAGGGTCAATTTTTGATAGCAGCCAATTAACCTACCAGTATGTTTTTTGGAGTGTGGGAGGAAACCGGAGCACCCGGAGGAAACCCACGCAAACACAGGGAGAACATACAAACTCCACACAGATAAGGCCATGGTCGGGAATTGAACTCATGACCCCAGTGCTGCGAAGCACAAGTGCTAACCACTAGGCCACTGTGCTGCCCAAATAAGAGAAATAAGAGAACTGTTAATTGAAGGATAATTTCCTCCTCCTCCTCAACACCAAAATCTGCATAAATTCAGGATAAATACCTAAGCTCTTTTCGAACTAAAAACTGAATTCATTGCAATAAAGTGCTTTACATTGGTAATAGAATGAAGTATTTCCAGTAAATCAAATAATTTAAAAAACAAACAAAACATTTGTTAGGTAAAGTGGATGAAAGTATTATCTGAGGGACAATGATGATTAAGCAGCATAATACAGGCACACAATGCACTTTGATATCAATTCTATGAAGATAATACTTCAGTATTGACAAACTACATCAGTCAATACAACTAGAGACTCTTTAATGAAACAAATGCATCTAGCTCTTACTTTTTATTAATTAAATTATCCAAAATAAATTCAGTGGGTTGGGATTTTTTTTATGGTGCTAGAGCCAATTTGTGTTAATAAGATGGACAAGTACAGTACTCTCTGACCTTATTCTTTGTAACTATCATCTTTGTTCCCAGTAGACAGTGTGTTACAGAATACATTAGTCAAATTAATGACATCATAAATCCATTTAAGGTTATCAGTAAAAACCTTTAAAGTGGACTTTTCACTATCAAATAACGAGATATAAGGACTTTAACGTAAATCAATGGCAAAATAAAATCTAATATGTAGCATATAATGCAATACAGGTTAGAAAATACAAGAAAATTATCCCTTACTGCTCTCTCAATAGATTGTTCCATTTAAATCAGCTCTCATATTCATACATTGATTATGCATTACCTGGGTATAGAGAGATACCTGTCTATGCATAGGGAAAATGTAGTTGTTATGACTTAAGACATTATTCTGAAAACTGGTTACAGAGCTTCACACTGTAGTACTTCATGGATGGTGCTCTGCTCTGGATGGAACACTTCATAAATTAAAGACCCCCCCCCCACACTCTTACATAAGAAAAGTCTACTGTAAATTAAATAATGAAATACAGATAATTATTACACATTAAGTCAAATCAACCATGCAGAGCTGCTAGTGGATTCTGCCACAGTAAGTGGCCATGGTGAAAATTCCCAATGAAGTACTGTAAAGATAAAAGGGGAAGTGTAGGGTATAGTAGTCCAAATGTTACTCAATTCAGGCACTATGGTGGCCTAGAGACCAAGGGGTAAATGTATGAACATGCGGGTTCTTCAACACCTGCGTGTTCAGCGTGTTCGGCGATTAAATTTCAAGCGGCGCTGCATTGTAAAGGGAGAACTGCAGCAATGACCGACCAAGGCAGGTACCTCATGGAGAGTGAGCAGTTCTTTGGCATGATGGGGCCGCAGAGAATTGCAGGGGGCACAAGCAGAGAATACCCGCTCAATATCAGCAGCCATAGAGGGCCACACAATGCATCCTTAGCCCGTCACAAAGTGGCCTCCTGCCCGGTGTGCTCCTGATGGTCCTGCTCGGCATAAAATCCTTGGAGAGCATATGGGATTACAAACCACTGACCACACAAGAGGATGACCTCTGAGGTAGTTAACTTGTCCCGGAAAGCAAAGAATGACTTGAGGTCACTGTCACACTCCGCTCCCGGGTATCTCAAGCCGAGCCTGTAAACACTGACTGTCACTTTAAACCCTCTCCCTTGTGCAGACTATCAGTCATGGTCTGCACCTGTGATTACTTCACCTGTGTGTTGGTCAGTTCTGCTAACTCTTCCATTGTCTGTGGTAAATGCTATGATGAACACCTGTTACCTACTCGGCCTGCATTGCTGACTACTGCTATCCTGTTAGACAATCCGTGGTACACTGTGTTTCATGGTGGCTGTGTATGTTTGGACTTTGCTGATCTTTGTGCATCAATTCTACTACTTGCGTTGTGTTCAACTGCTGGCTAGTGTTACATCTCAATGGTGAGCTGGGGGTCATCTTCTGCATATCAAAATTCCACAGATTTATTCATCTTCAGTGATCTTCAGTGAACTGTGTATTGTGTTCCACTCCTTAGTGGTACTTGTTGCGACTTTGATCATTACGTATGCAGCTTGCTATTGAACGCTGCTGATGGTTACTACTTTTGCATATCTTCATCATCATCATTTGCAACTATTCAAGTATTCATTGAACTCTTGTATTCAAGTTTTATAATAAATGGTAGATGCAGATAAGAAACAAAGAACTGTGTCTCCTTTGAGAGTTGGTGATAAGGTCTAGCTGTCAACAAAGAATATTCGTCTTAGGGTTCCTTGTATGAAGTTTGCTCCTCGTTATATTATAGGATCTCTCAACTTATTTCTCCAGTGTGTTTTAAACACCAACTTCCTTCAGCCCTTTGGAATACTAACACCTTACATATCTTTCTTCTAAAACCTGTGGTCATAAATCAGTTTTCTTCTCCTATTACCTCTCATGTTCATCCTGAGATCCAGCAAACTGAAGATTTTGAAATCAAGCAGTTGTTAGACTCCAAGTATTCCAGAGGGGTGTTGAAGTACCTAGTTGACTGGAAAGGTTTTGGGCCCGAGGAGAGATCTTGGGTATGAGCATCGGATGTCAATGCACCTCTTTTATTGAAGAAATTTCATACCAAATTTCCCAGGAAGCCTGCCCCTAGGTGTTCGGTGACCACCTTTAAAGGGGGGGTACTGTCACACTCTGCTCCCCGGGTATCTCTACCAAAACCTCTAAACACTGACTGTCACTTCAAACAATGTCCCATGTGCAGACTATCAGTCATGCTCTGCACCTGTGATTACTTCACCTGTGTGTTGGTCAGTTCTGCTATTGGTCAGACTCCCTTTATAAGGTCACTCCTTTTACCTTCTCATTGCTGGTTCTTCAAGTCATAACTGATCTGATTCTTATGCCTCTTCTATGATGCATATCCTGTGGAAGCTGTGCCTCATTGTTGCTGTATGTTCATCGCTGCTGTATGTCTGGACTTCATCGATCTCCGCATACCTGTTCCACTGCTTGTGGTAAACGCTATGATCAACACCTGTTACCTGCTCGGCCTGCACTGCTGACTATTGCTATCCTGTTCCACAATCCGTGGTACGCTGTGTTTCATCATGGCTGTGTATGTTTGGACTTTGCTGATCTTAGTGCATCAATTCTACTACTTGTGATAATTGCTGTGATCATCGCTCGCTATCCATGTTATTGCATCGTGTCCAACTGCTGGCTAGTGTTACATCTCAATGGTGAGCTGGGGATCATCTTCTGCATAACAAGATTCCACAGATTTATTCATCTTCAGTGATCTTCATTGAACTGTGTATTGTGTTCCACTCCTTAGTGGTACTTGTTGTAACTTTGATCATTACGTATGCAGCTTGCTATTGAACGTTGCTGATGGTTACTACTTTTGCATATCTTCATCATTATCATTTGCAATTATTCAAGTCTTCATTGAACTCTTGTATTCATGTTTTATAATAATTTTTTAATAAATGGTAATCTTCGTTATCACCATTTGATGTCGGAATTGGATCATTCTTCTGCTGTGTACCTGTTCTCTATCTGTCTCACTGGGAGCTTTCCTGGAGGGCCGCGACCTGCAGGATGGAAGTCGCGGAAGCCCAAATTACCTTGCAGGAATCCCTGGTGAACACCTTCCATCCTGTTAGACTCTGCGCCTCCAGGAAAGTTCAGTCAATACCCATTGAGACAGCAGGACCTCACTCAATCATTTGTGAGCTAACCTGACAGTCATGAGACAATGCCCTGGAGGAAGACGGGCAAACATGCAGGACGACATGCAACAACTGCAGCTCTTCCATCCGCCGGGAGAAAAGGACATCTAACTCCATATCATCCAAGTCATTGTCAGCATTAGGGACACCTGAGTCTGGAAGGTGAACATGTGATAAAGCATCAACTACGTGGAGGTCCTTTCCACGCTTGTACACCACATCGAGATGGTACCTTTGGAGCTTGAGCATAAACCATTGGATACTTGCTGAAGCAGTGTGCATAGGTTTGCAGAGAATAGTGATCAGTGGTTGGTGATCTGTTTCAACCACCACTGGACATCCATAGATGAACTCATGGAACTTTTGACAGGCAAAGACAAGGGCAAGCAGTTCCTTTTCAATCTGAGCGCATTGTGAATCAGTGTCTTTAAGGGCTCTGGACGCAAAACTGATGGGTTTGTTGCGCTGTAAACAGACAGCACCAAGACCATGTCGGGAAACATCAACAGACATGACCACAGGAACATGTACATCAAAGAACTGAAGCACTGAGCTAGAAGTGATCATAACCTTGAAGAGAGCAATAGCATTAGCATGACAGTCCAACCAACACCATTCATTGTAATTGTGTAAAAGCTGACGAAGCGGAGCTGTGACGTCACTGTAGTGAGGCAGAAATTTTAAAAGGTTTTTTGTCATACCTAGCAATCTCTGCAAACCCAGCTTGTCTGTGGGGTTGGGCATTTGCTAAATGGCCCGTGTCTTGGTTGGATCTGGCTTGACACCATGTGAAGTTAGAAGGCGGCCAACATATGGGACCTCAGTAACTCTGAAACAACACTGGTCAGGGTTTAACTGCATGTTGATTTCACAAATCCTGTGGAGTACTTTGCGAAGGCACATGTCATGTTCCTCCATGGTACAACCCCACACAAGGATGTCATCAATAATGATTTCACAAGGGTATCCCTCAAAGAGGTGTTCCATGCTGATTGGAACACTTCACTGCCAGTACAGATGCCATAGAGCATTCGGAGAAATGTATGTCTGCCCAGAGGTGTCATAAATATAGTGAGTAAGGATGACTCCTTGCCCAATATGATGACTTGCTCCACGGTTCTGAGTGGTTGATGCGGTCTCATCAGAGCATACACAGGATCAATGCAAATGTGTACTGAGCCATCCTTTTTAACTGCAGCAACCATGGCCAACACCCACGGGATGGCTTCTACCACTAGAGCAATGACACCTAATGCCGTCATACTAATTTTTTCCGCTATTACCTTATCTTTCATGGCCAAAGGCACCCTTCTGGGAACACACACTGTAGGAGGAACAGTCCCATTAAGATGCATGTGATATGTGACAGGGAGTTTTCCAATGGTCTCACAATTGAACAGATCAGCAAAGTCTCTAAATTCTTGAATATCCTGTTGCAGCCCATGCATGTCAGCACTTAACGTTATTAACCCCAGTTTTATACTGTCTGGCAGACCTAGCAAAGGTTCGACATTACTATTGACTTTGACATGAAACTGCAGTGGGACACACTGTCCCACAGTCTTGATTTTCTGGCCACCATAAGCAATTATGGTGGCCAGATAATCAAGACTGTGAGAACAGTCAATAGGTGTCATGGGGTTTCTGCACTGGAGGAGTTCACGTTACATGACAATGCATTTGGCGCCAGTGTCAATTTTAATTTTGATGGCATTATTTGTCTCCTTATCAACTATGGTAGTAAATATTTCACCCTTTTAGCCCTGAGGTAAACACTCTCACAGTGAAGACCGGTGTCAGGATTGTTTTCTGGTGGTGTCTACCGTATGGACTCGGTATGGCAGGCTGCTATAACGTGCATTGTAGTGTTGTCTGTCATCAACTTTGGGCTTGGACCTGAACCAGCGAGCAAAGTTATTTTCTTAACCACAGGCATTGCTGCGTTTATAGAAAGCATGACATTAGTGATGTTCAGAGGAATGGCGGCCGCCTCATGTGTACAAGTGACATCATCATATGTCCCACACACACAAATCTGTCCCTGATAAGCTCACTTGATAGGTCAATCTTGCAGCATATGACTGGATGCTTTCAGAGGGGCTCTGCACAGCAGTGTTAAATGCATGTCTGTCCATTATGATATTTTTCACTGGTAAGCATATCTCATCAAGTTTTTTTATTAGTGTGCCTGGATCCTCCTGATCCTCCCCCTCTGAATAGACAAATGCTTTATCTACAGCTTCAGTACCAGCTAAATTTAGCAGAGTGTATGCCTGATTTGTCTGAGAGTCCAGCACAGAAGTATACACGCCATTCCTTCTTGAATTTGAGTCATGCATCCGTGATGGCATTGTCAAAAACTAGTGAATCTATGCGTCGGAGACCTTGTGCCATCGCAGCCAACCTTTTGACACCATGTGGAACAAATCAAAAGCAGAGTCTGGAGAACAGGGAGACGATGTCTTTACTGTGTGGTATATATTGAGAACTGAAGATGGCTGCCAGGTATTTCCTGTCAGCCAGCACTTCCTGAAGAGCAAGTGGATGGCAGTGATGTCACTTCCACCAAATACACATAGCATACATTTACAGAACTTTTTGTAAGCAAGTTTGGCATGCACACCACCAGGCAAAGATTTGTGCAAATCACCAATCCAGTGTAGGAGAGTGAAGCTGGAGCCAGGCTAGGCCAAAAATAACCATGGTAGTGATCTGTGGTATGATGAGAAACAAGATGGTCTCAACATGCAGATTACTTTATGCAGTTTGTTGCTAACTATTAATTGTCTTGAGATGCTGCATAAGATGTGACATATCAGTGACTTCTGAAATAGAAAAACTGTCATTTTTTGTTTTGCTTCATATGAACCACTGAAATGTTTTCAATTATAGAAGGTGTGAAAATCAGTTTGTTGACAATTTCCTAAGCTCAAACACTCTAAGTAACAAAACCCAAGAGAGCACAAACAAGATATCATACTTATTCAAGCTGAAAGGTCAAAAAGACAAATGAAAGCTTACAAAAATGTTTAGGGATATTTCCACCTTATAGATGGAAAAATCAAAATGTAGCCCTAAAGTAGCCCTATAGCACTATTAACTACATCAGGGCTCTGCAACTTGGGATCTTTTAAGACTTTTAGTGGCACTTACCTTTTCTACCAATTTCTATAAATGTTATTATATGAGAGCCTAAAGAAATAATTCAAAGGTGCGTTACACCTGTGGTCGGGCCGCAGGTGGAGTCCTAGAATCTATTTTTATGGTCCCTGATTGTTGCTATACATTGTTCAGGTGTTTCAGAATAATGTCACACTGACACTTGGATTTCCGTGCCAACACTGATATTTTGAGATCCCAGCATAACAAAAGGTCACGTACCACTGGAATAGTCAGTCAAATACTTAAAATCACCTTATTTTTTATCTACTGTCATATAGGTCTTCCTAATTCTTTACAATATATATATACACAAGTATTAGGACTAAAATAACGAAGGCATCATCATTTGTTGAAAATAGTGCACTTTTTATGCATTATTTTTCCACAAAATGCAATTAATTTACAAACAGTAATTGCTCTTAATTAATCCTGAATTAAATGTGCAGTTTGTTTAAAAGTGATTTTTCTCATTACACATATTAAATTAATCCGAGCAAAAATTCCATTAAACGGGAAATAAACAAAAAGTCATAATTGCTGTCCATCAAACTCCCGCTCCTTTATAAATAACATGCATGCATACCTACCATAAATGAGATTATGCATTTCATGTATTAAAAAGGTTTATTGTTTATATCTATGTCTTTAATAAACACAGTTTAAAAAAATATATTTATTTTGAAACCAATGTTCATACATTCCAAAAAGTCAGGAAACAAATGATCAATTCATCAAGGTTATTCCCCACCCCAACCAAACCATGGGCAAAATTACTGAGACAGCAACTTTGTATTTTATGTAACACTTCAAGATGAGTCACATAAAATCTTTTGAGGATGCGGAACGGCACGTCATCAGAAGGGCACCTGCTATGCTTCTCTGAGCATTCACGAGTCTAGTGAATACGCAGTAAAACGTCAAGTAGGGCTTCACTGCACAGGCATCAGAACCATGCACTCTCACAATAGGCCCCCGCTCTACTCTTGTAAGATCAGAGTGTGGACCTTGAGAGGGTGACCTGGCATTGCTTCCCCTCTGAGTCTCACAGTGGCTGCACTCCCGCTGAGTGCAGCCACTGTGAGACTCAGAGGGGCTGCACTCCCGCAGTAGCGGTAATTCCTCCACTGGCCTGTAAGTATTCTACCAGTTTCTATTCAAATGTAACCAAACTGCTCAGTAAGAGTTGATTAGATATTACTGAACATCCCAATGCTAAACAGAGAACCAAGTTTTGTTTCATTGTAGTTGTTTTTGCACATAGCACACAAGACACAAAGGCAGAAAAAAAACAGGTCAAAGTATGTCTACCTTCCAGTTAAGAGCCCTCCATCCATTCCCATTAAACTTTTTCTCTTTTCTTCAAAAGCATTGTTCATTTGAACCTCGCATGATATTAATATAAACCAGAAAGACATGGGTCATTGGGCTACCATTATTTCAATTGTTGTATTCATGCATTATGAAATACACTGGTATGCCTGCATACAGTTGTATGCTTGTATTATGTTATACGCATAGAAGCAAATGGCTTCCAACTGGGCTACTGCACATGTGAACTTTGTTGGCAAATAATCCCTTTTATCTATAAAAACAGGCCAGTAACATGACATGCCTAACTGTGTTATGTCTAAACCTTATTTCATTAAAGAAGAGCCATTGCAAATCTTTACGCATGGTAAAGCATAACTGAAAAAAATATAAAGTGGAGGTAGAGTAGATTAAGTAATACCACGTTCATACTGTCCTAAAAACCCTGGATATTTCCGTGGCTCGCCCATGACCCGGGTCTCGGCTCAGTGTGAATGGGGATCCCTGCATCTACCTGGGAATTAGACCGGGGACTTTTACAGGGTTAATCCAGGGTCAATCCCGGGTAGCCTCCATTCTGAACGGTGCGACCTGGGTTTTTCAACCTGGCATATGTTTGTCAAAACTGTATATGTGTACAAGTTTTTGTTTAAGATATACTGTACACACCTTTGTAAAAACAAACACACTTTTTTATGTATATTGGTACATATGACTAAATATGTTACCTATAAAAAAAATCTTTGAAAGATTTAATAAAAATATTTTGTTTTGGTTACCCTTTGTCTGCTCTACTCGATTAGTGATGATAAATTGGCTGGGAGGGTGGTGCGACTGTGCGAATGACTTCTGCACAGGTATTTGTACGCTCGCTTTCACATGTCACTGAATCTACAGAAAGCTCTGATAGTTCAGATTCATGTACGTTTCACTCAAGTAGAAACTGCTCTTTCTGTATTTCACAAATCTTATGTAAAATACAGCAAGCAGCAACTACATTAGGCAGAAGCTTGTCAATGTAATCTCTCTTCCATAAACACTGCCAATGTCTTTTCAGTTGTCCAAAGGCATTTTCTACCACCATCCGAGCAGAACTGAGGGTATGGGTGAAGCGAATTTGTTCCACAGAAAGTAGGGAAGAGCGGAATCGGATTCTGGCAATCCAAACCCCCCAAAACAGTGCGGATCCGAGCCCGATCTGAGCACTGTTCGGGTATTCCCGCCGGTGGCCAAACTGAAAACGAGGCTGAACGTCAGGATCCCGCCGTCGGATCTTGCGAGATCCGGATTCTTTATATGCCCCGCTTGCCGCCGCCATCTTCACTCGGGCATTGATCAGGGAAGAGGGAGGGTGTGTTAGGTGGTCCTCTGTCCTGCTCTTTCTCGTGCTGTGCTGTGTCCTGCTCAGTCCAGTGGTGCTGTGTCCTGTGCTCTGTCCTGCTGAGTTCAGTGGTGCTGTGTCCTGTGCTGTGTCCTGCTCAGTCCAGTGGTGCTGTGTCCTGTGCTCTGTCCTGCTGAGTTCAGTGGTGCTGTGTCCTGTGCTCTGTCCTGCTGAGTTCAGTTGTGCTGTGTCCTGCTGAGTTCAGTGGTGCTGTGTCCTGTGCTCTGTCCTGCTGAGTCCAGTGGTGCTCTGTCCTGCTGAGTCCAGTGGTGCTGTGTCCTGTGCTCTGTCCTGCTAAGTCCATTGGTACTGCAATATAACTACGTTCACTGTTCCTGCAGTATATAAGTCCATTGGTACTGCAATATAACTACGTTCACTGTTCCTGCAGTATATAAGTCCATTGGTACTGCAATATAACTACGTTCACTGTTCCTGCAGTATATAAGTCCATTGGTACTGCAATATAACTACGTTCACTGTTCCTGCAGTATATAAGTCCATTGGTACTGCAATATAACTACGTTCACTGTTCCTGCTTAGGAGTGAAAAAAAAAATAAAAATCTGGATTTTAGCACTTTTTATGCTTTTTTTAAAAAAAAATCAGAACCCAAAATCAGAACCAAAACCTTGAGTGGGGTGTTTTGGCAAAACACATTCGAACCCAAAACCTCAAGGTAATCAGAACCCAAAACACGAAAAGTAGCCGGTGCTAACCCCTAACAGAAAGTTGATGGTGCTGGGTGAAGCCCTTCATCAACCATCGCCACAATGGGTAAGCGGCATCCCCGATGATGTGTACTGGGATCTCAACCCCATTAACGGTCTTGGATTTCTGTAAAGCAATACAACAGATTTAATTTATAATAGCGCTGGTGCAAGTACGTTCATATGCTTTTCTGGATCTTCGATTACCACCGCTCTAGGGAACAACCAGCCATCTTGCTTCTTCTCTGCAATCTAGTACAGATCCAAATTGACCAGAACTCATGGGAACGTCCAGGCCAGCCAATAAAGACATCTGTGAAACTGAAAATATAATATATTTAGCTTTGTATTACAATGCACATCATAAGACACAACCACATTAAAATAAAAACTGATGCTTACCAATAGTTGTGGTCAATTACAGCCTGTAGAATAATGGAATGCCAGCCTTTGCGGTTGTAGCAATCCGCAAGGTTGTCTGTGTGGACAATGATAGGGATGTGTGTCCCGTCTATGGCTCCAGTACACTGTGGATCACCACGTCGCAGGAATACAGTGATGGTGTCATCTAGTCGCTGTCCTTGAGGTAAGGAGATGAAGCAATGGTAAAGGGTTCCAGCAATGCCTTTGTGACTTCATGCACTAGAGTGCAAACTATGGATTTCCTCACTCCAAACAAGCAGGGTATTGTGCGGTAATCGCCAGGGGTATCATACCACCACAACATAAACGCTAGTCTCCTACACGGTGCAATGGGTTTTCTGCATTTTGTGGTCTGTCTAGAAAGTGCTGGGGTTACAAGGTCCAGCACATACTGAAATGTCTCACGTGACAGGCAAAAGTGTGCCATCTACTGCTCGTCCACAAAAGCTAGCAAGGTAGCACATTGTTAGCAGCTGCATCAAACGCTTGTTTGCTGTATGAAACAGCAAAATAATGCAATGAACCAGGAACTCTGGGCTACACAATGGTAACTCGTCAGCCATGATTAAAGCAATGCAGTGAACAGTCACACCCACTTTGGCCTCATCCTTATGTGCAAAAAAAAAAGTCCCCTTTAAATGACCTCATCTTTGTCAGCCAATCAAAGCTCCTCTTGTGATGACTGACACTTATTGCAAAGGCAGACCCGAGTTCAGAATGAACAGGGTCGACCTGTGAATTTCCCTTGTCCAAGGTGCAGTGTTAACAGGGTTTGATGAGCTGGGAGAGCTCTGTCACCCGGCAATATCCCAGGTTCAAAAACCTGGGATATTGCTGGGGTGGCAGTGTGAACAAAGTATAAGTGAATGATGACAAAATATTTGCTGACAATTTTTTCATGAACATCCATGTACTGCCCTGGATTTTCATCTGCAATACACCCCAATAGTACATTATGAGGTTGCACTATACCTCGAATTCAGCAAATCTCTGAGCTATGTATAAATTAAATAGGATGAACTAGTCTGACATTATCAAATATGGAAAACCATTTATAACCAAAGAGCAGTGCAAATTCCTCTTTGACATCACATGCCTTTATCTGCGCTGGAGCGCCTAGATTTCCACTAAAATATGCCTGGTGTATCTGGGCATGGAGGGGGGGTTTGTGAAAGAGCAACATTTACACAGGCCATTGGGTGAAATGGAGACTTTTATGGAAAAATGTTGCTAAACAGAGCATAAAGAAGATTTTGCTTAGCATTATTATTATCGCAGATTTGTAAGGCGCCACAGTGCTCCGCAGCGCCGTACATAGAGCAGAGACATACAAGGCAGACAAAATAAATACAGACATGGATACAAAGGGTATGAAGGTCCCAGAGAGCTTACATTCTAAGTGGAAGAGGGCACAACTGAAACAAGAGGAGTGTGGCTTAGAGTGGAGATTGTGACACCTGTGAGGGTGTATTAGCGTGAATAGCAGAAAAAGATTATTGAAATTAGATAAAGGGGTGGACAGAGAGCATTCTTAAGTGGGTTCCTTGCAATGCAGGAAGACACACAGCCCTTTCCACTTTACAAAAGGACCTGAATATTGTATCAGCTCAGAATTGGAGATTACGTCTTGTTCCAAAATTATAATGAGGTGCATTTTTCACTTTCCAGTTGCACTTTAGCAAATAAGCACTTTTTGGTATTTCTAACACACAAACATGTAATAAATGCAGTCCTGATCTTACTGATGAATAAAAATTATTTTTTTTTCCTGACTGCATACCAGCTCGCTTCCACTAGCTGAGTCCCAGCTGTCATAGCAACAGCCAGGACGTCACTTGCCTCTGCAAAGTCACCATGGAAATGGCCAGGACGCTTTCTAATCAGCGCCGCGTCCCGCAAAAATGGGCAGCCATAGCCTGTGGGCCAATTACCTAGTGTTTAAATCATTAATCAGACAACCCCTGGGACTTATTATAATGCAGATCTCCCCTCTCCTCTAATTGGTTACTTTGTGTATTAAGGCAGGGAGGGCTTAGCCTCCCTGCTTGTTATAGCGTCTCTCTGAGGAATTGCTGACCTGGTCTGCCCTTGTGTTCTATGGATTCTGCAGTACTCTGGATTGATCTTTTGTTGTGACCCTTGGCTTGTTATTTGGACCCTGCTTGTTTTCTGATTGCCCTGACCTTTGGATCTGTTTCTTGGATATATCTGTTTGCTACCAGCCCTGAACTTATTGCCTGCCCCTGACCATCCTGTCTGCTACAGATCTCTGACCCTGGTCTGCTTCTGACTACCCGCTACCATACGGATTTCTTTCCCCTACCTTTCTGCTGCAGTATTGTTCATAAACTTGCACTACATTAGAGTTAAGACCTGGGGGCATCCAAGTACCTGTGAGTGCGTCAAGCTCTACGGGACACCTGCTTGCTAGCAAGGATAAGTGCAAACAATCTGTATTCTACAGACTGTAGAATAGTCGCCCTTAACATTTCAATATCATGATGAAACCCATTTTCTTCCTTTTCATTTATGTTATTTTATTAACTATACTATTAATTATTGATTTCCCAAGAGAAGAGTCATGTGCTTAAAACCAATACAACTACCAAAAAGTGTTAGGGGTATATTTACTAAACTGCGGGTTTGAAAAAGTGGAGATGTTGCCTATAGCAACCAATCAGATTCTAGTTCATTTGTTTAGAACATTCTACAAAATGATAGCTAGAATCTGATCGGTTGCTATAAGCAACATCTCCACGTTTTCAAACCTGCAGTTTTGTAAATATACCCCTTAGCCTCTTACTATTGCGTGAGGTCTCATACAGAACAAATCTCAACTGAAGAAAAAAGGCGGGAAAAAAGTGACATTGTAGGTGAAGGTGATTTTGGTATTATAAATAGTATTTTGATTTACCACTTCATGTCAAATGACATCCCACACCAGTCTCCTGTGTGACATGGCACTTGGAACATTATGTCTAACGGCTTTTTAGATTCTTCTACATTAATATAGTGGTCAGTTGCTTTGACATAGCCGGTTACTTGGAGATGTTAGGGAACACGTGCTCAGAGGACATTTTGACTGAGCATAAATGTAGAAACAGACCAAGCATATTTTAATTATATGGAACCGCACCCCAGTTTAACTTGAAATAGAAAGAAGTGGGTGGAGTTTGTGTGGTGCATTCTGGCACTCCCTACCAATGGGGGTCACCGATCACTCTATTTCTACCATAAACATATGCACTGTATATATTTTTCCATGAAGCCAATACACTGATGCAACCTTAAAAAACATATTATTTCAAAAGTTGTAAAATTGAAAAATTGAGCATGTATACTGACAACCCGCACAAAAAAAGACTAAACAAAGGTACTCACATATGTTGGCGAAGCATGGCTGTGACGGTATGTCACTGAATTTTTGTTAGCCTCTATGAAATATTTTTGTGCACTCTTTCTCTCTCGCTCCAGTTTTTTCTCCATGGCAATCTGACAAGAGGATAAGCTGTCCATGTATTTCATCATGACATCTGATATTAATGCGCACACTTCTACTATGTCAGGACGAAGATCTGCATCTGATGTCAAACATCTGTAGGGTAAGTATGCTTAGTAACTGATGTGTAATAAATAGATTTTTACTAATGTTACATCATAACCAAAATATATTCCTTTAGTGAACATTAATGGAAAAATGAAAGACAAGTGAAGATTGCAATATATTTAATTTGGTAACATGTTGTACTTTAATTTAATATCTTGGTCATATCACTTCTCATTAAGACAACTAGGTTCCCTTAGTAATCCGACTGACAGTGTGGTTGTCACAGACACTCTGCTGGCAGACAGGATATCCAATAACAACATACTTAATATTGCAGCTCACACTGATTGAAATATCATTCTTGTTAATTCTGTTCGACTAGGGTCAGAATGGGGGCATACGTGTGTGAAATAGATAAAGTTAGTAAGACGTGAGTACTTCAGCTATGCCAACTTCTGTGTGTTGAGGTGTAAGAAATGTTTGAGAATTATGTTAAAATGTAGCCAATCAGAGCCTCTAAATGTAAACAGCTCAAAGCTTTTGTCAAACTGGACATAGGCACGTTGTGGTGTCAAACGAATCTCTATATGAATTGTTAGAACTTCTAACTGAAATGCATTCTTTAAGAATGGGGACTACAAATACCACTGGTTTGCACAGCACCAGCGGCTGGCTGTGCTGAGGGGGCAGTGAGCCATTTGAACATCGGGCGAGCCCCATAGTGGGCTACCTTGGGCTGGGTCAGTGGGCCGCCCTCCATTTTTTTTCTTTAAAATGTTCCTTATAGGCTGCTGAGCTGTGTCTTGGCCCAGCTCAGCAGCTGCAAGACCGTGCAAGAGTTTAATTGTCATCCCAGAGTCCAACCTCCTACTAGAGTGCCACACGGAGGCACAAAATGGGTGCAATTAATAGTATAGTATAATACCTGACCACCTCCAGCTATGAACTGCAGTAAAATTACAGTCTTGTTGTGAAGTGTAAATGATCAAGTGCCCCTCCGCATAGCAAGTAAAGCCTATGCACCCTCTCCAATTATCCTGCTCCACAGGATTAAATTTTATTTCTGTGCTTCTTCATAAAAAGAGGCATATTGGTACATGTGACTGGATCACTTATAAATAACTTATGGTACAAATTTAATTAAAGGAAATAGCGCAGGGTGCTTATTTATATAATTGTAAATGTACTTATTTTTGATATTGTGTGTATTTTAGTAAAGGAAATATCTGTATTTCTGAGACCAGGGGAAGAAATTTGTTTATTGTTTTAACTTTGCTAGAGGAAATGCATTATTTCTGAGTTATATATCTGATGTAATAAGCCTAGGTTGAGGAAGTGTTTTGTGTATTTTAGTAGGGAAATGACTTGTTTGGGGTTTTGTAACTTTGCTTTGGGAATGTGTATTCTGAAACTTTCTGAATAAAGGACTCATATTAATCTCATGTGAATTAGACCTTTTGATGTGTGAGGGTCTAGCACCTGAAGGCACAGGAAGGTTTAAGTCGACTTGATGTTAGATTTCTTGTGTCTGAAACAAGATGTAGGAAATCACAGCAAGTTTAAGATATCACAGATAAGTGTAAATATTGTTAGCTTTGCATTGCATGTAAATCCATGTTTGGGTAAACACATTGCATCCTGATTCTAAAAATATCTCAGACCTCAGGGGACTGGCTTACCCTGTGAGGCTGTGTCCAAAAACTGTATAGAAAGCACTGTTTTGTATTGAAAATTGTTCTTCTTGTTTTATCTGACCTGCTCCCTGGTACTTTCAACAAGGGTGAGCAAATAAACATCACTTGCTAAAAAGACCTGCTTGAAAACTTCTCTATCTCTGTGACCAACTCTAATCCGTTCCAGGCTGTTATGAGATTTGGACCGAGCTTTCCGATACCACCGCTCTGACCGCTACCCAGCAGCTTTGGCCAGTGTGATAGGCCAGGGGGGGATACCAGCCCAGATATACCAGTAACGGGATACACTAGCAGCGTCAGTTACCCAGAAGAAACCCGGTACTGGATGGTGGTAAGGAGTTTGGTGGTGGCAGCATTTGTAAGCCCTCCTACTGCAGTCAGAAGTAGCATTTGGGATAGCGAAAGGGAACGGTGGGAAAGTGAGCCCAGCCGGTTCCCAGCAACAACAGACAGGGTGGCATAGGCGGTCCATCTTGTCACAGTACACTTATTCTGTACTATGCTAGGAACACCATAACTCCACCAAAACTTCTCCTAAATGTCTGTGAAAACTTCTGCTCCTCTACAAGGGCTGCTATCTTACTCTGTAAGCCATGCACTGCAGGGAATTCTCTGTACATTTGAGCAAATTAAGGTGCACAGCGGTTCCAAAGAGGATTTGCCCTGCTCATTGGATATTTTGCACTTCGTAAATGATTTCCAGTAACTCAACTGCCTGTAGCATCAGTTCTTTGATCTGTATGGGATCACATCAGGACACTGTCCTAAAGATGTGGGATTGCCTTCAGCTGTCAATAATGGACTGTGAAGGTAATATGTTACCTTTTAACAGAGCTTCAGTGGAATAGTAGGTTAACCCTAAACAATATGTTATACCTTTATAGTATAATCATTAACACTATAATCATTTATAAAAATCTGGATTTAATAAAAATATATATTTTATTAACATTAATTTCCTAAAAATGCTTTTAATGTGTACTGTACATACAATGACTTATTATCATCTATCTAACTTGCATACACATGTTCTGAGCTATTTAGTGACACACATACATGTATACGACGTATGCCCAAATATGAACTCTGGGACTTTGTGTGCTTAGTATGCCAGGGATCAATGTTGTTTAAGTGGACTAGAATTTCAGCTAGACATTCCCGATTTTATGGCTCTGTCCTGCCTGTGGACATGTTTGTCCCATGGGTGGGAATGTTGAGGGAAGGAAGGTATCTAATGAGAAACCTAGCACTCTAAAGCAGTAGGCAGCACTCTAGGGCATGACCACACCTCCTAGCCATGACGTGGTCATGACCTCATTGTGAAATGGCCTCGCCCTCTGTCCCATTGCCAGGGACAGACATGTTCGGAGGTATGATACGGCTCGATAATTTAATTACAAAGGGTATATTACAAACACAGTTATATCCAATAACAGAAGGTACCACATTTCTAAGGGGTAACCTTGATCTTGTGTGTAGTAATGTTTACATATTATCAAATCAACTGTTTTGGTTCTGCTATGAACTGTTTGTAGTGCAGAAGGACTCAATTCTACCGGATGCTGTAGAGTTATCATGAAAAATAAGCCGATTGATGACCAACATCTGTTCTAAAGCAGATTCTAGCTCTTGATGGCAGTATATTAAGTGTAATATCTAACACATGTTCAAACTTCATCTCCCACCTCAAAACCCCCATTTTGAGGTGGGTGATCGCAGAACAACCTGTAACCAATCATATCAGAATGCCCACAGAAGCACAGACCTGTCTACTCTGTGATAATGTCAGTGAGGACAGTGATGCATGCAACAAGGACAGTGTCATGATCTAAGGAGGGGAATGGACAAAGCTAAGAACCAAGAGAATGAACAGGGCAACCCAGCAGAACAGAGGAGTCATGTGAGGATATTTTCAAATTGATGTAGAAAGATTGTTATCAAACACACCTCTATAAGAAACAAAACTTTTACAAACAACTTGTTTATTTTATGACTAAATAAAACACATTGTATATTTTCATTGCATTAGTATAATGCAAGTGTAAATTTCTAATTCTAAACTAGATGTCTTTATAAGTAACTATAGGTTTGTGACCTTTTTATCCAGAAAGCCATTACCCATAAAATAATTTACTAGATGTTAAGAAAAATGCTCCAAGCATTCTAGCCAATGGACCCACATCTACCTATAAAACACATATTTTTTACCATTTGTTAACCCTGAAAAGACCTCCTGGCTGGGCTAGCGGAATGTTGTAAGCAAGGCGGGGGGAGGGGGAGGGGGGAAGTCCCAAGCCTGAAAGGCTCAGCTTGCCATCCCCCGGTTGTCCACCAGCCCAGGAAAAAAAAAACCCTTTCTAATTGCAGCGGCGTCCGGTGCCTTCCTGCCCATTCTGTTCACACTGACTGTCAGACGTGACGTCATCACACCCGACATTTTCAGTGAGGAGCGCACAGAGAGGAGTCACGAGCAAGACAGAAAAGAAGAAAATGGAAGAGAAGAAATCAAAAGAGAAGAAACATGGCAATACTTTTTGTAGAGGGGCGCCAGACATGCTAACACCGCCCTGACTCCTGGTACAAAGAAAAATAGCAGCAAAATGATAGATTATGCAAATAATCGAAGAGAGGAAAGTTTAAAAAAAAAATATACTACAGCTATTGTTTTTGTAGAAAGTGCCAACAAATGTAGATGACGTAATGGGTTTCACAACAATTTAATATCCCTTAAAGGCTAGGTTAAGAACAACAAATGATAAAATGTTACATGTAAAAAATAAATAAATAGACAATGGGAGTTTATTTCCTCACACTGAAAATGTGAAGTAACCCATAACAATCACTGAGCTACTATAGTTTATGCACCAGCTTGCAAACATGCAAACAAAACAAAACATAAACAAAATCCTAGCCATCTGGCTACTAGCTAATACATTTTAGTGACACCCTCTCTCAGATGTTGGACCTTCTGTCAAAACACACACTCACCATATCATTGCTCACCACAGCATTGTGTCTCAGAAGGCAACTCCCCTCTTCCCCAGATCTGAGACTATGATTGCATATTCTAGCTGCCTTTTCACAGGCACCTAACAGGTGCATCTCTTGATCAGTCTGTTTAGAGACTAGCAGATCAGAAGACCGGACTGGGCCTTATGTATGGAGCTCACCCGTCTCTTTCTCCATACATAACACCATGGACCCATACCATATTTTGTTACCACATGGTAATACCCGGTAGGAAGCTTTTCCCACACATCTACACATTCTCCCTGGTGTTTTAAGGTACACAATGCTGAAATCCTGGGACACATACCTCTGCCATTTAGCCTCCTTCCAGTGACTTTGTCACAATATAGATAGATAGATAGATAGATAGATAGATAGATAGATAGATTTTCTTTTGTAGATATTTATAGATATTTAGATTACCTTTTTATTGTATTTGAAACTTTTTCTGAATACGTTCCATCAGGTACTGGGACATACACAGCCTCTACTATCTACAAGAAAAACAGTTAGTTATTGAACCATTACTGAATAGCATGAAAAAGTAGTTGGAAGATACCAAGGGGTATATTTACTAAACTGAGGATTTGAAAAAGTGGAGATATTGCTGATAGCAATCAATCAGATTCTAGTTATCATTAATTTAGTACATTCTACAAAATGACAGCGAGAATCTGATTGGTTGCTATAGGCAACATCTCCACTTTATCAAACTTATCAAACTTATAGTATAGTATAGTAAATATACCCCTTAAAGTTTTAAATCATCCATGTTGTGGTCTGTACCAAGAATTGTGACGATACAGCCTATAAATTAGCTAGGAACCAGTGATGTCACTGAGTAAATTGATAGACTGTTTTCACATGACGATTAATTTAGTCCATAAAATGGGTCCTTCCAATGTGTGTAAGTGAAAGGTGCATTTTAAAGGAGTTTTCATTTTATGACTCTATAGTGTCATAGGAACCAGTTTCTCATACAGCATAGAAAGATTTCTAAAATAAAGTGATACGCATATTTATTACAGCACTGCTGTTGAGATTATTAGAGTTTATTTTCTAATATGTACTATATTAATTACATTTATATTTCCTCTAGGTACGGTAACTGAACTTGATCTATCTAACTATGACATTTTATTACCAACATGTTATATACCATTTACAGACCTAGCATCCATGCCTTGTATCTTATATAGTTATAGGTTAAACAATGAATCCAGATAATGCAGAGGTTTATTTCTAACCTTTTACCATTGACAGACCAGTAAACAGTAACAGTGCAAACCTGCGTACTTTGGTAGCTAAGGACAGCATATTTGTACTGTGGAAAGGTGGATTTAGGGTGGCCATCTGATAGAGAATGCATCCTGCTGCCCACACATCAGCTTTCTCACCATACGGTTCACTTTTAACAACTTCTGGGCTGTGGAGAAAAGATAATAACAATTATTTCTGCAACACTTCACTTGATTAACACAGAAATCATTTGAATGTAAGTACTATTCCTGTGTCAGTTGGTGAGCAATCATGAAATAATGTAAACTGAGCCAAATTCCTGCTAACCCAATACTCAGCATTCCCAATCAGGCAGCGCGGTGGCTTAGTGGTTAGCACTTCTGTCTCACAGCACTGGGTCATGCATTCAATTTCCAACCATGGCCTTATCTGTGTGCAGTTTGTATGTTCTCTCCTTGTTTGTGTGGGTTTCCCCCAACACTCCAAAAAGCGTACTGGTAAGTTAACTGGCTGCTATCAAATTGACCCTAGTGTGTGTATGTTAGGAAATTAGACTGTAAGCTCCATTGGTGTGCAGGGATTAATGTAAGTGAGTTCTCTGTACAGCGCTACAGAATTAGTGGCGCTGTATAAATAAATGATGATGATTTCCAATCTTCCTATTTAAGTATTCCGTGCACCTCAAGTGAGAAACAGTAATATGCCCATATAAAAAAGTTCATAATTGTCAAAGCTACCAAATTAATATGTGAAAAGAAATATACATATGCCCTCAGCCCCTGCATTTCTCCCCCTCCCCACTTTAATATTTTCCATTTCTAATCCATTCACAATATTTTCCATTTCTAATCACTTCACACTGCAATCTCCTGTTAACAGGAATAATATATAATGTATATTGTTTATGTATTTCCCTAAGCACAGTTAAGTAACTGGCTATACAAATATTAATAAGGATAAAATGAATGTACACTTCTTATGAAACATATATTATATATACTTGTAAAATTATTTTTCAAAGAAGACAGTTTAGAAAACGTTTACTAAGTGGAAATAAACTTTCATTAACTTGCAGTATAACTTGACTTATCATTTGAGTAATTATTTTATGATGAACACTATGGTCAGGTCGGGTTGGAAAGTACTTGGAGAACATTGCCTTGTCAGTGGGTATGTAAATTCCAGTGCTAAATCTTCTTAGTGGAAAGCTTGGAAATTAGTGAGCTTCTTATAGATTTACAAGTTTGACTAAGCATCTGGCAACCCTTTTAAAGCTGAAAATTATTTATTAAATATGTCACATGGCAATGCCAACTCTTGTAATGCATTTAATAAATAATTTTCTGCCTGTAAAGGGTTGCCAGCTGCTTCTTCCAACATGCCAAATTATAGTTCTAACACTGTTTCAATAAAAAGCTTCAGGAATAACGTAGGTCAGCTAACAATTTTCTATTATAGCTTTCTGAGTGGCTTGTGCGCACATAAAAAAGGACTATTGGCAAGATTTTATAAAGAGTACTTTGCATAAATACTGGCGAATAACAATTTTAATAGCAATGATATCAATTTCAAATTCTGGCATTTTATCTGTTATAAATACAGACCAAGCCTTATGACTAACTAAGAACAAACCCTGTGTGCAGGGACATAACAATAGCCATAGTGGTCCATGCAGTAGTTATGGTTCCGGTGAAATTCAGGCCTCTAAGGGGCAGATTCAATTAGATTTCTACAGAAATCTCCGCTGATTTTTCATCGTGCCCCATAGAGGTGTGAGGAAAAATGAGCGGATATTTTACCGTAGTAACGGTGAAAATGTGCAGAACATCGCGTCTATCTGAATTCCCCCCTAGGAGTAAAGGCATATGGGTGCTTTGCAGACACTAACTATTAGCTGGGGCTGTGTCACATGACAGGGGACCACACAAGCCTATTTTAGTGTGACTAGCCCAGCCTGTCATAGCCTAGTGTTGGTTGTGGCCTCTGCAGAGTTACCCCACATTGGCCTTCCCCATGCAATTTCCGCAAGCAGCCCCTGCTCTAGGAGTACAGATGTGGAAATCACTTTTCGGTGTGGGGACACACATCATTTTTTATTTCATTTTAATCCTACATTAAAACACAGTTTCATCAGCATCAAAATATGCTTAAAGCATATCACACACTTTAATAATTCAAAAGCAATTAACACACTATGCTGACTTGCTAATACATTCAGATATGTGCAACTCAGAATATATACGTAGCTGCACCTTTATTTAGTGCATTTTACATCTGCATCTTGGACATAAATGCATTCAACTCTGCATCAGGCCTAATGTGAATTATCTGAATTTCTGTGAAAGTATGGGAAAAGATTCATATATGATGCGTATTTTAGTAGCTCATTAGGCTTAGTGCTCATTTAAGATATCATCTTATCAATAGTGTCAAAAAGCGCAATTAAAATTGACTGTATACTAAAGACTGATGTTGCAAAGAATTGTTACATAGTCCTTGGGTGCTGAAATGAATAAATATGAGATCCTTCACCGTCCTCTTGCCCAACCACAAAAGTCCACCCGCTACATAGCAGTTAGTGGGGTTCCAAGAAATTACTATCCCTGAACAGTGGACTTTGAATGTAGCTCTTTAAATTATGCGCATTGCATATACATGGGACATTTTTATATAAAGTATTTTTTGTTTTTAAAGTATTTCTTGGAAGTATACTTCATAAATACATAAAGTGGTCACTTAGCTTTTTGAAACAAAGAGGAACATAAAACAAAATGGCCAGCAACTATGATATTTTAGTAAACAAAAGACATTAAGGTTTATTTACAAAAGTATAACACAAATGCTCCTACTATTTTTGCAAATAAACCCATTTTTATGAGTAAGCACATGAATTTGCAGGCCAACATAGCAGCATTTGCACCATCGAATAGGAGGAGTTGGGCGTATTACTACATGAGTGCATCATGTTTGACACTCACATGCAGAAACAAAGTGTTTCCTTGCAGGATGACATTATTTAAATGAAGATGGAGCCTTTGGGATGTTATTTTGCGGGAAGGCAAGCAGACTTTTCCCAAGCAAAGTTGCTTTCCACCTTCTCTGAGATGGTAGATTTTGGGTCTAGTCTTATGCTTTTAATGGGATGGGTTGCTTTTTAGGTGTGCATTGAGCAATGTAATAAAACTTTCAAAACACAAAAGTAATGCATAGAAAACAGACACTCCCCACATTCCCATGATTCGCTTAAGGCATAAAATAACATAAACCAAGCAGTATTTTAGGAGAAAATTATAAATAAGGAGAAAAAATGGGGTGTTAGTAGGTTGGACTTTGTAGTGACGTTTCACTCTTTCCGCCATCATGTCCATTTTCAGGTGGATCTATAAATTTGCAAAGCTAAACAAAGATGTATCTTTACAGTAGCATTTCCAAGGACTGAGGGTGGCTATGCACCTTGAAATGCACTTGGAGGACAAATAAGCACACTCGCGCAAGCAAACAATACGTTCGGATCTATGTTTTAATATGGTTTGTGACTAAGCCTTATTGGCAAGTTAACACATAAAAGTCAGCATGGCAGAATAAGCTACTTATTATGTAAAACATGGTCCTCAAGTACCTTTAACATGCTTTAACGATTTGCTTAATCATGCACAGGTGAATTAATCCATTTAACATTTCTCTGTAAATTATACATTTTCCAGAGGCTAATCCACAAAACATGACCTGTTGGGGGTATTTGAGGATTAGAGTTGACATCTCTGGTAAAATAAAAGTCTATATTAATTGAAATGTAAAATATGTTATGGGTGCATTTTCAGTGAATTATAATTTAATTATAATTTAATAAATAAGAAACGTCATTCACGTTTCTTATTTTATTTAATCTAATGTTGCATTTCATTATATATTGAATTAAAATGCCTGTTATTGAAAAACATAATACAATGTATTTAAAAAATACCTATCTTAAACTTAGATGGCATAGAACAAAGTGAATGAAAGAAAACTTGAAAAAGACATTGGGCCTAGAATACAAATGAGTTCAATATTTTGCACAAGACATGTAGTCTTTAGAAAGAGTTCCAGATAATTATCCCACTGTCGTGGGTCAGTCTGTATGCTGACAGTTCCAGACACTAATTATTCTACCTGCAACAATTGTACAGTTCCCCGCTCTAAGGAAACCACATGGTTAAATTGGAGAAACGTGTAGGAGTTTTGTTTCAGACAGATATATTGAATACTGTTGCCACATCTGATTTCCTGATTCCTGGTAACTATATTGATATTGACATCAGAGAACTGCACAATTGCCTGTGGACAATATGCACCTTCAGCATTGGAAGGCATATCCCCAGACAGTCCCTGAGGTCCTGAGACGGTTCCCTGTTACTGGCTTTTGGAAAAAATACACCTCCTAGCAGCCCTGGCCATTGGGAGAGATATGCATATATATACCCCTGTGGAGCAGGGGTATATACATCTAAATTTGATGCATCTTATTGTCTGCAAAATACAGTTGCAAAATGCATTTTTGAAAAAATAAACATAAGCCACACAGTATGATTCTAACATTTCAATAAGTAAGATCGTATATATCTGAATATATAGGAACGGGATCTATCATCTGGAATGCTTGGAAATTGCGGCTTCCTGGATAACAGGTGTTGTGTAATTTAGACCTGTAACTAGGTTCACTAAAGAATACACTAAACTGTATGTTAAAAAATAGCCTTATAGTTCCCTTGACTGACCCTAGCATTCCCCTCCACATTATCTTTATTTTTTTTAACAGGGCTCCTCATACTAACTGTAGTAAGAAACATTTTTGCGATCATGTTCACGTTTAAGACTAAATCATATAGCAGCACTAGCCACATTTATTTACTTTTTACCCATTCTGCTTTTTAGCTATTTCTAGATAACGGGTTTCCAGATAAGAGATGCCATACCTGTACATCATACTTTTGAGAGGAAATGTGAATTAATCTGAGGAGGAAGAGAGAAAAGAACAGTACAGATAAGAGTCAGAGGAAAAGAGAGAAGAACACATATAGGGCAGCACGGTGGCTTAGTGGTTAGCAACTCTTCCTCACAGCACTAGGGTCATGAGTTTGATTTCCGACCATGGTCTTACTTGTGTGGAGTTTGTATGTTCTCCCCGTGTTTGCGTGGGTTTCCTCTGGGTGCTCCGGTTTCCTCCCACACTCCAAAAACATACAGGTAGGTTAATTGGCTGCTATGAAATTGACCTTAGTATGTCAGGGAATTTTGACTGTAAGCTCCAATGGGCAGAGACTGTTGTGAGTTAGTTCTCTGTACAGCGCTGCGGAATTAGTGGCGTTATATAAATAGCTGCTGCTGATGATGATGATATAGGTGCATAAGGAGGGATCTTAGTCTTGGGAGAAGTATTGATTTCAGGACAGTCAGGCTAAAGCAAAATTGCATAGCAAATCTTGTTTCCATTTCAGTATGTAAAGTGCTTTTATATGGGAAGACAATTGTATTCAAACCAGACATAATATGTAGATTATCTATACAGTGATTAATAATAAGAGGAAACCAGAGTCATGTCATTCAAATCTTTGGCAAGAAAGTGGTAGATCAGATGTTGAAGAAAAAAATTGTCTTCTAGGGGAGACCGCAGGCATCTTCATTAACATATAGAGCAGCTGGGGACATTTAGGATTATGTAACACCATTTGCAATCAGGATTAACAATTAACTGCTGTGAGATGGGAAAGGAAAAGCCTTATTCAGCAAAATAGTAGGGAATGGGACAATAATTTAAATGTGGATCAGTAGCTGTAAAATAATTACATTAATGAGATAAAAAATAATAAGATTGTGTGATTAGGTAGAGCCCTAAAACAAACTGTTTTAGGGTGACACAAAAGACAGTTGGGAACCTCAGTTTTCAGTTTGCATAACGTTAATTTGTAGACATTGGATCAGCATTGCAAAATAAGCAGCAAGGAAATAGAACAGATGTTTGAGACCTTAAAATGTCATATTTTTGGTCAGCATATAAATGCCTCATTCCTTCATGCCATGGGGAATGAGGCAATCATATACTGGTCTGGTTGCTTTGGCACTGCATAAATGTACCACCTTAAAATTCCAGTTATGGATGGCAGTTTCATACCTACAGACATTACTTCATGATTTAACGCATATATAACTCTAGAACCGTAGATTTGCACATTCATCTTAGTTAAAAATTGGCACAAAGTGGAAATTCTATAAATTGCTATTAATTATAATGCCAGAAATGCAGCACAATTGGGATCTTACCAGGAGTACAGAATTGTTCCAACAATAGATGTAAGTTTGCTGTTTTCTTGCTTCTGCTTAGCAAGGCCAAAGTCAGCTACAAAAGAAAACATGTGGTTAATATTTCATATGTAGCCTACAAAAAATATAATTTACCCTTAAAAAGAAAATTAGTTTCCATTCCAACAGCTGTACAGTTCTGCCTGTTCAGTTTGCACGTTTTAGTAAAGTGCCATCTGTGTATTTTTTACACTTACTGATGCACAAATTGTCATGCATTTTAATTAGCATTTCCCAAGTTAATAAGAGTTAAAAAAGCTTTCTCCAACTTCTAATTCAGAGATATATGTTTTGACAGTTTGCTATAATTAAGTGTTTTCAAATTAGCATACAGCAAATATAACTTTTTACATAAATAATAAACAGGAATAATAAAAACACATTACCTCCCAAATGCTTAAATGGCCAAGAGGAACTAGTAAGTTCAATTAAAGTAATCTATGCACTCATTTGTGGGTAACCTAGAGAATACTGCATACAGAGACTGGTCTAAATCCCAACACATATACAGTAGTCCAAGGTGTTTCATTCTAGACAATATATTTAATATACACATTTGAAAACGTAAATGTGAGGAGCATTACTAAGCCCCTAAAAATTGAAGGTATAAACAGGTTTTGGCACAAACTGACCAAACATGCCTGAAATCCCTAAATAAAGAAATATTGTCCAAAGCAAGATGAAACAGTTTTGGGTGTTCTTCCTCATAAAGAGCAGTACTACTTATGACTTCAACATATATTTAGTTTGCAATCAAGCTGTACATGATTCATATATTCTTAAATTGTTTGCTATGGTGACACCCCCCATTCCCCCCATTTTGGAGGGGGCATATTATGCACTCTCTAATGAAGCACATGTCGCTCCACTGTAGTTATAATAGGTTTCATCTTACTTAGTCTTTGAAGTACCAAATAACCTTTCAACCTCATTTATTTTTTTAATTGACATATATTCAGGGGAGGGCTGGCAAATTTCAGCCCGGGTGGGCAAGACCCGACTCAGCAGCCTATTTTAAAGGAAAAATGTAAAAGCTAACATTCTCTGCTTGAATACAGATGTCAACATTGTATAGACTGAAATGATTGCAGGGTGAGGGAACAACCCATTTTTAGGCATGTTAAATTTGTGGTGACAGCACCTGCTGCATTTATTCCGGAAGAGAGCAGAAAACACAGACATACTACCAGTGCAGACTTAACTGTCTCTGAAGGTAAGTATTGATGTCTGTGCTAAACCACCTAACCCACCACACTTACCCATCATCAAATAAACCAGCAACCCACTTAAAATATCTCTCACCCATCCATCAATGCAGTATACAGTACATCTTACCCACTACTACTTACAGACACCATCCCTCATCCACTGATATTGCCCTCACCCACCACCACTCTCTGATACCAAGCCCTACCCACTATAATTCCCCTAACTCCCCACCAGACTTCACTCACTACCAATCCCTAATACCATACCTCTCCCACTGTAATTCCTCACCCATCACCATACCTTTACCCATAGAAATGTTGGAGTATAACAACAGCTTCAGGCTAAGTATTATTTGTGTAATATACTGGAGGGACAGTAAGCAGTGCTGTATTTTAACTTGTCTCTGTGTAGTCCCGCTTTATTGGAATATTCTTCTATTCCTTCTAGTTAATACTCCGTGTTATAAATTTATGCCTGTACTGGACACAGTAAAGTTTTTCCCACAATCTTTCCCTACATGTTGATGTTTAAACATAGACGCATCATCTGCAACAAGAAATGCCCTTTCCAAAATCTAACTAAAAAGGAAATACCAAAAGAAATGTAAAAAAACATTTTTTATTTCTTAATAAATTAATTTGTCCTACAATTCAACGATTTGTTCTACATCTCTGCTATTCACTACTTCTCCTCCTGTATTGCTCGAGGCTTGTTTTCACTATAGCCACTGAAAACATCAACATTGCAAAAAGCAATAGGAAAAAAGGGCTCAAGGAAATACATATTGTGGAGTTATATACTCCTTTTGGTCACACATAGCTGCATTGTTCAATCAAATATTTAGTATTCCTTTCGCAACTAAAAAGGAATTGTCTTCAGAGTGACAGAGATTAACTTGTTTTACATATTGCAGAGTGACTGACTACTAAGAAAACAATTCTTCTTCCACTGCCTCTCTAATGCAGCCTTCCTTCCCACACATCATTGCTCCCGGAGTTGTAGTCATTAAGGAGTGCTGTTAGAGGTTACATATTAAAAGAGTGTGAAAACACTATAGAAACACAATAACTGTTAGCAGATGTTATTCACTTTTAAGTCGTTGCTGAGCAGTGATATGGCTCTCCTGCACTTCACCACTCAAAGTACTACATTACACATATATCCTAATATCACACAATTTAAACACAAAACCCTATGTAAAGTTTGGGACATAAGGTAAAACATTAATTTTCTTGTATTTTGTATCATTAATGGTTTGGTATCCAAATATACATTTTCTTTTCAAATCACTGTTACTACAACCTGATCTCCCACCCACAGAATGTTGATCTACATCCTGCACTGATGCTTCACTGATTAAACTGGCTGTCAAATACCTACCTGATTAGTAAGAATTAGCTGGGTTCTGGTGGAACACTACTGACAGCAAAATATTCAGAATTCAACCTGTCTCTCTCCATTGACATATTTCCATCCTCCTTTAAACAAGCACTCATCTCACCAATCCTAAAGAACCCATCTTTTAACTAAGCCCCCCTTAACTAACTACCACCCTATTTCTCTTCTCTGCTTTGCCTGCAAACTACTTGAGTGACCTGGGTACAAGTGATTATCTCTCCTCTCACTCCATTCTTGACTTTCTGCAATCAGGCTTCCACTCCCAACATTCTACAGAGACTGCACTTACAAAAGTGGTCCATGATCTATTGCTCCTGCACACCCTTCACTTTACTGGCCTCTATGATACAGTTCTTTCCTATTTCACTTATATAACCGCTCCTTTAGTGTCTCTACCTCTGGCACATCCTCTTCTCCCATGAGGTTCTGTTCCTGTCCCTCTGCTTTTCTCATTGTACACATCATTGTACTACACATCTGCTCTTGGAGAACTAATTTGCATATCTGGCCTCCAGTACCAGCTCTACACTGACAACAACCAAATTTACCTCACCACCCCAACATCTCCCCTTCTGTACTATGTTATGTAACAAACTGTATCTCTGATAACTTCACATACATTCCCAACAATACCTAAAGCTCAACATGTTCAAAAACAGAGATCATCTCCTCCCCTACTCCCAGAATCACAACGTCCCCACAAATCTCCCTCACCATCAATAACACCTCAATTTCCTCAGCCTGCAAAGCCCTCTGCCATGGTGTCACACTTAACTTCATCCTCTGCTTTATTGCTCACATCCAGTCTCTCTCCAAGTCCTGTCCCCTCCACCTTACGAATATTGTGAGAATACTCCCTTATCTTAGCCAAGGTGATACCAAAACTCTTATCCACTCTCGCATCATCTCCCACCTTGACTTCTGTATCAATTTCGTATCTTACATTCCCCTTACCCATCTATTCCACTTTACAACATCTGCCGCACCACTTTACAACTGGCTTTCTGTCTCCTCCAGAATCCAATTGCAATTACTTACCTTTACCTACAAGCATTCAATAACAAACTCCCTTCATACATCTAAAAACTCATTGTCCTCTTACATCTGTCTCTGACCTATGCCTCGTCTCTGGTAACCATTTCTCACATCTAGAAAAGTTCTCCTGTGCCCCCAGTTATGGAATTCCCTACAATTTCCACTCTCCCACAGCTTTCAAATCTTTAAATGCTCTCTAAAAACTATTTATTGGAGCCTACGCTACTCCCACCTATCCCCACACTTATGCACCTTCACAACTGTCCAATCTCCATTCTGATCCACATTTGCTCTTGTTACAGCTATGTTGTCTTACAATTAGTATGTAGAGCCCTACCTACACTATATTTGAATATTTACATTTATTTTGTCTACTTTTTATGTCCATGTTATATGCCTCTTCTGTTTTTCCAACTGCCCTATGCTGTGGAGCATTGTAGTGCCTTAAAAATCAATACTATTATCACAATCGTATGATGAAAAAGGTATTATAGACAGTGAAAGCAGTGCTATAGCCATGTAAGGGATTAAGCAATAAGAAAGCCTCATCGCCAGCAAAAACTCACATTTTCATCAGCAAAACGGCTTTTCACCCATTGACAAATAAGCCCCACAGTGAACAATATGTTATACTTTTCAGGCAAATATATAAAAAATACTTAAAAACTGTCTAAATCAGATTTGGTGTCAATAGATCCTCACATTAGTCCATTATATCCATAAGGATGGATATAAAAATGTAGAATTCAAGAAACAGTTTGTCAAATCTAGGAGCCATCATGACATTCTAGGGCTTGTTCACACTTATCTGCTGTGATGTGTGAATGATCCCTTAAATACCTAGGGAAGATCTGATTCCATTGACATCAGTAGAATTAAATCCCAAAGCGTAGGTGCAAGCAATGTTTTTTTAGGCATGTTGGCTACCTGACTCCTGTGATTTGTCCAGTACTGCTCTGTATTCAGGGCAATTTGTATGAGATAAAACATAAATAAAGTAAGGTTATCAACCCTGTCTTCTTACAAAAATAAAACAGTTAAACATTTGTGAAGGCAATGGGAAATTATAAAGCGGTCCGAGGGGAGTCATCACACCATGGTCAGGTTTGTTGTAGTACATCTACTGGAATACAATCAGCAGTTCAGATGCTAGACATAGAAAGTTCAACTGTAATTGCGGTTGCCATTTCGGTTCCTGTCTGTGTGATATTTGTGGCCTAATAATATATGATGGCAGCTGCCGCTACAACCTCTACCAACATGGGAAACAAGTGTCCTGGCTTTCTGTCCAGCAGCAAGCAAGTGGGCATACATCTACTCCAAGCCTGCAGATCATCACTAGAGTGCCTATGCAGCACAAAAGTGAAAGCCTTCTCCAGAACCAGAAGAGGAAGTAGATGCAGTTAATTTAAATGGTCCCTAGCAGCTGACTAGCTAAAGATTTACACAATGACTAGGGAATACTTCTTAACCTTCTTTTATTCCAGCCATACCACACCAACAAATCCTGCACAGAAACGCCAGTGGCCAACCACTGCTTTAATATTTGTTGTCATAATGCTTCTACCTTACAGTAGCCACACACCACTTTTACACCACCAGCTACAAATGTTATTCCACTACTTTATATATCAATGGTTCCCCACATCTATTAAATTGTAAGCTCAATTTGGCAGAGCCATATTTACCTTCTGTTTCATAGTATTTAATATATTTGTATCATGACCCTCTCAATATACAGTGTTGTCGATTTTCAGCAGACAATACCCACGAGAAATTCAAATAATTGCTATATGCAAAATTTGTTCAGAAGAAATTGGTTCATTTTCTCACTGGACTAAACCTCAGTAAATTTAGATTAATTTTATCATATCCAGTGTTTGTAATAGAAAATAGAAAACAAGTGTGAAACAAAAGAATTCAGGGTTGTATTAGTCGGCATCCCAACCCATCCCAAAGTTTTTTAATGTAGTTGATGTCAGGGGTCTGTGCAGCCCAGACAATTTGTTCCACACCAAACATGTGAAACCATTTTTGAAAACAACCTCACTTTGAGTATTGTCATAATGAAACAGGAAAGGGCTTTCCCCAACTGTTGCTACAAACTTGGAAGCACATAATTCTCTGTAATGTCATTGTATACTGTAGCATTAAGATTTAATTCCACTGGAACAAAGAAGCCAATGTCATTAAACCATTAAAAATAGCTCCAGACCATTATTCTTTCTACACCAAAATTTACAGTTTCCAGAACAAATTCAGGTAGAAAGCATTCTCCTGGGTCCAGTGGCGGTGCGGTTTACGCCACTCCAGTACACATTTGGCACATGGTAACTGAGGCTTGTGTGCGGCTGTTTGCCCATGAAATCTCAATCCATGGAGCTCCGAACAAACAGTTCTTGTGCTGACCTTTGAGAGGCAGTTTGCAACTCAGTAGTAAGTGTTACAACTGAGGACAGATTTTTACACACTATGCACTTCAGCACTCGGTGGTCCCTTTCTTTGAGTTTGCGAGGTCTAATGGTTCATGCCTGAGCTATTGCTGCTCCTAGATGTTTCCACTTCACAATAACAGTTCTTATCACTGACTTGGCCAGCTACAGCAGAGCAGAAATCTGATGAACTTAAAGACGTGGAAAGGTGGCATCCAATGGCAGTACCATGTTGAAAGTCACTGTGCTCCCTAGTATGACTCAATTCTACTGCTAATGTCTGACCATGGCGATTGCATGGCTATATGCTTGAGTTTATGCACCTGTTAGCAAGGGGGGGCTGGGTTGACATAGAGGAGCATGGGATTGTTGTTAATTTTTCCAAATTCATCTCCCCTCAGATAGATGCCATTAACTATGCATTAAAGCAATAAACAGAGGATGTGGATGCCATTTAACTTGCACATCCAATGGTCTGTTTCAAGGGCATTTTTATCCTCCATATTTTGTCAGTGAGAAAACAATGGTGTAATGAAGCTTTGAAAAACTCCAGTAGAGACGCACAAAACTGAATGGCAAACGGTGTCTTGTCTCAAAACACAAACACTTGTCGAAGTGTAATTTTATTAATAAGTCGATAGGATTGTATATTTGATGGTCAGTTCATTGTATTTTACTATGACGTTATTGTTGTCTTTAATAAGATAAATAAAACCTAAGATTCCTATATTGAATAAAATTAATTTCAGTCACTACCTACTTTGAATATTAATTAGAGTCTAATATATTACTTGTGAAACTAATCTATATGGAAGTAACAAGATTTGCAAGTATATTTAGTATAAACACAGTCGTTTGTTGTATTCATACACTTAGGTGTGGAAAGTAATTTGTGATGGGAATAAGTCCCTGATGGACATCCTGAAATAGTCTAGACTTTATGTTCAATATCTTAATAATAAGATAAGTAAGTATAAGTATTAAATAAAAGGTTGAGAGTCCTGGAAAATGTTACTTATCTGTAAATTCTTATTAATTTAAGAGTAACTATGACTTCACTATGTGTAATATTTAAGATTTACCTGTGATTCCTTGACCAAAAGAGACAGATGTCAACATTGCCTGAGGGACCTAAACAAAGACATAATTTCATCCGCCCAGAGAGACAAAACTTATTGCATATTATAATTAACTTCATTTTGAATTGCTGTATACCATTGCAATAATTTATGTATATTTGGGATCTGGTCCCATTGTTCATATAGTATAAAAACTTCACTCTGTGGATCAGTAACAGAGGATTCAGTAATAAAACTCTAGGCTAACGTTAGCAGTGCTGCGTGATTCAATTTCAAACTAATGTTTTATTAAAGAAATGTATTTATTTTCCCTTTAAGCAACCAGATTGGACAATCAATTATTTTTCACTTTATTACACTTCAGAGTTCTTAGCTGTAAACATTCTGCATGCCCATGTGGCATGGCACAAAAGAACGCCTGAATACCACCTGACTTCTGATAAACGCGAACAAGAAATAAACTTAATATAAACTAAACATGTTTTTTTAATGTGGTTTTTAAAAAAATATCTTTTAGAGCAGACCTAACAATTTAAAAATGTGTTTCCCTTTAGAATTCATAAAACATACTTAGTTAAAAATGTGGAGCATACAGACCAGTACGGCAGAAAATTAAATGTTTAGTGCACTGTGTTTCTTATATAAGTCCATTTGCACGCTGTATCTTGCGTCAATACTTCTGCGCATGCTCATGAACAGACCTTATGACAATAATGGAAGTTACATGCAATTCATGCCCTAAAGCAAATTACACTTATGGCAGCTGGAATATGGGTGGTAAGGGGCGGGCGGACGTAGACACATGTACAGTAAGGCAGGCCGATGCAAATGCAATCGATTCAAGTCTTAGGTTTCTCTTTTAAGTACCCTTGTTTTTAGAAGTATCATTTACACCACCTATAGGGCAGGTGTAAGTGCCAACTGATAGTCATTATTTAGAAAAGCACATGTATGCGTGCCACTAGATAGCACAGAACATTAGTATGCAAGTGAGAGATTCTAAAAATGAATTGTATATACAGTACACATTAAAAACATCTTGATTTATGTATTCAATGTTAAAAAAAATATAATTTATTTTTATTAATGATTATGTTCATAGTTGTTCATTTATTTTATAATAAACATTGTTTTATATTTCTTCTGATGTGACCTTATATTGCACATATGCTTGTATGAATATTGCACCCTGTTCTGTCTGTTAATATATGGCAAGTAACATTTAGGCAGAGCGTATTTACACCCAGATTCAAATCAAAGTGCGTCTTGAGATCCTCTGGGATTTGAATATGGTCGGAACTACGCTCATGTTGCGTGCTCTTTTGTAAACCGTAACCTGCGTGCAAATTTGTTCAGTTTCAAATGACATCCATGATGTATATAATATACCAGCAATACATTCCTAAATGACCTGCATACACACAGCATCATTAATTAGCAGATTGTATGGCCTGTGTGAGCAGTATAAGGCTGTGTGAATACAAAAAAGACCAATACAAAAATTAAAAATGGTGCAGATTGAGAGAGTACACATTCCATAATGTAATATATTGTATAAAACAGTAATCGATACAACTGGCTGTAATCATGCCCAATAACAAAAATCAGGACACACTTGTCCACCCCACTAATCCTTGGATCATGCTCTTGCCATCCAAGCATATTCACACACCTTTGTGGTCTACCCTTACCAAGCATCCAGTCTACAGGAAACAATAAAAGGTTTCTTGGGGGATATGCAAATATGAAGGATCTTTATGTCCATCTTTAATCATTCACAGAAAGCAAAGTGAAAATACATTTTAATTATAATTAGGGTATACTTTCAATATGCATTTAGACCTAGGTTTATAGATCCAATTAAAGCTCTAGGTGCAATGGAGCCTTAACCCAGCACTGAATGGCAAATGGTTTCTTCTCCCAAACTCTTCAGGGGGCAAATGTGATAAACTGTGGATTCATAAAATAGACGATTTTCGATGATTTTGACAACCATATTTAAAAGGCAATTTTATCAAAGACAAAACTCACCAGGTATTAATACGGCATTTACTAATCTGCAGTTTAATACACTTACCCCCAGTAATCTTGATCTGTAAACATGTTGCATGCCCATGTGGCAGAGCACAAAAGAATGCCTGAATACCACCTGAATTCTGATAAATGTGGACAGGAAATAAACGCCGTCTGGATTGGTGAGATGAGCACGTGTTTAAAGGCTGATGGAAATGTGCCAGTGGAGAGAGACAGGTTGAAGAGGTGAGCTAGAGGTGGGCATGCAATGGTGAAGGGAAGCAGAGAACTTGGTAGGAAATAGGTTCGACAGGACTGACAGGTAATCAACCCCATCTAAAATAAATTTAGTGCTGTTTATGAAGAAATATCAGTTAAAGCAGATCTACCAATATCAAAATGTCTTCCCCTATTAGATTCATAGAACATACTTAGTACGAATTAGGGACCATACAGTACAGTATGGCACAAAATGAAATGTTTAGCAAACTGTGTTTGTTACATACACTTGATGTATATACAGTCATATTCCAACATACTATACATCCCTAAATATCCAGAATATAATACAACCCCACTGCCCAACATATTATACATACCATACAGCTCCAACAGTACATCAGATTATATAATCTACAATGTCCACCATTACAATTGAAACAATTATCAGCTTTTGGCCAGTAGGTGGAGCTGTGGTTTTTAGGGTTCTATTTATCATGGAGCAGAGATAGATTTACAACTTGCTCACTCAACCCTATTCCCTTGCAAGTTCTGTACTCCCTCTCACCCACTGCATGCCCACCTCTTAAACCTGTTTCTCTCCACTGGCACATTTTCATCCTCATTTAAAAACACACTCGTTTTACCAATCCTAAAAATAAAACATTTCTGAAGCCATCCTCTTTCTCTTCTCCTTTTTGCCTCCAAACTTCTTGAGCAAATTGTGAACAGCCACCTATCTTACTTTCTCTATTCTCATTCTGCACTCTGGCCTCTGCCCCAATATTCCACTGAGACAGACTGCACTCACAAAAGTGATAAATTATTTACTTCAGCAAAGGATAAGGGTCGACAAGGGCCAGATTAACCATAGGGCTAACTGGGCTACAGCCCAGGGGCCTATGGCATCCAGGGGGCAATTGAAAGTGCTCAGCAGCAGTATTGATCGGGCGGGGGCGCCCCCGGCGCGATCAGTGCTGCTGAGCACTTTCACTGCGGTCCTTCTCCGGCACGCTGTAGTCTCCTTACTGAGGAGATCTCGTGAGTCTCACTCTCATGTGATCTCCTCAGTAAAGAGCATACAGCGCGCCGGAGAAGGAGGTAAGTGCCGGGGGGGGGGGGGAAGCGGGGGCGCTGGCAGCTCGGATCACGGGAGGGGGGGGCGGGCAGCTCGGATCACGGGGGGGGGGGCTCACAGGGGAATGGAGGCCCCCTTAGCCCAGGGGCCTCCATTCCCTTAATCCGGCTCTGAGGGTCGATACTCCATAATCATCCTTCTGAACCTCTCTGTTGATAACCCTCTTCTCCTGCACACCCTTCACTCCAATTGCATGTGTGATACTGTTCTCCCTGGTTCATCTCCAATGAAACTGCTAATTTAGTGCCTCTACCTCTGGCACATACGGCCTTCCACACTCTATATAAATAAATGTTGATGATGATGATTATTCAGGGCTCTGTTCTTGGCCCTCTGCTTTCTAGCTGTACACCTATTCTCCTGGGGAATTAATTTGCTTATTCAGCCTACAGTACCACCTCTACTCTGACCCAAATCTACCTCTCTTCCCCTGACCTTTTCCCTACTGTACTATCTTGCGTAACCAACTGTCTTCCTGCTATTTCCACATAGATTTCCCAACACTACCTAAGCCTCAACATGTCCCAAACAGAGCTTATCATCTTCCCTCTTCCTAGAGTCACCACCTCCACTCAAATCTCCCTCACCTTTAAGAACACCACAATTTGCTCAGTCTCCATAGGCCTTGCTATCACACTTGTCTCATCTGGCATTGCCCGCATCCATCTATCCCCAATTCAATCTATCTGTCATGAAAGGCAGATTATGGGAATGGTCCTGATTGTTGCTAGAGTGACAGCTTACCCCCAGAGAGGTGCAGAATCTAATGGTGGAAAGGTGTTCACCAGGGATTCCTGCAAGGGAATATGGCCTTGGCTGCTCTCCACCGCAGGTCGCGGTCCTCTAGGAGGCGCAGATCAGCGAATGCGCAGAACCACCAAGTAGTTGTTGAGTAGAGATGAGCTGTAGAGGTAATTGCTGGGAAGCAGTAAGCAGCACAGGTATTGCTGAGTAGAGATGAGCTGCACATGTAATTGCTGAGTAGCAGTAAGCAGCACATGTGCTGCTGAGTAGAGATGAGCTGCACAGGTAATTGCTGAGTTCAGTGAGCAGCTCAGTTATTCTGAATTGCACAGGTAATGCCGAGATTCAGTGAGCAGATCAGGTATTCTGAGTAGCAACAAGCTGCACCATCCATGATATCAGGAACAACAGGAGTCAGAGGAAATGCTTCCTATCAGGTAGAGAGACCTGATGATCTGACACCCATTAAAGGGAGGAGGGCCCTTATAAAGGGAACTGGTTGCAGATCATCCAATCCCTGCGGAGCAGAGGTTTTGATGGTTCCCAGGGAAACACATGCGCAGACCACTAGGCAAGATGGCGTCCGATGATAGAGGAACGCAGATAGCGGTAACCAAAGGAAACCAAAGCACACAGTGAAGCACACGGAGCAAAACTGATGAGATGTGTGATACTATCTTAAATGCCGACGAAAAACTGTTCTTCCTCTCTCACCACTGCATATCTGCTGCACCACCTTGCAATTCATACACTGGCTGTCCTATGTCCACCATAACCAAATTGCCCAACCCTTAACAACCCCACCTATTAATACATCAAAATTCTCTTTATCTTGCCCTCTTAGATCCAACTCTGACCTGCATCTGCGCCTCATCTCTAGTAATCACCACTCTCTCCCGCCTACAAGATTTTTCATGTGGCACTACCCTCTTATGGAATTCCCTACCACACCAAATCAGACTCACCCATCTCTTTATTAGAGCTTACTCTACTCCTGCTAATAATACTCACACTAATGAACTTTCACAACTGCCCCAATTTTCACTCTAAACCACAATTGTTCCCCCCACCCTTAGTTTTTCATGTCTGTATTTATTTTATCTATCTGGTATGTCCCCATTTTTACCTATGTCCGATTTTTCACACGTCTAGCAATGCGAAACACTGTGGCGCCTTACAAATCAACAATAATAATAATTTTTTTATTGCTGCTTATCGCGATAGAAAATTATGTATTGCCGCTATGTATTATGAAAATTCCACAAGGGTAGGTCAGTGATGTTCAGCTCCCCATCCCCGATGATGCTGCCTGGCAGCTGTAAAATTACTCTTAAGGCTTTGCTGTCTATGTTAATTGTGCGGGAGAGGCCCCCATTGAAAGCCATGGCTGGTGATTACCAGCGATATCTACACAAACCCATGGGCTTTGGTAAATTTGGAGAAGCCCTTAATTCGACAAAAACACCTGTTAGAGAAAGGGCTTTTCTCCCTTTCTTAAACAGGCCCCTCAGAGTGATCTAGTAGGTAATCTTTTGAAACAGCAAGCAACAGGTTCAGAAGGGATGGCGGTGAAATATGATACATAAAAAGTGTTAGCTCCTCTTTAGTAAATTCATTGAAACACAGCAATTACACAGCATCTGCACTGCATCACAAATCGTAACTTCTCAGATTTCCTTTTATTTTGTATGTAATGTGTGGTAAATGTAATACTATATGATGATTTCTTTTTTTGTTCATGAACACATTCACTGTACAAAAGGATCATTGATTTTTCAAAATAAAAATAGTGTATGCGGAGTCTATGGTCTATCACTTGTTCTCTATTAAAATGTATGTGTATAATCTGCCCCTTTTCCACAGAGTTTATTGACTGTGTGATTCCATGTGACCAATATAACAGGACTTGCATAGAGAATAAACACCAAGCTATAGAAGCCCTGTACAGCAAGTGTAATGTATTAAATACTTCCTACATTTTTAACTAAAAGCATGGTGTCACCTTTGCCAGATAGATATATACTATAAGTATGATACACAAGTCTATTTATTATAGGGGGTGTTTCCTAGTGCCTGGAAACCCCCCTCCAAGCTTGGGGCCTTGTATAATTGAGGTAGCTGGACCTTGCCGCGCTTCACACAGCTCTGGTTGAAAAGTAGAGATGGTCACTGACCCCCGTGTTTTGGTTTTGGATTCGGTTTTGGATCTGGATTACCGTCGTGTTTTGGTTTTGGTTTTGGTTTTGCAAAACCGCCATTGCGTGTTTTGGTTTTGGTTTTGGTTTTGTTTGGTTTTGTTTTGCTATTTTTTGGGAAAATCCATGTTTTTGGGCCTAAATTAACCCAATTTAGTGCTCCAACTGTTTTAGAGACAAGTAATCTAATTGTTGAGGTAATAAATCATCCAAAAAAACAGTTTAATTCTTCGTTGGTAGGCCTATTCTACACACAAAACAGATTGTCTTCCTCTCCATCTATGCATATTGGCAATGCAGCCATCGTCTTGAATGTATATTACACCCTACACTTATAGTTAAATATGTAAAGAAATGGAAAAAGCCAGTTTGGTTTCTGTCTCTCAAGGCCCCCCTCCACTTGTATAAAATACCAAAAAATTCAGCCATTATAGACTGTACAATATTAATTGACATGGAGAAAGCCAGTTTGGTTTCTGTCTCTCTAGGCCCCCCTCCACTTGTATAAAATACCAAATAATTCAGCCATTATAGACTGTACAATATTAATTGACATGGAGAAAGCCAGTTTGGTTTCTGTCTCTCAAGGCCCCCCTCCACTTGTATAAAATACTAAAAAATTCAGCCATTATAGACTGTACAATATTAATTGACATGGAGAAAGACAGTTTGGGGTCACTCTGTCTCTCTAGGCCCCCCTCCACTTGTATAAAATACCAAAAAATTCAGCCATTATAGACTGTACAATATTATGAAAAATGGACAAAGCCAGTTTAGGGTCACTCTGTCTATGACACCCTACCCTTAAGGATAAATTGCCCTAACAGCAGCCTTTTAAGATGGTATGTGATATGGAAATGCCACAAGTCCCTTTCCTCTTTGGGGGTAGATTGCACCCTACACTTACATAGAAAGTTTTAAAAAGATGTTATCGGCATCATCTTCAGCTTCATCCTCACCCTCATCAGTGTGTACGTCATCATCACAGACTATCAATTCATCGCCGCTTGAATCCGCCATTAGAGAACAGTCAGTGCTTGGATGTCTTGGATGGTGAAGGCCTTCCTCGTGGAAGATGTAGTTCATTTTTATAAACATCATTTTCTCCACATTTTTGGGAAGTAACCTTCTACGGCGATCACTGACTAAGTTCCCTGCTGTGCTGAACACTCGTTCAGAGTACACACTGGAGGGTGGGCAGCTTAGGTATTGCAAAGCAAGTTTGTACATGGGTTTCCAAATGGCCTGCTTTTCTTCCCAGTAAGGAAAGGGACTGTCTGACATTTCCATATCAACTACCTCTTGAAAGTAATCCTCCACCATCCTTTGCATGTTTATACTCATATTGGATGGACTTATGGGCAAAGTGACACTTTTTTTTGAAAAATCCTTCAAACCAGCCCAGATGTTAAATTGTTCTCGTCTGCCCCCTGTGTCTTCCCTGCTTCTTTTTTGGAAATTTAATTTTTTACGAGCAACAGCTTGAGAAAGTGAAGGAGGACACGTCGTCAAGCCGAGGCCCAGTTCAGCGGCCAACTTGCTGAGCAATAGCTCCTTGCAAAAGTTCACATCTCGCTCATTTACAAGTAAAGACTCAATGTAGGTTTTAAACCTTGGATCAAGCACAGTGGCCAAAACGTACTGATCCGAGTTCAAGATCTTAATAACTCGAGGATCATTGTGAAGCGAATTAAGTACTTGATCGACAAGGCCAACATACTTTGCTGAATTGCTTGCTTTCAGCTCCTCCTTCATTTTCTCAAGCTGCTTTTCCAATAGTCTAATTAAAGGAATGACTTGGCTCAAACTAGCAGAGTCTGCACTGACCTCACATGTCACAACTTCAAATGGTTTCAGCACCTTGCACAGCACTGAAAGGATTCCCCACTGTGCAAGAGTGAAATACATCCCCCCTCCTTTCCCAATGTCATGACTTGTGCAATATGCTTGGATGGCTTTGCGCTGTTCCTCCATCCTCTGAAGCATGTACAGGGTGGAATTCCACCGAGTTACCACCTCTTGCTTAAGTTGGTGGCAGGGCAAGTTAAACTGCTCTTGGAGCTGCTGTAATCTCCTACATGCTGTGGCTGAATGCCTGAAATGGCCTGAAATTTTACGGGCCACCGAAAGCATCTCCTGCACCTCACGGTTATTTCGTAGGAAGCTCTGCACCACCAAGTTGATGGTGTGAGCAAAACAGGGAATATGTTGGAAATCACCCAGCTGTAATGCTCGCACTATATTGTTGGCGTTATCTGAAATGACATACCCTGGGGAGAGTCCGAGTGGTATAAGCCATGCATCAATCACATCTCTCAGTGTCACGGGCACTAGGAGTCTTTACCCAGGGATCACCAGATGGTAGGCTTACCAGAGCAATGTAGATGGTAATAGGGTACTCTGGTAGCTGGGTGATCACGGAACATAAAATGATGACCGATGAGATGCTCAGGAAAGTCTATGACTAGCAACACTGGTAATAATGAGGTAATGATACACAAGGAACTGTATGGACAAGGACACGTGAAGGTAGTCAGTGGTCTGCGATAGCAAGTTGTACCACTGCTATAGTGAGGAGGAATGTCCAACAGAAACGAGGAGGTGATGAGAGTCAGCGGTCTGCGGGTAGCAAGTTGTACCGCTGTCGGAGTGAAGGAATGGAATCCAGGTGGAGGTATCCAGGTAGTCAGTGGTCTGCGGTAGCAAGTTGTACCACTGCTATGTGAGAGGATAATGGAACGGGTGATACCGGAAACAGGAATCAGTGGTCTGACATCAGCAAGTTGTACCACTGAATATATATGTGAGGAGGTGCACGGGGGAAGACTGCAACACAGGATATACACAGGCACCTTATACACGATCCACAGTAATATGCACAATATAGATATATATATATATAAATGACTGATCAGGTCTGCAATCTAGAAAGTCTCTTGAAGTAGTCCAGCACAATGATAACACAGTCAATGATGGCAATAGACTCAGCGGATAGCAGACTCCAGAGAGAACCAAACACAGTCCAGCAAGATATGCAATACACAGCACAGTCAATGAGAAGTATGCATACCGTGGTTCAGCAGTAGCAGTCAGATGGGATTGCAGCGGTACCTGAGCGGCTGGAGGCCGACTGGATAGGAAGTCCCTGGATAGGTGAAGCAGCGGTCTAGCAGGTGCAGCGCACAGGTGAGTAGACCAACAGGGACACGAATCCAGAGGAGTCAGCAACACGTGGAACTGGACTCATAGGGGACCCAGGAGAATGGAGATGATCCAGCAGAGGGTAGTAGATGAGATACAAATCCAATGCTGACAGGAGGGTAGAGACCAGTGGAACACGTGAAGGCGTGGAGAGTGGATCAGCAGGAGATGGACGATAGCGTTGATCACCGCGGCAGGACTCAGCGGCACACGGAGGTAACCAGTAGCAACCACAGGAACCAACAGCGATGGGAAACAGGAGTGCAGCGCAGGGCAGGAGCTGTGATCACGAAGTGTAGCAGATGGTAAAGAAAGCGGCAGTCTCGAGGAAGTCACAGCAACGATGAGATGAGACTATGGTGCACAGAGGCAGCGGATAGTAATCAGCTGGCAGTCACGATGTTGAACACAGGCGAGTTGCAAGCAGGAGACTGTAGTGCACAGAGGCAGCGGATAGTAGTTAGCTGGCAGTCACGATGTTGAACACAGGCGAGTTGCAAGCAGGAGACTGTAGTGCACAGAGGCAGCGGATAGTAGTCAGCTGGCAGCCACGATGTTGAACACAGGCGAGTTGCAAGCAGGAGACTGTAGTGCACAGAGGCAGCGGATAGTAGTCAGCTGGCAGTCACGATGTTGAACACAGGCGAGTTGCAAGCAGGAGACTGTAGTGCACGGAGGCAGCGGATAGCGATGAGCAAACAGTCACATAGATATAGTTGATGGTAGAAGTGGAATGGAAGCACAGTAGTAGAAGTGGTTTGGAAACCACAGGAATCAGCAGCGCTGAATACACGAGTAATACAGGAACACCTTCAGAGACTCATGAGGAATGAGACTCCAAGATCAGGCAACGTGGTAGTGACCACAGGTGCTTAATATAGGGAGGTTGCCTGATCTGCCAATTAAGTTAAAGGGGTATACACTGAAGTATAGAAAAGGGCTGCGCATGCGCAGACCCTCAGGATGGTGGACGGCCACGGTTCCTAAATGTCCGGGAAGAGGCACTCACGGTCCGGTGAGTGACACTCAGTTTGCGTAACAAATTGTCAGCCGTATGCCTGTTAGTGAAGCCGGTGATACAAAGAGTGGCCTGCCTGTGACAAATGTTACGTAGTGGTGTACATGCTGCTGCTGTTCCTGCTGGTGAAGGTGAATGACCAACCCAGTGGGCTGTCACAGTCATATAGTCTTTGGTTTGGCCACTTCCACTTGTCCACATATCTGTGGTTAAGTGAACAGTGGGCAGAATGGCATTTTTCAGCGCAATCTCTACATTTTTACACACTTTTTGGTATAGTTGTGGAATAGCTTTACGGGAGAAATGGTGTCGCGATGGAATTCTGTAACGCGGACACAAAACCTCAATTAACTGTGAAAAACCAGCTGCGTTTATTGTGGAGATTGGACGCAGATCTAACACTAACATTGCAGCCATGGCGTCTGTGATTCGCTTGGCGACTGGGTGACTGCTGTCATATTTGCTTCCCCTCGCAAATGATTGTTTCACAGTTAATTGCTGAAATGTAGGACTGCTCATTTTATTCACCTGCCTCTGGGATGACGATTCACCCCCAGCAGCAGCAACAGCAGCAGCAGGACTAACGCTTTCTTCAGAGGAATCAATAATAGTGCCGGAGTCATCCAGCCTTAAGTGGGATGCCGGGCTAACTCCGAGCGCTACTGAGGATATTGATGAGGATGGTGTGGTGGGTGTATTTTGTAGCCGTCGGTATGTCGGTGAGCGGAGGGTCTTAGCTGATGAGGGAGTGCTTGTATTCTTTTGGGAAGAACTTTCAGCTTTTCCCAACACTTTGCCATGAACTCTCGTTAAATGGCGTAACATAGACGAGGTTCCAAGATGGTTAAGGTCCCTCCCTCGACTGACTGTGGCTTCACATACACTACAAATGGCTATACAATTGTTGTCTGGATTTGGGTAGAAATAATTCCACACATAAGAAGTGGATTTTTTTGTTTTATGCCCAGGCATGACAATGGCCTTTTTCTTGTCACGTGCCAGAACTGCTGCCACTGGTGCAGGACTTACACAAACAACCTCATCCTCATCAACATCCTCATTAGCGCCCTCGTCGCCTACACAAATCTCCCCCTCATCCTCTTCTAATTCCAAAGTGGCATCCTCAATTTGGGTATCACCGGCTACACTCGGGCTATTAAGGCACACATCAGCAGAATGCTCACGATTAGACATCCCACTGTTGGATGGACTCTCCACAGGGATTGTTGTCATTTGTGAATCAGAGCAAATATTCTCCTGTAATGCCTCACTGGTATCTTGCAGCTCAGCTTTGACGCGTAACAGTAGTTGTGCACCAATTGTAGCCTGGGTAACTTTTTGGGATCTGCCACTAATAGCCAAAGGTGAAGGCCTCATTCTCTCTTTGCCACTGCGTGTGTAGAATGGCATGCTTGCAATTTTTTTTTTATCGTCACTTAACTTTTGCTCAGTTACACTTCTTTTTCGCTTCAATACAGTAAATTTTTTTTTGGTTTTTGTTTTTTGCACTAATTTGAAAACACTCTGTTGTTTGACATCGCCTTGGCCAGATGACGTACTGGGAACACTAACATCAGGACTGGTGACAGAACCTGGTTGCTCATTTAGATCATATGTGGACTGCTTTGAATCCATTCTGAGCGCAAACCACTGAGGAGTGCTAAAAATTATTGAGTAGATACTGCTGACAGATATGACTTTTGACAGCCAGAAATATTAATGCACAATTAGGGAGGACACCCCAAAAACACTGAGGAGTGCTAAAAATTATTGAGTAGATACTGCTGACAGATATGACTTTTGACAGCCAGAAATATTAATGCACAATTAGGGAGGACACCCCAAAAACACTGAGGAGTGCTAAAAATTATTGAGTAGATACTGCTGACAGATATGACTTTTGACAGCCAGAAATATTAATGCACAATTAGGGAGGACACCCCAAAAACACTGAGGAGTGCTAAAAATTATTGAGTAGATACTGCTGACAGATATGACTTTTGACAGCCAGAAATATTAATGCACAATTAGGGAGGACACCCCAAAAACACTGAGGAGTGCTAAAAATTATTGAGTAGATACTGCTGACAGATATGACTTTTGACAGCCAGAAATATTAATGCACAATTAGGGAGGACACCCCAAAAACACTGAGGAGTGCTAAAAATTATTGAGTAGATACTGCTGACAGATATGACTTTTGACAGCCAGAAATATTAATGCACAATTAGGGAGGACACCCCAAAAACACTGAGGAGTGCTAAAAATTATTGAGTAGATACTGCTGACAGATATGACTTTTGACAGCCAGAAATATTAATGCACAATTAGGGAGGACACCCCAAAAACACTGAGGAGTGCTAAAAATTATTGAGTAGATACTGCTGACAGATATGACTTTTGACAGCCAGAAATATTAATGCACAATTAGGGAGGACACCCCAAAAACACTGAGGAGTGCTAAAAATTATTGAGTAGATACTGCTGACAGATATGACTTTTGACAGCCAGAAATATTAATGCACAATTAGGGAGGACACCCCAAAAACACTGAGGAGTGCTAAAAATTATTGAGTAGATACTGCTGACAGATATGACTTTTGACAGCCAGAAATATTAATGCACAATTAGGGAGGACACCCCAAAAACACTGAGGAGTGCTAAAAATTATTGAGTAGATACTGCTGACAGATATGACTTTTGACAGCCAGAAATATTAATGCACAATTAGGGAGGACACCCCAAAAACACTGAGGAGTGCTAAAAATTATTGAGTAGATACTGCTGACAGATATGACTTTTGACAGCCAGAAATATTAATGCACAATTAGGGAGGACACCCCAAAAACACTGAGGAGTGCTAAAAATTATTGAGTAGATACTGCTGACAGATATGACTTTTGACAGCCAGAAATATTAATGCACAATTAGGGAGGACACCCCAAAAACACTGAGGAGTGCTAAAAATTATTGAGTAGATACTGCTGACAGATATGACTTTTGACAGCCAGAAATATTAATGCACAATTAGGGAGGACACCCCAAAAACACTGAGGAGTGCTAAAAATTATTGAGTAGATACTGCTGACAGATATGACTTTTGACAGCCAGAAATATTAATGCACAATTAGGGAGGACACCCCAAAAACACTGAGGTGTGCTACAAATTATTTAGTAGATACTGCTGACAGATATGACTTTTGACAGCCAGAAATATTAATGCACAATTAGGGAGGACACCCCAAAAACACTGAGGAGTGCTAAAAATTATTGAGTAGATACTGCTGACAGATATGACTTTTGACAGCCAGAAATATTAATGCACAATTAGGGAGGACACCCCAAAAACACTGAGGTGTGCTACAAATTATTTAGTAGATACTGCTGACAGATATGACTTTTGACAGCCAGAAATATTAATGCACAATTATGGGGGACACCCCAAAAGCGCTGGGGAGTGCCAAATATGAAGAAAAAATAATAAACCTCTATCCTCCTCTCTGCACTAGCGATTTTGGTTAGAGCAATTGCAAGAACAATATGGTATTCTCTGTCCCTGCTCTAATTAGCCTATGACTACACCCTGCTCTCTCCCTCTGTCAAATGGCGATGGATTGCTGTGGAGGCGTGTATTTATAAAGTTGAAGTATCGCGAGAACCGAGTCCCGAGATCCGACGACGTCACAATGACGTTCGGCCTCGATTTGGATTCGGAATGGGCGGGAGAGTACCGAGCTGCTCAGCTCGGTACTCGGATACCCAAAGTTCGGGTGGGTTCGGTTCTCGGAGAACCGGACCCGCCCATCTCTATTGAAAAGGGAGAGCTGTGTGCACCTAACAGTAGTGCACGCAGCATTGCCCATGTATATTATAGGGATAGGAAGAGTTAGAGAGCAGCCAAGCACTGTCTAATATTATAGCCATGCCCTCATGCATGCTGCTCACGCCCACTGGTGGCGTGGTGTGGAAACCCCCCTCTACAAATCCTGCGTTTGCCCCTGCTCCCTCATGGTGATAGGTTTCGCAATGTCTGTGTGATGAAAGCTTGTTCCATGGAGCCTGTTTACCATGGAAAGTGCAGGTACACTTTGGTGATAGCCGGGGTTCAGTAGCTGAAAAAGTGTTTTATTACAAAAATAAAACCGTTTTTTCTATTTTTATTTTCAATTTTTTATTTTTTTATTTTAGACTTTACATTTTATGTAATATATTATATCTCTTTATATACACTTAGATACAGTTTTTTTTGGTAGCTTGACTTGTTAAACTTATTGAGTAACTCTCGTTACACCACATATTAATTTGGCACTTTACAGGTGTCCCTAATCACTTACATAGTGCTTTTCTAGAGCTTTACATCTAAATTTACGTAATCCCAATAGTTTTTATTATGGGATTTCTAGTATAAATACATGAAACAATAGTGTGTCAGCAAGTCAGAGAGTCTTTGTCCCTTACTATCAAGTGGAGGTATTTTTGGCCAATGGTATTAGATAATGTTCACTTTCATGCTGTGACTCATCAGGTTGCTATTGTCCATTTAGGTTGCCAAATCCACTTTTAGATATAAAAATATAAGTACAAGTATGTACATCCTTTTCTAATGTGTATATATTAAGCAGTCATGTAGTCATAAGGCGGCTTAATTTTGTGCACACAACACACTTGTACTATTTGTTGTCAAATTTATAGATGCATCCACTAGATATATTTGCATCAGTTGGATACAGCTGTGCTGCATATTGGCTCACGCTGTAGAAGATTACATCTGTGATAATGTTCACAATCTTTTAATGTCTACAGTGTGTGTCTTTGTTATCTGCATTTATTTATTTGTTGACATGGGTTGCCTAGACAACGCTACCCAACAAAGACGTCCAATCTTATGATGAAAAAGTGTTTCCTTGATTGCTGCACATTAACAGTGGGGCTTGGCCTGTACTACTGCGAGTGTCAAGGGTGTCTCATAGGGAAGTGTTGGCAGCATACATTGTAACACACCTGCACTGGGTAAGTGGTTTATTACATTACGTGTTAAAATAAAACGCATTCTATTCTATTGCGTCTATACTCATTTGCATTCATACTTGTATTTGCTTGTGGATGCATCGCAGCATGTTTATTATTTACTTAATAATTGCGGGAAAATGTATGTTTTACTTATTATGACCAGTAGTAGCATTGACTTTACACAAGGTTGCCAAGATTGAACATTCAATCACAGTTATGGACAGTTCCTGTATTATGTTACAGTATGACTTTAGAATACATTTAGAATTTACATGAATAAAAGAAAAAAAAGTCCTACAGATATGATGGACATTTATCTCTCAAGTGCATCACACAATCATCCAGTGACACATGTACTTTTATAGTCCTACTTCATGGCACTTTGGCAACACAATAACTCCATAAGTTCAGAAAGCCACTTGGCATACCTCCCAGCATTTCAAGTGCTGAAAGTAGAACACTTCACAATTGTTAGAAACAGACATATGTTTTCATGAGTTGACACACAACTCTGCAGACTGTGCAAAGTTTTATAAAAAAAAACAGTCAGACTCTCCAAAGCTATGAACAGCACACATCATTTTAGCACATAATATACTGTCTATAGCAGGGGCGGATCTAGAAAGATTTTCTACCCCGGGCGATTTAGGGGGGCGATTTAGGCCCGCCCCCTTTCTGCCTTTTAAGGCTGCCGGCGGCTGCACAGTATGTGCAGGTCCGCTCGGCAGTGACAGTGTGCTGCCCCGCTGCTCTGATTGTGTTTAACACAATCAGAGCAGCCGCCGGCAGCAAGCCCTTGCTAGGGGGGGCGATTGCCCCGATCGCATCCCCCTGGATCTGCCACTGGTCTATAGGCAATCTGATGCACTTCAGGGACCGCATAGGCTCTCTTTAAGCTTCAAAAGGACCACATATTACCCTTTATCTCAATAATAAGATAAAACAAAGCATTTAATCAAAGAAAGAGACACCTATCTATAATAATAATGTAAACAAGTGTTACAATCAAATCTGATAATAAATAAGGAAGGAGCTGTGGGCCGCAGGTGAGGAGGAGAGACTGCCGGGACCAGTCCTGCGATCACGTGACACGTGATCACGTGTTTTTATTTTTTAGTCTGTTTCCGGCCACTGTGAGGAGGACTAACCGAGGAGCTGCGGGCTGGAGAAGAAAGAAGACAAGAAGACCAGAAGACAGAAAAGAGGAATACAAAAGAGAAAAAGACAGGTAAGTAAAATGGAGGCACATTGGGTGAGGTGATAATGAAGGGGCACAGAGGTGACATAATGAAGGGGCACAGAGGTGACATAATGAAGGGGCATATAGGTGACATAATGAAGAGGCACAGAGGTGACATAATGAAGGGGCACAGGGGTAATATAATGAAGGGGCACAGAGGTAATATAATGAAGGGGCACAGGGGTTATATAATGAAAGGGCACAGAGGTGATACTGTGAAGGGGTAAAAGTGGCAATAAATGGGCATAGTGTAATGATTGAGGGACAAAAGTGACAAGGGCACATCCTTGGATTTATGTGTATTATTTTTGCAAACAACTTAATAAGTATTTCTGTCCTGACTTAAATACTTATTAGGTTGTTTTGACCCAACTACTTAAAAACCTGGACTGCTCGGTAATTATTTAGGGGTGCCTTTTTCTGTAGCAGGGTGGCCTTGCTCTTTTCACATGTTAGGTACGCCCCCAAAGATGCAAGCCACGCCCACACCTCCCTTTCACTCCTACTTAACTATAGGGGTATATGGTAGGCTACAAAAATATAGTGCTATGGATTGTTTCAGGGAGGGGGGCCAGAACCAGTATCCTGCCTAGGGCCCCATGAGGTCTAAATCCGGCTCTGACTCAAGTGCACGTAGCCACATCCGAAACAAGCTCTGGGCATCTCAAAGTTACTTGCTTTTCTGCTGTATCTCTTGCTCCAGCTACAGGACTAGTCTAGGTCCTGATTACTAGTGATGACAGTCTTGTATGTATGCTATAACATATGTGTGCAATCAGGAGCAACTGTAAAAATGTATTTTATGATCATCATTCAAAATATCTTAATAAATGTATTTTATGGGGAAAAGAAAACCACTTTTCTTTTTTACTGTTTTATCATTAATGAATATATTATTGACAGGTGACATTAATTCAATATTTTTTTTTCTCTGTGTGTTCCTTTGCGAATTTATAATCCACATAGGCATTGGACATATACTGCAGTGTCTTGAGTAGTAATAAAGAGTCTACCTACACCCAAATCATCAGCGCACGTATCTTTAGATATGTTCCTTGTTGAATTCAGGAGTATGCAGAGCCGATTTATGTGTGATTTTAAACAAACGCACGTTGCGCTCAGAATGTGCAGGCCTTTGTGTCAGGTGACAAGATTATCCATAAAACACAGTTTTAGATAAAAGGCCTGAACAGGTAAAATTTGTCAAGAACCATGGGAGCTGGAACATGATTTTAGAAAAAAAAGTCTATCCCATAATAAGAGACAAAGGGGGCATTCAATCCCCCCCAGAATAACACTGCGGTAAAATTATTACCGTTAATACGGTAATTTTAAAACAGATTTCTGCTCGCCGTTCAGGGAGTCGCGAACAAAGAGCCAGCGTTGAAATTACCATATTAACGGTAATAATGCGCACTATTACCGTAATATCGGTAATAGTGCGCAAGCCACATTACAGTAACGAGGCCAATTAAATTCCCCCCTAAGATAGGATGGAAGTATTTTAACATTGTCATAAAAAAAAGTTTAACATTATTTTTCTGGATAAAATAAAATGGACAATTTGGTATTTTTTTTAAAAAACCCTAGTAAAAGTATGTATTTTCACACCATTCACAAAAGGGCCTTAACCTGCCGCACGACTCAGATTACACCTACAAAAGTAAAAATAATATTATTATTTAAAAATAATTAAATTTTTCTTCATTGTTTAAAAATGTCACAAACGGCAAATGTGTTTCATTGTAGCTAATGGGTATCACTGAAACATTTAACCTAAGTAATAACAAAAACTGCACAGCCAAAACACAGCAAAACACTGTCACAACTAATTTAGAAAACATATAAACCACTAACAGCATGACTATTGTCTGTTTGTGAACAATTGTATAGGCTGAAAATAAATCCATGTTTCTCTAAGGAAACAGAATGAAAAAAATCAAATGGTACTGTTTAAGTAGAACAATAGTGCCATGCAGTGGCAGGAATACAGTATGGTGTTCATTAGTTAAATTTGTACTATAAAAAAACAACTGAAAACTCTTACTTTAATAGGTGAAATTATTATTTGAAAAACTACCATATTGACAAATAAAACTGTCAATCTTAAACATTACTGTTTATGGAAAGCATAGTGGATGGCAGAGTATCAATAGTGTTGGCTGGTACTTTCTATTTCTCAATATTGGTAATACATGGGAGGAATCACTGAGAGTACTGCTGGTATAAATACTAAACGTCGGGTTTGAAAAAGTGGAGATGTTGCCTATAACAGCCAATCAGATTCTAGCTATCATTTTGTAGAATGTAGTAAATAAATGAAAACTAGAATCTGATCAGTTGCTATAGGCAACATCTCCACTTTTTTAAATCCACAGTTTAGTAACTATACCCCCTGGTGAGTAATGTGTTTTCTTCATAGTGGTCAACGCAATGGACTGCTTGTGGTATCACAGTTTTTCAGGCAACACAACTTAGATTAAATATTTACCTACTTTCTTACCTTCTATGTGTTACAAATATCTATGGTTTTGAGATGCAAGGCAGAACCAACCATTTATTTATTTCTTGATCTTGCATCAAGCAAGTTAATGGTGTTATATAGGAATGACTGTCATGTGAAACTGATATCTGTAAATACATCTTGTGTATATATGTTTTTCTCCCATAATGCAGTCATGCTGTGAGCAGCATCAAGCACCATTTAACTGTGTATGTAAACAAATTTCAAAGCTTCAAATCTATTATTCACAAGCTGTAGTGAACAAAATCAATTCTGTGCATGGGGGGCATGGAAGTGGTGATTAAATCTGCCAGCTTGTTCATTTTAAACCAAACTGGCTCAAAATCACTGCATGCGTAGGATGAAAACGAATGGAAATGCCTGACCAGGAAATGCAGAACCCTTCAAAGTGTCATTGTGTGTTAAGACGGTAAACAAAATATAAAATATTGATGTTTGCTGAACACTTACTGACTGTTACTTTATCTTTTTCTCCCAGCATGATATTGTTTGGTGATAAGTCTCTGTGAACGATCCTTTTTTCTTTGTGTAAGTACCGCAGTGCTAAGCATAACTGAAATAAACAAGGTAACAGCTGAGTGAAAAATTAATTTAATTTCAAAGCAAATTAAAGAGGTATAGATTGCATTAGTAAATGTTGTTATGCATTCTGTAGATAACTTTCTAAATGAGTGATGTCACCAAGAAGGCAGAGTATTTGTTATACATAAACAGATGGATCATGTGAGCACAAGAAATTCAACTATTTGGCAAAAATGTTATTGGCAAAATAGAGTAACAGAAAGTCAATTAGTAGAAAAGAACTAAATTGGGTTATTTAACTAAATAAAATTAGGATGATCCTATATGGAATATTCTAATAAGTAAAGCATACTTACCAACCTTGCAGGTATGGCCTCCAGAAGATCTGGGGGGGAGGTGGGCGTGTGGATTGACAAATCACATCATTTAGCCCCACCCCCTAAACTGTCAACACAATTTCTAGCCTATTATGGCAGTGGGAGGGCCCACAATAACGATACTTAACTAATGAAGTGGCCAGGAACCGGGAGTTTGCCCTGCTCTCTTGGGAGTCTGGGAGGACTCCCAGAAACACGGGAGAATTGCGGACATTCCGGTAGGACCTTTCTTTTTATAAAAATGTGCTTTTGTGAAATATGGTGTCACGATAATGACTTTGAGGGTGCCACTGACATATATTTGCACAACTAAGCAAGGAGGAGCGAAGTCTATCGTACCCCCAGTTTTCACCAGGGACCCCCTGCAAGGAGGTTTTGGCTTTGCTGCACAGGTTGCGGTTCTCCAAGTTAGTTATCAGAGCAGCAGGTGGAAAACAGGAATGGTCGTGCAGTCCGCTTCAGATACCAAATGATAGAGTAGTACACAGGGAAAATCCAAAGGGTAGGTCAGAGGCGAGCCAAAGGTCATGATCCAGACAGCAGATAGTACCAAATCTCAGGACAAGAAGGTAGTCAGGAACAAGTCAGCAGTCAGGACCAAAGTAGCAAACAACAGGAACAAGGAAACTGGAGACAGGAACGCTAGAGCTGGTGAAACCAATGCTCTGGCACCAGAATGGAGGAAGGAGGTGCCTTTTATACCAATATGTGGCCCCTTATTGGAGGGACATCATTTTGGTGGTCAGATGCACTTGACCGCTAACATACAGGAGAAAGAAGCGTCTTGTTGCCTAGCAATGGGACGCAGACCTACTGCGCATGCGCGCACAGCGGAAACTGGAAGTACGTTGCTAAGGCAACGGGACACAGCTTGGCACAAGAGACAGGCGTCAGTCCCCGGCATGTATGGAAAGTGCAGGGATGGCGCCTGACATCTGGTCATTCCATTGTAAAGGGAAAATATAAACCCTGTTCATAAGAGGGGACTATATATAGTATAATGTACCCCTTTTTGCAACTCTAAGGATATTGAAAGATATATATAGACACAAGGCTGCATGCTGGATGTATTTATGCAGGTCACGTGAATCTGAATAAATGACATTAGGGGGTGCATTATGCCTTATAATACACATTTTCATAATGAACGGGAAATGTTGCCTATAGCAACCAATCAGATTCTAGCTATCATTTTCTAGAATGTAGTAAATAAATGGTAGCTAGAATGTGATTAGTTTTTCAAACCGGACGGAAAACTCTCAGCTTGATACATTTACCCCTAGAACTCACCAATTATATGTAATGGTAGAAAAAACACAAGTGTGTGAGTACATGTATGAACTAATGTGACATATACCCTTATCTGCAAATCTTTGACATCACTAACATCTGTGTTGTTAACATCTCTCACTACATTTAACATATTAGGAAATACATCACCAGCATATTAAAAGGAAAAACAATTAGTAGATAGGGCAAAGCAATCACTAACACTCTGATCATCAATAAGTAAAAAAAGAGATAATATTCCATTACTCTATAATGACACTTCGCACTTTTTTATACAATATATTTGAACAATACTAACATCTTCTCTACTTTATTCCTCCTTCCTCCATCAAATTTAGCTAAGCCATGCATTCCTAGTGTTTCAATACACAAAACTATAAACAATACATCAACCTGGCACCTTTCCTTTCTCTCAATATTATATAAATAAGAAAAAAACACAATAAAACAAAAATCTAAGTGTACCAAAACACAATGTAAGCTATATTTGTTCTTATTGTCAACACCTGAACTACCATATTTCATATGAAAAGTGAAATCAAATATCAAGCACTCAAATAGAACTGTGCCCATCCTCGTCAAATTACAATAAAAAAAACACTTTCCTTAGGTCAAAGGCTAATGTGTGCAACTTGCAGTTTTTTTCTTTTGTACAATGCTAAGCCACACCCACAATTTCACCAGAAGACCACCACATGTTGCTCCATGACCATTTTGATTGAATAAATCATTTGACCTGTGTTATTTTATGACTGGTAGGAATTCCTTTAAAATAGTAACTTCCCCTACATGGGTTATCACTGAGACTCATATCCATGAACTATGTTTTGGGAATGGGGTTACAATCGAGAACACCATACATTTACCTGTATAAATATATTCCAAAGTCGTTCTTCTGTAAACTGTTGTTTTTTCTCCTTGAGGGACTTAAAGTGCTCGCCCAGAGATGCCCCTTCAATGAGCTCCATAACAATGTAGAGTTTGTCATCTGTGAAACAGTTCATCAATCAAGACAAGACTGAATATTTTTACATGAAGATACGCAATTTTCATCCTTAAATCAGAATAAACTTATCCTAAATCAAGTTTTAGCACAGAATTTGTCAAAGCTGTCTGTAATTTGGAAATTTTTAAGCCATTGTTTTGGAGTGTATTTTGACAATTAGGAAATATAGATCTAGGTTTTAGTTATACAGAGTAACAAACAATCCAGTAAAGGAGGTAATTAATGAGTAAGCAACAGTGGAGAGTGTGATTCAGCCTGTTAACTTTGTAATTTTCCTTTAGCGTAGATAGTTTTCTACAGCCCTCTGTTTATCTGGCTGCTGTATACCAGAGTAAATAATGTACCTATCCACCCCTTAGCAGCTCCCGGATTGGATATCATTTGTATGCACTTCTGAAGAGGAGAAAAGATAGGAATATTGACACTTTTCTTCAACATGTATATCAGTGGCGCATCTATAATGGGTGCAGGGTGTGCAGTACAAGGGTGCCCTGCGCTGCTGACCCAGAGCTACCACTTCCTGGTCTGAACCCCCTGACCGCTACCTGGTGCTGGTACCTGCACAGTAGATAGCAAAGACTCTGGCACTATGCTATCTTCTGCACAGGAGCCTTATTTTTTTGTGGGGGTGGTTTGGTGGTGGGTGCAAAAAACTTTTTAAACACCTATGGTGGATAGACATGTTTCTCCTACTTTCTCCTAAGCAACTTGCTAGTTGTCAGTAGTTTTGGCTTGAAAGCATTTCAAGACAGAATCCAAATCCAAACAACGTTTCAATTATCCTCAAATAATATAGGTAGTTTTACTATTATTGCTGAATGTAAAAAATAAATATACTCTGCTTATCAAAATAACTATTTGTATTGTGTATTACAGTGAAAAGTTTGTCTTAAGAAATAGCCTTAGCTATAAAATATATGTCACTAAATCCCACGGATTTCAAACAACACAAAACAAAGGCTATTCATATATTGTATGGTTCTATTTATATATTTCTTTAGCATTTGATCAGTTCACATAGAATTCATTGGATCTGCGCTTTTATAAAGATACAATTATCACTGATTAGCAACCTCACGTGGTCACAAGCAACTAGATGTTTTTAAGGAAGGATTACAAAACCTCTCTCCTGCTCTGACAACAAATAATGTTTTGGAGGCTGGGAAAATGCAATTTTTGCAGTGCTGCTTGGGGAAAGTAGCATGGATCAGCAAAACCTACAATTTGTTGTCTGAAAATCAATGTGTTGTGTTAGAGAATGCTAAACTGCAGACTGATACCATTACGCTAGGTGACTAGGATAGTTTTTCAAGCGAACTAACAGCTAAATTTGCAAACTAGAAGTTCATTTCATTTTTAATAGCCAAAACTGGTTGTGAGTTGTGGGTAACCTCAAATGCAAAGCATATCATATAGCCAAAAAAAGCATATAAACAACAACATGTTTACTAAACTGTAAGTTAAATATATTTTTTTAAATACTTATTTTAACTGATATTCCCTTTCATTTAAATATCAGGCACAGAGTCAGTGATTTTTATGGGTAACTATGAAAATATTCGTTAGCATACATTGAACTTTCTACATCACTCACTTACTTACTTTCTAAAAAAGTCCTATAATACCGCACAATGTTTGGGTGGCAAAGCTGCAAAACAGAAAATAATGACTCATTGTATATAAATAAAATAAGACATATATTTCCTGTGAGGTGTTACATCAGTATTACAGTAAACAACCACAAACGGAAAAATCATACAGTATAAAAAGTATACCTTCATGAACATGAATGACACCTTGACGTTACAACACGTTAATACAAAGTGATAGATGTATTGATAAGCTTTGAATTGTGCCTCATTTTGTTTGGACTGTAAAAACTGGCATCATGTTGTAAATTAAACATAGATGATATCTCTTTAAAACAAAAGTAGAAGGTAATAACAATTTAAGAGTCATTTATGAAGGGAAGTCAAAAATGAGGAGGCACCACACATAAACTACTACTATTTCCTGCTTTGTGACACTATGTAGAGTTGGACACATTGCCTCAAGCGTAAGCAGGAAAAGACACACACAAAAAAGTGCATTTACATACATATGTTCAGTTGGACCCATCTCAAGATTAATCCAGCTGTACACAACCAGCATTTGCATGTTCTAGTCCTCAGACTCACATGATTGAGTGAACATAGCATACCCTATAAACATAGCATATCCAAAATCCTACCAACACTTTTTGCTAAATACTATAACTCACTATATAAATTCGAGGCAGATCCCTTGATCAACCAACGCACTCCAAACCTGATCAGTGATTAATTCCACTCAATATAACTATCATAATTATCAACTGGCAAACTGGCTAAACTAAATGCTCTCTGGACAGAAAATGAGGTTCCAGGGCCCATACAATCCCTCCTTTGGACTAAAGCCTTGGGCTTGGATGACTTTGCGAATGACTTTTATAAAGATTTTAGTGGAGATCTATCACTTTACTTTACTGTACTATACAACAACTCTTTTATCCTGTCGTAAGACTAAATATCAACCTCCCTCCGCATCTTGGTTTACAAATACCATCCTCCCCGTCAGATTTGCTAGAACTTAACTTTCCAACCTTAGTAGAAAATTACATAAACTAACCCAGTCCTTCTTCATAGAAGGAGGTGAAGCACTACATAATGTATGAAGTGGAACACATCCATCTGGCCACCAAAGGAGCTATTGCTGGAGAGTGGAAGTCCTGCCAGTGCTGGAGAATATCGTAGCCAGAATACACTTCTGCCATAAAATGAAGATGATCGTCCCTACCAGTAGAATTGGTATCTCCCCAAAACATCTTGGTAAGACCTATGGTCAGGCTTCAAATTAGGATGATGAGGAACATAAGGGTGTTTCTAAATATGTAAGATTGTAATAGTGCAGACAACATCACTGTATTTACATTATGCTCTTAGGTCACCCCTTTTTACTGTTAGTGAAGTACCTTTACCTCTCTTCTTCCCCTACTCTCCTTTAACTCTATCCCCATTGTAAAACTAATAAAGAACAATTAACCATATTTCTTTCTAGATCATCTTATTATCAAATAGGTATTTATGACAATCATGTCTTCCAAACAACTTGTATTTATAACAAAACTGTGTTCAGATATTACATTATTTATATTCATTTTTGGAAAGGGCAAAATTACACTGCAATTAAAAGCAGAAGAAAATCATTTTCTGTGGAAAGATAAGCCATAGTGTCATTCACTATACAGATCATTTTTTTTTAAATTCGGTTTTCTCCAGTTCTTCGGGTAAAGCTATTACATTACTGTTATTGAACAATTACTCTCTGTATCTGTTCACCAAGGACAGCAACAGGAGGTGAAGCATAGAACATGAACATGAAGGAAAATGTACCTGTTCTCTGATTATTGTTAGCTCAAACACTATGTTCTCTGCGCTGCTGTCTCGGTCACTTTTGTCTTTACCAAATGCTGGGTTGTGCAAATTAATCTCTTTCATTGCAAAGAGATTTTGTCCGCTGCATTTTCTGACCTAAAGAGAAAAAATATTATAAGAATATACAATTAAGAAAACACAACTCACTACTGACGCTATTCCCTTGTCCCACTTGGGTGAATTTATTTGCAGAAACACATTAACAAGTTACATAAACTAATGTAGAAGAAAAAGAATTAAAACAGTTGTGATACTTGTAAAGGAAGTCCAGATATCCGCTTACTGTCATGAACTATTTAGAACATAAATAAGGCTCCACTGAGAAGTAATTCAGGATAAAAAAAAGTAAAGATACAATTAATTAGGGGGGTGATTGAAAAATGAAATTGGTACACAGTAATTTGAAGAGACTTTTCCACTGTTGCCAACATGAGCGGTTCTCTAGAGGAAATCCCCTGTGGAGATGAACATCAAAAAGAATAATGTGGGTGGGTATGACCCTGGTGGACAATCAGGCACATTCAGATCTAAGTGGGGTATTCAATTGTTAGTGAGATTTTTTTGTTACCCTGCAGTGTTAAAAAAAAATAATTCTCCAGCGGGTTTTTGCCGGCAATAGCGACCGTTTGGAGTTAGCGCAGCGGGAAAACTCGTGCAATTCAATTGAAAAAGAGGGAACGCATTAAAAATTGTGTTTGCGAGATAGTATGGGAGTGAAGGGGAGTTTTAACGCTGTCATGTATAACACAAAAAAGGTTTTGCATACATTTCCATACGTTAGATTGCATTACACACTGATGATATCTACATTACAGTACTTTCTTTTAGCATATTTTTTTATTGAACTATTTTTTACCATACAATCATCTATACCATGTCAAAACACATTACTACATTCATATTTATACCAAAAACATACATAAATCTAATTAATAAGTTATTTTATTTATTTTTTTCAATATTTTTTCACAAGAAAATCAACTTACACAAGTTAAACATTAGTGATAGACATAAGTTTAACTTTTTTTCAACATTTTTACATGATTTCAAATACTTTGCAGAGGTTTTTTACTTTTAACACACCCTAAGGAGGTGCGAGATAAAACAGCATATTTGCCTGTTTTACCCGCCATGTTAAAAAAAAATTGAACAAGCTTTTAATGCGGCTGCCTCTCGCACACCCTATACTTTCAATAGACCGTCTACTGGAGCGCAAGAGGACCGTTTCATGAAAAAAAAGTGTAGCGTTACAAATGGAATTGAATTGCGGGTAAAGTTAACCCGCTCGAAAATGATAAAAAAACAGCGTTAAAATGACTTAACATGCTCAAAAAAAACAACTCACTGACAATTGAATACCCCCCTAAAAATGCACTAAGTCTAATATACTCCATCTTATCTCAGCCAGGTAAATGGTACCTGTATGTCAGCTGGCACTTACGTTAATACAGAGAATTAAGTTTAT